>NC_135233.1:610600331-611216997 GCF_051348905.1 Ranitomeya variabilis
AATCAGATATGCTGGATCGATATAAACTGTCTGCGTTCCCATGCACACTAGGCTGATGTCCGAAACCTGTCGATATTGGCGCGTTCGGCCAATAGTAATCTAATGTTTATTGGGGGCTTTCGCGTACACCATTTCTTTACTTGGCCTTGTAGTTTATGTTTACACACTGGACTTTCAATGAGGGCAGGGGCGATAAATGTCACAAGGGATTCATCCTGTTTGATAAGGAAAGATCTGTAGCATTCTACAGAGTAGGGTTAGTAAGCATAATGGCGGCACAGTAAGTGTGCAATATGGGGGTGTGAAAATGTTTTAAGTAAATCTGAATTGTGAATTCTTCTAGTGATGTCCATAAAAATATTAGCTCAATTTCCTGTAAAATTAGTTTAGCATGTCATTATATTTTGGCCTAGAGTCTAATGAGAATACAGCACAGACCAAAAGTTTGGACACATCAAGAGAATGCCAAGAGCAATCATCAAAGCTAAAGGTGGCTACTTTGAAGAACCTAGAATATCAGACAAAATTTTAGCTGTTTCACACTTTTTTGTTAAGTATATAATTCAACATGTGTTAATTCATAGTTTTGATGCCTTCAGTTTGAATGTACAATATTCATAGTCATGAAAATACAGAAAAATCTTTAAATGAGAAGGTGTCTTTTAACTTATTTTGTCACAATACAACCTGTGTTTAAATATTTTTGTAATCTGATTTGTTTGTGATGCATTAGCACTAAATAGTCTAAGTTGGTGACGTAAATAACTTAAATTTATGCGATCAAATAAATAAAATGTTAGCATGTACAAATGTATTCACCCCTTTTGCGATGAAGCCCCTAAAAATTTCTGGTGCAAGCAATTCCCTTCATACGTCCCATGCTTAGTGACAGAACGTCCCTCTGTGTGCAATCTAGGTGTAACATGTCTGTCAGTATATACACTTTACCTTTTCTGATAGGCCACAGAGGCTGCAACACCATTAATAAGAGGCACCACTAACCAAACACCACCATGAAGACCAAGGAAATCTCCAAACAGCACCATGAAGACCAAAGAGATCTCCAAACAGCACCATGAAGACCAAGGAGATCTCCAAACAACACCACGAAGACCAATGAGATCTCAAAACATCACCATGAAGACCAAGGAGATCTCCAATCAACACCACCATAAAGACCAAAGAGATCTCCAAACACCACCATGTAGACAAAAGAGATCTCCAAACACCACCATGAAGACCAAGTAGATCTTCAAACACCACCACGAAGACCAAGGAGATCTCCAAACATCACCATGAAGACCAAGGAGATCTCCAAACAAGTCAGGGACAAATTGTTGAGAAGTACAAGTCTTGTTGAGAAGTACAAGTCAGGGTTGGGTTATAAAAGAAGATCCCAATCTCTGATGATCCCCCCAGAGCACCATGATATCCTTTATGACCAAATGGAAAGAACATGGTGCCACAACAAACCTGCCAAGAGAGGGCCGCCCATCAAAACTCTCAGCCAGTGCAAGGAGGGCATTAATCAGAGAGCCAGCACAGAGACCAAAGGTAACCAAGAAGGAGCTGCAGAGTTTCCAAGCAGAGACTGGAGTATCTCTCCATACGACCACAATAAGCCGTACATTCCATAGAGGTGGCCTTTATGAAAGAGAAGGCAGAAAAAAAGCCTTCACTTACAAAAGTTGTAAGGCTCATTTTGAGCTTGCCAAAAGACACGTGGGAGATTCCCCAAATATATGGAGGAAGGTGCTGTGGTCACATGGGATCAAAATTGAACTTTGTGGCCACTAATGTAAACTCTATGTCTTGTGCCAAATCAGCACAGCTCACCACCCCAAGAACACCATCCACACAGTGAAACATGGTGGCAGCATCATGCTGTGGGGATGTTTTTCGGCAACAGAGACAAGGAAAACAGACTGAGTTGACGGGAAGATGGATGGTGCAAAATACAGGAATATTCTTGAGAAAAACCTGTTTCAGCCAGTCAGTGATTTGATTCACCTTCCAACAAGACAATGACCCAAAGCATACTGCTAAGCAACACTCGAGTGATGTAAGGGGAAACGTGTAAATGTTTTGGAAAGGCCGAGTCACAGCCCAGACCTTAATCCAATGGAGAATCTGTGGTCAGACTTCAAGATTGTTGTTCACCAGAGGAAATATCTAACCTGAAGGAGCAGGAAAAGTTTTGCCTTGAGGAATGGACAAAAATCCCAGTGGCCAGATGTGGAAAGCTGAGAGACTTATCCAAAGTGTCTTGTAGCTGTAATTGGTGCAAAAGGAGGCTCTGCAAAGTACTGACTTTAGAGGGGTGAATAGTTATGCACACTTACATTTTCAGTTAATTTTTCATATTTGTTGTTTGTTTCACAATAAAAAGAAAAACCAAATATTCACAGTTGTTCTCATGTTCTTTACATGAACTGATGCAATCCCTAAGAAAAACCACGATAAAATTCCACATTGTGAGGTAGCAAAGCACGAAAAATGCCAAGGGGGTGAATACTTTCGCAAACCACTGTAGGTTGACAGCACTTTTTATGGTGGCTAGATTTTGGAAGGAAGGGTGCAAATTAAAGCTAATAGGGACTTTGGTGAGCAAAGTGCACCATTGATGGCCCTAACTTTTAGCCAGTGTTGAAAGGGTTGAGTTTGTCGCTACTTTCCGCTGACACCCACCATTAGTAAACCGCCATCACTTTTGACCTTTCCCAGTAGTGACAATGTAAAGTCCAAATATATTCATCTGCTGAACATAATGTGCTTTTAGTAAATTATTTTTGTAGCTTTTTTGACCAAAAATATAAATCATTTTTGACGGTTATTGCATTTTATTTTAGAGCAAGCGATTGATTTAAAATATATGGTTTAATGTGTAGCAATAATTTATAATTGCATCCTGCGCTGGCTATAAGAATGTCTCAGATTTGGATCGTCTTCCTGAAATAAAATTAACTAAAAATGCGAGTACAGCTACAACACTTGTGCATCCCGACTGGAACTTTTTATTGATCAATTTAATCTAAATAACTTGAATAACAACTCTAAATAGAGAGGCTCTATGTAGTCTACAGTGTGAGGCCTCCATCAAACAACTACCTATATCTCAGCTTCCTAGATGCAGTCAGACAGGCAGGCACTCCCAAGGTGTATCTACAGTGTGAGGCCTCCATCAAACAACTACCTATATCTCAGCTTCCTAGATGCAGTCAGACAGGCAGGCACTCCCAAGTTGTATCTACAGTGTGAGGCCTCCATCAAACAGCTTCCTGGGCTCCTGTGTGAATGATAAGGGAGATTTGGGGGTTTGTTTCAGGCTTTTACAGATCTTACAATGAGTTAATATGATTCATGGTTGCTTTATCCTGATTAAGACCTGATATTTTGGTAGGGGTCCTAGATGTTTTTGTATCAGCTAGAGCAGACCCCCATCCACCCTCCAGTAATGTTTGTAGTCTACAGGCGATTACGTACTTGGCTTGTTTCGTAGTAGTTCCCAATCTGACAGAGGGGCAGCCTGAGGCGAGCAGAGGGGGGCTTTATATCGTAGCGGTAAAGAACATAATTAGGAGTGGGTCACCTGTACAATGTACGGCACAGTGCGAGACAATGTAACCACTCAGGAGACCACCTTTCATCATTTCACACATAGAGGAAAAGGCGGCAGAGGTTTCATCTCAAACCGGCACAAAACAATGAGAAGCTGTCTCTCGCCACCCAATGAGTTAAATGCACACGAGACACCGTACAAAACAAAATTATCCATAAACGCTTTACACACACAAAATCTAATCGTATACCATCTAGTCCTAAACTAACTAGCGGTGCTCACACTGGTCACTATATTTGCACATCCCAAAAAGGGTCAATGCAGTTGTTAGAAGGTACTGACCAAATGGAGAATAGTCGCACAAACCTCCGTCTACCAATGGCACAAATTACAAACTGGCCACACACAACACTCGTTCTGCTGACAGTGATCTCTCTCAAACCTGTTGCCTGAGATATGTACTGTAAGCTTGCTGAACAAGTGGCCGCCAGGTCCCTCAGGCAATGTATTAAGTAGATATTGACCGATAAGTGGAGGTCGGGCACTTTGAAATCCATGATGCCTGAGAATTCTTCCCCATGAATTTATTTTTAATCTAAATATATTCTACAAACAAAGGGGCTGACTATATTATACTCCAGAGCTGCATTTACAATTCTGACCTACCCCTAAACGCTTAAATGAGCTGCTATTATGTAGGGGAATAGTTTTATTTATTTAATGGCCTTCAGCTCGATCTCGAGCCAAGGCGACTTGATGGATGAAGCCTCTGTAGGATGATGGATCTTGTATAATCCTACATAGGTCCACCAGGATCTTCTCCACCATAGATAGGTCCACCAGGGTCTTCTACACCATTATTTTGGCCTTGTTCCTTCTATTCTTCCAACCATGATCTCCAGTGATTGCTCTCTTAGCATGACGTCTCTAAAGTAGGCAAGTCGTAGCTTGGTGATCCTTGCTTTGAGTGTCCATGTCTGGCTTGATTTGTTCCAAAATTGATTTTCTGCAGATTTATTCCACATGTAAAGTGATTAGAAAAAAATGGAACTCCAAAAACCTGTAATAATGAGGTTTCCAGGTTATACCAGATCAGAACAGCAGACCAAATGCTTTCACACAACAGCCAACGTTGGTGGGACTAGCTTTGTGTATGTTGGCCTCTCTCCCCAAAAGATGATGTAAGGGGAGACAAGAATCAGGCATGTTGAATTACGATGTTCAATTGTTTTGAATCTGCAGGATATAAAATGCTAACAGATGACTGGCAGGTGATCGAGAGGTTGACTAACCATTATCTTAGGTGTATGGGCACTTCAAACATTATAGAAATGGTAGAGTTGAGCAAAAAGATTTGCACTGCCTGTTCCAGCATCCAGTCCGGTCCTCTGTGGCATTCGTCACTTCTCTGACCGGCATCCTCAGCCTGGAATCCTGGGCCATTCTTGTACTTCCTAAGCGTCATGAAGTCATGAGGCCTTGCTAGTCAGTCCAACTCTTCTTGGTAACCAAATCATTTTGCTCAACTCAAAAACATGGTAATTCATCCGTTATAGATGACATCTTCCTTTAGCTTCATGTATTCTCCATGGGAGAGTAGAATAATCCATTGCCAGACTCATCTGACAGCAGCTTATCTGCCTGGAGAACAGAAGGATTGGGCGTTTTTAGTTCAAACTGTCTGATTCTCCCATCCCCTGCCACACTCTGTCAAGAAGCTCCCATGCACATTGACTATTGGCCGATTCCATCGAAATTAGTGGGTTTATCTGACTTTACGGTGTATGGGAGCCTTTGATTTTTTTTGCTCCAACTTATCCTTATATACATCGCATCTATATAAGAGTAACCTATAAAAAGTTATGGATAAAGTCTAAATGTCATCAAAGTCTTTCAACATCTGTTTCTCCAAAATAAAAAACAAAACCTCTCCTGTGATTTAGGCAATGAGGTAAGAAGCCCCGCTATCTCTACTATCTGCTGCTTGTGCATATGAGGCCTGGGACATCTCCGAACCACTCCCGCCTCAACATAATGTATATCAAAGGCAATGAAATGAAAATAGGGCTAAATTCTGGAAGTCTACAATCTTTAGGGAAAAGTAAATTTGAATGGGTTAATCACAATATACTCTAAAGACAACTATTTTTCCTCAAGATGTCTTACAACAATAGTCCGGGTCTGATCATTATACTACTGTAATTCCGCAAAACTCTCTTTAAAAGTAATTCTGAAGATCCAACAGCTGTTAACACAAAGGCGTCCTCGGCGATAACAAGAATTAGGCGATTTTTTTTTCGTTTGTTTGTTGAAGCATCTGCATTGGCTTCTTGTCAGTTGAAGGACAAAATGAAGCATTTACACACAATACCCTATATAAAGATGAGTTGGCTCATTATTATTCCAATGGTGTCTTAATTTACAGTATCGGTTTATAGTGGGGGCGGGCAACTCAACCGGTTGGCAAGACCAGTGACATGCCACGTTGGAACTTCAAGGTGGATTCCATCAAAACAAATGTCCGGCTTCAGAAATTCTTGGGATTGACAATAATTATTTCAAGGTTTTGTAAATTACCAAATCATTGCTTTAAATTAGCCAAGAATTGGGGATATTAGGCCGGGGTCACACTTGCGAGTGCAATGCGAGAGACTCGTGCGAGTTTCTCGCATTGCACTCGCAAGTGTGACCCCGGCCTTAAAGGAAGCCTACAGGCAAATTTTGTCAAGGAGTCTCACAAATTCAATACAGTATCGAAACATGCAAGGAAACTCAATGGCAGTCTGCAGTCCACACCACAAACATTGGGTGTCCATATATAGACACATACAACAGACATTTTCGAAAAGAGTATCATGAATACGTGTTTTTTTTGTCCAAGCTAATAATTTTGGGTGGCTCCTCTTGGGGATATAGTGAGCTATCAGGAAAGGTAAGCAAGGACACATCTGCACTTTTGGCAACAGACTTGATGGCTTTTGGCCAAATTTTGTCTAATGGCCCTGCAAGGAAATATCCCACATTTGTGATGACTGATCATACATTTGGTTGAACGTACTCTTCTTGAAGTAAACACTGTATAAAATACAGGCTTACACTACATAGCAATTATTTGGTAATACATAGCCATATTTAAACTTATTTGTACCCCCAGACAAGTCTAATGGGAGCAAGAACCTTGCCCACGAGGGCTTCCTATCTACAAGGGAATGATTAAGGATACACAAGGTGAGAGTAAAAGCTGCTGATATGGCAGTTCGGTGGCAGCAGGGTTATTGCAGGAAATAAGCATTCTGGGTTTTCAGGTTGCGTATGAAGATTTCAAAGGTCGAAGCGAGTCTGATCGGTTGGGGAAGAGAATAGAGTACAAGGGAAGCATTAGAGAATACTGAGATGATTGTGTGACATGCAGACAAGAGGGGAGCAGAGGGGGTCTTGTGAGGGTCAGAGATTACATGTAGGGAGGTAGGTTAGGGAGATTAGTTCACAAATGCATGGAGGGACAATTATGGACAGCCTTGTAAGAAGACCATACACATAAAATGGCTATTGTTCGAATGGTTCTCCTGCCGATTGCTCTGAGCCAACACTCCCATGCACACAAGCACTCGCTCGGCCAAGTGCTCTTGTGATCTTCATGAGAAAGTCACTAACTGACTCGTAGTCCAGCAGCCGAAATCAGACATGCGCTATCTCATCTTTCCCGATCAACAGTTGGCCGGTGCCCCCATACACATTAATATGTTGGCCGAACCTTTCGATCAGCGGATTCAGCTGATATGAGTCTCATATATATGGGAGTCCTTAAGTCATTGTTGGACCACGTAGGTGTAGTTGGAAAGCAGATGAGTCAAGTAATAAACATCCGGAACAAATTTTGTATTCCAATAACATCTAAAATGGATATCGAGTGCAGTGAGACATACAACTTAAAGCCATTCCTTGCTTATAAGAGCAGTGAGTTATCAGTATAGATACAAAGCTCCCAATTAAAGAGTTGGTCCTAGCTTGTGTCCAAAACGGGGCAACCTCGAAAAGTATTGTTGATGCGTCCTAAGAGCAATTCTAGGCAAGAATTAAGTTGACTATCATGTTGTGCAGGCCTTAAAGGTGACCCATGTCAGCTCATCTGATCACTAGTTATATTGAGACAACTTCTAGACCAGACGGAGCACCCGATTAGAGATGTTCGAGAGTAGACCTTTGCCAGACTGAATCCATGAAGTCGTGGGATGGTCTCCTTAATCCCTAATGGCCAATACTGCTAACAACCATGTTAGCTGTACATGAGATAGCTAGAAGGCGTCCATGTCCTTTGGTTGCCAAGTATCAGAGGCTACCTAACAAGACAAGATATTTGGATAAAGGGAAGGGCAAGCAAACCAAACCAAAGATTAGCTACAGCTCAGCATAGTGTATGGTATTCAGATGGATGAGATTGTGCTGCAGTACCAGATACAGCCTATGATCAATAGTGGCACTGTTCCTGTAAAACAAAATTGTTTATCTTATCTTAGACAGTTTAAGTGAACTTCAAGGCTCTTTTCTGCTTGATATCAAGTGGATATCATTGTACCAGTTAGGGATGAAGTACGCTGAGTGGCCCCATGTTTAGGGGCCATCTGGTAAGTGACTTTATTGGGAGAGGTCTCCCAACATCACTGTGCAGCAGAAAATATACGCATATGGTACATAGGATGATTACCCTGGATACCCCTGTACCACCATACGTCGTCTCCAGAGCTTATAGACCTCATTATAAAGGGCTAGCGAAATCCCGAGAAAAGAGCAGCAGCCGCCGAGGATGGATGTTAAGCATAATAAATACTATTTGCAATGTACATAAAAAGGTAATTTTCTGTTTTGCTTCTGTGTTTTTTTTCTCCGCTGGTGTGTTAACGACTCAATTTGGAGAAAAAGGATTTAAACAATAAAACAGAAATATGTACGTACAATTACCAGTTAAAAAATACAGTGAGAGGCAAGCAAAATATGCTTTCTTTTAACAGATTGTGTATTTTATGCTCCAGAAAAGATAAAAACCTCAACATCCAATAATAAATTCATCAGAATATTTATTTTATGGACCACATATGTGTTGTTGGGAAGTAGACGAGTCAAGTAATAAACTTCAGGCACAAATTTATGTTGTGTATGCGCAGTGTGGCAAACGACATACAGAATGCTACAGTAGTATATAAGTATCATCTGTACGTATATACTGTATGCAGGCCGGGAGATCTATGATACTTATCAGAGAGAACGTGGAAACGTAGAAACCAGAGAGACACAGAAAAGAGCAGCACTGGGGACTGCGGGCCCCTGTAATGTGCAGTAATGAACAGGCACCCCCCAAAATATAAGGGGTTTTATTGGCACATATCAGGGCAACATTTTGGCTCATAGATAGATAGATGATAGATAATACTTTATGAAAGAGAGACAAAAGATAGATAATATATAGATGATATATGATAGATAATAGATAAATAATAGATAAATAGTATATAGATAATTGATAAATAATGATAGATGATAGATAATAGATAAATAATATATAGATAATAGATCATAGATAATAGATAGATAGAATCATAGATTATAGATGATAGATAATAGATAGATAATAGATGATAGATAATAGATAGATAATAGATTGTGATAGATAGATGATAGAAAATGATAGATAATAGATAGATAATGATAGATAATAGATTGATAGTAGATTATAGATAATGATAGATAATGGATAATGATAGATAGATAATATATAATGATAGATAATGATAGATAATAGATGATAGATAATAGATAATGATAGATAGATGACAGATAATAGATAATAGATAGATGATAGATAGATAATGATAGATAATAGATAGATGATCTATATATATAATTGTCTAAGGGGTACTTCCGTCTTTCTGTCGGCAACTTCCGTCACCGATATTCATTCGCTGATTGGTCTCGCCTGCTGCCTGTCATGGCTGCCGCGACCAATCTGCGTCGGGCACAGTCCGATTAGTCCCTCCCTACTCCCCTGCAGTCAGTGCCGGGCGGCCGCTCCATACTCTCCGCAGTCACGGCTCACACAGGGTTAATGCCAGCAGTAACGGACCGCGTTATGCCGCGGGTAACTCACTCCGTTACCGCCGCTATTAACCCTGTGTGACCAAGTTTTTACTATTGAGGCTGCCTATGCAGCCTCAATAGTAAAAACATCTGAGGTGAAAAATAATAAAAAAACCCAAAATGATTATATACTCACCTTCCGCTGCCTTTCTGACGCTCCGGTGACCGGTCCATGCAAGCGGCAGGTTCCGGTGCTAAGGTTGGTGTGCGACAAGGACCTGCCATGACGTCACGGTCATGTGACCGCGACATCATCACAGGCCCTGCGCACCTGGGCGAGAAGGACCTGCCATGACGTCACAGTCATGTGACCGCGACGTCATCGCAGGCCCTGCGCGAGAAGGACCTGCCGTGATGTCACAGTCATGTGACCGCGACATCATCGCAGGCACTGCGCGAGAAGGACCTGCCGTGACGTCACGGTCATGTGACCGCGACGTCATCACACCCTCGGACCGGAAGCTGCCGCCTGAACCGAACACAGGCGACAGAGCTACAAGGGGCCCCTTGGAAGGTGAGTATATGTTTATTTTTTAACCTGTGACATACACTCACCGGCCACTTTATTAGGTACACCATGCTAGTAACGGGTTGGACCCCCTTTTGCCTTCAGAACTGCCTCAATTCTTCGTGGCATAGATTCAACAAGGTGCTGGAAGCATTCCTCAGAGATTTTGGTCCATATTGACATGATGGCATCACACAGTTGCCGCAGATTTGTCGGCTGCACATCCCAAAGATGCTCCATACAAGGCAGGATGGATCCATGCTTTCATGTTGTTTACGCCAAATTCTGACCCTACCATCCGAATGTCGCAGCAGAAATCGAGACTCATCAGACCAAGCAACGTTTTTCCAATCTTCTACTGTCCAATTTCGATGAGCTTGTACAAATTGTAGCCTCAGTTTCCTGTTCTTAGCTGAAAGGAGTGGTACCCGGTGTGGTCTTCTGCTGCTGTAGCCCATCTGCCTCAAAGTTCGACGCACTGTGCGTTCAGAGATGCTCTTAGGCCTACCTTGGTTGTAACGGGTGGCGATTTGAGTCACTGTTGCCTTTCTATCAGCTCGAACCAGTCTGCCCATTCTCCTCTGACCTCTGGCATCAACAAGGCATTTCCGCCCACAGAACTGCCGCTCACTGGATTTTTTTTCTTTTTCGGACCATTCTCTGTAAACCCTAGAGATGGTTGTGCGTGAAAATCCCAGTAGATCAGCAGTTTCTGAAATACTCAGACCAGCCCTTCTGGCACCAACAACCATGCCACGTTCAAAGGCACTCAAATCACCTTTCTTCCCCATACTGATGCTCGGTTTGAACTGCAGGAGATTGTCTTGACCATGTCTACATGCCTAAATGCACTGAGTTGCCGCCATGTGATTGGCTGATTAGAAATTAAGTGTTAACAAGAAGTTGGACAGGTGTACCTAATAAAGTGGCCGGTGAGTGTATGTGGCTGGGCAATATACGACATGGCTGGGCAATTTACTACGTGGCTCTGTGCTATATACTACATCGCTGGGCAATATACTACGTCACTGGGCAATATACTACGTCACTGGGCATATACTACGTCACTGGGCATATACTACGTCACTGGGCAATATACTACGTCACTGGGCAATATACTACGTCACTGGGCAATATACCACGTCACTGGGCAATATACTACGTAACTGGGCAATATACTACGTGGCTCTGTGCTATATACTACATTACTGGGCAATATACTACGTGGCTGGGCAATATACTATGTAACTGGGCAATATACTACGTGGCTGGGCAATATACTATGTAACTGGGCAATATACTACGTGGCTGGGCAATATACTACGTCACTGGGCAATATACTACGTAACTGGGCAATATACTACGTGGCTGGGCAATATACTACGTAACTGGGCAACATACTACGTCACTGGGCAATATACTACGTGGCTGGGCAATATACTACGTCACTGGGCAATATACTACGTCACTGGGCATATACTACGTCACTGGGCATATACTACGTCACTGGGCAATATACTACGTCACTGGGCAATATACTACGTCACTGGGCAATATACCACGTCACTGGGCAATATACTACGTAACTGGGCAATATACTACGTGGCTCTGTGCTATATACTACATTACTGGGCAATATACTACGTGGCTGGGCAATATACTATGTAACTGGGCAATATACTACGTGGCTGGGCAATATACTATGTAACTGGGCAATATACTACGTGGCTGGGCAATATACTACGTCACTGGGCAATATACTACGTCACTGGGCAATATACTACGTAACTGGGCAATATACTACGTGGCTGGGCAATATACTACGTAACTGGGCAACATACTACGTCACTGGGCAATATACTACGTGGCTGGGCAATATACTACGTCACTGGGCAATATACTACGTGACTGGGTAATATACTACGTCACTGGGCAATATACTACGTGGGCTGGGCAATATACTACGTAACTGGGCAATATATTACGTGGCTGGGCAATATACTATGTCACTGGGCAATATACTACGTCACTGGGCAATATACTATGTCACTGAGCAATATACTACGTCACTGGGCAATATACTAAGTGGACATGCATATTCTAGAATACCCGATGCATTAGAATCGGGCCACCATCTAGTAGACAGATAATGATAGATAGAGTTGTGTTTTGATGTTGCTTTTCTGTTCAGGTGAATGAAGTTGCAATACTAGACACAACCTGTGGACCAGAGTGGCGCTCTTTCTGGATTACAGGCAGACCCTACATTCTCGTTCCTGGACAGCCTCTTTCCATTTCTGTATATTATGGTACTATACATCGCTGTCAGTATTGAGCCGCGTTTTTGCTTCTATGTTAATCGCCTGCTCTTCCTCGATACCGCCTTCCACTTGGCATTGAATAAGATCGGAATCGATACAGCACAAATAGCAGAAGTAATTGCTGATCATGTATCTGTGTCCCAGACACTTTTATAAAAGACTATGTATTATGTATGATGTGACCTTCAAATGTCATGAAAGCGTCGAGCAATAAACTGTCAATATTTGTGGTTATAAGGGTCTAGATGACTTTTACAATAATTGGTACAGCTATATTAAAAGCCGGGATCACTCAGCTGGTTAAAGAGACACACACAGGCCAAGGTTCTTCTGGGAATCCATGTCTGCCAATTTCTAAATGAAAGATATTACAAGGTGCCTGAAACACCATCCTTACAAGCCGGCCATCCTCACCTGCGGAGGGGCTATAAGGGGCAGGTTCATTTCCTTAAAGGCACACGTAACTTTTGAAGGAATCTCCCTCCATGATGTTAACGATTTAGAATTTCACATAGCTTAGCTGGCAAATATAGATGTAGCAGAGCTGAGTTTGCCACTCTGTAATCTTGAGGGCTATGACATTGCTTGGAGGAAGCTGTCTGAGCTCCTGCAATCTGCTGAAATGCTTCGATCAAAGAAACCCAGGACACAATATACAGATGTGTCCACCTTATATATCTGCAAGCTTCAAAATATTTCCCAAAACAAATTCAGTACATTATTGTAATTTGCTCCAAACTATGGACAGAATGCAATGTAAATCCAAACCACTTGGTGGTCACATATAGATAAATATCACGTAAACATCTCCCTATAGAGTATCATAAAATTATGGGTTCTTTTCTAAGCTAACACAACTCATTTTAGGATATGTCAAGTAAAGAGGAACATTAAGGGTGTGAAAAAAAAATCTGCAAGTCACAATGCTTCCAAAAAATACAAGTGTTTGTAGTTTATTTTTTATCAATTAACAAAATCCAAAGTGAATGAACAAAATAAAAAGTAAATCGAATCAATATTTGGTGGGATAAGAGGATCAATTCTTCTAGATGCACTCGTCACTTGCACACAGTTTATGAAGCAGCTCGGCAGAAGGTTGTACCAAACATCTTGGAGAACTGACCCCAGATCTTTTGTGTATGAGGCTTGTGCGGATCCTTCTGTCTCTTCATGTGAGCCCAGACAGACTGGATGATGTGAGATCAGGGCTCTGTGGGGCCAGATCATCCTCTTAACTATATTGGTTTTATGTTTGTGGTTGTTGACCAGCTGCAGAATAAACTTGGAGCCAATCAGATGCCACCTGATGGTATGGGATGATGGAGAAGTATCTGCCTGTATTTCTCAGCCTTGAAGACACTGGGAAATAGGCAGCATTGAGGAGTGTAGACTCAGTGGTCATCCAAGGAAACTTAGTGTAGCAGATGAAAGACTCATCATGGTTACTTCCTTTCAAAGTCGGAAGATGTCCAGCAGTGTCATCAGCTCACAAATGGCAGCAGCCAGCGGGAACCAACTACACCCATCTACTGTTCAGAGAAATCTGGCCAGAAGTCGTCTTCATGGAAGAACTGAATTAAAATAACAAATCTTCTACATGGAAACAAGGCCAAGTGACCCAACTATGAAAAAATAGGAACAGGGGTGCAGAAAAATGGCAGCAGGTGCTCTGGACCGATCAGTCAAAATGTGAAATATTTGTCTGTAACAGAAGGGTGTTTGTTCCCAAAGGTCTGGAGAGCGGCAAACAAATGAGGGTCTGCAGGAACATTGATGACTGGTGGAGGGGCCTGCAAGTTTGTGGTTGCGCTTCAGCAAATGGTGTTGGGAATTTTGTCATGACTAATGGTGTCCTTAATGCTGAGAAATCCAGGCAGATACTTATCCATCATGTAACGCCATCAGGGAGGCATCTGATTGGCTCCAAATTTATTCTGTAGACTGACATCGACACCCCAATATCTAGCCGATGTCATTAACAAGGAGGAGTTCTGGGGGTAATGATCCAACCCTGATCTCGAATCATCCAGTCTGTCTGGGATCACATGAAGAGACAGAAGGCTCTGTACAAGCCTCAAACAGAAGATCTGGGGTCAGTTCTCCAAGATGTTTGGAACAACCTCCTGCAGAATTCCTTAAAAAACAGTATGCAAGTGACGAGAAGTGGCGGAGGCGACGGGCGGTCACAAGATACTAATGGGATTTACATTTCTCTTTTGTTCATTCACGTTGCATTTTATTAATTGATAAAGTTAAACTATTTACACTTCTATCTTTGAAAACATGTTACGTTGCAGCATTTTTACACAGCTGCTGCAAAACTTCTTTTTAAATAAAAGAACAATCTTTAATATTGATAAGAATTGACTTTTGCTCTTCTGGAAATATTATTCTGGCAGCTGTTGTGTATAATATGAGGTTCTGCAGCAGCTATGAAGGCAGGATTAGTAAATCAGTAGCTCTGTGTTATACCTTATGATGGTCTTTAAGGGATGAAGCCAGTGCAAAAACAGTCTTTAATAGCACTGATCTCTTCATATGGGCCAAAGGGACCTTTTGGGCATCCGCAGGGCCAGGAGGTGACTGCAACCCCTTCATCTAGTTGCACCCCCATGGGAGAGGCAGAGGGATGCCCAGCAAGGAGTCTCTAACATGCTCCATCCCTGATCATACAGTGTTCATGAGACGATGTATCAGTTTTGTCCAGAGTGTCCCTTTAATAGCACACCCTACAGGATTACCTGCTGCAGAACTTCTTTGCATTGGAATCCAGAGGGACACAGATAATTCAGTCCTAGTGTCTGCAGAGCTTACAATCTAGTTCTACCTGCAATGTCTCATGACCAGTTTAGTCGCATTAATACATTAGAATGTTTTTGACACTTCAAACAGTAAAAAGGCAACAATGACGACTTCCTTTTAACCCCTGTAGTGCCGCAAGTCATAAATGGTCTTTTTACGCCTGGTGCAGCTTTGAGGGTTCCTCCACATTCGGCATCTTCTATAAGGCAGGCACCTGGCCTCTAACTCAATCTGTGGCCCGGACCCCCCCACTCTCCAGCCTATTAGCTGACATTAAAGAGCTGCTCCCAGGCCTGTGCTCTCCACCTGCTCAGTGTCAGCGGCTCGCAGGCCCATGCAATGCTGTCACAAGTCGGTTTGTGATTTTTATTTTTTTTTTTGCTGCCACACAGATTTTTGGCATGGTTTATAGTAAGCAGCGAGAAATCAGTGGTGTTTGATTCTGATTAGCGATTTCCTTCTGTTTTTTTTTTCTTCTTAAAATAGTCCTTCCCTTAAAACATATTTGTTGCCAATTCCTAATAACAGCGATGTTTAACGAGACCTTATATGGGCTCAGCGAGAACAAAAAATCCTCGATTGATGCAGAAAATGATTTAGTGAAGTAGTACATGTGTGTTGTGGGGAAGCATCGTGGATTGTGACTGCTGGGATTTGTAGTGATTTATGACATGTAGTGCTATTGTTTATGTAAAAGTGGCAAAAAATGTAATTTACTGTAATTAGTTATCCTAATACATGAGAATCCAATGAAGTCACCAAAATACTTGTGGAAAGAAGACATTTATATTTCTAAAGTATTATGTATATAAAGGGAATTGTGTTATATACAGTACAGTAGTATATGAACCTTTCCTAGGCTGCTGAGTATATAGAAGGGGCAGTCCTGTGATCTGAGAGCCGCTCCTGTGGTCCAAGAGACGGTCCTGTGATCCGAGAGCTGGTCCAGTGAACTGAGAGCCGCTCCTGTGTCTGAGAGCCGGTCCAGTGATCTGAGAGCCGGTCCAGTGATCTGAGAGCCGGTCCTGTGATCTGAGAGCTGGTCCAGTGATCTGAGAGTCCCTCCTGTGATCTGAGAGTCCCTCCTGTGATCTGAGAGTCCCTCCTGTGATCTGAGAGCCGCTCCTGTGATCTGAGAGCTGGTCCAGTGATCTGAAAGCCAGTCCTGTGATCTGAGAGCCACTCCTGTGACCTGAGAGCAGCATCTGTGATCTGAGATCCGGTGCTGTGATCTGAGAGCCATTCCAGTGATCTGAGAGCCATTCCAGTGATCTGAGATCTGCTCCTGTGATCTGAGAGCCGGTCCAGTGATCTGAGAGCCTGTCCTGTGATCTGAGAGTTGATCCAGTGATCTGGGAGCCGGTCCAGTGATCCGAGAGCCGGTCCAGTGATCCAAGAGCCGGTCCTGTGATCTGAGACCCGGTCCTGTGATCCGAGAGCCGATCCAGTGATCTGAGAGCCGGTCCTGTGATCTGAGAGCCGGTCCAGTGATCTGAGAGCCGGTCCAGTGATCCGAGAGCTGGTCCAGTGATCTGAGAGCCGCTCCTGTGATCTGAGAGCCGGTCCAGTGATCTGAGAGCCGGTCCAGTGATCTAAGAGCCGGCCCTGTGATCTGAGAGCTGGTCCAGTGATCTGAGAGCCGGTCCAGTGATCTGAGAGCCGGCCCTGTGATCTGAGAGCTGGTCCAGTGATCTGAAAGCCAGTCCTGTGATCTGAGAGCCACTCCTGTGACCTGAGAGCAGCATCTGTGATCTGAGATCCGGTGCTGTGATCTGAGAGCCATTCCAGTGATCTGAGAGCCATTCCAGTGATCTGAGATCTGCTCCTGTGATCTGAGAGCCGGTCCAGTGATCTGAGAGCCTGTCCTGTGATCTGAGAGTTGATCCAGTGATCTGGGAGCCGGTCCAGTGATCCGAGAGCCGGTCCAGTGATCCAAGAGCCGGTCCTGTGATCTGAGACCCGGTCCTGTGATCCGAGAGCCGATCCAGTGATCTGAGAGCCGGTCCTGTGATCTGAGAGCCGGTCCAGTGATCTGAGAGCCGGTCCAGTGATCCGAGAGCTGGTCCAGTGATCTGAGAGCCGCTCCTGTGATCTGAGAGCCGGTCCAGTGATCTGAGAGCCGGTCCAGTGATCTAAGAGCCGGCCCTGTGATCTGAGAGCTGGTCCAGTGATCTGAGAGCCGGTCCAGTGATCTGAGAGCCGGCCCTGTGATCTGAGAGCTGGTCCAGTGATCTGAGAGCCGGTCCAGTGATCTGAGCGCCGCTCCTGTGATCTGGAAGCTGGCCCTGTGATCTGAGAGCCGGTCCAGTGATCTGAGCGCCGCTCCTGTGATCTGGAAGCTGGTCCTGTGATCTGACAGCAGGTCCAGTGATCTGAGAGCCGCTCCTGTGATCTGGAAGCTGGTCCTGTGATCTGACAGCAGGTCCAGTGATCTGAGAGCCGCTCCTGTGATCTGGAAGCTGGTCCTGTGATCCGAGAGCCGCTCCTTTGTCCTACTTTGCCCCAAATGCAAAGATTGGTGCAGAAAGAGGGAGCTGAACACTGCTGTGTGTCATATGCAACAATTTATTAAAGCGTTATTCCCATCTTCTTAGATGGGTATAATTGCAATGTGCTTGAAAATATAAACAACTTTACAATTTACTTGTTATCACAAATATTTTTTTTATTTTATTGTTTATGGCTTGTTGCAGAGGGAACCAGTTACCTCAGCAGTCTAGCAGCAGTGTTCGAACATGTGCCATGCTTACAAGCTGTTCTCAAAAGAGCTTGTAAGTTCTGCTATGAAGCTAGCTAGATCGCAGCAACATGTTTTTATCCCCCAATCAGGGACAGCTTTAGTGCTTCTATGTTCCTTTGATACTGCGACGCATCATCGGCAGCACACAGTTTGCAGCACAATGAAGCCACTGGTCCAAACTGTCACGTAAGCACAGGAAGCAGCAGAGCCGGGCGCTCCCGGATAGACATAATCGGACAAACCCTTTAAAGTGCAAAATCAAGATTTTTTAAGGCTTAAAAACACTCCAAAATCATGTAGACACACCCAACACGACCACTTTTGGGCAGAATTTGGGTAAGTTCTCTTGCTTTTTGACTTGGATTGTGGACTTCTCCTAGAAAATCTAAATTTGTCATGTGTGGACCTAGACCTTCGAGGGGTGAGAGCTTAGCTATACCTTACCTTGCTTCCAAAAAAATGGTATTATCCTATAAATATACCTTTCTGTAAATTTAAAGGGAAAGTCCTAGACTATAACATTAATGAGCTAACCGTAGCATAAGTTATTAATAGGAGATCAATGGTGGGGTCATACACCTGGCACCCACACCGATCAGCAATTAGGAGGTCCCGCGGAAGTAGACAAAGCCATAGACCATAGCTCTGCACACCATGTAGTGGCCATTCTTGGGTACTGCAGTCACATTCACTTCAGTAAGAGCCAAGTACCCGGCCACTACACGATATAAAGAGCTGTGGTGTCTGGCTTAGTTCACCATGTACTGACGCCAGCTGCAGGACATGATCAGAGGGGCTCCTGATGTCAGACCCCTGTTGATATTGTATCATTAATATAGCAGACCTGGAAAGCCCCTTTAATTGCATGCAGGGGGCAATACATCATAGAATAAAGTAGAATGAAATTCTCTTTAAAATGTGTTAATTTTGTCCTTTTTTTGCTTTTGACATCACATATTTCGAACCTCACAATTTTTTAAAACTCTTATTTTCTTCCCCAGTTGGAGAACATAAAGAGGCAGAATACACTGTGGATTGTAACCACCCTTCACTTTGAATGCTTTAAAAAAATGCAGGTCGAGAAATAAAGAAAGGATTAGGATTTGTCCGGACCCACTAAGTGCAGATTTCCTGCCTCCCAGCGACCAGGCCCCTATTTGTAGCCCTCAGAATACATCTTTTACAAAATGCCTTCATTTCACATGGCTAATTCACACACTAACAAGCCGGGGAGACTTTGAGGATTCAGTTATTTTCTTTATTTTTTATGAGCTTCTTATTTAATATTTGCTTTTTAGCAATAAATGCTGCCGCAGATTTTCTAATTTTTTATTTTTCCTTTTTCTGGAAAAGTTAATAAATTTAATGAAATATATTGAAATAAATTCAATACTTGAAATTAATAATTGACTTTTCCACCGGTGTAAATGCAAGTAATTTGTTGTTATAGATTCAATGCTGGTGAAATTACCGTCTTGGTCTTGCAAAAAAAAAATCTGAGTAAATATGTGAATATACAGTAAAACACTGGCACGCAGGGGCCAATAAGATGCTGGATGGTTGAAGATGTTAGACGTTGCCTGATGGGACTGGAAGTTTAGCAGACGAAGCGTTGGAAAATAGAAAATCCAGAAAGGGCAAACATTCCAAAAAGTAGTTGCTATATATACAGTACAGACCAAAAGTTTGGACACACCTTCTCATTTAAAGATTTTTCTGTATTTTCATGACTATGAAAATTGTACATTCACACTGAAGGCATCAAAACTATGAATTAAGACATGTGGAATTATATACTTAACAAAAAAGTGTGAAACAACTGAAATTATGTCTTATATTCTAGGTTCTTCAAAGTAGCCACCTTTTGCTTTGACGACTGCTTTGCACACTCTTGGCATTCTCTTGATGAGCTTCAAGAGGTAGTCACCGGGAATGATCTTCCAACAATCTAGAAGGAGTTCCCAGATATGCTTAGCACTTGTTGGCCCTTTTGCCTTCACTCTGCGGTCCAGCTCACCCCAAACCATCTCGATTGGGTTCAGGTCTGGTGACTGTGGAGGCCAGGTCATCTGGCGTAGCACCCCATCACTCTCCTTCTTGGTCAAATAGCCCTTACACAGCCTGGAGGTGTGTTTGGGGTCATTGTCCTGTTGAAAAATAAATGATGGTCCAACTAAACGCAAACCGGATTGAATAGCATGCTGCTGCAAGATGCTGTGGTAGCCATGCTGGTTCAGTATGCCTTCAATTTTGAATAAATCCCCAGCAGTGTCACCAGCAAAACACCCCCACACCATCACACCTCCTCCTCCATGCTTCACGGTGAGAACCAGGCATGTAGAGTCCATCTGTTCAGCTTTGCTGCGTCACACAAAGACACGGTGGTTGGAACCAAAGATCTAAAATTTGGACTCATCAGACCAAAGCACAGATTTCCACTGGTCTAATGTCCATTCCTTGTGTTCTTTAGCCCACACAAGTCTCTTCTGCTTGTTGCCTGTCCTTAGAAGTGGTTTCCTAGCACCTATTTTACCATGAAGGCCTGCTGCACAAAGTCTCCTGTTAACAGTTGTTGTAGAGATGTGTCTGCTGCTAGAACTCTGTGTGGCATTGACCTGGTCTCTAATCTGAGCTGCTGTTAACCTGTGATTTCTGAGGCTGGTGACTTGGATAAACTTATCCTCAGAAGCAGAGGTGACTCTTGGTCTTCCTTTCCTGGGACGGTCCTCATGTGAGCCAGTTTCTTTGTAGTGATTGATGGTTTTTGCCACTGCACTTGGGGACACTTTCAAAGTTTTCCAAATTTTTCGGACTGACTGACCTTCATTTCTTAAAGTAATGATGGCCACTCGATTTTCTTTACTTAGCTGATTTTTTTCTTGCCATAATATAAATTCTAACAGTCTATTCAGTAGGACTATCAGCTGTGTATTCACCAGACTTCTGCTCAACACAGCTGATGGTCCCAACCCCATTTATAAGGCAAGAAATCCCACTTATTAAACCTGACAGGGCACACCTGTGAAGTGAAAACCAATCCCGGTGACTAAATCTTGAAGCTCATCAAGAGAATGCCAAGAGTGTGCAAAGCAGTCATCAAAGCAAAAGGTGGCTACTTTGAAGAACCTAGAATATAAGACATATTTTCAGTTGTTTCACACTTTTTTGTTAAGTATATAATTCCACATGTGTTACTTCATAGTTTTGATGCCTTCAGTGTGAATGTACAATTTTCATTGTCGTGAAAATACAGAAAAATCTTTAAATGAGAAGGTGTGACCAAAATTTTGGTATATCCATAATAATAATTGTGCTACCTGCTCAGTCCGAGCAAAAAATTGCAGCATGCCTGAGTTTGATCCGAAATCTGAGTGTCATTCGATTTTGACAGGATTTTTTCTTCCATCTTTTCTTCATTCGAGAGAATTGCCGCTAACTCTGATTGCAGTGTGATTAGCATAATCGGCCTAACTCTCTGATCACACTCTGATCGTGCACACTGATCACACTCTGATAGCACACACTCATATCACACATTCTGATGGCGCACACTGATCACACTCTGATCGTAAGCACACACTCTGATATCACGAGCACACACTGATTGCACAGAGTGCGAACACTGATCACGCTCCGGTCACATTGATCACACTGTGATAGCACACACTCTGATCACACACATTCTGATGGCGCACACTGATCACACTCTGATCGTGCGCACACACTCTAATATCGTGTGCACACACTCTGATATCGTGTGCAGACTCTGCTATCACGCACACACACATTGCACAGAGTGCGAACACTGTTCACATTCTGGTCACGCTGTTCACACTCTGATAGCACACACTGATCACACACAATCTGACGGCGCACACTGATCACACTCTGATCGTGCACACACACTCTGATTGCGGTGTGATTAGCATAATCGTCCTGATTCTCTCAAGAAAGAATATAAGTTTGTGTGACCCCAGCATTAGGTGAATACTTACTATATCGTAGGGCTGGAGGACAACCAATAATACTTTTTTCACGTTACACTAGTTAGATGGTCAAGTGATATGATAGTTGCCGGTTGAGCCTTCCAAAACTGATTCCGGCACCACCAGCCCAACATTTGGGCATTGAAAATATCTTCTGCTCTGTAACTCAACACCTATAGCCCCAAACTACCTATCAGGTTGACTAATTAATTCCTTTAGCATTAATAACCTTCAGTGGCAGTGTCCGTTAAAATAAACTCAATGGCCATACTAGAAGATTTCGCTAAAAATGTATCTACGACTCAAAGAAGATTCCATAGGCTGAGTGTTGAGTCACAAAATATCCCCAGGCATTAGAGAAGATGCAGCTTACACCTCTTTTAAGTGATAAAATGGCGACCTGCAGCTTCGTATTGTACCCAAGACACCAATGGTTCTTTATTCATGAGCGTCAGAAGAACTCGTTCTCCTTAAGAAGCTTATAGCATGGAATATCTTAAAGGCCACATCTCCTGGCCACCCACATACCTCTGTGTGTGTCTTGTGCCTTCGTTGATTCATATAAAGCCTTCTCAATTGTCTCACTAAGTCATTACCATATCTACATAGCTTTATAAAAAAAAACACAAAAAACCCACATAGGAATTATGTTTTGTCCCTCACTACTAAATTTTCTCTTTACATCTTCAAGCTGTTTGTCCTCAAAATTTCGTTTGATGCCAAGGAAAAATTTACAGGGTTCGTTTCCTTGTAAGTAAAAAAAAATCTATTAAAATTTTTCTTAAAAATATTTAACTAAAGTCTATTTTTTTTTGTTCATTTAGGGGCCATGAATAAGTTAAACTTTAACAAGCCAATTTCATAAACAGTTCTACAAACACTTAAATTACCCCATGATGTACGGCTTTTTGTGTCATATCTATTTGTAAACCATGTCAAAGGCAGATTTAAAATGTTTATGTCGTATTTATGTAATTTTATTACTGCAAATTGAATCTATCTAAACATCTCTCCTTACAAAGAGACAGGATCCTTATGAGGTTTGGTGGCTTTCTCAGTCATACAACCCTCATTATCCTACTCGCAGCCCCTGACTCTTGATGCCCCTTTCGAACAACATAAGAGAACATAAGTAGCCATTACCAAACGATGGTAACCCAAGCTCTTGCTTTGTGAGACATCCAATATTTCCCAACACTTTTGGCTTCCATGGAATCCATCAACAGAATGTCATGTTGAATGCTTCTTTTCCCATTCTTTATACTTCCGTAAACACTTGGATGCTGTCTGACGGTTGGACTATGTGTAGATGCTATGGTTAATGGTAAGGGCAAACCATACTTGACAAGTTTTTGAGTTGGCCATCTGGAAAGTTTTCCTAAACAAATGTCCTCTTATCGGTTGTGTGTCCTCCATGCCTCATCTAAGCAGCTTCTATTCCACATTTTCTGACCTATTTGTTCACCAAGAAAGCACTAATTTTCAGAAGGGTTTCGGAAGTTTTCAGGTTTGACAACTCTTCGTGAAGTTCTGGAGCTCTTCTCTTTTTCTGGATGAATTCAGGATGTTTTTGGAGACTTGGCAAGTAAAAGTATAAAGGGTTTGTCCCATGTTTTGTCTTTAGAAGCACACTGCTCTCCTGTCTCATGGCTTCCTGGCGCCTCGTTCCTGATGACTGACAGTTCGGAATAACGCCACTGGCCCAAAATGTGTGCTGTGGTCAGAGACAGCTTTGCCTCTGGGTCGAAACTGGTTGGATAGTCCTTGAAAACTGTATAGAAGATTAATTTCAAGCATTGAGCTTTTTGCCTAAGAAACTGGCCACTGCTGATAGACTGACTGCAGAGGTGGCCAGGAACCTAGGCAACGAGCAATAAGCAATAGAATGGAGAAGATTTTTTATAAAGGGTAAATTACAAAGATTCTCATTTTTACAAACATTTTACAATTGTACCCATTTAAGATGAGGCAGCCCCTTTAAACTGCTGGGATCGGCTTCACCTATGATCCTGGCTGTTGCAGAAAGGGCATGGCGGTGCTTCTGCCTCGGATCTCGTGGATGTGATGGTACTACCCATGAGATAATCGTGATTATTTGAGTGCAATATGCAGAAGGCGGTGGTAGGAAAGTTATTTTTTATTGCCCTGAGTCTGCCAGAAGAAGGTGCTGTTTATGGTGAACAGTCAAAGGTTGTCAGAAAACATCCTGTGCCTAGTGATGGTTGTCAGATTTGCCTACCTCAATACCCTTATATATAGATTTAACTACGACTCAGTAAAGGGAAATCTACATGTCTTCTATTTATGAAGAAGAAAAAAATGGCTAATTCCTTCCAAAAATAGCGCCACTTCAGTCCATAGTTTGTGGCTGGTATTGCAGCTCAACAGTGCAAAGAATGGGTCTGAGTTGCAATACCACACACAACCAATGGACAGGCGTGGTGGCGCTGTTTTTGGAAGAAAACTGACATGTTTCTCTAATCCTGCAGAACCCATACAGTGGGGCCCACCTGAGGATTCTCCTATTCTCCCGTGGGCCAGTCCAAGCCTGATGAGAAGCATCTCCGGCATTTTAAAATGAAAAAATTAACAAAAAAATGTTTCATGGAAGATGAAATTTAATTGCTTCACTAATTTCAAGGTATTTTGAAATCATCCCAAGTCCTAGAATTTCATTTATTACTTTTTTTTTTTTTAATACAAATATTCTACGGATCACAACATTTCTATCCTTCACTACTTTTAAGGTATTTTTGTAAATATTAAATAAACTTTTTTTCTTTTTTTTAAAGCGTCTTTAAATTTCCAGCTTGGAAAATCTGCCCGTAAACCCTGAATCATCTTCCATTTATTATCATTTTTTTATTATTATTTTTTTTCCATTCTATATAGTTACATTGTCATTTATGAGCGATTCTTGGAGCAGGGAGTTTTTTACGCCATCCGTGCATGAAAGATTTTTTTTTTTTCTTGAACGGCTCCTAGTTAATTTTCCAGCTGTGTAAATATTGATAAGATAACAATAGAATTTGTTCCCGACACATATGGCTGAGACAATTCAATGAAGTAATGTTCCCGTGCTCACATTAATTAAACTGCTAGCATTCGAAAGCTATTAATGATCAATACCGGCTATGGAGCGGACGTATACCAGTGTGCATTTATATGCATTTAGTGCCAAATACTGTTTGCATAGAGAAATCGCCGGCGAGCGCACAGTGAAGGCAGCTGCTCTATTTAAAAATGTATGTTAAAAAAAAAGAAGGGAATGAGAATAAAGGCGAATCCCATTTATAATACGCCGTGCGGAATGAAGATGGAAGTCCTTTCAATAGAAATACAAAAAGGCTATTTTTTTATTGGATATTTAGCCGCTTATTGGTTTCTTTGTATTTCCCTTAATATTTTGTAACCATTTGAGGCCTGATATATATAAATATATATATATATATATATATATATATATATATATATATATATATATATATATATATATATAATGTATATTTTATTTGAAACATTCTGCAGCATGCTCCCTCCACAGATTCTCTCCCCAATTGACTTTAATAGGGTAAGTTGCAACCTGGAATGGATTTCATGTAAAAATCATAAGTCGAATTTAAAAAAATAACTTTAGCTGGGGATTAGTGATGAGTGAACGCGTCCAGATAAGGTGTTATCCGAGCATGCACGTGTGCTAACCGAGGGTCTTCATCGTGCTCAAAAAATATGTTTGAGTCACCGCGGCTGCATGTCTCCCGGCTGTTCGACAACCGCAACACATGCAGAGATTGCCTAAAAATCCTGCATGTGTTGCGGCTGTCTAACATGTAGCCGCGGGGACTTGAACATATTTTCCGAGCACACCGAAGACACTCGGTTAGCACCCGAGCACGCTCAGATAACACCATATCCCAGTACGTTCGGTCATCACTACTGGGGATCGTTGCAAAATTTTGAGGGCAGCAAACATACACAACTCATGCTCGGGTATAACAGGATTATGGCTGTCTAAATTTGCAACTGGATTGGGATTCAAGTGGCCTATACATCAGGGATTTTTACTTTTTAATTATTTTTCTCCTAAAAAGACTCAATTGTACTTTATAAGCCTATCACATGACAAGTAGGGCTCCTTGGAGAAAGCTGCCAGTCAACTGACTACCCAATATGGCAAGGAAGACTTGTACGCATTGCATCAGAGGCACACATTAACTATAGCAATAGGGCTACTTTCACCCATCGATGGTCAAAAGTGTCCTTTTGGCCTGTAAAGGGATTCATGCATCAGCACTCTTCTGTCAATTGTACGCTCAGCAGCCTGTGATTTCTTGCACGGATGGCCACCACAAGAAAAACTGTCCATAGCTGTTCATCTTGATGAGGTAATTGAAACAACCACCAAAGCTACCCCGGGTGGTAGGCATCGCAATGGGTATGGCCCCCAGCAGAAGAAGAGTCTCAGCTAAGAGATGGAGTTTCATGGGAAGTAGATAGTTTGGAGGGGTATATAAGGAAATACAGAGCACTGAAAGTCCTAGATGGGAAGGAAAAGACCTTAAATAAAGGGCAATAACTATGTCCTTTTCAAATAAAATTGGAGTTAGAGTTGCAAGTTTTGTTATGGCTCCCCACACCTGTTTATTATGTCCCCTGGAATTAATTTAATCTGCGACTCCAAACATGAATACTTTTCAGGAAAAAATAACAGTTTTGCAAAAATCCCAAGTAGAGATGACCGAGCCCAAACTGTAAACTTTGGGGTTCGTACAGGACAGCTAGTGTCCGGTGCTGAACTTCTCATGGAAGTCCTTTTTATAGTTCGGGAGTGAGAGAGAAATATTTTCATTCTCCAAAGTTTGGGTCCCCATTGATTTTTATAGGGCTCGTGTTCTGGTACCTGAACTGAACTTTGGACTAAAGTTTGGTCGAACGCGACGAATCCGAACATCAACGGGACCGCACATCCCTGGTTCCAAGCCACTATGGTCACATAAAATGTTTTGGATTTTTTTTAGCAGATATTATCAAGTACAGATAATAAAAGGGATCACAATTCCTTAGAAATCGTCAGAGACTGAACCTCAGCATTGTCTTCATAGCTGATGAATGTGATTGGTCGCTCTAAAACTTGGTTTATTCTCTAAAACGGCTAGTATTTGGCACATACATGTAAAGAGGGCAGGTTACCATTGAGGAACTCCTAGCACCAGGTTTCAGGAATCTAAAAGAACTTATTTACAGGAGAAAACATATATATATATATATATATACATATATATATATATATATATATATATATATATATATATATATATATATATATATATATATATATATATACAATAGGAAATATAAAATTATAATTGTGGAAAAGAAATACTTTCCAAACTTTTAGAAGCGCTTATGAAGTAGAGCTCGTGTCTCTGATGAGTTCTATTTTAATTCTAAGATTTTCCAAATTGGGCAAATAAATATCACAGTAACATTAGGGGGTGATCGAGTTTAAGTATAGATGCACATATTTAGATTTTCGCATCTAGGCCCTCCCCTCACGTTGATTAGATCCAAGGGAGTAATTGATCACAATCATGTAAGGTAAAAATAATGTACATGATTATGTCGGAGTTCTTCTAATTTCAAACTTTTGGGTTTTTGGTGCCTCGAAAAAAAAAAAAAAGCCCGGCATCTGCCTCCACAGCTGGTTCTTTTCTTCTATAACTCCGTTCACTATTAAGATACCATATGCTGCTTAAAATAATGATTAAAAAGATGAAATTATCCCCAAGAATCACAATCACAAGAATTGACAGAACAAATGAAACAGACAGGCAGAGTACTGATACCGTCCCTGCTATAATTAACCAGCGTCTGGCTGAAGTGATGTTAGAAGTGATCGTCTCTGTGTTACAGATATGGGGGACGACACTGGAAGATGTACAGGAGCACAACAACAAGCTATGATGAGGGACAGAAACCTTGGCTCAGCTATGAAGGACTGTCCTTACTGTGGGAAAACCTTTAGGACTTCACATCACCTAAAGGTGCATTTGAGGATACATACAGGTAAGACCTGAACCTGGGACGAGAACGTAGCATTACCTTGAATCTGGTTTTTATGAGGTCTCATGTCCATACTAGAAGCAGGGTTTCCACCAGTCATTGTGCCATGGAAGGTCTTTGCCGCACAAGAGAGTCCTCCTGATGTAGACCACCTCCATACTAAAGAAGTTTTCAGCTGGCTACTGCTGAGATACATGGTCATAGTGCCCCAACTCAGAATTTCATTAATTATGGTTGACAGGTGGAATTAGGTAAGTGTCTCACCAACATTGAAGGTGGAGAGACACTTGCCTTTCATTTTGACCCTGAGCCATGAACGTCATCCTTAGGGAGAAGAGCTACCCATGTCATCAAAGCTACTAGATGGATTGGTATTCATAGTTCAGATGATACATTTGACAATTTGGGCTTTTTTGGCTGAACGCAATGGGCTAGCTTAGCAAAATAGCTACTTAAAGTCAAACTCATAATTTCATGAATAACTGGCCATAGAATTGAGATGTTTTCTTTCCTATAAGATACTTCTCAAGTTACTGAAAAAATTCCCTCAACATGAAGGACTCAGATTAAGTAGCCTTTAGTGTAAAACTAATCTCAGTGTCCCGGGTATACCAAGCGTGTGCTGTCCAGATCATAAACCTTCATCCATGCGATTGGGGGGGGTCACAAAGTCTCTCCATATTAAATCCATCTATACATGACCTAACTACGATGTCTGATACAATAATTAGGCTGGGACTTAAGTTGGGGAAAGCCATTGATTACTTACAAAAAAACAAAAGTGATCAGTAGCACCTGGGGATGTGATGTTCACCTTCCTAAAGATGACCATAGCCAATAATGGACAGATGTTTAACCAATGGTCGCCAACACATCAGCCTATTTTTGTAACCCTTGTGCTGTTACCCCAGAAGCTACTGGCTGACTCCAAGACTGTGACTATGTGATGTTGTTAAACATTGATTTCCATATATTGTGTGATCAAACTTATAAGGGTGTAGTACTATAGATTTTAGAAGGTTCTAGGTCAGGTCTACTGTTGATTCTAAAGTATCTAGCTCCATAGATTTCAATTAAATCTACAAATGAATTGCCATAGATGCGAGAGCCTTCAAGGGTGGCATCTTGTCTATGTTCCAGTGTAATCTAGGCAGCTCTAGAAAAGTAGATCCCCCATTGTAAACTCAAAAAAGAAGTTTAAGAACTTGGAAATGTGCTTGCATCTAAGGAAACATTTTCACATATATTGCATCTTCAAGGAAAGTTCATTCATAGGTTCCTTATCACTTAAACTCTACAAATGTGCAAACTTCAGATCTTGGGTTGTTAAAGCATTGTAGTAAGAGAGTTGTCCTTTCTCGACAACCCCTGTCCATATACCCTCTTAGGGCATATGACCCTACTCCATGAGCCAGAGCAGAGAGCCTTTAGAGTAAAGCTTCTTCTGTGGTTACCAGTAGAATTGAGCTCATTTTTTAATATTCGGTTCAGTTTATGATCGTCGGCGAATATTGCAAATACAATATTACCCAGCCAAACACCATTGGAGTCAATGGGAGTAGAGATGGGTGAATATGTTTGGAAACGATTGTCAAACATAAATTCGGCACGAATATGGCAAATTCTGATTCGGCGATCGTTTCCGAACAAATTCACTCATCTCTAGTTGCCAGTTCAAGAGGTTATCGAGTCTAGCAAAGGGTGCGGACACAGAGAACCTATGCTCCCGGTTTCTCCTGGCAGCATGGCCAGATCAAGAGGAGTTGAGTGGTGTAGCTAGTCATCCAATTCTTTGCCTGCAGGAGTGACTATCTTCATCAGTACCACCAGTTATTCCATATACATTGGATAGAGGAGAATATTTGGAGACTGGAATAACCTTCTCATTCGAGCTTTTCCTGATTTGAGCAGCTGATCAACTTGTGAAGAAAGGGTTGACCAGTTTGGACCTTGTCATTGGTTGACCTTTCTCTATTTCCTATCATATATTTCAGCTTCACTATTTAAAAATATTATAACTAAACTTAACGATTTGTAAAAATTAATTATCCAAAACACCGCAAATTAGAAAAAAGTGAAACATCTTGCTTTTGACTTTCCATTAAACTATCTTTATTCTTAGTTGGGAGTTAGAATCAAACTCGGTTTTTATTCATCTCCTTTTTGCTAAATAGTTTGTTTTTTGCTTTTCTGTTAGTTTTTTTGTTAATTTCTCTTGTTTTTTGTTGTAACACTGCAGTGGTAGCGAACTAGCGATTTCTGGCTTAATGACATCCCAAAACTTTTGTTGGGAATAATTGATTGAATTTAAATTTCTTTAAAAGTTTAAGAGGTAATGTTACAGTATAAATTTCATAGCAAACACTAAGTAGAGAAATATCCATTAGCAAAATTAACTACAGTTTCTAGGTAGCTAACAATGTTCAGTATACAGTAGGGCATGGCTAATGAACACTGCAGCGGGTGATATTTCATTATACAAATTAATGCTCACATTTTAATGGGAAAGTCACATAATGAATCTCGGCTTCAGTGACAGCAATTAGAGGCACAGATTGTCCCCTTCTGGACAAGGCACTGTTTAGCAATAAGCAGCTGCCTTAAAGATCTCCAGGTTTACAACGTATATATGTAGAGTTTTGGGGGAAATTAGTATACAATTTATATTAATGTTCCAAAACTTCAGTTCATCCGCGTCGGTCATCGATCTCGTCCGACCCCGCTTATGTAAAGAAAAGTCTAAATAAATAATACAAGTGAGGCTGAAAATAACTCATAAATCCCTAAAAACTTCAGACACATTTAATACCAAGGAATCTTTTTTTGGGGGGAGGGTAAACGTCATTCATTAGCAGAGTCTTGAAGGGGGTTTAGGATTTTTTTTTATTTTTCATTCTATAAATTCAGTATAATATAAAATAATACAAATAAAAGAAAAGAAAAATGTGTACAAAGCAAAGACCAATAAAAGAAAAGCTGCGATTGTATAGACTTTTTAGACAGTAAAAAAGAAATTGGAGAGCAAAAAATCGTAAATAGGGTCTTATCCAACACACTTGATTTATATTAAAGGGACTCTGTCACCTGAATAATAATATAATAATAATTTTTATTTATATAGCGCCAACATATTCCGCAGCGCTTTACAACTTATAGAGGGGACTTGTACAGACAATAGACATTACAGCATAACAGAAATCACAGTTCAAAACAGATACCAGGAGGAATGAGGGCCCTGCTTGCAAGCTTACAAACTATGAGGAAAAGGGGAGACACGAGAGGTGGATGGTGACAATTGCTTTAGTTATTTGGACCAGCCATAGTGTAAGGCTCAGGTGTTCATGTAAAGCTGCATGAACCAGTTAACTGCCTAAGTATGCAGCAGTACAGACACAGAGGGCTATTAACTGCATAAAGTGTATGAGAACATGATGAGAGGAACCTGATTATGTGTTTTGTTTTTTTTCTATTTTTAATAGGCCACAGGGATAGTTAGGTTAATGCGTTGAGGCAGTAGGCCAGTCTGAACAAATGCGTTTTTAGGGCACGCTTAAAACTGTGGGGATTGGGGATTAATCGTATTAACCTAGGTAGTGCATTCCAAAGAATCGGCGCAGCACGTGTAAAGTCTTGGAGACGGGAGTGGGAGGTTCTGATTATTGAGGATGCTAACCTGAGGTCATTAGCGGAGCGGAGGGCACGGGTAGGGTGGTAGACTGAGACCAGAGAGGAGATGTAGGGTGGTGCTGAGCCATGGAGTGCTTTGTGGATGAGGGTAGTAGTTTTGTACTGGATTCTGGATTGGATGGGTAGCCAGTGTAATGACTGGCACAAGGTAGAGGCATCGGTGTAACGGTTGGCGAGGAATATGATCCTGGCAGCAGCATTCAGGACAGATTGGAGCGGGGAGAGTCTGGTAAAAGGTAGGCCAATTAGTAGAGAGTTACAATAGTCCAGACGAGAATGAATAAGTGAGACAGTAAGAGTTTTTGCAGAGTCGAAAGTAAGAAAAGGGCGAATTCTAGAAATGTTTTTGAGATGCAGATAAGAAGAGCGAGCCAGTGATCGGATGTGGGGGGTGAATGAAAGCTCGGAATCAAGGATGAATTTGGCGGGCCTTGTTTACGGTCCGATGGGGGGTGTTTTCTGGTCTTTCATTCACCCCTTCCTTTCCTGCTGGCCGCAATATTGTCTTGAATTTGATTAGGTTTCCTCCGTAGAACATGCGTGCGCAAGGCAATCTTGCCTTGCGCACTCGCAGTATGCTTTGCCCAACTGCAGGCAAAGCCGAAAAGTATTTGTGCGCATGCGCCGGCACACTATGTCCTGGAACACAGCTAAATACTTCCGAGACACAGTGCGCCGGCGCATTAGCACTAATGTTTTTCGGCTTTGAAAAGCATACTGCGCGTGTGCAAGGCAAGATTGCCTTGCGCACGCATGTTCTACGGAGGAAACCTAATCAAATTCAAGACAATATTGCGGCCAGCGAAAAAGGAAGGGGTGAATGAAAGACCAGAAAACACCGCCCATCGGACCGTAAACAAGGCCCGCCATATTCATGTGACAGTCCCTTTAAAATAGTAAAAAAATGCTTTGAAAACAGGTAATCAGCTGCTGCAGATCTACGGGTCACCAGACCAATAGTAGATTTAAGAAAGAAAATTTGTAGGGTTTTTACGTGCTGCTGAAGATTGAAGACAATCTGGTTACGAAGCGATATTATAATGAGGTTTTTATTTGACGCGTTTCGAAGTTTATCAGACTTCTTCAGGAAGTAACAACATAAGAACATACTGAGACAGAGAATCTATGTTTATGTCAATGTGTCCTTATGTGGTTACTTTACTTCCTGAAGAAGAATTCGAAAAGCGTCAAATAAAAAAACGCATTCTAATATCTCTTGGTACCGGATTGTCTTCAATCTTCAGCAGCATGGAAAAACACCACAAAATTTGCTTCTTAAAAAGATAGTAAAAAGGCATCCTAACTAGTGATGAGCGAATGTGCCTGGATAAGGTGTTATCTGCGCATGCTCGGGTGGTAACTGAGTGTCTTCAGCGTGCGCGAAAAATGTTTGAGTCCTCGCGGCTGTATGTCTCACGACAGCCAAAATACATGCAGGGATTGTCTGTTTGTTAGGAAATCCCTGCATGTGTTGCGGCTGTAGAACAACCGTGAGACGTTCAGGCGTGGGGACTCGAACATATTTTTTGAGCATGCCAAAGACACTCGGTTAGCACACGAACATGCTTGGATAACACCTTATCTGAGCATGTTCACTCGTCACGTCACTAATCCTATCCTATCTTTAAAAACTTTTTTTTAGCTTTTATAATGGATTTTTAATTTTTGGGGGGAGGATTTTACGGGTATCTCTAAACTTCCAGTCTCCTCCATTATTTTAATGCCCTCAGTCTAAGAATTCTCACTGTTGGTTTAGAGCTTTTTGTTGTTTTCGATAATTTCGTCCACTACTTTTGATATTGATCTTATCCGGCCCTAGAAACATCAGACACATTGAATTCAGAGGAGTCTTTAGGGGGTTAAATATTAGAAGAGTTTTGAAAATTTTAGATTTTTTTTTCTGTAAATTCAATATGATATAAATATTATACAAATAAAATAAAAGCAAAATGTGTACTAAGTGGTAATGAATAAAAAGGGAATTTGCAATTGTAAAGACTTTTTTGACAGTAAAAAGTCATTTTTACTTATTTTTACATTTTTTTTTACCTTTTATAAAGGATTTGTTGTGTTATTTTCATATTTGCAAAATCTTTATTTTGAGTTGTTAGAGTTCCTTAATAGTGATGCTCGGGGGTCCTCCGAGTATTTTTTAGTGCTCGAAGATTTAGTTTTTCTTGCCGTAGCTGAATGATTTACATCTGTTAGCCAACATAAGTACATGTGGGGATTCCCTAGCAACCAGGCAACCCCCACATGTACTTATGCTGGCTATCAGATGTAAATCATTCAGCTGCGGCAGGAAAAACTAAATATCCGGGCACTAAAAAATACTCAGGAGGACACCCGAGCATGCTCGAGAAATCTCAAGTAACGAGTATATTCGCTCATCATCACTATTCCGTAATTCTCCTCCATTATTTTAATGTCTCAATCTAAAAGTTTCCAATTGCGATTTAGATCTTTTTCTAGTTTTTAGTCAAGTTTTTAAATAATTTCATCCTTAATGAGGCTCTTCAACTATTTTTTAGAACAGGTCATCAATATCATATTGGTGGGGGTCCGACTACCCAGCTGATTTCCGCTCCAGCAATGACCAGAGGTAAACAGTGTATAGTGCAAAACAGCCCAGCTCCTTTTGCTGTGTGGTGGATGTTCTCGGGTTCTGGAACTCATCTCTTAGTGAAGTGAAGGTGGTGCTCAAGAAAAGCCACAACCCAGTGAAAGCAATGGTGCCGTTTACACTTCATACACTGTTTTCATCAGGACCGTTGCTGAATCTCATTGGCAAGAATGCCGGTTAAGCGGCGAAACGCGTTGGCACAATAAAGAACCGTTTTGGAACACAAAAGGCTTCTCATTTACTGCAGCCCAGCCAGTACATTGTGATATCATCTTCATCTACGAGGATGAGGTGGATGTCCGATTACCCCACACTCCAGAATGGAACTAAGCTGGAGTCTATAGTCTAATGCAAATTTTATCCAAAAAGGGAAGGAATACCCATGTAATCCTTGTCCTAAGGCGACTGTCAAAAAGGACTAAATATCTATACTCCACCTTTTTTAAAAGCCGCTAGTGTAATCCTGGCATCAGACGTGCTGATGGAGTGGCGGCTGCCCCCCAACTGAGACTACGTGAATGGAGCATCTGAGCCTAACTGGTGACATCACATCACTCCGCAGAGTTTGTACATCCTCTCCACTCAGACATAGCAGCCAAACGGGAAGCCGCGGGGGGGACAGTCACTCGCTAGTTGGATATTTTTTAATTCCTCCCCCATTAGATTGGGGGAAGCAATTATAAGAGTAAAAACTGATCCAAGTGCTATATAGTAAAGTGTAGAGCGCTAGCTACTTTCCTTAGTAGAATGCACTAGGAAAGATGAGAGGGATGCTTAATGTAAGTAACATTTTGGGTTGGGATTAGTGATGAGCGAACGTGCTCGGGCAAGGTCTTATCCAAGGATGGTCCTGTGCTAAGTGTCTTTGGCGTGCTCGAACAGCCACAACACATGCAGGGTTTGCCTCTTTGTTAGGCGATCCCTGCATGTGTTGCGGCTGTTGAACAGTGCTGAGACATGCAGGCGTGGGGACTCGAACAGATTTTTCGAGGACGCCGTAGACACATGGTTAGCATATGAGCATGGTCAGATAACGCACGTTTGCTCATCACTAGTTGTGATCCGTCTTTGCAGAGTAGAAATAATATCCTGAAAAGGTTGGTGCTTTACAATAGACGACTGGTTTTCCCATTTTTAATTTGTAGCTAATTCCGGCAGATAACAGATTCTAAAAATACACGTTTAGGCCTTAATCCCAGACCACTTTAACTGATTGGTGTGAAAGCGATTGGCATCTGCCTAAATATAAGATCTGGGAAATATACAGATGACGTGAATTCATATTATTACGTACACGGGTGCTAAATGCAACATACTGGTGGAACTTATGGTATTTTTGACTAACCACCGTGCAGGGAATTTCAAGTTAGTGCTGTACAATTTCTGTGAGATTCGTCCATAAAAAGGAACTTGTCAGCACATTTTTTGCGTGGCAGCAGTGGTTTAGTTCTAATAAAAATAAAACCTTTTTTGTATGGATCCAATGTGCCGTGTTCATGAGAAATGTAGTGTAGAAACCATACGCATATAAAGCTGGAAATTCACTGGGGGGGTGTCAAGAAGAAGCAGTCCAAGCACATTGACACGCCCACAGTGCACTTCCCGCCTAATTTGCATATGGTTTCTATACAATATTTCTCATAACTAGCACATCTGATCTGTACAAAAAAGATAGAATTTTTATTGGGAGACAAGCGCCTATACAGCCAAACCATGACTGTGTTTCCCTGAAAATTTGACATAGTCTTATATTATTATTTTTTTTTTGCCCTGAAAGAATTGGTTAGGGTTTATTTTCAGGAGATGTCTTTTTTTCTATGAACAACAATCCACATTTAGTCTTGAACAAAAAAATCTATATTTATTCAAATATAATCACACAAACACACTGCACATACATACACATGTATATAAACACACTGCACATACATACGCATGTATATAAACACACTGCACATACATACATATGTATATAAACACACTGCACATACATACACATGTATATAAACACACTGCACATACATACGTATGTATATAAATACACTGCACATACATATACATCAATACACACACACTGCACATACATACTTATGAATACACACACACTGCACATACATATGCATGAATACACACTGCACATACATACGCATGTATATAAACACACTGCACATACATACGCATGTATATAAACACACTGCACATACAAACACGTATATAAACACACTGCACATACATATGCAGCGCCCCAGAGTCCTGGTCGTTGCAGTACTGTGGCTCCGCCACTAAGGGGAGCTGTGGTACGTCTGATGGCACTGAAGGAGTTCATCTGATCAGGTATCACAGACACCAATACATTTCACAGTCGGGCCACCAGGGGGAGCTAAGGGTTCTATTCACTAGGCCACTCCCCACCATTGTGGGTAAACTGGGGGTCAGGCAGGAAGTTAGATCAGAAAGCTGACTGGGTTGGAACCAGGCAACACCTTGTGGCAGAGGGTGTTGTGGGGGAAGATACAGTAGGGTCTCTGTCAGGGGTGGGATCCTGACAGAGGCTTGGCAACTAGAGCGAACATAACGGGACCGTGCCTGCTCAGTATAGCGGCGGTGCCCAAGGAAGGATCAGAAGCGAGATAGATTGTGCTGAGTGAGAAACGAGATCAAGCAATAAGGAGAATACCAGTAGGAGTCGTGCTGTAAGACCGAGGCAACATCCTACTGAGGCGCACAACCGGTGGCCGGAACGCCGAGGGAGTATTATAATATTCAGCTTCAAGCAATACTCTAAACAGCGGCAGGACAGTCAGTCTAAGGCGGGCTGTCTCACTTAAATCACCTATGCAGTCTTGGGGGGCAACTTGTGGAGAGGGGCGACTCTAGGGTCCCGGAAGAGCTCCGAGCCTACCCGTCAAACGGGTGCCGTCCCAACTGTAACATCAGGGAGGGACGGAGGATTAGCAGAACATCATCTAATCGAGTTGTGAGGGAACTTAAGAAACAGACACAACAGTTGTGGGGACTTTCCGTAAGCACCGCAGGGAAGGACCGCAACACATAGCGCTAGAGGGAAGGCACAGATTTCCACCTGTGAAGAGAACTCTGGAGGTGCCATTGGACCGGCCGGACTTGCACAGCCTGGTGAACCGTATTCCGGACTGAGGACTCAGAGATCTTCAGTAAAGAGGTAAAGAGACTGCAACCTGGTGTCCTCGTTATTTACTGCACTGCACCACTACCACCACCATATCTGACATTCACTGCGCGCCCCTCGGCAGGGTCACGGACCGGGGCCTAGCCGCCGTGACAACCCCAGAGCAGAGACTCAGGGGCCCGGTACCGGGTGCCCCTCGGCCCTGCGGCAGTGGGGGCGCTACACATACACATGTATATAAACACACTGCACATACATACGTATGTATATAAATACACTGCACATACATATACATCAATACACACACACTGCACATACATACTCATGAATACACACACACTGCACATACATGTGCATGAATACACACTGCACATACATACGCATGTATATAAACACACTGCACATTCATACACATGAATACACACATACGCATGTATATAAACACACTACACATACATATACATGAATACACACACTGCACATACATACGCATGAATGCACACACTGCACATACATACGCATGAATACACACACACTGCCCATACATACGCATGAATGCACACACTGCACATACATACGCATGAATACACACATTGCACATACATACGCATGAATACACACATTGCACATACATACGCATGAATACACACACACTGCCCATACATACGCATGAATGCACACACTGCACATACATACGCACGAATACACACATTGCACATACAATGCATACCAGCTTGTCTCCTCTTCAGTTTCTCTAGACTCCAGCATTTAAAAGGATCTTTGGTGACATCATGGTAACATGACAATGATGTCACCAAAGCTCCTTAAGTAGTCTTAAACTCCGAATAAAACTGCTGGGAGCCACTAAGAGAGTGGAAGCCCTGGGCAATAAGTCAATATCTACCCTCTAACGCCGGTCCTGACTGTAACTAGGACATATTTTTGGAGTAGGACGTATATTACAAACATACTCCAAAAATCCAATAAAATCATGCTAGGGCTTATTTTCACGGTAATACAGGTTCCCTTTCACTTTAATGTTTTTTCTTCATTCAATTATTATTATTAGTAATATCAAAAATGTGTACATGTGTTCGTGACTACAGCTACGAATTAATGCAAATGCTTAAAATGCGAGGATTGTTTTGATCATCAAAAACAAAATAGAAACTGTTTTTCATGCTATGTTATACTTTTACATAAGAATCTAAGTGTGTGCCCACCTCACCCCTCAATAATCACATATATATTGCAGGCACGTTACAGAAAAACCAGCAGTACATATGGAAATGACTGCAAAGCCTCTGCAGATAATTACAATGTAACAGAGAGGATGGTAATATATGTTGCATTTCTTCATTAGCGAGGATTTTATATAATTTTTATTGGCGTGGTGTAATCTCACCTATATGTTCTTTTGCGCCGCAGTGGTAATGGCCTTAATATTTCAGAGAATCTGTGTTTATAGATCCGTATTTAGTAACAATGCAGAGGGTCTGCAGATCTCAGAATTCTTCTGGAATGCTGCCCTCTAAATAATGATAAATTACTCGTGCAGTATGCCATTTGCTAATTATATCCATGATTTACTGCAGAGCACGACTTAAATCATTCATTTCAGCCTTGCGTAACAGTGCCATAAAATTTTTAGGTTTTAAAAATGGTTTCCATGTGTATAAATTAAACAAATTTCACAACAATTACGGATATAGAAAGTCTGAGTCGATCATCTCATTAACATTTATTTCACCTACATTTGATCCACAGGTCTAGAATATTAAACTTTCCTATTTGGTAACAAAAGAGACGACGTGGGATTTTATCATTTATTTTAATGCGGGGGGGGGGGGGGGGATAACTGGAATACATATTTATTTTTCTGAATTAAACAATCCATCCAAAATAAACTATTGCTAAAGTGAAAATTAAATTGTACATTTTATAGAATGTTCATTGTAAAAAATATGAAATAATAAAAAAGTGCAATATTTAAACAAAGCAAAGTAGAGATACTGAAAATGAAATATCTTATGAGCTGATGAATTAAATAATATCTAAGGGTTAATTTGACCACCTTTTGAGGTTATAAAGACCCTTTTGGAAAAATAAAATGTTCCTCTGACGGCTGGTCAATTATTAGGTAAAAGAAGCAAAATGTAAAGGGGTGGTCCAGGTTAAAAAACAAAACAAAAGTTATTCCAAAAAAGAGCGCCACACCTGTCCATTGGTTAAGTCGGGTATTGCAGCTCATCTTCATTGAAGTGAATGAGGTCGAGCTACAATACCACACACAACCAGTTGAACGTCGTGGTGCTGTTTTTGGAGAAAAATAGTCATTTTAGATACATTTAGACTAGTTTCAAGTCTGTCTTTCTCAAAAACTTGTGATTGTACCAAACTTTTAAACCTTTATATTTTTTTTCTTATCTTTAGGTGAGAAGCCTTACAAATGTCCCCACTGTGACTATGCTGGCACCCAGTCAGCATCTTTGAAGTACCACCTTGAGCGCCACCACAGGGAAAGGCAAAATGGCTCTGGCCCACTTCCTATCCATGGACATCCCCCAAACCAGGACCACAAGGATGACACAGCAAGTAAGAGCTCCCTCTTTATGAGACCAGACATATTACGAGGTGCATTTAAAGGCTTTCCCGGAATAGACTTCAGAAGTGGAATGATGTCCCAACATTGGCAGGCAGGGTTGATGTCTTCTGGAGACCGTCAGGGCCAATCAAGCGGTATTAATTCTGAGTCTTTCTCAGAAGCTTTGAAAAAAGAGATGTCTTCAAAAACACCTAGCCTTGCAGAATTTGCGAGAACATACCCTAATATTGCCAGCAATGGTGTGAACTTTCAAGGGTCATTGCAGGCTTTTATGGACAGTTTTGTTTTAAATTCCCTTAAGAAAGAAAAAGAAATGAAGGAGAAGGCTTTGCTTGACTCACTTCCTCTAAAGGCCTCCAGATCCGACAATGGTGAGGATAAATCAGAAAACAAAACACCTCAGAAGAAAACGGAGAAATCTCAGTATGAACCTCTGGACTTGTCTGTGAGGCCAGATGCCCAGTCTCTTCCAGGTTCATCAATCACAGTCCAAGATAACATTGCTTGGCATGGCTGCTTGTTTTGTTCGTTTACAACATCATCAATGGAACTGATGGCCCTTCATCTCCAAGCCAACCATCTCGGAAAAGCAAAACGTAAAGACTGTACAATGGGAGGGCAAGGGCACACTAAAGATCATTTGAGGGAGTCATTGGGCATAGTGAGTAAAGTTATGGCCTCATCTTCTTCTGCCCAAGGTAGTAAGGAAATTATGACCTCGAAAATGAGCCCACTACAAACTTCTGAAAAAGTTTTACAAGGCAACACCAAGGAAGCCTTACCAGATCATAAAGGTAGTTCGTGGCCCAATCATATGGATGCAATGTTTAGTAACTTCCCAAATGAATTCTATAAACAGTTTGGTGTCTACCCAGGTTCAGGAGGAACCAACATGCAAAACATGGACATTGACTCTCAGGCTCCACCTGACGATGACTCGCATGTGTTGCATTGCGATTCTGTAAATACACTTGTTACTGATGATCTCTCCGATGAATCCTCCTCCGAAGATATGGAGACGTGCAAAGAAGATGAAAACGAAGACGAGGAAGTTGAAACAGAACCCGAAAATATGAATACAACTGATGAACCGAACAAAGATGAAAATGATATGGAAGAAGCCGAGTCAAATTCAAGTCCTCTAAGATCTTCAGAAAATATGGTGTCGCCAACATCACAACTGATGGAGAAGCAATGGCATCCAAATCTTCCATTACCCCATGATGTTCCACAAAACTCTGCAAAACTTGAGCAAGCACCAACTCCTGATGCTTTGGATAAGCAAGTTAATATGCTCTCTGTTCTCCGAGCTTACAGCTCCGAGGGTATGGCAGCTTTTAATGGACTTGGAAGCAACACAGCAAACAGCGGATGTATGAAGAGACCTGACCTATGTGGTAAGTAGACATAAAAGAGCAAGATGTAGATGATGGATAGGGATCCCAAGGTTTGTTTTTAATACTCCAGATAACCAGGTCATATACATCCATAAATTGCCCTATCAATAAGTTGCAATATATCTTTAATATCTTCACCACTGTATGGTTTTCTCACTTTATCCTTAGAAACAAACCAGCTACCTATGTGACAATGTTAGATTGAGTTCACCAGTCCTATCATGCTTTGAAACAGGGGTGCACATGAATGGCATGCTACCTACACCTCCACCTTCTTAGGTGCTCCAATGTAAACTTTAAGGACTCATGGTCCCTACGTTTGGTATAGTCTAAAGAAACATTTTAAGACCATAATTAATTTAATTTAGGGAATGGTAAGAGGGATGAGGTAGATTGAACCATCTGTAGTTCTTTTAGGTATCACATGTGATGATGTCACCTGACCACTACAGTCAATTAATCACTGGTCTAGGTACTCTCATATGTATAGTTGGCATGTGACCAATGGGACCAGTGGCCCACTGTTCAGCTACATGCAAATATCACATTACCCTCATTCACAAATTTGTCTATACTTCTATATAATAATAAACTGGGTAGTTTGTTAAATGAAGAATGAGATGATGCTCTTTTCCGTACATAGTGAAACAAAAGTATTGTGCCAACTACTTCTCATATACGTAGAGTGGAGAGACCATTCCAACATGGGGACCCGCCAGAGGATTCTCCTTTTCTCCTGTGGTCCAGTCTGAGCCTGGACATAATCAATTCTGGTCCCTATAAGGACCACTAGAGTGGTGTCATTCGAGCAATGAGGGATGCTTATTCTTAATTTTATACCAAGATCCTATTCCTACATGGAAGTCCACCGGAGGATTCTCCTGCTCTCCTTTGAGCCAGTCCGAGCCTGGACGTAATCAATTCTGGTCCCTATAGGAACCACTGTGGTGTCACTGGAGCAATGAGGGATGCTTATTCTTAATTTTATACCATTCCTTAATTTAGGGTATATTCAATCATAAAAAAAACCTTTTGCGGCCAGTGGGGTCCTGTTTACACCACGTGCCATGGAAAGCTGGTGCTTCTGCTCAGGACCATAGCAGACCAAAATTAATGACCGATTATGGTGCCGCATCCGATGGAAGGAGCCATGGTGAAGTTGAATGCACAGATAGGGACAGTTTGGGTCCACAGTAGACAGTAGGTGCAGAATGATGGAGCCATACAGCAGCTGTGTTCGTGAGGTCCTAAACCATGAGATTTATTTTGAAAAAAAAAATCCTTGCAGATTCGAAGCATCTACAAAAAAAATGTAGAGAGAGACACTTAATGGCCTAGAGAGATACTGATAGCATCTAACTAGATTATCTGTAGCAGCTAATTCCCTCCAAACTCCCACTATTGACACCAGTAAAATCACTTACTGATGCGAGCAGCTGTTACGTTGAAGTATTGACTCTAAATACATTGACTGTAAGAGACACATCTGTCAAATGGTACATCGATGAACCAGCAATCTGGTCATGTGAAATTCTTGATAAATGGATCCTGCACCGTTTTATTATATTGCAGATTAGTCTATACTGTACAGACCTTATGGCCTTCATTTATCAATAGAAACAGATGTTTTCGAGCAGCGGCATTAATATTCATTTAAGAAAAAAATTCTCGCCATTAAGACGAAACCTCAACGTTACCTATAAAAAGAATATATATTTTTAAATCAATTTCATTTTATTTTTTGATGACTCCATTGCAATTATTATTTGACTTTTCCTACATATTTATATTTTCTGGAGAATATTTTTGCCTTTCTGTAGAAAAAAAAATCCTATTATTATGCTGATTGCATCGTAAAAAAAAATAGTCATAAAATTATATTTTTCTCATTAGTATGAGGGAGGCAGATCATGCAGTATAAAAGGAGATATAAGAATGTTTAGAAGAGAGATGGTATTTGTTCCTTTGTCTCGGAATTATATATTATATTTTTTCGAAGGTTTTTTTTTCCGTTTTTTTGCCTCAGTTTTTACATTCACCATTTATTCTATATGAAATGAAGATTTATTTTTTTTAGCTTGTTGGTTATACAGGGTGCACTCTGTCTCTATGTGCCACTTGTACAGGAAGGGACTGCTTGCATAATGAAAAACAAATACCTATACGCCGATGATTAGTTGCTTACAGCGCAGGCTTTGATGTGACCGACACCTTAATCGTTAATATACAGTCTCTAGTACAGGCCACTGGGGCTATCTCAGTCTCAAACTTCTTGTTCTTTTGGGAAGAGTTTTCAGCAGTTTCCTTATCATCAGAGTCAGGGTTACAATGACAGTAAACAGCTGTGTACACAGCTGATAGGAACAGTGTCAGACTGGGTTGGCAAAAGCCCTCCAGTGAGAGAAAAATAACCTGACCCCAGAACACAAATTTTATTTTGCTTCTATGTAACATTAATTTAGCTAGCTTGTTTAATGAACGATTACATTATAACTTTTTTTCTGCAAATTTTGAATCAAATGTAACAGCACTACTTATTAGCACTCCTTCCCAGCGGCCCACCAGAGGATTCTCCAGTTCCCCTGTGGGCCAGTCCCAGCCAGCACAGAAGTCGCGAAATGACACAATGACATTTGCACCCGCTCATTAGATGCCTCACTACAAAAGAAAGGGTCATTGCTGCTAATGCGCATGTTAATTTCCTGAAACTAAAGCAAGTTTGAGCGTAAAAAAAGCCCCAGAATTGTATGATATATCATTTTGTTTTTTAATAAAAATTGTGATATGGAAAAAGAAGAACATGTTTGTTTGGGACTGGGACCAGTTCACATGCCTATAGCTTTACGGCTCCCAATTGGTGCAAGCGCCCCTTAGTAAGGTGCCTCCTTGCAGCACAATGTTAACAGTACCTTTTAAGGGTTTTATACTAGCAAGATATTGTGTCCAATGGAGAATGCCACGAATTTTAGTCTTATGATGGTACTTTATGGTCCTATAGACTTCTATAGGTGCCCTGTTACATCCCTATACAACACTTGCGCGGAGCTGTAGTATTTCAATATACATGAGCTCTAAACCTCAAAATTGATGGAAAAAATATGAGGATGAAATCCAGGGCCCAACTAAATGAACGGTCAATAAGAGAATCGCTTGGTCACCATAGGTATCATTGGCAGTACAGTGATGATTGAAGACCTGTGTGTTATGCCATTTTATCAATCGATCGTTTGTCACTTGCATGTTTACACGGGCAAATACTTGAGTTTTCATTTGACAGGTCCACCAAAAGTTAAATCTTATTAGTGTATTAACAAGAAATGTGCAGCTCCATGGTGTAATCATCAATGTGCCGGTACTGGTGAGCGTGCAGCTCCATGTGTGATCATCCATGTGTGTGTACAGGGGAGCGTGCAGCTCCATGGTGTGATCATCCATGTGTGTACAGGGGAGCGTGCAGCTCCATGGTGTGATCATCCATGTGTGTGTACAGGGGAGCGTGCAGCTCCATGGTGTGATCATCCATGTGTGTGTACAGGGGAGCGTGCAGCTCCATGGTGTGATCATCCATGTGTGTGTACAGGGGAGCATGCAGCTCCATGGTGTGATCATCCACGTGCGTGTACAGGTGAGCGTGTACAGGTGAGCGTGTAGCTCCATGTGTGATAACCATGTGTGTGTACAGGGGAGCATGCAGCTCCATGGTGTGATCATCCACGTGCGTGTACAGGTGAGCGTGCAGCTCTATGGTGTGATCATCCATGTGTGTACAGGTGAGCGTGCAGCTCTATGGTGTGATCATCCATGTGCGTGTACAGGTGAGCGTGCAGCTCCATGGTGTGATCATCCATGTGTGTACAGGTGAGCGTGCAGCTCTATGGTGTGATCATCCATGTGTGTACAGGGGAGCGTGTATCTCCATGGTGTGATCATCCATGTGCGTGTACAGGTGAGCGTGCAGCTCTATGGTGTGATCATCCATGTGTGTACAGGTGAGCGTGCAGCTCTATGGTGTGATCATCCATGTGCGTGTACAGGTGAGCGTGCAGCTCCATGGTGTGATCATCCATGTGTGTACAGGTGAGCGTGCAGCTCTATGGTGTGATCATCCATGTGCGTGTACAGGTGAGCGTGCAGCTCTATGGTGTGATCATCCATGTGTGTACAGGTGAGCGTGCAGCTCCATGGTGTGATCATCCATGTGCGTGTACAGGTGAGCGTGTAGCTCCATGGTGTGATCATCCATGTGCGTGTACAGGTGAGCGTGCAGCTCTATGGTGTGATCATCCATGTGTGTACAGGGGAGCGTGTATCTCCATGGTGTGATCATCCATGTGCGTGTACAGGTGAGCGTGCAGCTCTATGGTGTGATCATCCATGTGTGTACAGGTGAGCGTGCAGCTCTATGGTGTGATCATCCATGTGCGTGTACAGGTGAGCGTGCAGCTCTATGGTGTGATCATCCATGTGCGTGTACAGGTGAGCGTGCAGCTCCATGGTGTGATCATCCATGTGTGTACAGGTGAGCGTGCAGCTCTATGGTGTGATCATCCATGTGCGTGTACAGGTGAGCATTCAGGCTTGTGCAGGTACGGCCATCACACAGACACACACCTCACCTCGATCAGAATCTCAATGACACCGCTGGAGTTTCGCCCTAGATATGCTGAAATAGGCCACTAAATAATTAAAACAAATCTATGATTAACATTTTCCAAAGGAACATTTGTTCCCCTGCTAAAGTGATTCTTAAATGGAAAGCGCTCCGTGCTACCACCCGACATGTTTTACCAGTTGCAAGGGACATTTATCAAACCTGGAGCAGTGGGAGACAGCCAGAGGGGCACGGGAATTACAGATACATTAGACTGGGGGGATAAGGCTGTAATCACACCTGGGCCGTCGTGTCTTCCAGTGGCCCATCTGACACAAATATGTAAGAATAGATATGAAACAGATAAGTGCGAGATAGATGGTGAAGGAAGCGATAGATCTCAAGCAAAGCCATAGATGACTTCATACACGGTGCCACCATGGAGTGCAAGAAACCTCAATATTGGGCCATGGAAAGCAACATTTCCCAGTTTATTTTACACTGATTCGACAAATAGAAAGAATGATAGATGGACAGAAAGACAAGATCGATGGATGGATAAACAGATAAAGAAAAATAGCAGCATAGTGTTGGGTGCAATACTCCTAAGGAAACCAGCTGGTATCCTCCAAACCCCCAAAAGTACAGTGTGTCCGTAAAGTCATGGTGCACTTTTGACCCTTCCCAGGTTCTATTTATAGTTTACATTTTGGCGCCCTTTCTCTCGCCCAATCAAATCAGACCTGTTCATGACAAGAGATAACAAGAACCAATCAAACGACAGAAAATCATTTAAGCTGTTGCTGAGCCCCCAGTCAAATTAACCCCTGATAAACTGACCTCTGATTAATACACTGCCAGGTATGTGACATCATGCAACCACAAGCTTATGCCAGCAGTGTGGTTTTCCATGCCAGTCGAGATGTGGATGGCACAGAGTGTTCTGTGGCTCCCTAAATTCAAATCCGTGACCAAAGTGCTATGTGAATATCGGCGCGTTTATAACGACGCACCAACACATAGGAATAGGGATAAGCAGTTGAAGGTAACCGGCAGTTTGGTGGAGAAACGCCGCGATAGGCCCATTTTTTGGACATGTTGGAATTGTATGCAGTGCCACAATTTCCAGAAGGTGTCATCTTAAAACAGGATGGCGCCCCACCACACTACGCCATCATTGTTCATGAGTTTCTGGATAGAACATTCCCCTGGCGGTGGATAGGCAGGGGTACTGTCGAGCCATGGCCACCATGATCCCCGGATCTGATGCCCTTAGACTTTTACTTTTGGGGTTATGTGAAGCAACACGTGTACATTGAATGTATCAACGACATTAATCACTTAAAACAGAGATCACAGACATTATTCACTCTGTTACACCAGACATCCTTACCCATGTGTGGCAAGAACTTCACTATCGTTTGGATGTGTGTAGGGCAACAAATGGAGCCCACATCGAACTGCTCTGAATAGGTATGAAACTGGGAGTGTTTCTTTTATTTGGAGATTTCACATTTCTATGGTTTTTGTTGCTTTCCAGTGAATGGTCAAAAGTGCACCATGACTTTACAGACACACTGTAGAAGGAGCACTCCCATTATGATAACAGGGACATGTGTCTTGGTGAATAAACCTCACTTTTTCCCACATAGAACCTTCCAGTGCTGCTTCTACTCTTTGGCGGTTGGGTGAATGGATGAATTTATGGATGGATGGACAGACGGATATATGGACGAATGAATGGATAGACGGATGAATTAATGGATGGATGGACGGACAGATGAACGGATGGATATATGGAGGAATGGATGGATCGATAGACGGACGGATAAACAGAAAGAAATATATAAATGGATATTTGAAAAGAAAATCAGATGGCTAGACAGATACATAGATCAGAGAGAACCTTTTGGTGGCAGGTTCCAGGACTAGAGGTCAGCTGTCAGGTGTGTGTCACATTGTAGCAGACTTCGCACCGTAGGAGCGTAGTGTTAGATTTCTCTCTGCCGCAGGAGATAATAATAGCAGCTTATTAGCAGTCATTATTTATGTATTTACTGTCTCCAGGAAATAGACAATGAGATGACTGAATAGTCAGGAACAGCTTATCACTATGCTGATAGTGGAACATCATCCTCATCATCCTCCTTAGGTTCCGATGCTGTCTGCGCAGTGCGGTCGTAACACAGAGTAAAGCACCGCACTCTTTTATCTCACCCAAGTGGCGCAATTTATAAAGACGACACCGAGTCTTTGTTTTGCACTTGCAAATGTAGCAGTTATTTTTTTTCCCTCTTCCTGAGTTTACCCACTATCGGATTCAGTTGTATAGAAGTTTGAAGATATTTGCATTCATCTTACATTCCTTTGTCATATTGGGTCGTAATTCTTGGTGAGGATCTTACAGACTCATCCTGATTTCACTTTGGGAAAAAAGAATGTGTTGTGTCGACTTCCAGGAGATTTTAGCGTGTCAAGGGCAAAATGCGATGTCCCATCTGGGATATTTATCTATGTGGCAGTTTTTGGAGTGATAGAAGAAATAAAGATAAGAGCGGTCACTTCTCCAGTCGTGGCAGTGCACATTGGGGCTCATTTCCCAAGACTGGGACTAGCATTTTTTTCTTGAGTATGAGGCCTAATGGATCATTGACATGAATGGAAATGTGACCATGGCAATGCATGCACAGCGCTCTCTACTCATTCCTTCTGGAAACTCCAAAAATTGCACATCAATTTGCCATAATTGTCCTACATTGGGCCACTTCTTTACGCAGTTTATATATGGTGGTCTTTTGCCCCACCACCTTGTACCCAGTAGTTTGAAAGGGACCAAGTCAAATAGGTAGCAGATGTGTAGTATCCTGCGGCGGCTATTATCATAAGATGGCCAGCTCCTCAAGTGAGCACTTCCAGAAGCCGCTACCGATAACAGCTGAACGGCGGGGGTGCCGGGTGTCGGACCCAGGCCAATCAGACATTGATGACCTATCCTAAGAATAGTTCATCAATCAAAAGGTAGTGGATAGCCTTTTTAACTTCTACCCATTAAGAGTATGTCCAGATTGTGCTGCCAAAACTCCATCCACTGCAATGGCCAATTGCCGGTGGTGCTTAAGTCATACTGCCACCGCCCCGGGTCCTACTCTTAATATTTAATTACCTGCTAACATAGTGAAAAGGCACTCCTGCAGTTTAAAGCATAGCAAAAAATACATAGCACATAGACAAAGTAAATAGACAGTTACTTAAGTCACCATTGGTTTCATGGGTTTCCACCGCAGAATTGAAATCCGATAATGCAAGAAATCCAGTGAAATAATTGGAAGATACATTAAGGTACTAAATATATTTGTAACAAAGATCAGGGACAGGGACTTCACGACATCGAAGGACTAGATATCTGACTCTGCACCCTGTTTGATAACTTATTATTGCTTGTCTGTGTATCTTTGTCACAAAGGACGACATCAAATGACCCCAGTTTTGATGTGTTTCATGCAAATGGTAAACATTTTAGGTATTTTGTTACATTGTTTTGTTTTTGATTTATTTTTTTGATTCTGTTTTCTTTTTGCAGACAACCAGGACGGCCATGGGGACCCTGATTGCACCTAGTTTTGCTATTCTGTATATTGGACTGAGAGATGGTTTGTCTCTTTGATGTACCTCCGTCTCATAGGGTTCTGTGGCAGAGGTACATCGACGATTTTCTTCTGCTGTGGCAAAGCAAAAAAAATTAAACCTGAGGAGTCTTACGCTCCTTCCTTAGAATCTCTAATTCCTACCATTCTCAAGCTTACATTTAGACCTCTGTGTCAGAGATGAATCACTTGTGATGGCTTTTATTATTCGCTATTGGTAACTCTCATCGGACTCTGTAATTCCGAACCTTCGTAAATAAACTTAACCCGCTGCTATTCTTCAATAAATACGGTAACGGACATTTGAGACTTCTTTAAGCAGGCAGACTTTCTTAAATTATTAGCGCTTTTTTTCTTCCTCTTTGGATACACTGATCAAGGGTTTCTCGGATATACAGTGTTTACGGTTCTACATCATTGTTCGCAAATGGCAAAAATCTAACGATTTAGGAACATTGTGTAGATGTCGAATTAGGGTATTATTAGTACACGGAGATGGATATTTTTTTGGTTACGTTTCTCTGTTTTAAAGAATCGAATTCTCCAGATTTTATCGCCTGTCTTGTAGTTAAAGAAAATGTTAAAATATTTAAATTTAGCTAAAAATTGCACATCCAGATAATCCCGTAAGACCTACTAACAATGTAACTAATTGTGAGAAATATCAATTTATTACACTAATGCATAATAAAAAATTTGATGGTCCATTTAGAAAATATACAATACATGGTTCCTGTAGTGGTAATAATAAATTTGCTGTTGTTCACCTTGGTTGCTGTATGTGTAATCTATATTACATCAGAATAACCAAAAGGAAACTGGAACCAGAGTATTATATTATTTAAAGTGATAGCTAACGGAAAAGACGATGTGTGCACCAGCCAGACGCCTTGAGTATACCGATTGTGGGTGGCCAAACCCATAGACGTGGTTCTAGCGGAATGACCGATGGTGGAAATATCTTCAATGGACAGTAGTGAAGTCTTACTTATACCCTGGCTAAGTTTCCTGGAGGTCTGAGAGGTGATTTTGATATTACACCTTTTTTTAGATCAATGTGTTGCTGTTTGTATATTATGATGTATTTGTATTTTTATTGTATATTATTATGTATTATAAAGTTTAACAGTGGCGATACATAGAGCTATCCTAGAAGGGTATGTATAGTCAGAAGGAACATGAACAATCATGGTCATCTGAGGAGGGGCAATAGCATGAAACACATTAAGACTGAGATGGGGTTCCTATCAATGATGTCATCCTATATGATACGCTGCACAGACCAGCAGTAATGAGCTGGAAGATCGGGTGGAGCATAAGTCCTTGATGTCAAAGATTGCCAGCTAATGTCATCACAGCAATGTGACCTGAAGCTTCCGTTATCCTCGTCAAGAATATAGCCAGCCTGGGACTTTCTGACTCGTGCATGCTGACTTCTAACGGTCTTTGCTTTCTCCATCCAAATGGAGTAGCACATTTGTACATTTTTATGTGTAAGCTACTACCTGTTTGTGTTTTTGTTGTATAAAGTGCTTTGATATTCAGCCTGGTTGATCTTCTCATTATTTTAACATCCATACAACCAAATCGCGAGATGACCATGCAAGCTAAACACTGACCAGTTACTTTAAAGAGCAAATAAACTATACAAAGTATACAGCTCTGGCAAAGATTAAGAGACCACTGCAAAATGTTCAGTTTGTCTGATTTTTCTCTTTATAGGTATATTTTTGAGTAAAATGTAAATTGTTCTTTTAGTCTATAAACTTCTGACAACATGTCTCCGAAGTTCCAAGCAATACATTTTGTACGAAAATGAAAAATGGTCAAAATAACAAAAAAAACCCAGTGCTTTCAGACCTAAAAAAAAACAAGTTCATAATCATTTAGAAACAACAATATTAATGTTTTAACTCAGGAAGAGTTCAGAAATTAATATTTTGTGGAATAACCATGATTTTTAATCACAGCTTTCATTCGTCTGGACATTCTCTCCACCAGTCTGTCACACTGCTCCTGGTACAATAATGTCAGCAGTTCTTCTTTGTTTGATGGCTTGTGACTATCCATCATCCTCTTGATTACATTCCAGAGGTTTTCAATGAGGTTCAGGTCTGGAGATTGGGCTGCCCATGACAGGGTTTTGATGTGGTGGTCTTTATATATACCGTATTTTCTGGTGTATAAGACGACTGGGCGTATAAGACGACCCCCAACTTTTCCATATAAAATATGGAATTTGGGATATGCCCGCTGTATAAGACGGGGGTCATCTTATACGCCCAGTCATCTTATACGGCGTGTGGTTCCCAGGGTCTGAAGGAGAGGAGACTCTCCTTCAGGCCCTGGGATCCATATTCATGTTAAAAATAAAGAATAAAAATAAAAAATATGTATATACTCACCCCTCCGAGAAGCCTGGCTGTCACCGCTGCAAGCGTCTACCTCCGTTCCTAAGAATTGCAGAGCATGAAGGACCCTCGATGACGTCGCAGTCCTGTGATTGGTCCGTGACCGCTCATGTGACCGGTCACCTGACCGTGACGTCATCGAAGGTCCTTCACGCTCTGCAATTCTTAGGAACGGAGGCAGACGCTTGCAGCGGTGACAGCCAGGCTTCTCGGAGGGGTGAGTATATACATATTTTTTATTTTTATTCTTTACTTTTTACATGAATATGGATCCCAGGGCCTGAAGGAGAGTTTCCTCTCCTTCAGACCCTGGGAACATCCAGGATCGCTCCCTGCACGTGCCGTACCTGGCGTATAAGACGACCCCCGACTTTTGGGACAATTTTTAGGGCTTAAAAAGTCATCTTATACACCGGAAAATACGGTATATATATATATGTATACACACACATATAGATACATATATAATTTTTTTAAGTAAATCAAAAAGATAAGAAATTATATTTGTTGAATTATTTTTATTTATATTTATCATGTATATGAATAAAAATTAAATTGTATATATTTTTAATTATATACAGTACAGACCAAAAGTTTGGACACACCTTCTCATTTAAAGATTTTTCCGTATTTTCATGACTATGAAAACTGTACATTCACACTAAAGGCATCAAAACTATGAATTAACACATGTGGAATTATATACTTAACAAAAAAGTGTGAAACAACTGAAAATATGTCTTATATTCTAGGTTCTTCAAAGTAGCCACCTTTTGCTTTGATGACTGAAAAAAGCAGCTAAGTAAAGAAAAATGAGTGGCCATCATTACTTTAAGAAATGAAGGTCAGTCAGTTTGAAAAATTGGGAAAACTTTGAAAGTGTCCCCAAGTGCAGTGGCAAAAACCATCAAGCGCTACAAAGAAAACTGGCTCACATGAGGACCCCCCAGGAAAGGAAGACCAAGAGTCACCTCTGCTTCTGAAGATAAGTTTATCCGAGTCACCAGCCTCAGAAATCGCAGGTTAACAGCAGCTCAGATTAGAGACCAGGCCAATGCCACACAGAATTCTAGCAGCAGACACATCTCTACAACAACTGTTAAGAGGAGACTTTGTGCAGCAGGCCTTCATGGTAAAATAGCTGATAGGAAACCACTGCTAAGGACAGGCAACAAGCAGAAGAGACTTGTTTGGGCTAAAGAACACAAGGAATGGACATTAGACCAGTGGAAATCTGTGCTTTGGTCTGATGAGTCCAAATTTGAGATCTTTGGTTCCAACCACCGTGTCTTTGTACGATGCAGAAAAGGTGAACGGATGGACTCTACATGCCTGGTTCCCATCGTGAAGTATGGAGGAGGAGGTGTGATGGTGTGGGGGTGCTTTGCTGGTGACTCTGTTGGGGATTTATTCAAAATTGAAGGCATACTGAACCAGCAAGGCTACCACAGAATCTTGCAGCGGCATGCTATTCCATCCGGTTTGCGTTTAGTTGGACCATCATTTATTTTTCAACAGGACAATGACCCCAAACACACCTCCAGACTGTGTAGGGGCTATTTGACCAAGAAGGAGAGTGATGGGGTGCTACGCCAGATGACATGGCCTCCACAGTCACCAGACCTGAACCCAATGGAGATGGTTTGGGGTGAGCTGGACCGCAGAGTGAAGGCAAAAGGGTCAACAAGTGCTAAGCATCTCTGGGAACTCCTTCAAGATTGTTGGAAGACCATTCCCGGTGACTACCTCTTGAAGATCATCAAGAGAATGCCAAGAGTGTGCAAAGCAGTCGTCAAAGCAAAAGGTGGTTACTTTGAAGAACCTAGAATATAAGACATAATTTCAGTTGTTTCACACTTTTTTGTTAAGTATATAATTCCACATGTGTTAATTCATAGTTTTGATGCCTTCATTGTGAATGTACAATTTTCATAGTCATGAAAATACAGAAAAATCTTTAAATGAGAAGGTGCGTCCAAACCTTTGGTCTGTACTGTATATATTGTATTTATTTTTATTATATATAATATACATAATAAATAATATATATATATAATATACATAATAAATACAATTAAAATTATATATATTGCTGGCAAACAAAATCTTTACAAGTTCAATGCGACCGCAAAAACATAACATTCAAGTGTTTTATTGTGGATATTTCATTACAATTAGTATTTCATAATTAATTAATTTCATATTAATTAGTATTAATTAATATTTACATTTTACTAAACCGGTTTTGCTATTAGACAGTTTTTGATCATCTCCTCCATTGTGTGCACATTTAAGAAGTGAAATCATGATGCGGATTTTACAAGTAAAGTTTTTTTTTTGCTGGCACTGTATATCTATCATGCCGCACAACGGCGTCATTCATTATCTCCAGCATGTCAATTGAAAGAGACCAATAAAAATGTTTGCCACCCGGGTTTAGAATGGGTTCTTCAATAGCTAATATAAATATATATATATATTCAGAAAAAAGAGGCAGCATTCCAGTATTTTCCAAAATACAAAAGGGACTTTAATAGCACTGGTGGTGTGGGGACGTTTTGGCTACAATGAGCCTTTCTCAAGCTTGAGAAAGGCTCCTTATAGCTGACACGTCACCACGCCACCAGGGCTATTAAAGTCCCGGTTGTACTTTTTAAAATACTGGAGTGCTGCCTCTTTTTTCTGAATTTATGTCCTTTTGCATGGAGGGGACTCCTTGCTGAGAGGCCCTGCACCCATAGTACTTTTATATGTGTGTTGTTCCAATTTTTGCTCTATCTATCTATCTATCTATCTATCTATCTATCTATCTATCTATCTATCTATCTAAATATATACATATACAACTCTGGCAAAAATTAAGAGACCACTGCACAGTTTTATAAAAAACAGCTTCTCTACATGTCTGACAGCCATTCCATTCCAGTGTCAGTAGAATTCCAAGTACACCTCATTCTACTTAATGTGCTTCTTATTAGGTGATCAGATCACCTGAACCAAATCTTACTCAACAAAGGAAATAAAAACCCTGCTGTGGTGTTCACAATCCTCTTGCAATAGGACAAGCTGGGTGGCAAAATAAGTGCTAGTGATATCCCCAAAATAATAGGAATGAAAAAATTACTTTGAACCATGCCAAATGAGTTGAAATGAAAAGTCTTGAGTGAGGAAAAGAAGGGCTCAATTCTGACTTTACTAGCAGAAGGATACAGTGAGCATCATGTTGCCTCCATCCTTAAAATTTCTAAAACGACAGTCCATTACAACAAGGTCAAACAGCAGACATCGGGAAAAACAAAGCTACAGACCGGCAGAGGGCGAAAGCGACTTTCCAATGACCGGGATGACAGTCATCTTATTCAAATGTCACTCAGCAACCGCAAGATGACATCAAGTGACCTACAAAAGGAATGGCAAATGGAAGCTGGGGTGAAGTGCACGGCAAGAACTGTTTGTAACAGGCTTCTAGAAGCAGGACTCAAGTCATGTAAAGCTAGAAAAAAGCCTTTCATCAATGAGAAGCAAAGGAGAGCCAGGCTGAAATTTGCCAAAGACCAAAGGATTGGACCATAGAGGACTGGAGTATGGTAATCTCTGATGAGTCTAATTTTCAGCTTTGCCCAACACCTGGTCATCTAATGGTTAGACAGAGACCTAAAGAGGCATACAAGCCACAGTGTCTTGCACCCACTGTGAAATTTGGTGGAGGATCGGTCATGATCTGGGGATGCTTCAGCATGACTTGAATTGGGCAGATTAATCTTTGCAAAGGACGTATGAATCAAGCCACATACAAGGTTATCCTGGAAAAACAGTTGATTCCGTCTGCTCAGGCAATGTTCTCCAACTCTGAGGACTGTTTTTTCCAGCTGGACAATGCGCCATGCCATACAACTGGGTCAATCAAGGTAGGGATGAAGGACCACAACATCAAATCCCTGTCAAGGCCAGCCCAATCTCCAGACCTGAACCCCATTGAAAACCTCTGGAATGTAATCAAGAGGAAGATGGATAGTCACAAACCATCAAAGAGGAAATGCTTAAAATTTTGTACCAGGAGTGGCATAAGGTCACCCAGAAGCAGTGTGAAAGACTGGTGGAAAGCATGCCAAGATGCATGAAAGCTGTGATTAAAAATCATGGTTATTCCACAAAATATTGATTTCTGAACTCCTCCTGAGTTAAAACATTAGTATTGTTGATTCTAAATGATTATGAACTTGTTTTTTGCACTATTTGAGGTCTGCAAGCAATGCATTTTTTTGTTATTTTGACCATTTCTCATTTTCAGAAAATAAATGCAAAATGTATTGCTTGGAACTTCAGAGATATGTTGTCAGAAGTTTATAGAATTAAAGAACAATTTACATTTTACTCAAAAATATACCTATAAAGAGAAAAATCAGAGAAACTGAAAATTTTGCATTGGTCTCTTAATTTTTGTCAGAGCTGTATATGTATATCAGCCCTGGCATTTGAAATCACACATGCCCATGTTTCTCCGTCCCCTTAAACCAGACGGGATATATTACTAATATTACCCAGGATGGAGGAAAGGAAGATTTTCTACAAGACCAATATGTCTAATCATACCCAACTCTTAACAGTATGGGTACCTTGAGAACACGGATTCTGTTAACAACATGGCAGACAAGTCAGCCCATGACCACACAGGCCCTTCTGGCATTTGCCAGATGGACAGGCCGGCCCTGTTTTCCACCTCACTTTAGAAATTGAAATTAATGAACAGATTGGTTAGATGTGTTAGGCAGCTATGTCTACTTTTCCTGACCTTCCCATAAGTGCTGGGAGTCATATTGATGACTTACCCAGAGTTTAGTGCTTAGGCTACGTTCACATTTGCGTTGTGCGCCGCAGCGTCGGCGCCGCAACGCACAACGCAAATAAAAACGCAGCAAAACGCATGCACAACGCTGCGTTTTGCGCCGCATGCGTCGTTTTTTTTCATTGAATTTGGACGCAGCAAAAATGCAACTTGCTGCGTCCTCTGCGCCCGGACGCGGGCGCCGCAGCGACGCATGCGGCGCAAAACGCAAGTGCGCCGCATGTCCATGCGCCCCCATGTTAAATATAGGGGCGCATGACGCATGCGGCGCCGCTGCGGCGCCCGACGCTGCGGCGAGGACCGCAAATGTGAACGTAGCCTTAGCTAGCATTATGGCCCGGTGGTTAGCACTGCTGTTGTTCAATGCTGGTGTCCTGTGTTCAGCTATGACTGAGGACAATGAGAAACCTCCTCTGAGGTATATTTTAGAAATTGTAGTCAATGATTGTAATGGGACCTGTTCTAGTTTTTTTTAACTTCCCATAACTGCTGAGAGTCATATTGATGATCTGGCCAGAAATAAACTTTCAGGCAGCACAGTGGCTCAGTGGTTACCGCCATTGCCATCCTACAGTTGGGTTCTTAGTTAAGCTCTGACTGAGGTCAATGAGTTTTCTCCTCTCAGACACATCTTAGGCTAGGTTCACATTTCGTTTTTGGGTGATCGCTAACGGACAGCGTTGCACGGCGAAAATGTCGCAATTAACGCCGTGCAACGGGTCCGTTAGCGCACCCATTGACAGCAATGTTCTTTTTGCCTGAAGCGCATCGCTAGCGCGTGCCTTTTTCGGCTCGCGCTAGCGATGTGCCGTTCTTTTGTAGCGCACCTCGGACGCTGCTTGCAGCGTCCGCGGCGCGCCCGAGGTCCGTTCCCCGCTCTCGCAGATCGGGGATCTGCGAGAGCGGGGACGTTAACGCAAACCCCAAACGCGACCCCTAAAAATACATTGCGTTAGCGCAATCCGCTAGCGCTAGCGCTAAACGGATTGCCCTAACGCAATGTGAACCTAGCCTTAGAAACTGAAATCAGAGACCTCAAATGAAACCTGCTCTTCCTTTTCATGACCTGTCCATGGATACTTATAAGCATATTGATGACCTAGCCATCAAATAATTCTCAGGCAGCATGGTGGCTCAGTGGTTAGCTTGATTACCTTTCAACACTTGGGTCCTTAGTTCAATTCTGGCTAAGGTCGGAGTAGTTCTACCACCTCAGTTGTACTTTAGAAATTGCAAATGTACCGGCTCTATTTTTTCCTGATATTCCCATTGGTGCTGGTAGTAATATTAATGACTTTGCCAAAGGTCAAAGCAGCATGGTGGCCCAGTGGAAAGTGCTGGTGCTTTGCAGCGTGAGAGTCCAGGGATCTAGTCCCACACTGAGCCATTGCAAGTGACCTTGCTCTTGCTTTTCCTGATATTCCCATTGGTGCTGGTAGTAATATCAATGACTTTGCCAAAGTTATTGGCTGAACAGCACAGTGGCCCAGTGGAAAGCACTGTTACCTTAAAGCATGAGAGTCCAGGATTCTAGTCCCAACGTGAGCAAATGGACCGCCTCTATTTTTTCCTGATCTTCCCATTGGTGCTGGTAGTAATATCAATGACTTTGTCAAAGTTTACTTTCTGAGCAGCACGGTAGCCCAGTGGAAATGACTGGTGCTTTTCAGCATGGGAGTCCATGGTTCTGATCCCACCAAGGATGACATCTGCAAGGAGTTTGTATGTTCTCCCTGTGATGGGTTGCCTCCCATGTGCCAAAGACATACAGGTGATGGAAGTGTTGTGGTGTTACCTGTGGCTATCAGGTATCCTGAGGATTGGAGTAAAATTTGGATTTATGTAAATGATACTGAGTAAAGAGGGAAAATTTTTCCAAGTCCAAAAGGTCCTTTTCACAGCTTAGCTTACGCTGAGCTGCTTATATACAAATCAATTTGTTACTAATTGTGTCAGAACATCAATCCAATCAGGATACTTGCCCAAAGGGGAGAGACAGGCAGCCCTCCTGGATGCTCCACAGGTAACACATCATTAGCGACAGAACTTCCATCACTGGCCCTTACTGGTATGTCTTTGGCACATGGGTGGCCACCCATCTGAGCACAGGGAGAACACAGAAACTCCTTGCAGATGTCATCCATGGTGGGATCAGAACCATGGACTCCCATGCAGCAAAGCACCAGTCCTTTCCACTGGGCTACCGTGCTGCTTAAAAGAAAACCTTGGCAAAGTCATTGACATTACAACCAGCACCAGTGTGAAGATCAGGAAAAGCAAGAGCAGGTCTACTTGCAATTGCTCACGGCAGGACTAGAGCCCTGGACTCCCATGCTGCAAAGCACCAGTGCAGTCCACTGGACCACCATGCTGCTTGTAAGATGACCTTTGGCAAATTCATTGATATTACTACCAGCACCAATGGGAAGATCAGGAAAATATAGAGCAGGACCATTTGCAATTTCTCATGGTGGGCTTTGAATCCTGGACTCCCATGCTGCCAAGAAACGGTGCTGTCCACTGGACCTCCATGCTGCTCAGAAGATGACCTTTGGCAAAGTCATTGATATTACTACCAGCACCAAAGAGAGGATCAAGAAAAGCGAGAGCAGGTCCACTTGCAATTGCTCACGGTGGGACTTGAACCATAGACTCTCATGCTGCAAGGCACAAATGCTTTCCACTGGGCTACCATGCTGCTCTGAAGATAACCTTTGGCAAAGTCATTGATATTCCTACCAGCACCGAAGAGAAGATCAGGAAAAACTAGAGAAAGTCCATTTGCAATTTCTCATGGTGAGATTAGAACCCTGAACTCCCATGCTGCAAAGAACCAGTGCTTTCCACTGGGCTACCATGCTGCTCTGAAAATAATCTTTGGCAAAGTCATTGATATTACTACCAGCACCAATGAGAAGATCAGGAAAAGCAAGAGCAGGTCCACTTATAATTGCTCATGGTGAGACTAGTCATTGATATTACTACCAGCACCAATGGGAAGATCAGGATAAACTAGAGCAGGTCCATTTGCAATTTCTAAAGAACAACTGAGTGGTAGAATTACTCCAACCACAGTCAGAATTGAACTGAAGTCCCAAGCGTTGAAAGGTAATTGAGCTATCGACTGAGCCACCATGCTGCCTGAGAAATATGTGATGGCTAGGTCATCAATATGTCTATCAGTGCCCACTGAAAGGTCATGAGAAACTAGAGTGGGTCCACTTGCAATTTCTAAAGTACAACTGAGAGATAGAATTACTCAGACCTTAGTCAAAATTAAACTAAGGACCCAAGTGTTGAACGGTAATTGAGCTAACCACTAAGCCACCATAGAATTACCTGATGGCTAGGTCAGCAACATGCCTGTCAGTACCCACTGACAGGCCATGAAAAGGAAGACCAGGTTCCCTTGTGGTCACTGATTTCATATTTTGAGATGTGTCTGAGAGGAGGAATCTCACTTCTTGGTCAGAGCTGAACCAATGAAAACTGCAACAAGAAAAAGAAAGCAACAGTGTTACCATGCTGCCCCGCAGAGGTGTATCTAGGTTTTCTGGCACCAGGGGCAAGAATTCATTTTGGCGCCCCCCCAAGGACATATGCGATTTGAACACTTAATCATGTACCCACAAGCTCCTCTCCCTAATGCTCTCAATGATCAGTGAAAAACCGAGAGAAGCAGAAGAGAAGCTCGTTGTCACAGGACCCTAAGGTATGTGTCCACGTTCAGGATTGCATCAGGATTTGGTCAGGATTTTATGCAGGTAAAATCCTGACCAAATCTGCAACTGAGGTCACTGGCAGGTCACCTGCGTTGTCCTTGTGTTTTTTCTGCAATGTAAGGACATGCTGCGTTCTTAAAAGACGCGCCGCATGTGCGTTTTTTGCGGGTGTGCCGCATGCGTTTTTTACTGCATAGTGGAGACGGGATTTCATTAAATCCCCTCCACTATGCTGTAGCATCTGAACGCTGCGTGTGGCTCAACGCAGCGTAAAAAACGCAGCGTTTCCTGAACGTGGAAACATACCCTAAGTATGAAAGTCGCATATGAGTGACCTGTCCATGTGACGACTACTGGAACCTGCAGAGCTGAATCCTGGCATCGCAGGCTTTCGAATTCTCACAACTAATGCACTGCACACTTTTAGGATTCTCCCTTGCCGGTGGACAGTCATGTCAGGACAAGCATGCGATTTGTATACTTCTGACCACATTCTGACTAAACGTGCCCGGCCTCACTCAGTTCATTTTCATTGAGTGAGGCCGCACATGTCTAGTCAGCCCATAGCGGCATGTATGTAAATCGCCAGCACAAGAGAATCCTGACAAAGAATGACTGCAGACTCATTACAAACCTGGACATTCCATTTAATGCTCCTAACATAAATAAAAACATGAGAGTTACTTAGTCAGTATCACAAATAACATTTATATCCAGGTACCTTATAGATTACATAGTCTCTGGAATCGTTCTCCTTTCCTTCATCTTGTCCAGACCCCATGATGAGTTTTCTCATCCACAGCCATCTCTGCAGACTTCCATCTTCTCCACTCTTTTTCAGAAAATCTCCACATGATGCCCTTAAATATATAAGTGTCATTATAATGGTCCTGAATAAAAAAAAATGCGCCTCTCTATATTGTCTGCACAAAATATGACCCCCACACTGTCCCTCTTATGGTACATGCTCTTCACACTGACCTCTCCTTTCCATACTGGTCCTCCTCTTCACACTGTCCTCTCATACTGTGTCCCCCCTATAGGGCTCAGTATTTATACTGTACTCTCATCACATTCCCCCTCCTTGGTATACTGTCCCCTCCTGGCTGTGCCCTTACACTGTCCCTCCATGCTACGCCCCCACTACTCAGTTTCAATTCTGTGCCTACTCACTTTTCTCCCCCCATACTGTCTCCTCACACTATTACCCTCCCTCCTCATACTGTCTCCTCTCACATCCCCCTGTTCACCATACTGTCTCCATATATTTACCCCTTCACTTTCTATACTGCCTGCTCACCTGACTCCCCACACTGTGTCTGCACACATCCCATCACCCTCACTTGCTGTACTGTGTCCACATACATTTTTCACATCGCTACTCATACTGTGTCCGCATACATTCCCCCCTTCGCTCCTTATGCTGTTTGCACCCATCCCACGAAAATGTTGCCTCATATATGCCCCCAATTCCCCCATACTGTTTCCTCATACATGACCCCCATTCCCTAGTACTGTTTCCTCATACATGCCCTCTTTCCCCATACTGTTTCCTTGTACATGCCCCCTTTCCCCATACTGTTTCCTCATACATGCCCTCTTTCCCCATACTGTTTCCTTGTACGTGCCCCCTTTCCCCATACTGTTTCCTCATACATGCCCTCATTCCCCCATACTGTTTCCTTGTATATGCCCCCCATTCCCCCATACTGTTTCCTCATACATGGCCCCATTCCCCTGTACTGTTTCCTCACACATGCCCCCATTCTGTTTCCTCATACATGCCCCCCATTCCACTGTACTGTTTCCTCATATATGCCCCCATCTCCCCCTTTGATTTTCATTTTGTGTCCTCAAATTTCCCCCACACATTAAATCCCCCCATCCCCACTACAAATCCCCCCACGCACAATAAATAACCCCATCTCCACTCGAAATCTCAACACACATTAAATCCCCCCATCCCCACTACAAATCCCCCCACGCACAATAAATAACCCCATCTCCACTCGAAATCTCAACACACAATAAATCCCCATCTCCACTCCAATTCTCCCCACACATAATAAATTCCCCATCCTCACTCAAATTATTCCCACACACAATAAATCCCCCCATCCCCGCTCATATTCTCCCCACACATAATAAATCCCCCTATCCCCACTCAAATTGTCCCCACACAAAATAAATCCCCCTATCCCCACCCAAATTCTCTCCACACACAAAAAATCCTCCTATCCCCACACAAATTCTCCCCACGCACAATAAATCCTCCCATCCCCACTCAAATTCTCCCCACACATAATAAATCCCCCTATCCCCACTCACATTCTACCCATACACAATAAATCCCCCCATGTTAACTCAAATTCTCCCACCACATAATAAATCCCTCTATCCCCACTCAAATTCTCCCCACACATAATAAATCCCCCCATCCCCACTCAAATTCTCCCCACACATAATAAATACCCCCATCCCCACTCAAATTCTTCCCCCCTGCACTTAATCTTCGGTGTCTTCAGCTCCACTGGAGCACTTACCACCAGTGTTCGCCTCTGCAGCGGCGAGTGAGTGACGTCTGCAGTGTGATCACATGATCTGATCACGCTGCTCGCGTCGCTTTGACCTGGCTGTCACCTACAAACCCACCCAAAGAGGTGTATCTGAACACCTAAGATGGTTTTGTGTTTTAAGGACCTGTGGTGATGTCACGCTCACCTGACTTGCCATGTGACAGGTACCTGGGTGTGGTTACCCCTATGTAAAGGAGGTGTGTGTAGCACATGGTGTGAGTGTTTGGGAGTCTGCAAGTGTGGACAGACTTCCATGTGTCCTGGCTGGACACTGCAGAGTGGCCTGTGTGCTGTAGGTCCTGGATGGTCAGTGCTGGAGGCTCCTGGAAGCACTGGAGACCGTAGACCTGGACGGTCTGTGTTGAGGACCTGGGATTGACGTGAAGTCAGCATGAGGAGTGGAACTCCTGAAAGGTAACCCCGGACAAGAGGATTGTAATATATGGCAGAGAAGTTTATCTGCTACATGAACAGACTGGTGGTCGTGATAAGTTCATGGACATAATGAAATAGACTGTATGTCATGTGGTTTATGAAGTTTAATAAACCAGATTTGACCAGATTTGTGTGAGGTACCGTGCCTGAGTGCTTGAATCCTATGCCATGCGAGTGTCCCCCAACACACTCAGGTAGCGTATCATCACATTATATAGCCACACACACATACAGTGCCTAAAAGTAGTATTCAACCCCCTGCAGATTTAGCAGGTTTAATAAGATGCAAATAAGTTAGAGCCTTCAAACTTCAAACAAGAGCAGGATTTATTAACAGATGCATAAATCTTACAAACCAAAAAGTTTTGTTGCTCAGTTAAATTTTTATAAATTTTAAACATAAAAGTGTGGGTCAATTATTATTCAACCCCTAGGTTTAATATTTTGTGGAATAACCTTTGTTTGCAATTACAGCTAATAATCGTCTTTTATAAGACCTGATCAGGCCGGCACAGGTCTCTGGAGTTATCTTGGCCCACTCCTCCATGCAGATCTTCACCAAGTTATCTAGGTTCTTTGGGTGTCTCATGTGGACTTTAATCTTGAGCTACTTCCACAAGTTTTCAATTGGGTTAAGGTCAGGAGACTGACTAGGCCACTGCAACACCTTGATTTTTTGCCTCTTGAACTAGGCCTTGGTTTTCTTGGCTGTGTGCTTTGGGTCGTTTTCTTGTTGGAAGATGAAATGACGACCCATCTTAAGATCCTTGATGGAGGAGCGGAGGTTCTTGGCCAAAATCTCCAGGTAGGCCGTGCTATCCATCTTCCCATGGATGCGGACCAGATGGCCAGGCCCCTTGGCTGAGAAACAGCCCCACAGCATGATGCTGCCACCACCATGCTTGACTGTAGGGATGGTATTCTTGGGGTCGTATGCAGTGCCATCCAGTCTCCAAACGTCACGTGTGTGGTTGGCACCAAAGATCTCGATCTTGGTCTCATCAGACCAGAGAACCTTGAACCAGTCAGTCTCAGAGTCCTCCAAGTGATCATGAGCAAACTGTAGACGAGCCTTGACATGACGCTTTGAAAGTAAAGGTACCTTACGGGCTCGTCTGGAACGGAGACCATTGCGGTGGAGTACGTTACTTATGGTATTGACTGAAACCAATGTCCCCACTGCCATGAGATCTTCCCGGAGCTCCTTCCTTGTTGTCCTTGGGTTAGCCTTGACTCTTCGGACAAGCCTGGCCTCGGCACGGGAGGAAACTTTCAAAGGCTGTCCAGGCCGTGGAAGGCTAACAGTAGATCAATAAGCTTTACACTTCCGAATGATGCTCCCAACAGTAGAGACAGGTAGGCCCAACTCCTTGGAAAGGGTTTTGTACCCCTTGCCAGCCTTGTGACCCTCCACGATCTTGTCTCTGATGGCCTTGGAATGCTCCTTTGTCTTTCCCATGTTGACCATGTTTGAGTGCTGTTCACAAGTTTGGGGAGGGTCTTAAATAGTCAGAAAAGGCTGGAAAAAGAGATAATTAATCCAAACATGTGAAGCTCATTGTTCTTTGTGCCTGAACTACTTCTTAATACTTTAGGGGAACCAAACAGAATTCAGGTGGGTTGAGGGGTTGAATAATAAATGACCCTCTGAAAAGACTTTTCACAATTTAAAAAAAAACAAAACAAAGAAATAACTTTCTTTTTTGCTGCAGTGCATTTCACACTTCCAGGCTGATCTACAGTCCAAATGTCACAATGCCAAGTTAATTCCAAATGTGTAAACCTGCTAAATCTGCAGGGGGTTGAATACTACTTGTAGGCACTGTACATGTGTATATATATATTACATAATATCCTTTATTATGTATACAGCTATCCCTTATTATACAGTTCCCTCTTGTTATGTACAGTACCATCCCTTGGATTATATAGAGCCCTGTTTTTTATTACATACCGTCCTGTCTTGTTAGCTGTATAATGCAGTGATGGCTGATGGAACATGGGGAAGCTTCTTTTCTAATGGAGGAACTGATGAACTGGTCGTCTGGTCACTGGCTCCTCCATCAGCAGACATTTTAAATCTAAAAAGAGAAGGGACTAAGTAATAAAAGAGGGCACTGTGAATAACAAAATTAACAAGAATACACTACATAAGAGACAGCACTGTACATACCAGCAGAGGAAGCTATATAATAAGGGATGGCACCATATATAACTAGAGAGGATGGTCCGTAATAAGGGATGATGTTCTATATAATAACAGAGGAAACTTTGTAACTAAGGATGGTGCTACACAGAATTAGTGAGTACACTATATACTAAGGGACTGGGCTATATATAAGCGAGTACACTATATGCTAAGGGACTGGGTTATACATAATAAGTATGTACACTCTATACTAGGGGACTGTGTTAGACATAATAAGCGATAATAATGTCTACCTCCACCTCCCCATTCCTAAGTCCGTTATAAGTTCCCCTTCCTCCCATCCCAATCCCCAACAACCCTCATTGTCCTCCAACCCCTACATCCCATTATTGTCCTCTACCCCACCCCATCATTGCCCTCTTCACCACCTCCATCATTGCCTTCTCCACCACTATCATTGCTTTCTCCCCCACCACCCTATATCATTGCCCATTCCACCACCTCCATCATTTCCTCCTCCCCCACCACCCCATCATTGTTTTTTCGCCCACCACTCCCATCATTGCCCATTCCACCACCTCCACCATTTCCTCCTCCCCCACCACCCCCATTATTGCCCTTTCCACCAACATCATTGCATTCTCTTTCACCACCCGATCATTGTTCTTTCCACCACCTCCATCATTGCTTTTTCCCTTACCACCCCATCATCGCCCTTTCCACCACCTCCATCACAGCTTTCTCCACCACCCTATCATTGCCTCCTTCCCCACCACTCCCATCATTGTCTTTTCCACTACCACCATCATTGCCTTCTCACCCACCATCCCCATCATTGCCCTTTTCACCACATCCATCATTGCCTTCTCCCTCACCATCCCCACCATTGCCCTTTCCACCACCATCATTGGCCTTTCCACCACCACCACCACCATCCTTGCCAATTCCACCACCATCCTTGCCCATTCCACCACCTCCATCATTTCCTTCCCCCTTCACCATCATCATTGTCCTTTCCACCACCACCCTCCTTGCCCTTTCCACCTCCCCCATAATTTCCTCCCCACAAAACCCTCACTGCATTCTCCCCCCACCACAATCACCGCCCATTCCACCACCTCCATCATTTCCTCCTCCCCAACCACCCACATCATTGCCCATTCCACCACTTCCATCATTTACTCCTCCCCCACCATCTTCATCATTGCCCTCTCCATCACCCCATCATTGCCTTCCCCTCATCAGCCCCATCATTGCCCTCTCCTCCCCTACACACACAACACCATTTACCTCTCTGCACATTCCCCTGCAGTGCAACACATGCACGCACACACACACAAACATGCGCGCACACACACACAGTACCTCTCACCTCTCCACATGCTCTGCCGCAGCATCTCTGTCGCCTTCATCTCTTTGGCACAGCCGGCTGCTGAATGACGATGTCATCCAGTGGCGCTGCTGTCTGAGAGAAAGCGTGGGCAAGAAGTAGGACAGATTGCTGCAGCTCCGCTGCTATTTTCTCTTGTAGGCAGCGGACCTGCAGGGATCTCTCCCTTCCAGGGGCCAGATTGCCCTTATTATTAGCCACCCTGCAGGGGCCCCCCTCCACTTCCAGGCCCCGGTACAGCAACACAGGCTGCACATGCGGTATGTCCGCCCATGTCCCCGGGAGCCGACGCACTGCAGTGGAGCTTCTCTGTGTCGGCTGTCAGCCGACTCTCAGTCCTGGGGGCAGCAGAATGCAGCCACCGGGGAGATACTGGGGACCGCCGCATTAGGCGGCCCGACTGCGCCTCCCTGCCGGCTGCGCCCAGGGCACATGCCCCAGCTGCCCCTCCAGATACACCTCTGCTGCCCCATGGGTGCTTAACCACCAGCAACAGCAGGTTATGCACCAATTTGTGAGGGTTGAGCGAAACAGATCAGACAAATTCAAATATCGCCGACTTTCGGCAAAGTGGGGTTTCATGAAACCCGACCCGATCCTAGTGTGGGATCGGCCATGCGGTCGGTGATCTTCGCGCCAAAGTTGCGTTTCGTATCAGCTCGTATCGTTCAGCGCCATTTCTCAGCCAATGAAGGAGGACGCAGAGTGTGGGCAGTGTGATGACATAGGTCTCGGTCCCCACCATCTTAGAGAAGGGCATGACAGTGATTGGCTTGCTTTCTGTGGCGTCACAGGGGGTATAAAGGGGCCTGCACGCCGACCGCCATCTTACTTCTGCCGATCTTAGCATAGAGAGAGGTTGCTGCAGCTTCATCAGAAGAAGGGATATAGTTAGGGAGGGAAGATTAACCCCCAAACCGCTTGTGCTGTAGCGATTTCCACTGTCCAACACCACCTTTTTTGCTGGGACAGTGGAGGCTATTTTTTTGTGCATCAGCTCTGTAGCTTATTAGGCTGCCTTATAAGGCTCCCTGATAGCTTAATTGCTGTTTGCACGATGCTGTGCAAACCAACTGCTTTTTTAAAAGCAAAAATCCTGTTGCTCCATTCTGCACAGTTATCTTGTTTATTTGTCCACACTTTTGTGTGCAGCAGTCCATTTTGTTGCTGCCATACTTGTCCTGAGATCATTGTAGGGAGATTGAAATTGTACTACAGTCCTTGGATTTTTTTCATATATCTTCCAGCCACGTTCTGCCACTTACATTGTGTTGTGTTATACACTTGGCCTGAGTTGCGGTGCAGTCTCCCCCCAAAAAAAAAGGGTGTTTCAAATTGTAACAAAGTGGATATATACGTCAGTTCTGTTAGTTTGTTGTATATCAGCCAGCCACGTTCTGCCACTTACATTGTGTTGTGTTATACACTGGGCCTGAGTTGCGGTGCAGTCTCCCCAAAATAAAAAGGGAGATTTAAATTCTCAACAAGTTTATATACACCTTCTACCTTGTTTTACAGTACCATATAACGGTTGTTATTTTGGTAACATTTTCCCAAAAATGAGGAAGTCTGGTGGAAGAGGCCGTGGGCGGTCGTTGCCAGCTGGTACTGATGGTGGTGGTGGTGGAGCATCTGGTGGTAGTTGAAAAGCAAAATAGCACCTAAGGCTGGAGGTGTTGAGCCAGTGTCATCGTCTGGCTACACAAGGCCTCGAAGGCTCCCTTATCTTGGAGTGGGAAAACCACTTTTAAAGCCGGAGCAGCAGGAAAAAGTTTTGGCTTTCCTTGCTGACTCAGCCTCTAGCTCTTTCGCCTCCTCTTCAGAAAGTTCAAAATATAAAAGCAGCGAGTCGTCAGTGGATGCTCCCAGTCAGGAACAAGACGTTTCCTTGTGTCCTTCACCCAAACCAAAAGTGAAGGATGCGTCAGGTGACACTACAGGTTACTCCATGGAGCTCTTTACACATACCGTGCCTGGGTTAGAAAGGGAAATTGTTAACTGCCCATTACAAGATGAATCGGACATGGAGTGCACTGATGCACAGCCACACACAGCTAGATTATTATGCTGTTCCATTGACTCAGATCAATACATTGCCCTCGCAGTGTACTCAGCCAGAATCTGACCCTGATGAGACTATGGTGCCCCGTCCCGAACGCTATAGCACCTTACACGGTGACACAGAGGAAGGTGCACATGACATTGAAGAAGAGATGATAGTTAACCCAATTGTTGACCCAGATTGGCAGCCATTGGGGGAAGAGGGTGCGGCTGCCAGTAGCTCAGAAGCGGAGGAGGATGATGAGCAGCAGCCATCTACATCACAACAGCTGTCATCTGGCAGGCCCGTATCAGGCCAAAAACGTGTGTCAAAAACAAAAACCGTTTTAGGACAGTGTGGCCATCCGGTAAAAGTAGCACAGCGTGCAATGCCTGAAAAGGTATTCGATAGTAGGAAGAGTGCAATTTTTTAACCAAGATCCGAATGATCAGTCAAAAGTTATCTGTAAGAAATGCTCAAAGACCTTTAGCAGAGGGAAGAATCTTCAAAATTTAAATACAACGTGCATGCGTAGACATTGAACCAGCATGCACTTGCAAGCCTGGACTAACTACCAAACGTCACGTACCGTTGGTGCACCTGCTCAGAATGAAGGTAGTCAGCAACGCTACATTGCTTCCCTCACTGTAAGCCCACCGGTTAGGACACCAGCAGCAGCAAATGTGGAGGTATCGTCGCAAGGCCAAAGCAGTCAGGGAATCACAAGGTAATTGGTAGGAAACACTGTATGTAGGCCAACATCAAGAATACCATCACCAACCCTCTCTCAATCCGCCATGTCCACCACCACCACCGCTAGTTCCACCATATGCAGCTCTCCAGTCCAGCTCACCCTACAAGAGACTCTCGTTAGGAAAAGAAAGTACTCATCCTCTCATCCGCGTACACAGGGTTTGAAAGACCTGATGGTCTACGCAGTACCATGCTATGACCTACCCAGTCGGCACTTCTTTGCGAGAAAAGCCATCCCAGCTCTCCACCAGCATGTCAAAGACCACATTGTCCATGCACTGAGGCAATCAGTCAGTGGAAAGGTGCACCTCACAACAGATGCATGGACCATTAGGCATGGCCAGGGACGTTACGTGTCCATCACGGTGCACTGGGTTAATGTGGTGGATGCAGGGTCTACTGGGGACAGCCATAGTGGGACAGTTCTGCCTAGCCCACGGTCTAGGAAACAATTGGTTGTAGGTATTCGCTGCCCCTCCTCCTCCTCCTTCAGAAGCGAAAGCTCGTCCACAGAGCGCAGTCGCACGACCACTCCTTCCGCAGCTGCCATTGTTGCACACGAGGTGTCCCATTCTCGAACAGCTAGTGGTAAGCGTCAGCAGGCTGTGTTACAAATGAACAGACACACCGCGGAAGTACTGGCCGAGTACTTGCAGCAAGAAACTCAGTCATGGCTGGGCAGTGTACATCTTGAGGTAGGCAAGGTTGTCAGTGATAACGGAAGGAATTTTATGGCTGCCATAGCCCTTTCAGAACTGAAACACATACCTTGCCTGGCTCACACCTTGAACCTGGTGGTGCAGTGCTTCCTGAAAAATTATCCGGGGTTACCAGCCCTGCTCCTGAAGGTGCGAAGACTTTGCTCGCACATCCGCCGGTCACCCGTACACTCCAGCCGTATGCTGAACCATCAGCGATCGCTGAATCCTCCCCAGCACCGCCTAATAATCGACGTGGTAACAAGGTGGAACTCCACACTGCACATGCTTCAGAGGCTGTGTGAACAGAGCCAGGCTATAATTTATTTGAGGGAGGATACACATACACGGGCAGACAGTTGGATGGCAGACATGGAGTTGTCTGGTCTGCAGTGGTCGACGCTACAAGACCTCTGTCAAGTCCTTCAGTGTTTTGAGGAATGCACATGGCTGGTAAGTGCAGACGACGCCATCATAAGCATGAGCATCCCACTAATGCGTCTGCTGATGCAAAGTTTGACGCACATTAAGGAGCATGTAGAGTAGCTGCGGAGACACCATCACGTGTTTCTCAACCTAAGCAGTGAATAGCCAGGCCTTTCCCCGGGAAGGAACAACCACGGGAAGGGCAGCATCCAATAAAGGAAAACATCCAATACAGGAAAACCACCTATGCCAAGCATGGTATCCATCCACAGACAGCTGTTTCAGGGTTTTTGCCCCTCATCAGTGTGGAGTAGGAATCTGGCTATTAGGAGTAGTGCCTAGTAAAAGGCTGTAAAGGCACAGACGAGTGGCCTCGGGGAGACTAAAACATCCAACACCGCGGAGACACCATCACGTGTTTCTCAACGCAGTGATCCAGAACACTGCCCCCATCCCTTATGGGAAATATGCAAATGCATGTAGAGTAGCTGCGGAGACACCATCACGTGTTTCTCAACGCATGCAGTGAATAGCCAGGCCTTTCCCCGGGAAAAAACAACCACAGGAAGGGCAGCATCCAATAAAGGAAAACATCCAATACAGGAAAACCACCTATGCCAAGCATGGTATCCATCCACAGACAGCTGTTCCCGGGGAAAGGCCTGGCTATTCACTGCTTGCGTTGAGAAACACGTGATGGTGTCTCCGCAGCTACTCTACATGCATTTGCATATTTCCCATAAGGGATGGGGGCAATGTTCTGGATCACTGCGTTGAGAAACACGTGATGGTGTCTCCGCGGTGTTGGATGTTTTGGTCTCCCCGAGGCCAATCGTCTGTGCCTTTACAGCACATTAAGGAGCAGGCGTCTGCAGCCGAGGAGGAGGGATGCCTTGATGAGTCAGCCATTGTCTGCTCAGGGAACTCTCCTGGACGAGGTGGCGGACGAAGAGGAGGAGGACGAGGATGATGGGGATGAATATTTATGGGAGGAGGATGCTTCTCAGGGGGCAATAGAATCTAGTGGCGTTGCAAGGTCAGGTACAGGGTTTTTGCGGGACACAAGTGATGTTGATTTGCAAGAAAGTGCTCCTCAACCCAGCACAAGCAGTGAATTGACACCTGGAACATTGGCCCACATGGCTGAGTATGCCTTGCGTATCCTAAAAAGGGACCCCAGCATTATCAAAATGATGACCGATGACAATTACTGGTTGGCCTGCCTCCTGGATCCACGATATAAAGAAAAATTACAAAATATCATGCCACATGAGAACCTTGAGCAAATATTGGCTACCAAACAAGCAACTCTTGTAGACCGTTTGGTTCAGGCATTCCCAGCACACAGCGGCGGTGATGGTTCTCACACAAGACGTAGTGAGCAACATGGCAGAGGTGTTAGAGGTGCACAAATCTGAAGTGGCATTGGACAGATGAGTTTTATGACCAGGTTGTGGAGTGATTTCGCAACGACCGCTGACACGACAGGTACTGCTGCATCGATTCAGAGTGACAGGAGACAGCATTTTTCCAGTATGGTTACAAACTACTTTTCCACCCTTATCGATGTTCTCCCTCACAGGTCATTCCCCTTTGATTACTGGGCATCTAAACTAGACACCTGGCCTGAATTGGCAGAATATGCATTACAGGAGCTCGCATGCCCTGCTGCTAGTGTGCTATCAGAAAGAGTATTCAGTGCTGCTGGTTCAATACTGACTGAAAAAAGGACACGTCTGGCTACCCGAAATGTTGATGATCTAACCTTCATTAAAATTAACCAATCATGGATTTCAAATTATTTGGCCCCACCTTCCGCTGCTGACACGTAGCTTGCCTGAAAAATGTCTTGCTTTTGGCCTCCTCTTACTGACTTCTCCAATTTCTCCATTTGCAGCTGCTGAATGTCCACCATAGGCCATTTTTATACCTCCCTAAATGGGCTGACTCCCCCCACAGGGCCGTGGTCACCACCTGGCGCAAGCACCCGCGCGAGTGCCGTTTGCCTGGATAGGTGGGTGTGCCCACTCTTGGGCGACGGCACTGGCACAGGGTCCCTCATAGTACAATGAAGTGTCTCTGATGGTGGTGGTGCAAAACCAACATCAGACACACCGTCGTAATATGAGGGGCCCTGTGCCAGTACCGCCGCCCACGAGAGAGTGTCCCCCCCAGCTCGAACAGTGCTCTACCACTTGCAATACTTACCTCTACCTGCTCCACCACTGTGTAGTCTGGGCTGTTAAATCCTTCAAGGGCACTGCCAATACAAATTTGTTGAAATGATAGATGATCGTTAAAATATACAGGGGCACTGGCCTACATTTAGACCAGTTAATACTTTGCGCCTACTACCACTGTCTGCTACTCAGCAGAGGAGCCCACCCCTGTACCTAGCTATGCCACCTGTTTATTTACGAAAAAAATGTTGGCAGACATTTAGCCTACTTACTTATTTGGGCCTACTCACTGTGTCAGCCTCTCCTTACAGTTGTCCTCCACTGAACAAAGCAATGCCACCTGGTTAGTCCTGTTACCAATTTTGAACTGCATTTAGCCTACTTACTTATTTTGGCCTACTCACTGTGTCAGCCTCTCATTACAGTTGTCCTCCACTGAACAAAGCAATGCCACCTGGTTAGTCCTGTTACCAATTTTGAACTGCATTTAGCCCACTTTATTATTTGGGCCTATATCTGTGTTTCCTCCTCATCCTGCCCATTGCCCAGCCACTGCTAGATGAGTCTGCTGGTACATTGACCCAGACCACTACATTTCCCTTGCACTCTACACAGCCAGAATCTGACCCTGCTGAAACTCAGGTTCCCCTTCCCGCATACTATACCACCTTACACGGGGACAAAGAGGAAGGTGCAGATGAAAGTGCAGGTTTCTTCATCAGGTGGGGGGGCATACTCGTTGGCGACGTCACTGGCACAGGGCCCCTCATAGTACGCAAAAGTGTCTCTGCCGGTGGGAGGCGCCACCCGCCGTCAAACACACCGCCGTACTATGAGGGGCCCTGTGCCAGTGCCAATGCCAACGAGTGGGCCCCCACTGCTTGCTCAGGATCACAGCACTTGCAAAGTTAAAATACTTACCTCTCCCTGCTCCACCGGCGTGACGTATTCCGCGTTTCCTGGGCCCACGAAAATCTTGAGCCAGCCCTACCCCCCACAACTTTAGCCAAATGACCCCCAGTCATTTCAATGCCTAACTATTATTATAAAGTAAATTAAGATTGACAAGCTTCAGTAAAAAGAATTGATGTTTTTGGCATTAAAATGGGCACTGTAGGTGTTTTCCTGTCCTCCACTCACTGCCGACTTTGATTCCCCATTGACTTGCATTGGATTTCGTGTTTCAGTCGGCCCCCGACTTTACGCAATAATCGGCCGATTTCACCCGACCCGACTTTTGACAGTCGGGTTTCGTAAAAGTTGCTCAACTCTAATGGGAACAAAAGGCTTTTTGTCTGTGTTCTCAGACAAGAGACCGGCGAGAGCGGCCGTTCACTGTGGGACATTTCTGACATGTCCATGTACTAGAAGACATCATGTAATAATCTCCATGACACGGTCCCCAGAGCTCGGTGGACAAGTGTCCTATATCCATCCCATTCTTGAATGGAGCAGAGGTGTGTGGGCTTATCCTCATCTGCATTCATTGTCTTTGGGACTGTCTGGAAATAATGGAGCTCTGTTTTCCCAGATGGTCCCATAAAGAATGAATGAAGCAGAGGTGCGCAGACTTATCCTCCACTGTATTCATTGTCTACGGGACTGTCTGGAAATAATGGAGCTCTGCGTTGTCAGATGGTCCCATAAACAATGAATGGAGCAGAGTATGAGCAGCTCAACTTCCAAAGACATACTGTTAGGATATGAGTAGTAATAAGCGAGCACTAAAATGCTTGGGTGCTCGTTGCTCAGATCGAGCAGATTGGAATACTCGGGTACTCGGCCAGAACAACAAGCCCAATGTAAGTCTATGGGAGACCCGAGTATTTTTACCACAACCCCCCTTTTAAGGTCTAAAAACGTCTGAAAATGATGGAAACACTGCTCAAATGACGCAGGGACATCATGAGGATCGCCCCTGGAAACATTCCTGACTCCTAGTTCACAGCTTTAATCAATTTTTTCTGAGATTCATGCCACTTTTCCCGTTGCCACAAAAAACACATTAAAACAAAACCAAATCACTTTTTGCTTGGAAATATGTCAAGGTACATCCTTTGCAGGTTAATGACTTGCCTGTAAGGCCAAATATTTAACCCCAGACTGAAAACTTCCTCCCTCACTTAGGCTTAGTTCAGACGCAGCGTTTTTGAAGCGTTTTTCAACTTTAACATTGCTTTAAACCACTACAAATGCATTCACTGGGAAATGTCATTGTAACATTTAACAACCCTAGCTGGCCATGTGGTGTGTGACACATAAGCAGACCCATCTTGTTTCATGTACGAAGGAGGGACTCTTAAAGTCACAGAGCCTATTTTTACTGGTGCATCAGGCGGCATTAATCTTCTTAAAGGGCCATTATGAAACAGTGGGTCTCCTAAGCTGTTGTAGCCTATGCTGTGAGTGGATGGGCTGCCAAGAATTACAAGTCACCACAATTCCCCTGTCATAAGATGTCCAGGCGGGACTCCTGAAAAAGTGTTGCATTGAATTCAAGGCCTGCCCTGCTACCAATTCATATGCACCCCAATAAGTCTTGGAACCCACATACTGGATGGGCCCATGAAAATCCACTTCACAATATGCATTTTGTACTCCTGTACTCCTTTGTTTTACACATTGGCAGGAAGGCCAACCCTGCTGCATAGTCAGTCATATGCACCCTATTAGGCCTTGGAACCCACATACTGGATGGGCCCTGGAAAATTCACTCGTATTTTTTAATGGTATGATTGTTCCCTCTTTGCACAATTATTTACAGGAGAATTTGGCAATCTTATTTAACATGTTTTTAACACTAAGGTTCAGATACGGCTTTAAAAAAGGCTAATACTTGCAATAGAAGGCAATTTTATTGCAAACTACAAAATTCAAGGAATAGTATGATTGAATAGTGAGCGTGCATACACTTTTGTATATGTTAACATACACAGGTTAATAAGTACATATAAGGATTAAATAAATATAGTGATTACGTATATATGAAGATTAACTACATACAGTATATTTAGATCACCATCACCAAGAGGCTTTTAAACATCATCCGTCTGGAATATCAGAGAAACAACACCAAGACAGAGAACCCCTGGGAGATTACTTACACTGCATGGGCGTCCCCAATTCTGCAGGTATCAGCACACTGTACATGTACAGGTACCCCAGTTTTGGCATCTGTCTTAGTCATGTTTCTCTGGTCTTATATAGTGATTTACACTATGTAGTAACTCTAGTTTCACCCACACCTTCAAGTGGCCACTTTTCAAGGTTGTATGAAGCTGAGATATCATGGAGTCATCAGATGAGGTGCCTTAAACCCCTAGAAAATAAAAGCCACAAGGATTTAGATCAAACCACCACCGGCATAATTTCAGAAAACCTTAATGTTTTACAATGACAAACAGCAAAAGTATATAGGCTTAGAACTGTTTGTGAAGTGAATAAACAAACATTTATCAAGATTGTGTCACTATGAGCATTGTCTGTTACATCTGTAAATGTTTTACAAGAAATGCAGCTTTGTGATTGTCTGAATGCATTGGGTATACAGTATTTTAATCCTGGTTACAAATCGCCATTTGTATATTCGTCATTTGTACATTTGAGGCAGCCAAAGTTATGGCTCTCAAGGAGAAAACAGCAATAAATAATATTATGTGATAAATCACATGATCCTACCAGAATTTAGGGAATATAGCTAAAGCAGGAATTAAAACATAACTTTTAATAAATATAAATAAGAAATGTATGAAATAAATGTCACCAAAAACGTGTCAATAAAAAGTACCACTAGGTATGTTCAAAATTGTGTACCATACATAGATAAGCACTAATGGATTAACGTCAGGACACTGGCAGTAGTCCAGTGTTCCAATGTTTAGACCAAGGAACCTGGTTTAGTGACAAAAAAGCATAAACCAATGGTACTTGTAAAGTACCCAAACAAATAAACAGGTACCCTGGTTGCATTAATATTAGCAGTCAATCATATACTGAAAATGATAAAGAGGGGTACAAATAATTGGAAGAATAAATAAGCCCTGCACTCTCCCTGTTAGGTCTGCAGTCCAGCATAGAGGGTGGCAGCTCTATCTTTAGCACTGAAGCACTTTATCTCCCAGCAAGCTAGTCCCCTGATGATCCTGCTTGCAAAGAAACGCGTTGGGACCTTCTAACAGGGAGAGTGCAGGGCTTGTTATATTGCAGGGGTAGTTGTGGACTGTCCTTGTAGGGGCAGGAGTTCGGGGAGTGAGATCAATAATAGCCCCACAGGGATTGACAGGGAATTGTCTCCTGAAGTCGTGCGACAAAACGGACTTGTTCATAGAAGCACCACTGGGGTTCCGGCTCTCTTATCCTCGACAATAATTGGTGAGATTGTTCCATAATTATTTATTCTCCCAATTATTTGTACCCCTCTTTATCATTTTCAGTATATGATTGACTGCTAATATTAATGCAACCAGGGTACCTGTTTATTTGTTTGGGTACTTTACAAGTACCATTGGTTTATGCTTTTTTGTCACTAAACCAGGTTCCTTGGTCTAAACATTGGAACACTGGACTACTGCCAGTGTCCTGACGTTAATCCATTAGTGCTTATCTATGTATGGTACACAATTTTGAACATACCTAGTGGTACTTTTTATTGACACGTTTTTGGTGACATTTATTTCATACATTTCTTATTTATATTTATTAAAAGTTATGTTTTAATTCCTGCTTTAGCTATATTCCCCGGCTCTCAAGGAGAGAAACTAATATAGTGGACAAAGCTCTATTTTTAATGAACTACTGAGCCAAACTAACAGCATGGCTTTATCAAATTTATATGAAGTGTATTGTGTCGAATGTGAGCATCCAGGCAACACAAATAGGAGCTTTTTAACGGAGCTCTTTAAGGTACACAAATGTTATCAAGTCTTTGCCAACAAGGATGTGGTTTCACCAATGTGGGGTACCTTTTTAAAAAATAGACTAGTGCCATCACAGTCTCCTAGCCCAAAATGCACCAACAGAGCACATTCACCCTGTTGATCTAGTGGCAGGTGAAGGACAAACTGCAGGAGACAGACTTAAGAAGTAAGCCCAATGTAGTGGTGTGTGTCTCTGAGACTTGTAATGCAGTGCATGAGCTGCCAAACAATTCCCCAATGGGGGTACCTTTTTTAAAAAAAGACTAGTGCCATCACAGCTCCCTTGCCCAAAATGCACCGTACAGAGCACGTTCACCCTGGTGATCTAGTGGCAGTTAAAGGACACATTGCAGGAGACAGAATGAAGAAGTAGGCCCAATGTAATGTCATGCCCAATTCCTCAATGGGGATACCTTTTTAAAAAAAAGACTAGTGCCATCACAGCTCCCTTGCCCAAAATGCACCGTACAGAGCACGTTCACCCTGCTGATCTAGTGGCCGGTGAAGGACACACTGCAGGAGACAGAGTTAAGAAGTAGGCCCAATGTAATGTAATGCTTAATTCCCCAGTGGGGGTACCTTTTTTAAAAATAGGCTAGTGTCATCACAGCCCCCTTGCCCAAAATGTACCGTACAGAACACGTTCACCCTAGTTATCTAGTGGCAGGTGAAGGACAAACTGCAGGAGACAGACTTAAGAAGTAGGCCCAATGTAGTGATGTGTGTCTCTGAGACTTGTAATGCAGTGCATGAGTTGCCAAACAATTTCCCGGAACCTTTTTTAAAAATAGACTAGTGTCATCACAGCCCCCTTGTCCAAAATGCACCAGACAAAGCATATTCACCCTGGTAATCTAGTGGCAGTTAAAGTAAACATTGCAGGAGACAGAATGAAGAAGTAGGCCCAATGTAATGTAATGCCCAATTCCCCAATGGGGGTACCTTTTTTAAAAATAGACTAGTGCCATCACAGCCCCCTTGCCCAAAATGCACTGTACAGAGCACATTCACCCTGTTGATCTAGTGGCAGTTAAAGGACACATTGCTGGAGACAGAGTTAAGAAGTAGGCCCAATGTAATGTAATGCCCAATTCCCCAATGTGGGTTCCTTTTTTTACTAAACAAACTAGTGCCATCACAGCCCTCATGCCCAAAAATTCACCGGACTATAACAGTACAGAGCACGTTCACCCAGGCCATCTAGTGGTTGTGGAGGATGAGGATGAGGATAAGGAGGAGGATAACAACAAACAGACCAAATGTGGAAGCGTATACCCATGTGTGGTTGTGAAGAGGTGCATGAGAATACACCTCCCCAAAAGAGAGAATGTATTTGAGGTTATGTTTCGCTGGTTTCACTTGTTGGTGTACAGAAGTCTTTCCCAATCCAGCTCTTGTTCATTTTTATAAGAGTCAGCCTGTCAGCATTTTCAGTTGACAGGCGGATGTGCTTATCTGTGATAATTCCACCAGCAGCACTAGAAACCCGCTCTGACAGAACGCTAGCAGCAGGGCAGGATAGGCCCTCCAAGGCATAGAGAGCCAGTTCATGCCACGTGTCCAGCTCGGATACCCAATAATTAAAAGGCACAGAGGAATCACGGAGGACGTTTGTACGATCTGCAAGGTACTCCCTAACCATCTTCACAAACATTGCACTTCTTGTGACAGCACCCCTTGCCTCTGGCGTCACGATGGGAGGGTCTGAGAAAACTGTCCCAGAACTTTGCCATTGTTCCTCTGCCTGAGCTGAATTGTACTTCTGTCTCTCTCGCTTGGAGTCCTTGGTTGTGCAACAAACTCTGACGTCTGCTGCCAGCGTTCTCACATGGGAATTTTCTAAGTAATTCCACTACAAGGGCCCTCTGGTACTGTAAGATTTTAGTTCACCTCTCTGACTCTGGTAGAAGAAATTGAAAGTTCTTCTTGTAGTGTGGGTCTAGAAGTGTCACCAACCAGTAATGAGTGTCACCCAAAATTTTTATAATGCGAGGGTCACGTGAAACGCAGCGCAACATAAAGTCAGCCATGCGTGCCAGACTGCTAACAGGCAAGACTTCCATGTCCTCACCAACAGGACGACTGACCATGCTGTCCTCCTCATCCTCCTCATCCTCCCTGTCCTCAGGCAATCCCCGGTGAACAGACGGTATGACAGCTGTGTTTGTTGTACCTTCTATAGCGCATGAAAGTAGCTCCTGTTCTTCCTCCTCCTCCTCATCATTGACTACCAATCCATGATGAGAAGACATGAGGCTGGGCTGGGTGTAAGCCCCCTGTATGGTTCCTTGCTCCATGTCCTCGTGCTCTGCCTGCAATGTATCCTCTTTAATTGTGAGCAGAGAGGTTTTCAGAATGCTGAGAAGAGGGATGGTGATGCTAATTATATAGCATCATCGCCGCTCACCATCTTGCTGCAGTCCTCAAAGTTTTGAAGGATGATACATATGTCGGACATCCATGTCCACTCCTGAGGTCTTATGTGTGGAGTCTGAACTGAATATCGATGGTCTTTTTGATGTTGGTAGTCAACAACTGCCCTCTTCTGCTCACAAAGCTTTTCCAACATAAGCAGCGTAGAGTTCCAGAGCGTGGGGACATCACACACCAGCCAGTGAGATGGAAGCTGCAAACGCTGCTGAAGCACAGCAAGGGCGACTGAAGCTGTAGCTGGCTTTCTAAAATGGGCAGACAGACAGCGTACTTTCATTAGCAGATCCGGCAGCTCTGGGTAGATTTTCAGAAAACATTGAACCACGAGGCTAAGCATATGGGACAAGCAAGGTACGTGTGTGAGCTCACCTTGCCTCAGAGCCGCCATCAGGTTACAGCCATTGTCACACATGACCATGCCTGGCTGTAGGTTCAGCGGTGTCATCCAAACATCTGACTGCTCTTTCAGCGCTGTCCACAACTCTTCTGCATTGTGCGGTTTGTCACCTATGCAGATTAGCTTTAGCACAGCCTGTTGCCGCTTGGCTGAGGCAGTGCTGCAGTGCTTCCAGCTTCGGACTTATGTGTTGATTTCAGAGATGGCGGATGAAGAGGAGAAGGAGGAGGTGCAGGAGCTGTAGACTGTGGGTGCAAACCTGATTGACATAGGGCCAGCAATCCTCGGCGTGGGGGGGATGTGTTCCATCCCAAGGTCCGACTGGGTCCGGGCTTCCACTATGTTAACCCAGTGTGCAGTCAGTGAGATGTACCGTCCCTGCCCACAAGCACTTGTCCATAGGGTTGAGCGAAACGGATCGGTCATTTTCAGAATTCGCCGACTTTTAGGCAAAGTCGGGTTTCATGAAACCCGAACCGATCCTAGTGTGGGATCGGCCATGCGGTACACGATCAGAGCGCCAAAGTCGCGTTTCGTATGACGCTGTTACCGCTGTTTTTCATCCAATGAAGGAGGACGCAGAGTGTGGGCAGCGTGATGACATAGGTCTCTGTCCCCACCATCTTAGACAAGGGCATGGCAGTGATTGGCTTGCTGTCTGCGGCGTCACAGGGGCTATAAAGGGGCGTGCACGCCGACCGCCATCTTACTTCTGCCGATCTGAGCATAGGGAGAGGTCGCTGCAGCTTCATCAGAAGAAGGGATATAGATAGGGAGGGAAGATTAACCCCCAAACCGCTTGTGCTGTAGCGATTTCCACTGTCCAATACCACCTTTTTGTCCAGGGACAGTGGAGGTCGTATTTTAGTGCATCAGCTGCATAGCTGTGTGCACGGTGCTGTGCAAACCAACTGCTTTTTTGAAAGCAAAAATCCTGTTGCTCCTTTCTGCACAGTTACCTGTCTTGTTTATTTGTCCACACTTTTTTGTTCTGAAGTCCTTTTTATTGCTGCCATACTTGTCCTGAGATCATTGTAGGGACTAGGGAGCGTGTTATTGCAGTCCTTTTTTTTTTTTTTTCTTTATAATTATTCCAGCCACTTTCTGCCACGTTCATAGTGTTGTGTTATACCACAGGGCCAGAGTTAGGGTTCAGTGTCTCCCCCCCAAAAATGGAGATTCAAATTCTCACACAGTGTATATTCAGCTGTACTGCTAGTGCGTCGTATATCAGGCAGACACTTTCTTCCACGTTCATAGTGTTGTGTTATCCCACAGGGCCAGAGTTAGGGTTCAGTGTCTCCCCCCAAAAAATGGAGATTCAAATTCTCACACAGTGTATATTCAGCTGTGCTGCTAGTGCGTCGTATGTCAGGCAGCCACTTTCTGCCACGTTCATAGTATTGTGTTATACCACAGGGCCAGAGTTGGGGTTCAGGGTCTCCCCCCAAAAGCAAGTCATCTTTCAGGCAAGCTACGTGTCAGCAGGGGAAGGTTGGGCAAAAGAATGTGAAATCCATGATTGGTTAATTTAAATGAAGGTTAGCTAATCAACATTTTTGGTAGCCAGACGTGTCCTTTTTTCGGTCAGTATTGAACCAGCAGCACTGAACACTCTTTCTGAAAGCACACTGACAGCAGGGCAATCGAGGTCCTGTAATCCATATTCTGGCAATTCAGGCCAGGTGTCTAGTTTAGATGCCCAGTAATCAAAGGGGAATGACCTGTGAGGGAGAACATCGATAAGGGTGGAAAAGTAGTTTGTAACCATACTGGACAAATGCTGTCTCCTGTCACTTTGAATCGATGCAGCAGTCCCTGTCGTGTCAGCGGTCATTGCGAAATCATTCCACAACCTTGTCATAAAACCCCTCTGTCCAACGCCACTTCGGATTTCTGCACCTCTAGCACCTCTGCCATGTTGCCCCCTGCAGCTCGTGTGAGAACCATCACCGCCGCTGTGTGCTGGGAATGCCTGAACCAAACGGTCTACAAGAGTTGCTTGTTTGGTAGCCAATATTTGACCTAGGTTCTCATGTGGCATGATATTTTGCAGTTTTCCTTTATATCTTGTATCCAGGAGGCAGGCCAACCAGTTGTCGTCATCGGTCATCATTTTAACAATGCGGGGGTCCCTTTTTAGGATACGCAAGGCATACTCAGCCATGTGGGCCAATGTTCCAGGTGTCAATTAACTGTTTCTGCTGGGTTGAGGACCACTTTCTTGCAAATCAACATCACAAGTGTCCCGCAATAAACCTGTACCAGACCTTGCAATGCCACCAGTTTCTATTGCCACCTGGGAATCATCCTCCTCCCATACATATTCATCCCCATCATCCTCCTCCTCATCCTCTTCGTCCGCCAATTCTTCCTGGACAGTTCCCTGAGCAGACAATGGCTGACTGTCATCAAGGCTTCCCTCCTCCTCGGCTGCAGACGCCTGCTCCTTAATGTGCATCAAACTTTGCATCAACAGACGCATAAGTGGGATGTTAATGCTTATGATGGCGTCGACCACTGCACATCAGACAACTCCATGTCTGCCATCCAAGTGCCTGCCCGTGTATCCTCCCACAAATTAATTACAGCACGCCTCTGTTCGCACAGCCTCTGAGTCATGTGCAGTGTGGAGTTCCACCTTGTTGCAACGTCGATTATTAGGCGGTGCTGGGGAAGATTCAGCGATCGCTGATGGTTCAGCATACGGCTGGAGTGTATGGGCATCCGGCAGATGTGCGAGCAAAGTCTTCGCACCTTCAGGAGCAGGGCTGGTAACCTTGGATAATTTTTGAGGAAGCCCTGCACCACCAGGTTAAAGGTGTGAGCCAGGCAAGGTATGTGTTTCAGTTCTGAAAGGGCTATGGCAGCCATAAAATTCCTTCCGTTACCACTGAATACCTTGCCTGCCTCAAGATGTACACTGCCCAGCCATGACTGAGTTTGTTGCTGCAAGTACTCCACCAGTACTTCCGCGGTGTGTCTGTTGTCGCCCAAACACTTCATTTGAAACACAGCCTGCTGACGCTTACCACTAGCTGTTCGATAATGGGACACCCCGTGTGCAACACTGGCAGCTGCGGATGGAGTGGTAGGGCGACTGCGCTCTGTGCACGAGCTTTCGCTTCTGGAGGAGGAGGAGGCGTGGCGAACGCCTTATGCCAACTGTTTCCTTAGACTGTGGGATAGGCTGAACTGTCCCACTATGGCTGCCCCCTGTGGACCCTGCATCCTACACATTAACCCAGTGCGCCGTGATGGACACGTAACGTCCCCGGCCATGCCTACTGGTCCATGCATCTGTTGTGAGGTGCACCTTTCCACTGACTGATTGCCTCAAGGCATGGAGAATGCGATCTTTGACATGCTGGTGGAGGGCTGGGATGGCTTTTCTCGCAAAGAAGTGTCGACTGGGTAGGTCATAGCGTGGTACTGCGTGGGCCATCAGGTCTTTGAAAGCTTCGCTTTCAACCAAATGGTAGGGCATCATCTGTAATGAGATTAGTATAGCAATGTGGGCGTTCAAATCCTGTGTACGCGGATGAGAGGATGAGTACTTTCTTTTCCTAACGAGAGTCTCTTGTAGGGTGAGCTGGACTGGAGAGCTGCATATGGTGGAACTAGCGGTGGTGGTGGTGGACATGGCGGATTGAGAGAGAGTTTGTTATGGTATTCTTGTTGTTGGCCTACATACAGTCTTTCCTACCAATAACCTTGTGATTCCCTGACTGCTTTGGCCTTACGACGATACCTCCACATTTGCTGCTGGTGGTGTCCTAACCGGTGGGCTTACAGTGAGGGAAGCAATGTAGCATTGCTGACTACCTTCATTCCGAGCAGGTGCACCAACGGTACGGGACGTTTGGTAGTTGGTCCAGGCTTGCAAGTGCATTCTGGTTAAATGTCTAAGCATGCACGTTGTATTTAAATTTTGAAGATTCTTGTCTCTGCTAAAGGTCTTTGAGCATTTCTTACAGATAACTTTTGACTGATCATTCTGATCTTGGTTAAAAAATTGCTACACTACACTCTTCCTACTATTGAAAACCTTTTCAGGCATTGTGCACTGTACGACTTTCACCGAATGGCCACGCTCTCCTAAAACTGTTTTTGTTTTTCACAAACATTTTTGGCCTGATACGGGCCTGCCAGATGACAGCTGTTGCAATGGAGATGGATGCTGCGGATCATCCTCCTTCGCTTCTGAGCTAGTGGCAGCGGCACCCTCTTCCCCCAATGGCTGCCAATCTGGGTCAACAACTGGGTCATCTATCACCTCCTCCTCAATGTCATGTGCACCTTCCTCAGTGTCACCGTGTAAGGTGCTATAGCGTTCGGGACAGGGCACCATAGTCTCATCAGGGTCACATTCTGGCTCAGTAAACTGCGAGGGCAATGTAGTGATCAGAGTCAATGGAACAGCATCACAATCTAGCTGTGGCTGTGCATCAGTGCACTCCATGTCCGATTCTTCTTGTAATTGGCAGTGTACAATTTCCCTTTCTAACCCAGGCACGGTATGTGTAAGGAGCTCCATGGAGTAACCTGTAGTGTCGCCTGATGCATCCTTCACTTTTGGTTTGGGAGAAGGACACAAGGAAACGTCTTTTTCCTGACCGGGAGCATCCACTGACGACTGGCTGCTCTTACATTTAGAACTTTGGGAAGAGGAGGCGAAAGAGCTAGAGGGTGAGTCAGCAAGGAAAGACAACACTTTTTCCTGCTTCTCCGGCTTTAAAAGCTGTTTTCCCACTCCCGGTGACGCAGGCTAAACACCTCCAGCCTTAGGTGCTACTGTGCTTTTGCCACTACCACGAGATGCAGCACCACCAGCACCATCAGTACCAGCTGGCAACCCCCGCCCACGGCCTCTTCCACCAGACTTCCTCATTTTTTGGGTGGAGACACTGAACCACAACTCATATTACACCGTCATAATATGAGGGGCCCTGTGCCAGTACCGCCGCCCACGAGAGAGTGTTCCCCCCCCCCAGCTTGAACAGTGCTCTACCACTTGCAATACTACCTCTCCCAGCTCCACCACTGTGTAGTCTGTGCGGTTAAAACCTTAAATGGCACTGCCAATACGAATTATTTGAAATGATAGATGATAGTTAAAATATACAGGGGCCCTGGCCTCCATTTAATACTTTGCGCCTACTACCACTGTCTTTATTATTTGGGCGTAATAACGGTGTCTACCGATGCTTCTTTTTTTTTCCTTCACTTTACAAAGCTGAACTTCAACTGTTGTCCCGTTTCAAATATTAAACTGCATTTGGCCTACTTGTTGGGTTGGGGCCTACTAATGGTGTCTGCCGCTCCTTGGTGTTCTCCTAGTTTATTTTTCTTGCGCTTCAATCTTCAGGCTTTCGTTTAAATATTTTTTTATATTAAACTGCATTTGGCCTACTTGTTGGGTTGGGCCTAGTAACATTGTCTGCTGCCTCCTCTTGTTTTCCTCTACTAAACAAAGCTGAGCTTCAATCTTCAGGCTTTCGGCCTATATTTAGAATATGAAACTGCATTTGGCCTACTTGTTTGGTTGGGCCTACTAACGGTGTCTGCCGCTGATTGTTGTTCTCCTCCACTGAACAAACCAATGCCGCCTGTTTACTCCTGTTACCAATTTTAAACAGCTTTTAGCCTACTTTTTTATTTTGGGCCTATATCTGTGTTTCCTCCTCATTCCTGCCCATTGCCCAGCCACTGCTAGATGAGTCTGCTGGTACATTGACACAGACCACTACATTCCCCTTCCACTCTACACAGCCTGAATCTGACCCTGCTGAAACTCAGGTTCCCCTTCCCGCATACTATACCACCTTACATGGGGACAAAGAGGAAGGTACAGATGAAAGTGCAGGTTCCTTCAACAGGTGGGGGGGCATACTCATTGGCGACGTCACTGGCACAGGGCCCCTCATAGTACGCAAAAGTGTCTCTGCCAGTGGGAGGCGCCCCCGCCGTCAAACACAACGCCGTACTTTGAGGGGCCCTGTGCCAGTGGCAATGCAAACAAGTGTGCCCCCCCCTGCTTGCTCAGGATCATGGCACTTGCAAAGTTGAAATACTTACCTCTCCCTGCTCCACTGCCGTGACGTAGTCCGCGTTTCCTGGGCCCACGAAAAACTTGAGCCAGCCCTTCTCCCCCCACAACTGTTGCCAAATGACCCCCAAATTTTCAATGGCTAACTATTATTATAAGGTAAATTAAGATTGACAAGCTTAAGTAACAAGAATTGATGTTTTTGGCATTAAAATGGGCTCTGTTGGTGTTTTCCTGTCCTCCACTCACTGCCGACTTTGATTCTCCATTGACTTGCATTAGATTTCGTGTTTCGGTCGGATCCCTGACTTTTCGCAATAATCGGCCGATTTCACCCCACCCGACTTTTGACAAAGTCGGGTTTTGCGAAACCAGACTTGATCCTGAAAAAGTAAAAGTCGCTCAACCCTACTTGTCCACGTGTCCGTGGTTAGGTGGACTTTCCCTGTAACAGCATTGTTGAGGGCAAGGGTAATGTTGTGGGACACATGCTGGTGTAATGCCGGTATGGCACACCGGAAGAAATAGTGGCGACTGGGGACCGAGTACCTTGGGACGGCCGCCACCATCAGGTTGCGGAAAGCTTCCGTCTCAACGAGCCTAAAAGGCAGTATTTCTAGTGCAAGTAGAAGAGAAATATTAGAATTTAGGACTGTGGCCTGTGGGGCGTTGGTGGGGTATTTCCGCTTGCGTTCCAAAGACTGGGTTAAAGGCAACTGAAGGCTGTGCTGGGACAAGGACGTAGACGGCTTGACGATGGTGCTGCTTGACTGTGGGCCACAACAGGTGCAGGGGTAGAGGCATCTTCACATGCACTGTGTACTGGGAATTGGCTTCTCAGCAAAACAGTGGAAGAAGCAATGGTGTGACCTGCAGGCAGTGGTTCTGGAGCCTTGGGTTTGGCCCACAAAGTCAGGTGCTTTGCTGCCATGTGCCTGATCATGCTGGTGGTGGTCAGGCTGGTTGTTTTGCTACCCCTGCTGATGCGCGTATGGCAGGTGCTGCAAATGGCATGTTTGGGGTTATCGGCAGAGTCTTTAAAAAATAACCAGACTCGGGAAGATCTCATAGGTGGAATGGCAACTTCACTCATGTTGGTGTTACAGGGAAAGGATGCACCCTTTCTGTCTGTGGCCACCACACTGCCTCTTCCTGCCTGTTGGGGGATATGCCTCCTTCCCCCTGTGTGCTGCTGTCCTCGCTATGCATGTCCTCCTGCCAGGTTGGGTCACTCACTATGTCATCCAACACCTCGTCTTCCACATCCGCACCCTGCTCCTCCTCCTGACTTTCTGGCAATTGTGTCTCATCATCGTCCACCTCTTGTGACACTTTCCCACAATTGCCTTTGTATGACTGGGGCTGGTCAAAGCTTTGGGCAGCTCTACATGCGATATCATCTGTCCCCACTTAAAGTTGACCGGAAGAGGGTCCAGAATCTTGAAATGAAAAACTGAACAGCTCTTCAGAGTGTCCAAGTGTGGGATCAGTTGTCTCAGGGTACTCAGCATAGTGGGAGGAAGGAGGATCAGGGTAAGGAATATCCAGGCCACACTCACGGCTACTCAGACTTGACTGTGTGGAAGACATGGTGTTGGTGGTGGTGGCTAAGTGACTGGAAGCATTATCCGCTATCCAACCAGCAACCGTTTCACACTGGTCTGACTTCAATAGGGGTGTGCTGCGGTTCCCTAGAAACTGAGACAGGAAGGTCGAGAGTGAGAAGATGTGGGTCTTTGTTGTTGCCCACTTTCACCTTGGCCACGGCCTCGTCCTCCCCATGCCCCATCATCATCACGTCCACTTCCCCGTCCCTTGCCCTTTGCCTTGCCATTTTAAATGGACTACTGCACTATTTGAAATCCTCAACACAAATATATTTATTAGTAGCGAAATAATATCTGATCAGTATGCCTGCAAATCTACGATTTTTCCAACCCAAACATCAGGCAGGCCTCAGCCTGACATAACAGGCTGTATTCAATTTTTGCAGGATTTTTTGTGAAGTAACTTTATGCTATATAGTGCTGTATAGAATTACAGTATCAGACAGCAAAAAAAGGTACACCGGCCTACAATGCCCAAACTTGGAGCACGCAGCTCTAGGGCTATGAGGGCTATCACGGAAAGACCACACTGGTAAATATGTCGCCTATTTTTTTTTTTTATATGCTAAATAGTGCTGTATAGAATTTAGAACCAAAAAACTTTTGCATATTTACAATTTTTGGAAGCTAAATAGTGTTGTATAGAATTAGAGTCTCAGACAGCAAAAAAAGCTGTCCACCGGCCTACAATGCACAAAGTTGGAGCACGCAGATATATGAGGTCTTTTTCGGTGAATTTAAAACACACACAAAAAAAAGTGGCACAAGGCTAGCACACACAACTATGCTAAGTATGCCTGACAAACTATGATTTCTCAACAGGCCTCAGTCTGACAGAACACACTGTATATTTTTGTTTTTTCGGGGTAAATTTTTTGAAAAAAAAACAACCCAAACTAGGTATATAGTAAAGAAGCTGCAGCAGCAGACAGTTATGGAGCTTTGGGAAGGATACAATGGGAGCAAATACATTGCCTGCAGGCCTTGCACTGATGTGGATATGCTGTGCCCTGCGTACCTAGTGCTGCAATATTGGGACCCACGAATTCGCCCTAAAAAGTACTGTTGGTTTCTCAGAAGTTGTGGATGTAAGAGTTGCAGACCTACACTAACTCTAAAAACCACGATTCTGACCCTATTTCGGCACCAGCTCTCCCTACTCTTGCTGATACGGGAACAGAATGCGGCGAGCAGGGCGGCGCCAGGTCTCTTATACTCTGGATGATGCTGTACGGCCCAGCCAATCACTGCACGACCATGTAAGGAGGTTGCTTTCCCTGCTCCTTGCCTGGAACCACATAGTCCGACAGCTGGGTTGTTGGGGGGAAGACGTTCTGCCCTGGACAGAGGGGACCAGGGGACTGCTGGGAAGAGAGAGGGGAGTGGTCAGAAAAGTGCGGGAGAGAGGGCGCGCCAGAGAGGGGACAGCGTGCCAGAGAGAAAGCAGGCTGCAGCGCCGCGCTCCCCATGACAGAGTGCTCCCCGTGAGGGCATTAAGGCTGGAGTGAGAGTGGGGACTTGGAAGCCTCCATAATCTGAGAAGACTCTTCCCCTGACAGTGCAGAGACAGTGACTCTGTGCAGCCCTGGTGATCGCAGTCACAAGCAAAGATCCCTGAGTGTGATAAGTAACTGCCCAGTGTGTGTGACAATCGTTATTACAGAGAAGCTGCCAGGCTTACGGAGACTCCTGCAGCAGTGACGGAGAGACTGTTATTGCCTGGTTTCAGTTTCACTTTGCGAAGAGCAGGCTGCAGAGACTTAACCCTGGACTTTCCAGGAGACACAGAAAAGACCAGAATCTCAAGCCCTGCTGGTGACGGTACCCACATTGGAATAAGGACCCTTCAGTCAGGACCTCCCTGGACTGATAAGTTACAAGAACACTCGTTAACCCTTTCGTTTCCGTTTAACTGTTTACTATTGATTTACCTCTATTAACCCCCTGTTTACTCCCTGCGAGGAGAATCTACTCCTGTTAATAAATTCCCCTCAAAAGTTGGTCTGTCTGTTCCGTGGTGACATACGCAACCCTGCACTCTATTACACTTGGCGTAGTCGGCAGGATGTCACACGGTAGTGCGGAAGGGGCAGACCAAGCAGTTGAGGGAGGTCCCAGGTCTAGCATCTCCCTGGGAGCCATGTTAGCTAACCTGCCAAAATTTTCAGGGAGTAATGTCATGTTGTGGGGTTGGACGGAGCGCATCCGAGGGATGATGCGGATGCATCCTATGACACCGGCTCTGCAGGCGGAAATAACTGTGATGGCCCTAGAGGGGGATGCACGGGACTCTGTTATGCTCAGACCCCCCCAGGCGAGAGATACCCTGGACAAAGTATTACGTATACTTGAGGAGACGCATGGGGACCCCACTGACGTAGGGGAGCTGCGCATGCGACTGTTCCGCCGGGTGCAAAGAGAGGGGGAGACCGTGACTCAATATATGAACGCACTGCAAGAGCTTCATACTGCCATTATACGGAAGGACGGCGTAGGTGTGGGGACAGTTGACGTTGTGCTGCGAGACCAACTGGTGACAGGCTTGCGAGACGTGTTGATGAAACAGGCCCTGCGAGAGCGCATGCGCGTAAAGCTAGATATGACTTTCTCTGAGGTCGGGAGTGAGGCACGCACGCGCGAGCAAGAGCAAGGGGTGGTAGGGCCAGTGGGAAAGGTATGGAGCAGGGAGGTAACAGCCCCTCAATGGGTAGAAGACTTGAAGAAGGAGGTTAAGCGAGTCCGTGAGGAGGTGGCTGAATATAAGAAGATCCCTGCTGCAGAGTACAGCCCTTCGGTGCGAGAAAGAGAGACCGCCCCCCAAAGTGAGACTAATGCCGCTCGGCGAAGAATACTGCCTAGATGCTACAACTGCGGAGCACCCAGTCAGAATGAAGAGGAGGCAATGTGGACCCGAGATTCCCAGCTGAAGATAAGAAGAATCTGGGAGGAGATTGAGAGTCTGGGGAAAGCCCTTACTGCGGTTTTGGGGACCAGCGGCATACCCCGAGGTAACGTGCGGGAGCCGCCAGAAAGAGTTAGAGGAGAGGTGCGCAGCATGAAGAAGGCTTCGGTGGTGGCCCCAGAGTGTAACTCTGTATCCTGGGGTGAAGAGCAACCGCAGATGAGAGATGTCCCCCGCCGAGGTCGACGATCCAGACTGAAGCGCCCTCCAGACCGACGCAGACGTGAGTGCTGGTCGTGCAGAAAGGTGGGACACATGTCCAGAAATTGCCCTACCCGAGAAGAGCGGTGGCAGAGATCCGCTCACCCCTCTGAGGGTCCTGCTAACTGGAGGGAACGTCGCCCCTGGAGGGAATGGTATGGCAGGAAGAGAAGAGTTCCACCTAGGGCAAGACAGTACCACAATGTCGGACGCCAAGGAGAGGTGGAGAAGGTGTCAGGCATCTCTGGTGAAATGACTGCGCTATCCCAACACGTAAAGGCGAACCTGGTGAATCTACAGCCTGGGTCTGAAGGTTTTGTTGGTGAGACTCAGTCCAGCGGGAAGAAAGTAACGTTCACTCGAGAGGACCACCAAAGTGCTTTACTACCCTGCCCAGCACGAGGTCCTGAAGACGGAGAGAAAGTGCCAAGTGTTCCTGCGACACTCGTTTTCAAGGTCCGAGCCGATGAGAAGGAGGAACCACTGATGTCGTCCCCTGATGTGAAGAGTGTGTTGGCTGTCAGCTCACCAGTTCCTGATCAGACAGGGAAAATGGAACAGCTGTGTGAGACAGGGCGTGTGGCTGAGAAGCCCTGGGAAATGATGCCCGCAGAGCCCGGCGCAGATGACAAAGAGTCCGGCCTGCATGGTCTTAATTCATCTGACTCAAGCTTCGACGAGAATGCTCCTGTCAAAGAGAGGGGGAGCTATGGAGAAGAATTGCTTGAACTAAGCCCCCAGACTGAGGAACCCGAGCAAGAAGCCCCTACGCAAACACCTGCTACCGGCAAGGCTAAGAAGAAGAAGAAAATGAAGAAGAAGACATCAGTTGTTGATGAAGCAGAGAAAGCATATCTCAACCTGACTGATGAGCAGCTCCTAAACCATTTAGTCTGGGAGTATGTACAAGAAGAAAGGCAGAAGGAGATGCGAGAATCGCAGGTATCTGACTCCCCTCCAAAGAAAAAAGAGAAGCACGAAGAGTCCTCGCCTGTGGAATGGCGAGCTTTAAGGGAGGGGGAATGTAAGGAGGTTGCTTTCCCTGCTCCTTGCCTGGAACCACATAGTCCGACAGCTGTGTTGTTGGGGGGAAGACGTTCTGCCCTGGACAGAGGGGACCAGGGGACTGCTGGGAAGAGAGAGGGGAGTGGTCAGAAAAGTGCGGGAGAGAGAGCGCGCCAGAGAGGGGACAGCGTGCCAGAGAGAAAGCAGGCTGCAGCGCCGCGCTCCCCATGACAGAGTGCTCCCCGTGAGGGCATTAAGGCTGGAGTGAGAGTGGGGACTTGGAAGCCTCCATAATCTGAGAAGACTCTTCCCCTGACAGTGCAGAGACAGTGACTCTGTGCAGCCCTGGTGATCGCAGTCACAAGCAAAGATCCCTGAGTGTGATAAGTAACTGCCCAGTGTGTGTGACAATCGTTATTACAGAGAAGCTGCCAGGCTTACGGAGACTCCTGCAGCAGTGACGGAGAGACTGTTATTGCCTGGTTTCAGTTTCACTTTGAGAAGAGCAGGCTGCAGAGACTTAACCCCGGACTTTCCAGGAGACACAGAAAAGACCAGAATCTCAAGCCCTGCTGGTGACGGTACCCACATTGGAATAAGGACCCTTCAGTCAGGACCTCCCTGGACTGATAAGTTACAAGAACACTCGTTAACCCTTTCGTTTCCGTTTAACTGTTTACTATTGATTTACCTCTATTAACCCCCTGTTTACTCCCTGCGAGGAGAATCTACTCCTGTTAATAAATTCCCCTCAGCAGTTGGTCTGTCTGTTCCGTGGTGACATACGCAACCCTGCACTCTATTACAACCACAACAAAGATGGCTGCGGCGTTTCATGGCCTGGCAGACAATCCCTGCACCATGATTGGGTCTCTAAAGTCCACCAAAAACGCTGGGTGGAGACTGCAGTTACCGCTGAATAATCCGGCAAATGCTCGCTGCTCGCCGAGTACACCGAGGATAGTGATACTCGGGCGAGTAACAAGTAGTGGCGAGCACGTTCGCTCATCACTAGTTGTGAGTCCTGACGGGGCAATAATGTCTGCAAAGTGAGGCCATTCTTTTGAAGCATAATAAATGAGCATATTTTTTGTACAGCACACTACAGACATCACTGCACCCATCAGGGGTCATTTCTCCTACATTCTCCTACAGGTCTCGCATGCAAGAAGAGAAAAAAAGGCATACTAATACCAGGGATCACTCAAATATTGAAAATAAAATATTTGTACCTTTATTCACATACAAGAAATACTCCAATTATAAAAATATTTAAGGGTTTACCTAACAAACAAGCCTATAATAAGGCTAACTGTCCGACCACACTCATGGACCTGCCCCCGCAAAAAGGTGTTTTTATATATACATGAATAGTTAATGCACCTCCTACAGGTCTGTCTTCAGAACATGGGAGGAAACCCACACAGTCACACAAAATCAGGGCTGAGGAGTCAGTAAGCCAAACCTCCAACTCCTCAATTTCCATGACACTGACTCCACGACTCCGACTCCCTCTTATATGGCTCATGTATAAGTTTAAGTGATAAATTTACTGTAGTAAAATGGTAACATCAGGCTTGTAATCATTATGGTGATACAATAATCAAACCATTTAGATAGAACATAAAATACATTTATTGGAATACAACTTTAGAACCAAATTTTTTTTGCATATTTACAATTTATTATACACTATACAACAAAAATGTACTGAATAACCTTTGTGCAGTCTATGAATTTGTTCTGAGAAATAGTATCACCTCCATCAGATCCTCCTTCATGGATGACCTCACATCTGACCTAATTATTTTAAGGCTGGAGAACAACCTCTCTACACTAACTTGGGTTAGTGGCAAAGCCGTGACCACATGGGAAACATCTCTAACAATTTCAGGGTGGAAAGGAATTGCCTCGTGCACAGTCAGTTTTGATGAACAATTGAACTCTTCTACTTCTTTGAGAGCAAGTGAAAAAGTTTGCTGAAATATGGTCAATCTGTTTTCTATGGGAGTGGAATCTTTTTCCCTGCGGCAACTCTTTGCCTGCTCCATGTTGTCCAAATACTTTTCGAAATCAAACTCCACATTAGTGATGAGCGAGTATACTCGTTGCTCGGGTTTTCCAGAGCATGCTCGGGTTTCCCAGAGCATGCTTAGGTGGTCTCTGAGTATTTTGTGGTCTGAGTATTTTGTAGTGCTCGGAGATTTAGTTTTCATCGACGCAGCTGCATGATTTGCGGCTGCTAGACAGGCTGAATACATGACGTGATTCCTTAACATACAGGCATTCCTCACATGTATTCATGCTGTCCTGCTGCCACAAATCATGCAGCTGAGGTGACGAAAACTAAATGTCTGAGCACTACAAAATACTCAGAGACCACCTGGGCATGCTCTGGGAAACCCGAGCAACGGGTATACTCGTTCATCACTACTCCTCATCTGATGAGGAAGAAGAAACGGCAGCAACAGCACTGGCAGGACCCCAGTCCTCTTGCTCTTGGCTGTCCTGTAGCCTGTAACCCACTCATCCTAACTGCTACCTCAATCAGAGCTTCTTTTCCTTTAGTAAGCTGAGGATCATCCAGCAATATACGATGACTCTGGTCCACATAAACAGCTGCCAGAAGAATTTTATTTTCTAATAGCAGTGTCTCTCTCTGTTTCATTGAAGCAGCAATGCCATCTTTCCTCTTTGGGAGAGGCAAAACAACAAGTTCTTCTACTCCTTTATAAAAATGCCAGGAGGTAAGTCCTCAGCTTGTAACTTTTTAGTCACTGCAAATGGGTGATGAAGCAATTCCTTCAATTCAGCCACCTGTGTCCATTGACCTTCATGTAGTGTTACCTGAGGGTTGGCCATATCTACAAGGAAGGGTTTCAGCTCAAGCAATCGCTCAATCATTAAATAGATGCTGCCCCACTGAATGGCTTGATCCACAATTGCCCCTTTTCCAGCACGTCTCTTCAAGATGGAATCAATTTTAGGGGTTCTGGCAGCAATAGCCAATTTCATCACTTTGCTAATCAGAGTTCCAGCATGTCCCTCTTGCAAACTATCTCCTATTGCCAGCTGCAGCGTGTGCACAATACAGCGCATGTGATGAATAGGAAAGAGGTGTGAAGCAGCTTCAACAAGATCATCTCCATCCGTCGTGTTCATGCCCAGCGATGCCAATAGAAGCAAAGAGAAACTGGTATAAATATATTTGGGAGAAGGAGGGACGAAACAGGCCCAGAGGGACGAAATGGACCCCAAGAGACGAAAGTCAGGTCCTCTACAGCAGCACTATGCTCCGTAAGATGGATGGCTGATAGATGATGTAAATGGGTGATGGAAGCATTATGGATAGATAGGATTGAAGCAGGGATTATATAAGAAAGCTACAGAACTTTTGATATCACAATAATTAAATGATTAAATGGGTATTCCTTCCCAGTTTACCATTTTTGTCATATTTATGTCAAGCAATCCAGTCCTGCAGATGCCTATGTATGATGCCATATACAAAGCACTGTGCCCTGCGGTCGCCTGTCACAATATTAAAATTAAGCTCAGGATCTTAGCATCTCGTCTGCCAGCTTGTAAAGTGAAAGCAGAATGTGCTCCAGCTACACACAGTGTGAACAGTGAGCGGGAAAATCCTGGTACTCATTATTTTTTATTTTTTTTAGACAATGTATTATTGACTATAACAGTATTGTTGGAGACAGAGACTCATGCACCAATAAACAGTAGTACATAGTAGTTGTAATATATGCAATAATAAACATTATTCCAACAGGTTAGCATTGTAGGTTTCCATTGCTCGGGTTATTAGTTCAAATCTAACCAAGGACAAACATTTTCCACCAGGCACGGACTGGGGCTGAAATTCAGTCCTGGCATTAGAAATCACACAGGCCCATGTTGTCCCCATCCCCTTGAACCAGATGGGAAATATTACCCTGAATGGAGGAAAGGAAGATTTTCTACAATACCAATATTTCTAATGATACCCGTGGTTAGTGACGGAGTCAACAACTTTGTGCTCCATCACAACTCTTAACAGTGAGTGTCTTGAGAACGCCGATTCTGTTAACAACGTAGCAGACAAGGCAGCCCATGACCAGACAGGCCCTTCTAGCATTTGCCAGAATTGCCAGATGGCCAGTCCAGCCCTGCTTTTATCCTAAGTCATGTGACAAGGCTCGTTAAAGCGTCAACATTGACTTTTAAGATTGCTCCTTCCAATAGAAAGGAATAGGAGTTCCAGTCCTCTTCCTCTCTGAAGAGATAAGTTGCATAATTCCCAGAGGAGCATTGCGGCTTTAAGTCTCCTCATCTCGGCATGCTTAAAATGTCAGTCTCCGCAAGGAGAAATGATACTTCTTGGATACCGGTCAGATGCCTCTCATACAGCCAAACCAGATCTCACACTTTGTACTGACGAGGGGCAGTACCCTGAAACACAGTGTCTGCAAATTGAGATTCTGGTTTGGCTTTTATTGATCAGTTTTTGCAAAAGCTATGAATCTTCGTAATATACTCCATTAAAGCAAAACCAAAAACAAGGGCCAGCACATCTGTTCGTATAAGTGTAACATGCAGATACACATAATACATTGTCGCCATCAACAAATAAAACTTAGACTAAAGACACAATGTATAGCCATACTGCAGTAAGTAGATAAATAGTAACACAAGTGAAAAATATAGGAAAAGGAACTGGCACCAAAAAATATTATATGTTACTATAATGTAGTGACAAAGGACATATGTGTCGAAACACCCCTCACCTCCCATTCCCCATTTATTTTTTGGATTGTGTTTTTTTTCATGATTTTTTAATGACTTAGGCTGGTTTCACACTTGCGTTTTTATCTGCATGCGTTTTTAAAAAAAACGCATGTGTGAAAAACGCATGTAAACGCGGTAAAACGCATGCGTTTTTTAGACGCATGCGTTTTTATAGAAAAACAGAAGAAAACACAAGAAAACACAAGAAAAAACAAGAAAACACTAACCCTACCCCTACCCCTAACCCTAACCCTAAACGTGACTGAAATACGTGGCACTGAAATACGTGCAACTGAAATACGTGGTACTTAAATACGTGGCACTTAAATACGTGGCACGTGGCACTTAAATGCGTGGCATGTGGCACTTAAATACGTGGCACGTGGCACTTAAATACGTGGCACGTGGCACTTAAATACGTGGCACGTGGCACTTAAATACGTGGCACGTGGCACTTAAATATGTGGTACTTAAATACGTGGCACTTAAATACGTGGCACGTGGCACTTTAATACGTGGCACGTGGCACTTTAATATGTGGCACGTGGCACTTAAATACTTGGCACGTGGCACTTAAATACGTGGCACGTGGCACTTAAATACGTGGCACGTGGCACTTAAATATGTGGTACTTAAATACGTGGCACTTAAATACGTGGCACGTGGCACTTTAATACGTGGCACTTTAATATGTGGCATGTGGCACTTAAATACGTGGCACGTGGCACTGAAATACGTGATACGTGGCACTTAAATACGTGGCAATATGACTGTCAGAAAATGTTCATTAAACGGTTAGGGGTGAGGTTAGGGGTAGAGTTAGGGTTAGGGTTTGGATCCCTATCACCTTGATGGTGGTGGGTGGCTTTTCAGTGTGTTTTCTGGATTTTTTTCTATAAAAACGCATGCGTTTTTAGCGCAAACAAACGCATGTGCTTAAAAACGCATGCGTTTACATAGACAGCAATGCATTTTTTTGCCGCGAAAAAACGCATGCGTTTTTTCGCGGCAAAAAACGCGCAAGAAAATACTGCAGGTAGCATTTTTGAAAATGAACGCATGCAGACAAAAAACGCATGCGTTTGAAAACGCGACCAAACGCATGTGCAAAAAACGCATGCGTTTTCAATGTTAAATATAGGAAAAAAACGCATGCGTTTTTTGTGCAAAAAACGCTGCAGACAAAAACGCAAGTGTGAAACCAGCCTTACATGCACTTTTCAATTTTATAATACAAAATATTTTTTGGGTGCCTGTTCCTTTTCTGTTTTTTGTCTGGTTTGTAAAAAATATGGTACTCTATTACTCTATTATTTGCTTCCTCCTCTTCCAAATATCATTTTGAAAGAGCTGTTTTAACTGCTCATTTAGAAGTTGCTTTGAACTGCTGCTCTAGAAACAAACATACTCAAACACTACATACAAACACTGTGTGAGCTTCTCCCCTCCCTCATGTTCAGACAGCGAGAGACTTTATAAATAGTGTTTGAGCACAGATTCGTGTTTGAGCAGCAATACAAAGCATCTTCTAAAAGATTATGATCTAACCATTTAATACAGCACTCTAACAAGGTGTTTTGAGAGAATATGAAGCAAAAGAAGGTAATGGAGATTATTACAAAGATTTATACACTCACCGGCCACTTTATTAGGTACACCATGCTAGTAACGGGTTGGACCCCCTTTTGCCTTCAGAACTGCCTCAATTCTTCGTGGCATAGATTCAACAAGGTGCTGGAAGCATTCCTCAGAGATTTTGGTCCATATTGACATGATGGCATCACACAGTTGCCGCAGATTTGTCGGCTGCACATCCCAAAGATGCTCCATACAAGGCAGGATGGATCCATGCTTTCATGTTGTTTACGCCAAATTCTGACCCTACCATCCGAATGTCGTAGCAGAAATCGAGACTCATCAGACCAAGCAACGTTTTTCCAATCTTCTACTGTCCAATTTCGATGAGCTTGTACAAATTGTAGCCTCAGTTTCCTGTTCTTAGCTGAAAGGAGTGGTACCCGGTGTGGTCTTCTGCTGCTGTAGCCCATCTGCCTCAAAGTTCGACGCACTGTGCGTTCAGAGATGCTCTTAGGCCTACCTTGGTTGTAACGGGTGGCGATTTGAGTCACTGTTGCCTTTCTATCAGCTCGAACCAGTCTGCCCATTCTCCTCTGACCTCTGACATCAACAAGGCATTTCCGCCCACAGAACTGCCGCTCACTGGATTTTTTTTCTTTTTCGGACCATTCTCTGTAAACCCTAGAGATGGTTGTGCGTGAAAATCCCAGTAGATCAGCAGTTTCTGAAATACTCAGACCAGCCCTTCTGGCACCAACAACCATGCCACGTTCAAAGGCACTCAAATCACCTTTCTTCCCCATACTGATGCTCGGTTTGAACTGCAGGAGATTGTCTTGACCATGTCTACATGCCTAAATGCACTGAGTTGCCGCCATGTGATTGGCTGATTAGAAATTAAGTGTTAACAAGAAGTTGGACAGGTGTACCTAATAAAGTGGCCAGTGAGTGTAGGTTGATAAATAATTGAAATAAAATAGTAATAGCTTAGTTACTCTTTAAAGGGGTTGTCTCATGAAAGTAACCCCATTGACCGACTACTGGGTGCACTAACTGTTCAGTGAAACGGAAGTCCCTATTCCTCTTTCTTCCTCACAGTAGAGCTCATAGCTCAATAGCCACACGTGACTTGCAGGCCTGGAATATGTGCCTCGCAGCAGTTTGCCAGGTTGCTGCATTAGCACCTGGTACAGCAAACAGCTATGAAGAGAAGGTTTCCATATGGTGACGTTTGTGAATAGTCCCACACTGAAGGGCAGATCGGGGCGCATATACTTGTGGTGGGGCTAAAAATGGTAAGTTGGAGATAGGATAATAGTGTCGGTTAGAGTTGTGCATGAAACTGGTGGGTGTGCTCGATGCAAGATGGGAACCTCTGGAGATAAGTATAATGCCTCTAAGGAGGGAGGGCACAAGGTGTTTTCTGTGAGGAAGGTTTGGATGTCGTTATGCCGGTAATGGGGGGCTCTGTGTGTCACAGACACTGGATGTGGCTGGCGACCATCTCTCAGACCTGAATGTGGCTCTCAGGTAACAAAGGTTGGGGACCACTACTATAGAGTGAGACTGAATCATGCAGCGTGGGCCCTTTTGGCTCCCTCTCAAAACATCATCATAATTCATTAAACATGTTTGTCTCAAGACGAAAACCTTCTTTAATAGTGTAAGTGATAAATTTCAGATTACTGCAGGCTCCAGCTTTTTGGCGTATATGGACCACTGAATCAGAAGTTATGAATCCCCTCATGTGGGGCTGACAAAGGTCAGAGAGCTATACTGTACTCAGTTATTGAATGGAGCAGCAGTGCGTATGCGACAACACCTTATTTTTTACCACAGTGAGACGAAATGAGGGTTTGGAACCTCCTGTCTAGTAATCATCATGATTATTTATCATTCATTCATCCTGTAGATCAGGGGTGTCAAACTGCATTCCTCAAGGGCTGCAAACAGGTCATGTTTTCAGGATTTCCTTGTATTGCGCAGGTGATCATTTAATCACCTGCACAGAATGATTCCAGCACCTTGTGCAATGAGAAGGAAATCTTGAAAACATGCATGGTTTGAGGCCCTCGAGGAATGCAGTTTGACACCCCTGCTGTAGATAGTTGATAAATGTCCTTAATGGAGAAAACAGATCCAGTAGTTAGAAGACCTCTACGAGTCCAGCTTCAAGAAGCTATAACAGGAGACAATGTCAGACTGAAGAACATTGGGCCTACCAGAGGACTTTATTCTGATGGTCCACCATTCATGTATACAAAACCAATGCATCATCATTAAAGTGTTTTTTAGACCTAGACTAACTTTTATCAGGCACCGTATCAGGTGGTATAGCCATAACATACACAATGTTAGGATTCGGCTCTACTTGCCGATTCGACTGGTAATCACATGATTGTTCAGATACTGTTGAAATTCGGATGGTGGAGCTCAAAAGTCCCATGGTTTGACCTACAAACCCTCCTGAAGGAGAAGCTAGGGCCCACCAAAGGATTCTCCAGTTCTGCGTTGGGCCAGTCCAACCCTGAAAGGAGATCAACTAGATGAAGAGCAAGATCCTTCAGAGCCAGTCTGTCTTGGCAAAAACACAAAAGTTCCCCAAAAGGGAAAAGTCTAATAGAGAATAAAGAAAGGGGGTTATTTCAGCTAGGTAATCAAAATTGAAATTGAAAATATAGAACAAAATCATTTTCTTTTTCCATATAGCTCCATGGTGCATAGTTTTATTGACTTTTACAAGATAATTCCCATCTTTCCGAGGAGCTTAGTGGTCTTCTGACTTAACACCAGTTTAAGAAAAAAAGAAATAAATAGAAGAGGTTTTGGTAGAATAGTTTTTTTCTGGTGTGCAGTGGGAAGCCAAAGACCCACCAGTAACATCACCTCCAGGGCCTTACCTTTCAGGTCCATGCAAATATGACTTTATCCTCATTCACAAAATTCTTTAGTAATAAATCGGGTTGATTGTTACATTAATAAGATGCTGCCTTTGTCTGTAAATAGTGAATCAAGTGTATTGAGCAAAGTACTGCTCATATAAGAGGGTGGTGGCCCACCGGAGAATTCTCCTGTCCTCCGGTGGGACAGTCCAAGCATGCTGGAGTGGAAGAATACGTTTCTTTTTAGGGTAAGCCATCAGTTACTACAATGTGGATACCATATTTTAACAGCAAAAACATAGAATAGAACATGCAGGTAAGGTACAGACACTATGCCCCGATACAAAGATGTGTCAGCTGAAAGGCGGATTCCACACCCCAGGGGGCATTTACAGCTCCTCACCTTAATTTCAACTCCTATAGGCACCCGTAATGAATAAGAGTAGAAAAACCTGACTATATTCTTCTAAAAACAGCGCCACACCCAGCTGTTGTCAATGTATGATGTTACAACTCTGCTTACATGAGCTGTAATACCCCACACATCCTGTAAACAGAGGTGGCGCTGTTTATAGAAGGAAGCGGCTATGAGGCTGTGAAATCAAGATATGATAAGCCTCATCCATGCAGCATGTTCTCTACAGCTATTATTTTAATTAAAAGCATATGGTGCTTCCACCAGGCACAGAAAGCACAGATTCACAGATTATGTGTTATGCAGAGAATGTGTTTGTTTTTTTTATATATTTTTAATTTCTCGCCTTTTTTTATTATAAATTAAAAAAAAAAAAATCTAAGATAAAAGTAGAAAATCAGTAAAATAAGAAAGTTCCCAGATTGGGGGGGGGGATTTGTTTCTAGACTGATTAACATAATAATGAAAGGAGGGGAATGTCACCATTACCTCAGGAGGAATAAAGAAGAAGTGACACATAGTAATGTAGTATTTATGGAGCAAATACATCCAGCCACATTGTATGCGTCTATGAAGGCCTCTGAATTTTTCATGATGTTTTCTTGCATAGGATAAGAGGATTATATTTATTAAATAATGAATTGTATTAAAATTTGATTGATGCAGAATCCGGATGACATTTCACGGTCTCCTCTTCTGAGAAATAATATAGAATAGTGACTTCAGAGAGGGTCCGTGTGTATACTGTATATAATGCCATGGTGATATGCTGTCTATATGGGACCATACCAACCCTACTGTAAAGGCCGCTGTGAAGTACCACAGCCATAGAATATACCACACTCTTATAATTTACTATACAGGTTTAATACAGACCCATAATACACACCTCAGCTGTGGCAGAATCTACATTTTAAGAAGAATAAAAAGACCCTCATGTCATTGGGAGACTGTAAACCCTAGCTGCTGCAGAACCACATTTAGAGATAAAAAAGCTCATTGTTTTCTCTACCACAACATGGATATATTAGCAGATTGTAATATACCTACACTATAATACTGCCCATATGTACAAGAATATAACTACTATAATACTGCCCCTATGTACAAGAATATAACTACTATAATACTGCCCCTATGTACAATAATATAACTACTATAATACTGCCCCTATGCACAAGAATATATCTACTATAATACTGCTCCTATGTACAGGAATATAACTACTATAATACTGCTCCCTATGTACAAGAATATAACTACTATAATACTGCCCCTATGTATAAGAATATAACTACTATAATACTGCCCCTATGTACAAGAATATAACTACTATAATACTGCTCCTATGTACAAGAATATAACTACTATAATACTGCTCCTATGTACAAGAATATAACTACTATAATACTGCCCCTATGTACAAGAATATAACTACTATAATACTGCCCCTATGTACAAGAATATAACTACTATATTACTGCTCCTATGTACAAGAATATAACTACTATAATACTGCCCCTATGTACAAGAATATAACTACTATATTACTGCCCCTATGTACAAGAATATAACTACTATATTACTGCTCCTATGTACAAGAATATAACTACTATAATACTGCCCCCTATGTACAAGAATATAACTACTATAATACTGCTCCTATGTACAAGAATATAACTACTATAATACTGCCCCTATGTACAAGAATATAACTAGTATAATACTACTCCTATGTACAAGGATATAACTACTATAATACTGCTCCTATGTACAAGAATATAACTACTATAATACTGCCCCCTATGTACAAGAATATAACTACTATAATACTGCTCCTATGTACAAGAATATAACTACTATATTACTGCTCCTATGTACAAGAATATAACTACTATAATACTGCCCCTATGTACAAGAATATAACTACTATTATACTGCCCCTATGTACAAGAATATAACTACTATAATACTGCCCCCTATATACAAGAATATAACTACTATAATACTGCCCCCTATGTACAAGAATATAACTACTATAATACTGCTCCTATGTACAAGAATATAACTACTATAATACTGCCCCTATGTACAAGAATATAACTACTATGATACTGCCCCTATGTATAAGAATATAACTACTATAATACTGCGCCTATGTACAATAATATAACTACTATAATACTGCCCCTATGTACAAGAATATAACTACTATAATACTGTTCCCTTTGTACAAGAATATAACTACTATAATACTGCCCCTATGTACAAGAATATAACTACTATTATACTGCCCCCTATGTACAAGAATATAACTACTATAATACTGCCCCCTATGTATAAAAATATAACTACTATGATACTGCCCCTATGTACAAGAATATAACTACTATAATACTGCCCCTATGTACAAATATAACTACTATGATACTGCCCCTATGTACAAGAATATAACTACTATAATACTGCCCCTATGTGCAAGAATATAACTACTATGATACTGCCCCTATGTACAAGAATATGACTACTATAATACTGCCCCCTATGTACAAGAATATAACTACTATAATACTGCTCCTATGTACAAGAATATAACTACTATAATACTGCTCCAATGTACAAGAATATAAATACTATAATACTGCCCCTATGTACAAGAATATAACTACTATGATACTGCCCTTATAACTATTGTAATACTATTCCATATCGATAATAATATGGATCTGAATGACAGGATAATGCTCATAAAAATTCTGAAGTTTGAATAAAATCACCAAAGGAAGCTGAGCAGTAAAGTTTCTTCTGTACACTTCTGCATCTTGTCATGGATGGGGGTGTTCAAAACATGAATAGGGGCTGCCAATTAGTCGTAAAAGCTTGCAATCAAACCACTCTCCATAACCTGATGAAGACAACACTTACAATGCTGATTCTGTTCTGACTGTTCCAAGCTCAGAGGAAACAAATAGCGAACACTTATTTCTAAATGAATTAGGTTACAATTTCCAATGTTTTGAGATAAGTGAAGTATTTTGTTTGATTGCGTTTTTGGTTCCTCGAGCATTGGAAGGTTTAGTGGTGTATTAGTGAGTTTTAATCAGCTCCAAATCGCTGCAGATCTTCTGGGAATTTCCTTCCATCTCTGAATATTGTAAAGAACAAATAAGTTTGACAAAGAAATATTTCTCTACTCTTAAAGGGGCAGTCCAAGCTAAAGATGATACCACAGTAAAACATACAGTATTCCTTGAAGGCATTGCTCTGTGTATCTTTAATACATTTAGCATAGAGTAGGGGGGCAGAAACATTGCCATTCAAATTTGATCTAATAAAGTTTAGTGAAAGCAAAAGTGGGGTGTAATAAAAATAAAGTTATTAATACAACTGATGGAGGAAGAGTCAACATTTCAAGGGACCCAAAAAAACTTATTTGACTTTTTCACCCAGATAGCAGTGGGGGAAATAATATAGCACAGAAAACTAAATGTGAAAACCACAAGTATAATTTTTTTTTTTTTTACCGGGAGTGCTCAAATTCCAACTTTCCAGCAGAAGAACATGAAGGAACATTTCATTTTATAAAAACTGTGAAAAGAAAAAAAAATAGTGATTGAGGATTATTCTGCATTTTTGTGGCATCACTAATAAAGCATCTTAATAAGGATCTTGGTGGTCGCACACATTATTCTTAGGTCAGCAGAACCTCTCGGTTTTTGGTGGGATCGGTCAACTAATGTGTGTAAAATGTTTGATCGGCCCATGTCTATGGAAAAATTGGACTCTCAATATGGCTGATCATTGGTCATTTATGTTCAGTGTATGCATTGAAATAATTAACAGTTGCCGTCTTCTGCCGCTTCCAGCGCTGCTATGGTTCCTCTGCTGCATCATGTCACCTTAGCTTTTCCATGCTTGCTCACACAGGAAACTATTGCTTCCTTTCTTAAAGTAATATGCAAAGGGGATAATGAATGATCAGATGATATATGTGGAGAAAACAGATCCAGTAGTTAGAAGACCTCTACAGGTCCAGCTTCAAGAAGCTATAACAGGAGACAATGTCAAGCTGAAGAACATTGGACCTACTAGAGGACTTGATTCTGATGGTCCATCTTTCATGTATACAAAACCAATGCATTATCATTAGTGTTTTTTCAGACCTAGACTAACTTTTATCAGGCACTGTATCAGGTGGTATAGCCATAAGATGCACAATGTTAGGATTCGACTCTGCTTGCTGATTTGACTGGTCATCACATGATTGTTCAGATACTGTTAAAATCCGAATGGTGGAGCTGAAGAGTCCCATGGAACCTGCAAGGTTTGTGCTACAAAATCTCCTGTAGGAGAAGGTAGGGCCCACCGGAGGATTCTCCTGTTCTGCGTTAGGCCAGTCCAACCCTGAAAGGAGATCAACTAGATGAAGAGCAAGATCCTTCAGCGCCAGTAAGAAAGTATAAGTACAATGTTTATACTGACCATAGGCGACTGTATAAACAGTATACGGTATGGATCTATTGTATAGTAAGGTAGAAAAAGTGCTAAAACTGCACATGGTATAATAAATGTAAATCTATGTCTATCTCAGTCACATATAGTCAAAGGACGTATGAATATTAACGCATAATAGCTGATGATTAGCTGCGATGTAGGAAGTGCAGAGCACAATGTAGATATTGTGGAAACGTGAATCACATAAATGGTAGTTATGATATATATGGCAGTATACATATATATGGCAGTATACCTTCTAAAGATCTCAGGGGCAACTGTGGCCCCCCACACCCTTTCTTAAAGTAGAATGAGGTTCTCCTAGACCTAAGTCTCATAGACTTACATTATTAAGTGACTTCCAGTCCACATGTGTGAACGACTGGTTGCAAGTGAAGTCATATGATGCAGGAGAGGAACGGAGCAGCGCTGGGAACGGAGCAGCGCTGGAAACGGCAGTAGACAACGACCAGTATGTAATTTAATGCATATGCTACACACGCATTACTGATGGCCAACGACTGGGGAAATCAAATAAAAAAAACGCTGGAGTTGGACTTTAAAGAAGATTGGCCACCACTAGAAGAATCTGGAGGGGACAGTGGTGTCTGGCAGTGGGACGTTCCCCTCTTCCTGTTCAGAACATATTTACACTCATGTATGGTGGGCGGTTTGTAAAGAAGCGCTCTCCTCCCTAAGAGAGGTTCGGCTGACATCTACTAAAAGTAGATATCCGACTGAAAACGTGGCCATCTTACATACACCCTATTATGGCTAGATAGGCCATAAGAAAGACCAGTAGGGCTGTTGTACAAGTATATCACAGTGGCACACACAGGAATGAACATATGATTGGTGCAAAGTAGGTGGAATTCTGAATTCTGAGAAGATATTGGACTGTAGAGAAGCCATATATTGTTCTTGCACAAGGACCTCTCCTGTCTGTGTCTTCCAGTGCGCATACATGACTGCACTGTGAGACCTCATGGTGGGGGAGACTGACCAGCACAGGGACCGTCCCTTACTAAACTTTCAAGGTTAATAAATTCCCAAGCTGATCTTACGGATGCCCAGCTATTATAAGTCTTGTCCCTTTAACACCAGTTCTATTTTTTTTTTCCCCCAAGTGCAAGGGAGAGAACTCCAGACCAGACGCTACAAGAAGAAGCGGGGGACCTGGCTAGATCCCGATGGAATATTTCCTTGTAATTGGACACGTGCAAGCGCTGTACTTGTTGAACATGACATAGTATAATTGCAAACAAAAAAAAACTAGGAAAAAAAAAAAGCAGCGGATAGCAAATTGCAGAGTAAAACCTCCAGCCTTTCCTTGCACATTTTTTAATGCTGTATCTCCAGCTTAATTTTAGCCAGTAAATTCACATTAGCGCCGGGTCCCCCTCCCCGGTAATTCACTAAACACTTCTGGTCTTTACCGTCCTCCTGCCCGCCTCTAATCTTGGTATTTTCCACTTTTCCCTTTCTCTCTGTTGCTCATTAGAAAAATGTTAAAAATCCATTTTCATCTGATTAATAATAAAGTTGATCACATGTAACCTAATTTTCATTCACTGCTGCCCCTGTCTATGGAGTCATATACAAAGTGACCTTTGAATCACCACTGGGGCTATAAAGCACAATAAGCGCCATTGTCCTGTCAAAAACTGAAGATGTTTTACATCATTACAAAATTTAATGTTCCATCTTTTCCAATGTACTACTTTTCAAAGGCCACATTCCAAATGAGGCTCATTAAAATCAGACTCGAGTTTCCTGTGGTGGGGATGAGACAGAACTTCTCATGGTTTGGGAGTAATATGAATCAGTCTTTTAAAAGCGATATGGTTACATATTAGTTTTGAAAGGTACAGTAACTGCTGAGACTCCGCCGGCCGCAACAGTGAGGCCTTTGTACTCGCCTAATCTAATAACTGCCTCCTGATCCTTGTTCTTTATCCACACTGTATCCTATTTGCTTATGAATAAATCAACTTTCTAAATAAAATTGTTGTTCGGGAGTTCAAGGGTTGAGCCGCGGCTCTCGGAGAGTTGGGATCGCAGAGTAGATAGAGAAAAAAAAACTTTTTTATGTTTCCTCCTTAAAAGCCTTGAGCGGAGAGTTCACTGGCTCTTTAGGTTACAGCGAGTCATTTATAACTTTCTGTGTGATTGGAGAAGGTGCGTTATAGAGGGAAGACGTCAGGGGGAATCAGAGCCACCTTCAGGTTTCCTTCACATATAGGAGAAGATTTACTTTGTGAAAAAAACAAAAAATGTACCTAAGCACTAACAAGGATGTAGTTGCTAACTACCTGCCTGTTGTGTCCGCCCGGCACCATTCTTTGCCAGCATAGTGTGGTCACAGACTGCTCCTGCCGGCAATTCAGCTGCCTCTGCTGACATCACGTTATCAGAGTGGAGGATTCTTTTCTGCTCAGCTCTGTTTACAGGGAGAGACTCCCGACTTCATTCTGATTGACAGCCAGATTCCCACTGCCTAACTTGGAGAGCTGACTGCCAATCAGCATGACGTCATTAGTCACGCCCCATTGACAGAGCAGGATGGAAAAGAATCCACTGTTCTGTCGAACTGACAATAGCAGAAGCAGCTGAACTACTGGCAGGAGTGGTCTGTGATCACTCTGTGCTGATGAAGAACAACGCTGGGCACAACAGGCAGGTAAGTAGCAACTACCTGCCTGTTAGTGCTGAAGCACATTTTTTGTTTTTCAAAAAGTCACGGATATCCCTTTTAAGGACAGCCTTTCAAACGTCAGTCTTAATCCCTCAACTGCTAGTTAAAGGGAATGCGTCATCAGAAAATGACCTGTTGCTCAAATCAGGTTTTTGTATTACATTAATTTTTGGGGGGAACATTTTTTTTTCATATCACAGTCTTCATGAAAAAACAATATTAGTAATCTTGCAATTTCCTCATTAGCCACTCGGGCCTTACTAGACTAATACTTTCTTTTTTTTCCCCAGAAACAGTTTTCAGCACGCTCCATATCAGCAGAGGCAGGATTATAATTAAAAGTAAGATCTCAATGCACAGCTGGTAACCCAGGATCCATCATTTACCATACGCGATGCCACAGCTCACCTCCTCCCCCTCCTGTACAATGACAGATAACACCTCATTGCACAGCTTATAACCCAGGATCCACCACTTACCATAGGCAATGTCACAGCTCACCTCCTCCCCCTCCTGTAGAGTGACAGATAACACCTCTATATACAGTAGATAACACAGGATCCACCATTCACAATAGGTGATGTCACAGCTCACCTCCTCCTCCTGTGCAATGACTGATAACACCTCTATATACAGTAGATAACACAGGATCCACCATTCACAATAGGTGATGTCACAGCTCACCTCCTCCTCCTGTGCAATGACTGATAACACCTCTATATACAGTAGATAACACAGGATCCACCATTCACAATAGGTGATGTCACAGCTCACCTCCTCCTGTACAATGACTGATAACACCTCTTTATACAGTAGATAACACAGGATCCACCATTCACAATAGGTGATGTCACAGCTTACCTCCTCCTCCTGTACAATGACTGATAACACCTCTATATACAGTAGATATCACAGGATCCACCATTCACAATAGATGATGTCACAGCTCACCTCCTCCTGTACACTGACTGATATCACCTCTATATACAGTAGATAACACAGGATCCACCATTCATAATAGGTGATGTCACAGCTCACCTCCTCCTCCTCCTGTACAATGACTGATAACACCTCTATATACAGTAGATAACACAGGATCCACCATTCACAATAGGTGATGTCACAGCTCACCTCCTCCTCCTGTACAATGTCTGATAACACCTCTATATACAGTAGATAACACAGGATCTGCCATTCACAACAGGTGATGTCACAGCTCACCTCCTTCTCCTCCTGTACAGTGACAGAAAACACCTCAATGCACAGCTGATAACCCCAGATCCACAATTTACCAAAGGCGATGTCACAGCTCACCTCCTCCTCTCCCTTCACAATGACCTCTGCACCCACTTATTAGATGCACATGATAGAGTCAAAATGTATCCATTGATGCTATTGTACATGTGGATTTCCTGAAATAACAGGAAGTAGGAACCTAAAAAATATCCAGTGGCCATTGTGAGAATTGCAACATTTCAAATAATATTTTCAGTAAACATTGTGATATGAAAACAAATTGCCAAACATTTTTAAAAACTACATTTAAGTCCTAATGTATACAATAAATCATTAACTGATAACAAATTCCCTATTAAGTGTGCCATATTTATTAGTAAAATTAAAAGTGTTGGACTCTGAGAAGGACAGGTCAGTTCTCTGTACTGCAGCTCCGATAACATTCACTTCTATTGGAGTTGAGTTGCAGTACCCAAGAATTTCCCGGTGCCTGCGCACTGCAGTACTTTGCTCTGCCCTCAATGTTTTTAGTAGGACAGGCTTCATATTATAGGATGTCTAAATGTCTTATGGGTGGAGGTCCCATAGTTCTAGTAAATTAGAGACCCTTGTACCCCGTTCTGCACCCAATTAAGACTGAATAGAGAGATGGCTGCATGTGTATGCACCCTCTCCACCCAGATCTATGGGAGTCAAGTACAATGATCAAGCAGGAAGGGTTGTCATAGGGACATGGGGTAGATGTTGTGCAGTTGGTGAGCAGTAACCGGACTCAGAAGTTATTGTATTCATTTGAAGACCAATTCCAGTTCAGAATGGATGGTCTAGTGTAGAAATCTGCAGGACGCCAGAAAACTTTCCTACAAAAGCAGTAAAGGTTCCCATATAGGAACATAGGAGTGGATTCTTTCTGCAGTCCATCATTAGCTAAATTTATGCTATACATTTAAAGACTAATTCTGCTGTCAATTTGCTGCTCCTAACCGCTGCAGCCAATAACTGATGTAGATGGCACAAGTCATTGAATCCAGTGATTGGCTGCAGTGGTTATGAGTGTTGTAATTATCATATCAGCACTGCAGCTACAGTTATTAACATTAATAACTCTGTTTAGAAGTGGGACCATTCCAATGATTGATGAGCTTGACACCTGTAACTATAAGGACACCCTCCAAGTAAAACTACCAGCATTGGGTTCCTCAGGGGTCAGACACCTTGCAAGTAAATCTCCCAGACTGCCCTGTGCCACATAAAATATCTGGAAACCAGCAACAGGCACTCTGGCAAGATAAAGTCTGATGGCTGAGGGTCCCAGCTAGGGCCCACCAGTAACATCGATTCTTGTTGCCCACTATTCAGCTACATGCAAAAATAACCTGATCCTAGTGCACAAATGTACTTTTGCTTCTATGTAATATTAAGTTGGCTAGCTTGTTTAAATTAATAATTAGATAAGTCACAATTTACAGAAAAATATATCTACTTTTTTAGCGCTCTTTCACGGTGGCCTACCGGAGGATTCTCCCGTTTCCCTGTCGTCCAGTCCGATTCTGATCATAGCATTGGCATCGTCACTTATCTCAAGAATGATTAGATAATTCACAATTTGCAGAAAAAGGTATGAAGTGTAATAGCACTACTTCTTGGAACTCCTTCACAGGGACCTACCAGAAGATTCTCCCATTTCCCTGTTGGACAGTCCGCTTCTGATCCTAGCATTAGAACTGCCACTTATCTCAAGAATAGTGGTCCAATGTCCTCCTTTTGAATGAAGCAGTGATTGCGCATGTGCACGGCAGCTATATTCTATAGATTGTATATATGGAGGGCTTTATGTATCTGAGGGTGGATTTTTCGTTGAGCCTCACGTTATGCACATATTGGTGAACCTTACACTGCCACAAGGACTCAAGAATCTGCATCTGCGACTCTTAGATCCGTCATATCTCATTCGATGCATTTTTTCAGTTTTAAACAAAATTTTCCGGTAAATTGTGTGAAGCTCTTGCAGAGTTTGTGAGATCTTTTTCACTCCAGCCCCATCTGACAGACGCCCACTAGCTTCATATCGAGTGCACTGTAATAAAGCACGCCAAGAATTTCCCCGCCTGTAGTCTACAATTTCTGAACCAGAACTCCCAATTTCATCTGTGTATTTACTCTCTGCCTTGCGCGCAGTGCGGGAAGCAATTTGTGCATCTTGGGTATCCTACAGAGGAGACATAATCTTTCTTATGTATCGAGTTCTAATTATGTAAAAAGAAATCTGTAGTCTTCTCTCAGTGGTGAAACAAATACTTCTGTCAGGCATATGTTCATTTTGACACATTCCTCACAGACAAATCTCACGGATCGCACCGTGATTGGAGCCTCCTCTGGGTCCGCGCCACCTACAGGGACTTTTAAATTCTCGCCGTTTGGCGATTTAATTTTTCATAAATTAGAATTTCTTCCTTTTGACAGAAGTTTCTCCCAGAAATGACAGAAGAAGATGGAAAGAACAGGTGACATTGTTTCAAAACGTATCAAGATGGAATTATCAAGTCTTCGCAAAGAAGGAAACGCCATATTTTGGCTCATAGAGATGTAGTTTGATGGGACCAAAAATGATAACAAATCTTCCCGTGCAATGGCTTATGAAAATCCAACGGGCTATGCTAAATGAAACAAGTATAATCAAAGGGGATTCGTAGTTAGAAAGACTCAGAGCTGCCGCAAGGATAAGTTTCAGAAGAATGTCGTAGATTCACAGTGGTTTTATTCAACGCGTTTCAGGGGTCTCATGCCCCCTTCATCAGGAAACACCACACAGTATGTACAGGCATCACAGGCATATTTAGTAATGAGAAGATGCTGAATTTCAAAAAAAGAGCACCAACAAATCAGATGACATGATGTAAAAATGAAAAAGGCAGAAAATAAATATCCACTGCGCTTCCGGGCAACATGTTTCAGACCTACATGTTCCTGTACCGAGGCTTGACAAAAGACAATGTAGGTCGGAAACATGTTGCATTGAGCGCAGTGGATATTTATTTTCTGCCTTTTTCATTTTTGTGCTATTGTGATCAACCATTTTCATGCCTTTTATTCTAATGGATCATTAAAGGATATTCTGTTATGAAGATCTGAGTGCCAGATGTTGTTTGGACTGCTGCTATTACTGGAGTATTTTGCTGGACAGATGAGCTGATTGCTCCTTTTTCACATATCCACAGATCCAGGGCCGTATTTGCCACTAGGGCACATGCAGCGCCCCAGAGTCCTGGTCGTTGCAGTACTGTGGCTCCGCCACCATGGGGAGCTACGGTGCGTCTGATGGCACTGAAGGAGCTCATCGGATCAGGTATCACAGACACCAATATGTTTCACAGCTGGGCCTCCGGGGGGAGCTAAGGGTGCTATTCATTAGGCCACTCCCCACCATAGTGGGTAAACTGGGGGTCAGGCAGGAAGTTAGATCAGAAAGCTGACTGGATTGGACGAAGCAACACCTGGTGGCAGAGGGTGTTGTGGAGGAAGAGACAGTAGGGTCTCTGTCAGGGGTGGGATCCTGACAGAGGCTTGGCAACTTGAAAGAACGTAATGGGTCCGCGCCAGCTCCGGGAAGCGGCGGGACCCAAGAAAGGACTAGAAGCGAGATAGATTGTGCTGAGTGAGAAACGAGATCAAGCGATAGGAGAATACCAGTAGGGGTCATGCTGTAAGACCGGAGCAACACCCTACTGAGGCGCATTACCGGTGGCCGGAACGCCGAGGGAGTATTATAACAATCAGCTTCAAGCAATACTCTAAACAGCGGCAGGACAGTCAGTTTAAGGCGGGCTGTCTAACACATATCACCTATGAAGTCTTGGGGGGCAACCTGTGGAGAGGGGCGACTCTAGGGTCCCGGAAGAGCTCCGAGCCTACCCGTCAAACGGGTGCCGTTCCAACCAGAATATCAGGGAGGGACGGAGGATTAGAAGAACATCATTTAATCGAGTTGTGAGGGAACTTAAGAAACAGACACGACGGTTGTGGGGACTTTCCGTAAGCACAGCAGGGAAGGACCGCAACACATAGCGCTAGAAGGAAGGCACAGATTTCCACCTGTGAAGAGAACTCTGGAGGTGCCATTGGACTGGCCGGACTTGCGCAGCCTGGTGGACCGTATTCTGGACTGAGGACCCAGAGATCTTCAGTAAAGAGGTAAAGAGACTGCAAACTGGTGTCCTCGTTATTTACTGCACCGCACCACTATTACCATTATCCGTCATCCACACCTATCATTCACTGTGCGCCCCACGGCAGGGTCACGGAACCGGGGCCTAGCCGCCGTGACAACCCCAGAGCAGGGACTTGTAGGCCCGGTACCGGGTACCCCTCGGCCCTGCGGCGGTGGGGGCGCTACAACTTGGCGTCACGAACAGGATCTACTTAAGCCTGAAGAATCAGGTCATGTGTGCCTTGGAACTGTGATTTACTGTGCTTGGACTGTACTTTATTGAGAGACTGTGTGCTGCGCCATTTGCTGCCAAAATCCGCCGCCATTGCAGCGCTGAGGAGAGCGCAGGAAGTGAAAAGGGGGCGTGAAGTGGGCGTAGACAAGCTGGAGAGCGCGAACAGCAATGGCCGCCCAGTCCAAATATTTCTGTGTCCTGAGGACATGTCCGTCAACAGCTGAGGTCCGCCTCCTGATCCTGTTTGGAGGGTGGAGACCATGGAGACGGGGCCGCCCACGAAAGAGACCGCGGGAAGAGGACATTGGAGAAAAGGCAAAGATGGCGACACCAGGAACACCACGTGGGGCTGACCCGGTTCGGCCTGAGGCTGCGCAACCTGACATAGCCCCAGAGGCGCCAACGCTGCGGGGTCTGACCCTCACAGAGCCACCGATAGGCCGACCCCCTTTGCCGCTGTCTGAGGAATGTGTGGCTGCAGCCGAGGCCCGACAGCTAGCCCGCCGGCTGGAGGCCGATGCCCGCGTGCTTACTCGGCTAGGCCAGCCCACGGAGATCCGTTTGTCCCCTGTTCCCTCCCACTTGGCCGCGGCTGGAAGTACGCTACCGACGCCGGACCTAAAGATCATGCCAGACGCCGAGCATCTACGGCGCCTGATGGCAGCGTGGCGGAGCCGGCCCCAGCCTGCAGCGCCGATTGACCTGGTCAGAGCCCCGGAGATCCCGCCATCACACTGGGGTGTAGTGGTCTCCTTCAACCCCCGATATGGACGCGGGGTTATCCAAGAAATTGGGGAGCCGCTACAAATCCACGTGGATCGGGAAGAAGTGGAGCCCTGCAGCGGAAGATTTCCCCGCGACCTGGAGCCAGGTGATGCGGTGACGTACACCAGATGGAGGAGGGCTACGGGAGAGGCTGGCTGGATGGCGCGAGGCGTGCAGCGATGCATTGCCCTCCAGGCTGCTGCCGGAACACCAGAAGAAGATGATCCCATGGGGAAAGCAGCAGAGCCCGGCCCCGCGGAACCTCGAGAAGCCCGGCCTCACCGTGCCCCGGAGGAACGTGTGCACCTGCCAGTGAGAAGGGCCTCCCGGCGAGGGATCTTATCGCTGCTGGGACCGGAACCGCTTCCTGGCTCACTAGTGCGATCCGTTGGCCTGGTGAGGCCAGATCGGAGACCACCACAGTAAGATTTTCAGGGTAAACTCTAAAAGGGATCCCTTTGTTGACTCGGGATCCCTATTGTTTTTGGTTATTTTCTATTTTTCTACGTTATTTAAAAACTGTGAAATCATGAACAGTGCATGATCCGAACTTCTTGTATATAGTTTGCACCTTATTAAAGGCGCCCCCTACTGGTTTTACTTAAAGAAGGACTCTTTGCGAAGATACCGCACTGGAACCTTTGCTGAGTATGGAATGGTAGCTTGAGAAGATACGCTACCTCCCAGAGACTTGGTCCCCTCTTAAAGGGGATGTTCATTTGCCGCACTTCGATAGTAATATTGCTTAAGACAAGTAGCAATAATGTTGATGAGAAGAAAGTGATGATAATGTTTGTACGAGAAAGTTATATGTGTTCAACTGGTTAATTGTGAAAAAGTGTTAATGATGTTGTCTGAGAAGAAAAAGGTGAAAGATAGAAGAAGGATGCAGTGGACCCGTAGGGATAGATGTGGTGTCCAGCATGCAAGAAAGAAAGATAATGAGAAGGCTTAATGTTTGAAAGAAAATGCTTGATAATGTTGATAGATAGTTAGGATAGAAGGTAAACCCTGAGTCCTCATAGGAGCCATGTAGAGATGGCTCAGTGCTCTTGAACTGAAAGTAATGCTATGTTCTATACTGTGTATAGTAGTTGAAAAGGCAGAAGGCCCTGGCTGAATGGGGCGGTCCTGTAACAGAAAGGAGAGGCAGTAGGTCTGGTGCCGATAGGACAGGCGGTCCTGCAGATCCAAAGTAGGAGAATGTAAAAGTTAAAATACCTTATAATGTGATTATAGGAAGGTCTTTAGTGGATAAAGAGTGTATATCCTTAAAGGCAAAGTTAAATTATTGTTCAACAAATTTTGCACTTAGTAGAATACCCGGTTGGGTAACAGGAGTTATTTATAACCTGTAATTTATAATGTTAACCATGTTTGTAACGTTTAAGTGTCCTCACCTCCCATAAAGGGAAGCTCTGTTCAAAGTATACTTATTGTTATTGCACTCAACAAAATTGTATGTCTTTTTGCTAACTTGTATTGTTGTTTTCTTCCCAGTCCCGGAGTACTGTGTTTAACCAGGGGGGAGTGCAGCGCCCCAGAGTCCTGGTCGTTGCAGTACTGTGGCTCCGCCACCATGGGGAGCTACGGTGCGTCTGATGGCACTGAAGGAGATCATCGGATCAGGTATCACAGACACCAATATGTTTCACAGCTGGGCCTCCGGGGGGAGCTAAGGGTGCTATTCATTAGGCCACTCCCCACCATAGTGGGTAAACTGGGGGTCAGGCAGGAAGTTAGATCAGAAAGCTGACTGGATTGGACGAAGCAACACCTGGTGGCAGAGGGTGTTGTGGAGGAAGAGACAGTAGGGTCTCTGTCAGGGGTGGGATCCTGACAGAGGCTTGGCAACTTGAAAGAACGTAACGGGTCCGCGCCAGCTCCGGGAAGCGGCGGGACCCAAGAAAGGACTAGAAGCGAGATAGATTGTGCTGAGTGAGAAACGAGATCAAGCGATAGGAGAATACCAGTAGGGGTCATGCTGTAAGACCGGAGCAACACCCTACTGAGGCGCATTACCGGTGGCCGGAACGCCGAGGGAGTATTATAACAATCAGCTTCAAGCAATACTCTAAACAGCGGCAGGACAGTCAGTTTAAGGCGGGCTGTCTAACACATATCACCTATGAAGTCTTGGGGGGCAACCTGTGGAGAGGGGCGACTCTAGGGTCCCGGAAGAGCTCCGAGCCTACCCGTCAAACGGGTGCCGTTCCAACCAGAATATCAGGGAGGGACGGAGGATTAGAAGAACATCATTTAATCGAGTTGTGAGGGAACTTAAGAAACAGACACGACGGTTGTGGGGACTTTCCGTAAGCACAGCAGGGAAGGACCGCAACACATAGCGCTAGAAGGAAGGCACAGATTTCCACCTGTGAAGAGAACTCTGGAGGTGCCATTGGACCGGCCGGACTTGCGCAGCCTGGTGGACCGTATTCTGGACTGAGGACCCAGAGATCTTCAGTAAAGAGGTAAAGAGACTGCAAACTGGTGTCCTCGTTATTTACTGCACCGCACCACTATTAACATCATCCGTCATCCACACCTATCATTCACTGTGCGCCCCACGGCAGGGTCACGGAACCGGGGCCTAGCCGCCGTGACAACCCCAGAGCAGGGACTTGTAGGCCTGGTACCGGGTACCCCTCGGCCCTGCGGCGGTGGGGGCGCTACACACATGCCTAGGGCGGGGACAATGCAGGGGGCAGCACCTGAGCAAGCTTTGGGTTTTTTTTAATTTTTTTTTAATAAAAGCTGGGTCACCTCCCGACCCCCCCCCCGCCCGCCTCCCTCCCACCCACCCTCCTTGAAGACGATATTCACCCTGCTCCAGCGATGCCTGGTCTCGGCTTCTGCAGCGTTCCTGAATGAGCGGTCACGTGGTACCGCTCATTAAGGTCATGAATATGCGCATATTCATGACCTTAATGAGCGGCATCACGTGACCGCTCACGCAGGAAGAAGGTGCAGCGCCGGGAGTCGGCACAGAGCCAGAGGGACGTCAGCGCGGCCACGCGGTGAGGGACAGGTGAGTATGAGGGACGGAGGGAAAGGGGATGGGGGGATGAAGGAGGACGGTAAGCCGCGCCATTCAAGATGGGAGCGGGGGGGTGGGTGGAGAGATGAGCCATGCATACAGGGGGGGGAATATGAGCCATGCATACAGGGGGGGGGGAATATGAGCCATGCATTCAGGAGGGGAGGAATATGAGCCATGCATACAGGGGTGGAGAGATGAGCCATGCATACAGGGGGAGGAATATGAGCCATGCATACAGGGGGAGGAATATGAGCCATGCATACAGGGGGGGGAATATGAGCCATGCATACAGGGGGGAATATGAGCCATGCATACAGGAGGGGGAATATGAGCCGTGCATACAGGGGGGGGGAATATGAGCCATGCATACAGGAGGGGGGGAATATGAGCTATTCATACAGGGGGGAATATGAGCCATGCATACAGGAGGGGGGGTCATTATACAGTATTGAGCATCATGTGGGATCATTATACAGTATGGAGAACTGTGTGGCCATTATACAGTATGGAGCATCATGTGTGGCCGTTATACAGTATTGAGCATCATGTGTGGCCGTTATACAGTATGGAGCATCATGTGTGGTGGCCGTTATACAGTATGGAGCATCATGTGTGGCCATTATACAGTATTGAGCATCATGTGTGGCCATTATACAGTATGGAGCATCATGTGTGGCCATTATACAGTATGGAGCATCATGTGTGGTGGCCGTTATACAGTATGGAGCATCATGTGTGGCCATTATACAGTATTGAGCATCATGTGTGGCCATTATACCGTATGGAGCATCATGTGTGGTGGCTGTTATACAGTATGGAGCATCATGTGTGGCCATTATACAGTATTGAGCATCATGTGTGGCCATTATACAGTATGGAGCACTGTGTGGCCATATTTTTTTTTGTTTATAATTATTGTATATAAAACAGTGTGATCAGCAGTGCTAAATGGCTGTGGTTGGGACATGGATATGGGTTTGACTAGTTGTGAAATGGGTGTGGTCAGAGGCATGGCCTAAAATTTGCCGCGGCGTACTACGCGCGCCACAAACTTTATACCTCCTTCCCTTCTTCAAAAGTTGGGAGGTATGGTACCGCATTTGCCAGATCATGGCAAGTGCCGCAAATCCCATAGGGAATGAATGAGGCTGAACGCAGTGTTGCCGTAAGTGATCCATTACGCGGCACATGCAGAAAAACTGCTGGATCTGCTGCAAAAGTCGACTTTCACATCAGCGATTTTTGCCAAAGTCACTGCCGATAGTGTCATACTCACCAAAGGGGGAGGCAGCACTAAAAGTGCCTAGGGCAGCAGAAACTCTAAATACGGCCCTGCAACAGATCTCTGTACTTGCAACGTCATCGATGACACTCATCTACGGATCTTTCTATAACGGGATACAATTATATAAAAAAAATTAAATACAGTCTTTAGGATTCCCCTTTTCATAAAGGGCCCTTCCTATTAATTGCCGATTCTTCTGTGGATGATTTCTGTAATGGAAGCGTCCATGAATATTCCTGTCGATATGAACACTGCTCTATTGTCGGGCACATTTTCTGCACAATGCCAGGACTCCATGACTTGTGCATTGTATATTCATGGACTTGTATATGGCCCATACATTCCTGGGACAACAATGGGTTGATAAGAGCTTGGGCTGAGTCATAGGAATCTGAAAAGAAAACCATGCTTGTTTAGGGGGGGTTACAAAATGTTTGACCCCCTTATCATGATTAACTCTCGCAATACTTTCTTCACAACGTTAACTTTTTTGTTTTAGCTAATGTTTTTAGTAGGACAGGCTTCATATTATAGGAAGTCTAAATGTCTAATGGGTGGGGGTCCCATAGCTATAGTAAATTAGAGACCCTTGTACCCCGTTCTGTACCCAAGTATACAAACAAATAGAGTGTCGGCTGTACGTGTATGCACCCTCTCCACCCAGATCTATGGGAGTCGAGTTGGTTTATTGAATCCACACAACGATCAAGCAGGAAAGGTTGTCATAGGGACATGGGGTAGATGTTGTGCTGTTGGTGAGCAGTAACCGGACTCAGAAGTTATTGTATTCATTTTAATACCATTTCCAGTTCAGAATGGATGGTCTAGTTGGTTAGAAATCTGCAGGACGCCATAAAACGTTCCTACAAAAGCAGTAAAGGTTCCCATAGGGACATAGGAGTGGACTCTTACTGCAGATCATCATTAGCTAAATTTATGGTATATATGTAAAGACTAATTCTGCTGTCGATTTGCTGCTCCTAACCGCTGCAGCCAATAACTGATGTAGATGGCACAAGTCATTGAATCCAATGATTGGCTGCAGTGGTTATGAGTGTTGTAATTATCATATCAGCACTGCAGCCAATCAACAAAGTGGGGAAAAGCATTGTTGAACCCAAGAAGGATAAGTAAAAGCTCAATTTGTTATTTTACCAGACTGCGAGCCTATGGGCTTCAAAAAGTAGAACAGCAGAACGGAAGCGGACACAGACAGAAGGTACACGGGTCAGAACGGTGTATGGGCCCTTTGGTGTCCAATGGCTCCTCATAATGCCCAATTCCACCTACTGTGGAGGGAGCAATGGGCCGCCTGACCTTCCAGGTTGCACCAATGGTGCGTCCGCCTTTGCAGTGGACGGCACACCTATATAAGTAGGTACGGTTGTCACAAGGGAGATTAGATTGGATTCTTCAAGAAACAAGTTATTCCTATGATTTTAGGGTGAAAGTAGATGGCACACTTGCCCAGAGAGTTGTAGGATAGCAGAAGACTTTCCTGCAAAGGGGCTTTGCCTGAGAAGCTTGTGACAATGCCTATCCAAATGAAGTCTTTCGCTATGATTTTTAATCTAAAAGCTGACCTAATTTCTAGAGCATCTGGAACGCCCGCCAGGGCCATGGGGCACTCGGTACCGGTTCCGGTACTTAACGGAATGTGTCATGGCAGCGGCAACCCAGTCCATGGCCCTGGGCACCCATGTTAAAGGGAATGTGTTTAAAGGGGTTGTGTGAATGAAGTTTGTTCGTGACGCCACCTGTGGTATTCGATCAGAGGGGACCGACGCTGCTTAAAGGGGTCCTCTGGGGTGATGTTATGGCTGCTAAGATGGTATAACTTCCCACAGGTGAAGTTGGGTTCCCAGGGCTCCTGGTGTGTAGATGAAGATGGTGGGTGGTGTAGTAAGAAACGGAGGACACAGATTTGCAGTCTCTTTACCTAGTTTACTGAAGAATTCAAGCAGTCACAGTCCAGGGCATCAGATCACAGGTACAGGTAGGGTCCGGCCGGCTTGAAAGCGAGCTCAGAGTCCCCTTTACCAGGTGGAGTTAGAAGCCTTCCTACTAGCGCGGTGGTGTAGTCCCTTGCTGCCTGTGGCTTCTGTCAAGGTCCTCACTTGTTCTCTCTGTCCTCCTTGTAGGTTGGACACTAACCCGTAGGACAGGTGGCTCGAGCATTTTTGCAGGATCTCTATCATGACCCGGGCTCTGTGTCTCCAGGTGTTAGGGGGACAATTGACGTGTAGTGCAGCTGTCCTGCCGGTTTCTGCTGTGAGTCTTAGAGTCCCTCACAACCTCGGTCTTCCAGCTACCGGTGTCTGCGCTCTGCAGGGAGGTAGATTAGTCGCAGCTGTTCTCCCCAGTTCTCACTCTCCTGTGCTTCACTTCTCCAACATGCTCTCTACAATCCGTTCGTCTTTCTCTTTCTCTAGGAGCTGCAGCACTTCTCGTGGCAGCACGGCCCCTCAGCTTCCTTCTCCTATGTCTCTCTGACAGGAACTCTCTCTCAGACTGACTGACTTTCCCTCCAGACCAGAATATATATAGGGGAGCCATCCACAAGCTGGATCAGAGCGCCCCCTTCTGGCCTGGAGTGTGAATGTAGCGCCCCCACTGCCGCAGGGCCGAGGGGTACCCGGTACCGGGCCTCTGAGTCTCTGCTCTGTGGTTGTCACGGTGGCTAGACCCGGTTCCGTGACCCTTCTGAGGGGCGCACAGTGATAGATGTGGATGATGGTGGTAGTGTAGTGCCGGTCGCAGTCAATAACGAGGACACCAGGTTGCAGTCTCTTTACCTCTTTACTGAAGGCTTCGGGGTCCTCAATCCGGAATACGGTTAACCGGGCTGCGCAAGTCCGGCCGGTCCGATGGCACCTCTAGAGTTCCCTTTGCAGGTGGAAATCTGTGCCTTCCTGCTAGCGCTATGTGTTGTGGTCCTCCCCTGCTGTGCTTACGGGATAGTCCCCACAACTGTTGTGTCTGTTTCTCGTGTTCCCTCACAACTCGATTAGATGATCTTCTGCTAATCTTCCGTCCCTCCCAGGTGTTATGGTTGGGACGCACCCGTATGACGGGTAGGCTCGGAGCTCTTCCGGGACCCTAGAGTCGCCCCTCTCCAAAGGTTGCCCCCTATGTCTGCGTAGGTGCCTGTGACTGACTGTCCTGCCGTTGGTTTGAAGTATGGCTTAGAGCTCTGTACCTCCTCGGCGTTCCGGCCGCCGGTTGTTTACGCCTCAGTAGGATGTTGCCTCGATCTTACAGCACGACTCCTACTGGTATTCTCCTTCTCGCTTTGATCTCGTTTCTCACTCAGCACAATAAATCTCGCTTCTTGTCCTTTCTTAGGGCACCGCCGCTATGAAGTGCAGGCGCGGTCCCGTAGCTTTCTCTCTGTTTGCCAGGCCTCTGTCAGGATCCCACCCCTGACAGGGACCCTACCGAATCTTCCCCTACAACACCCTCTGCCACAAGGTGTTGCCTGGTTCCAACCAAGTCAGCGTTCTCTCTAACTTCCTGCCTAACCCCCAGTTTTACCAGACTGTGAGGAGTGGCCTAATGAATAGTACCCTTAGCTCCCCCTGGAGGCCAGACTGTGAAATGTATTGGTGTATGTGATACCTGGTCAGATGAACTCCTTCAGTGCCATCAGACGTACCATAGCCCCCCTTAGCAGCGGAGCCACAGTACTGCAACGACCAGGACTCTGGGGCGCTGCATTCCCCCCCGGTTAAATCCAGTACTCCTGGACTGGGAAGAAAACAACAATACATGTCAGCAAAAAGACATACAATTTTGAAAATGCAAGTACAAGTCAACTTTTTTAACAGAGCTTCCCTTTATGGGAGGTGAGGACACTTGAACGTTACAAACATGGTTAAATAAATTAAATAACTTTATTATAAATAACTTTTCTTACCCAACCGGGTATTCTACTAAGTGCAAAATCTTTGAACAATAATTTAACATTGCCTTTAAGGACGTACTCGCTAAATCCACTAAAGACCTTCTTATATCACATATAAGGCTAATTAACTTTTATGCATTCTCCTACTTTACGTCTGCAGGACCGCCTGTCCTAACTGCTCCAGACCTACTGCCTCTCCTTTCTGTTACAGGACCGCTCCTTTCCACCCGAGCCTACTGTCCTTCCACCACTATACACAGTATAGAACATATTTTTCTTTCAGTTCAAGATCACTGAGCCATCCCTATATGGCTCCTAAGAGGACTCACCAACTAACCCCTACGGGTTCACTTTCTGTCCTCATTCTTCCATTAACATTATTGAACATTTCTTACAATCAACTAGTTAGTTACATTTAACTTTCACATATCAACATCATCAATACTTTCTTTTTCAAAACATTATTGCCATTCAACCATCTTAAGGCAACACTGTTCATAAGTGCAGGATGTGAACATCCCCTTTAAGAGGGGACCAAGTCTCTATGAGGTAGTGCAACTTCTCAAGCCGCAAGTCCGTATGCAGCAAGGACTTCAGTGCAGGTTCCAAGAACCTTATCTTCGCAAAGAGTCCGTCTTTATGTAAAACCAGTAGAGAGCACCTTTAAGAAGGTGCAAACTATATACAAGAAGTTTGTATCATGCATTGTTCATGATTCACCAGTTCTTTGATAACTTGTGCAAAACGTAGAAAACAAACAAAAACAATAGGGATCCCGGGTCAACAAAGGGATCCCTTTAAGAGTTAACCCTGGACGGGTTTTAGCAGCAAAATAGCAGAGAAAAACAATGAAAACAATTAACTTATTTACAATGGCAAAGCGTTCAGATATTTACTTAAACCAATCAGGGGGCAGCACCGGCGGAGGTAACCCCTTAGGATATTGCCCGCCGCCTGGCACTGCGTAAGGTGGAGTACTGTCCCATCTGGGGGTTTGTGTACCCACTGTCTTCAGTGCTGGAGCAGCAGAAGCACCACCCACCTGAGGAGGCGCCTCCTTGGCCACGATGGTGGTTGAAGTGATGATGCTGCACGTTGTGGTCTTGACCATAGTGCACGTTGGAGTGACCTCGGTGGTCCTGGTGGTGATCATGGGCTGGCCACAAGGGGGCACCTTTGCTACAGGGGTCAGCTTCACTGGTACCTTAGTCGGGGGCGTCACAGGGTTCTGCCTCTTGTGGACGTTCAGGGCAAACCACCCCTTTTTCCCAAAGTGTCTGGTGTAACTAACCCCGTCCCCCGGGTAGAGATCCCGGCCTGGGTGGCTCTCTCTGAGGTGCGACTCAACATCCCTCCGGTTTACAAACACCTCCGCATACAGGCCCGGCTCTTTAATGAAGCCCCAGCCTCCGCGGAGCTTGAAGGTGGTGATGATGCCCTGCCTGCGCGGGGCCTGGTGAGCGGTGGGGTCCTTGCGGGCCCGGTCCTTGACCACCAGGTCTTTTTGATGGTGGGCCTCCAGCCCGGCCTGGTACTCCTTTTCCTTCTCCTCCCACTGCTGTTCCAGCTGGGCCTGGTATTCCTCCCAGCTCAGGGCCTGCACCATCTCCCCTTCCTGTGTTTTCACCCCGGGGAACCCCATAAGGTTGGATCCTGGGTTCACCCAGCGGCATACCGTGCGTTCCGCACGGTTCTCACACAACAGTGTGGTTGGCGCGATCGGGGCCTTCAGGCGGTGTTCCATGCCCGTTGCCTCCTCCCATGGTAACAGGCGTTGGAGTCTATGGGTCCCAGGGAGAGGGGGTGCCGCAACGGGGCCTATTAACAAGTCCTCTGCTGGCGGGACAGGGTCGACGGATTCACCAGCCGATGCAGGTTCCTCGTCCGCGGCAGGTTCCGCTGGCGGTGTCGGCGAGGGTCCCAGCAACAACTCCGGTAGTGGTACAGGATCCGATGTCAGAGGACCTCCTTCCGGCGCCACCTGGTGCGGAGCCTGGGCCTCCGCGTTTAGCTGAAGGAGCTGGTGGATCAGGTCTCCCATCTCAGCCTGCAACAGATCAGCACTGTCCATGGAGAATTGGCTGCGGTACTCGTCCGGGTAGTTGGGGGAGACTTCTGCTTCCACCCCACATTCGGGTTCCGAGCTGCTGGCCATGGCGTCCTCCACGTGGGTCGCTTCTTGATCCTTTTCCCGCTCTCTCCTTCGTGGGCGGTTTCGTTTTCGTTGTCTCCGCCCTCCATTGAGGATTAGGAGGCGGATCTCAGCTGCTGACGGACACGTCCTCACAGTGCAGAAATATTTAGACTGGGCGGCCATTGTCTTTCGCGCTCTCCAGCTTGTTCACGCCCACTCCACGCCCTTCTTCTTCTCCTGCGCTCTCCTCAGCTCTGTAATGGCGGATTTTGGCGGCAAGTGGCGCGGCACAGTCTTTGCAATAAATCACAGTCCAAGTATAATAAATCACAGTTCCAAGGCACACATGACCCGATTCTTCAGGCTTAAGTAGATCCTGTTCGTGACGCCAAGTTGTAGCGCCCCCACTGCCGCAGGGCCGAGGGGTACCCAGTACCGGGCCTCTGAGTCTCTGCTCTGGGGTTGTCACGGTGGCTAGACCCGGTTCCGTGACCCTGCTGAGGGGCGCACAGTGATAGATGTGGATGATGGTGGTAGTGTAGTGCCGGTCGCAGTCAATAACGAGGACACCAGGTTGCAGTCTCTTTACCTCTTTACTGAAGGCTTCGGGGTCCTCAATCCGGAATACGGTTAACCGGGCTGCGCAAGTCCGGCCGGTCCGATGGCACCTCCAGAGTTCCCTTTGCAGGTGGAAATCTGTGCCTTCCTGCTAGCGCTATGTGTTGTGGTCCTCCCCTGCTGTGCTTACGGGATAGTCCCCACAACTGTTGTGTCTGTTTCTCGTGTTCCCTCACAACTAGTGTTGAGCGATACCGTCCGATACTTGAAAGTATCGGTATCGGAAAGTATCGGCCGATACCGGCAAAGTATCGGATCCAATCCGATACCGATACCCGATACCAATACAAGTCAATGGGACTCAAGTATCGGACGGTATTCCTGATGGTTCCCAGGGTCTGAAGGAGAGGAAACTCTCCTTCAGGCCCTGGGAACCATATTAATGTGTAAAAGAAAGAATTAAAATAAAAAATATTGCTATACTCACCTCTCCGAGGGATCCGGCAGCGTTGTTTGCTTAAAATTCGCGCTTTTCTCTCCTTACGTGAAGTCCCGGCTTTGTGATTGGTTGCGTCGCAGTCACATGGGCGACGCAACCAATCACAGCAAGCCGTGACGTAATTTCAGGTCCTTAAGGATTTTAAAATTACGTCCCGGCTTTGTGATTGGTTGCGTCGCAGTCACATGGGCGACGCAACCAATCACAGCAAGCCGTGACGTAATTTCAGGCCCTTAAGGATTTTAAAATTACGTCCCAGCTTTGTGATTGGTTGCGTCGCAGTCACATGGGCGACGCAACCAATCACAAGCCGTGACGTCACGGGAGGCTGGACACGCGCGCATTTTAAAATGAGCGCTTGTCCAGCCTCCCGTGACGTCCCGGCTTGTGATTGGTTGCATCGCGGTCAACCAATCACAAGCCGGGAGGCTGGACACGCGCGCATTTTAAAATGAGCGCTTGTCCAGCCTCCCGTGACGTCCCGGCTTGTGATTGGTTGCATCGCGGTCAACCAATCACAAGCCGGGAGGCTGGACACGCGCGCATTTTAAAATGAGCGCTTGTCCAGCCTCCCGTGACGTCCCGGCTTGTGATTGGTTGCATCGCGGTCAACCAATCACAAGCCGGGAGGCTGGACAAGCGCTCATTTTAAAATGCGCGCGTGTCCAGCCTCCCGGCTTGTGATTGGTTGACCGCGATGCAACCAATCACAAGCCGGGACGTCACGGGAGGCTGGACAAGCGCTCATTTTAAAATGCGCGCGTGTCCAGCCTCCCGTGACGTCACGGCTTGTGATTGGTTGCGTCGCCCATGTGACTGCGACGCAACCAATCACAAGCCGGGACTTCACGTAAAGGAAAGAAAAGCGCGAATTTTAAACAAAGAACGCTGCCGCTTCCCTCGGTAAGGTGCAGGCTGCGTCGGAGAGGTGAGTATAGCAATATTTTTTATTTTAATTCTCTCTTTTACACATTTTTACATTAATGTTGTTTCGATCCCGATACCACAAAAGTATCGGATCTCGGTATCGGAATTCCGATACCCGCAAGTATCGGCCGATACCCGATACTTGCGGTATCGGAATGCTCAACACTACTCACAACTCGATTAGATGATCTTCTGCTAATCTTCCGTCCCTCCCAGGTGTTATGGTTGGGACGCACCCGTATGACGGGTAGGCTCGGAGCTCTTCCGGGACCCTAGAGTCGCCCCTCTCCAAAGGTTGCCCCCTATGTCTGCGTAGGTGATTTAGGTGAGACAGCCCGCCTGTGACTGACTGTCCTGCCGTTGGTTTGAAGTATGGCTTAGAGCTCTGTACCTCCTCGGCGTTCCGGCCGCTGGTTGTTTACGCCTCAGTAGGATGTTGCCTCGATCTTACAGCACGACTCCTACTGGTATTCTCCTTCTCGCTTTGATCTCGTTTCTCACTCAGCACAATAAATCTCGCTTCTTGTCCTTTCTTAGGGCACCGCCGCTATGAAGTGCAGGCGCGGTCCCGTAGCTTTCTCTCTGTTTGCCAGGCCTCTGTCAGGATCCCACCCCTGACAGGGACCCTACCGAATCTTCCCCTACAACACCCTCTACCACAAGGTGTTGCCTGGTTCCAACCCAGTCAGCGTTCTCTCTAACTTCCTGCCTAACCCCCAGTTTTACCAGACTGTGAGGAGTGGCCTAATGAATAGTACCCTTAGCTCCCCCTGGAGGCCAGACTGTGAAATGTATTGGTGTATGTGATACCTGGTCAGATGAACTCCTTCAGTGCCATCAGACGTACCATAGCCCCCCTTAGCGGCGGAGCCACAGTACTGCAACGACCAGGACTCTGGGGCGCTGCATGAACATGTCGTATGCTTGTGTGCACCTGATAGAGAAGATCCTCCCTCGCTTCCAAGCATGACATCACTCTCCCCGTGAGGAATGCAATGCCACTGTGACAACCCGGAACCTGGGGTGTCACACATCCCTTTAAATTGAGCTACTGCCGACTCTTCACTGCACCCGGGGTTTTATTGACATGAGGTTCCTATAGTTATAATGCATTTTTATTACCTCCATACTTCCATTCTGGAACGCAAAGTCACATGGCGAAACCTGAACGCAGGATACATTTGTCAGGAGTCAGAGCGCTTCTCCGAACATCAGCGATGACATCACTAGTCGTCCAATATCAACATTTATTTTACAGGATAAATATAATACAAATATTTATGTGTTCGCATCGGCCCGGCAATCGTTGCCTTGACTACACTGGAACCCCAGCTAATATCCGAGCGTTATATTTCCCGTCGTAGCGTCTAATACACTGTATTTAAATAATGCTGGAGATTAGACGTGAAGCTTTTGCTATGAAAAGTGTGAAGTTTTTGAGATCTCCTCGCTTTGCAAACTTGTGTTGTCATGCTCATTATATAAGCGAAAATTACAATGGAGCCGCGCTGGTTTGGCAAGCACCTGAATATTTATACATATTTAAATTAAAGTAGCATTGTCTTGGAAAATGTACGTGTTCTGACACTTAAAAAAGAAACAAAGTTGTCCTTGAATCTAATAACCTTTATTTAAACATGACAGCGGGAAGCGCTATTATTCACTGGGGCGTTAGTGTTCCACATTCACTCAAAGGAATTTTATTTCGGCTTTGTACATTTTTTTGTGAATTTTTTTTTCCAGATATACATTGTTTACAATATACCTTACATTTTTAATTTCCATACAAGAATTTCCATTTAAGTTTGAAAAGATTTTATGATATTCGAAGCATAACCCCTCCGCCGTCTCTCGTGTGCTTTGATATAATGTTACTAAGGGGCATCGGTTTACAAGGATATTTCCAAGTGAATGGGGCTATACTAGACACAACCTGGAGTCTAAGGTGGCGCTGTTCATAAAGAAAGATGACCGAGATCGGACTGAGAATCTGCCTCCAGAGATTATGTTAGATGAAAAGAGGTGTTACCAGTGTGAGACATGTAATGACTGACAGTCTGCTCTCCTGATTTACGTGTCTCACACTGGCGACGCCTCCTTTCATTTAACCTAAGCTCTCAAAGGGAAATTCTGATGCATATCTGTGTCCCACCCACAGATCTCAACAGCTCATTTACATATTAAGAAAAACAGGGAATAAAACATCGGATAGTAGATATTGGTGGACCAGGGAAATGCGGTAGATATAGTACATCTCGACTTCAGCAAAGCATCTGATAAAGTGTCTCATACTATCCTTATTGAAAAAATGACCAAGTATGGGACTGACAAGGCTTCGGTTAGGTGGATTCATAACTGGCTCAGTGATCATACTCAAAGAGTGGTGATAAATCGTTGCACATCCAGTTGGAAGTGTTTCAAGTGGGACAACACAAGGCTCTGTTCTGGCCTCAGTGTGTAGCCTTGGGGTCCTGGGTTTATATCTGCAGTACCGGAATCCTTTGTTTACATCTGTAGTTACGGGTTCATGTTTATATCTGCTTTTATGGGTTCTGGGTTTATATCTGCAGTTACGGGGTCCTGGGTTTATATCTGCAGTTACGGGGTCCTGGGTAAATATCTGCAGTATTTGGGTCCTTGGTTTATATAATTCATTGGTGTCCTGTGTTTAAATCTGCAGTACCATGTTCCCAGGTTTATATCTGCAGTAACGGGGTCACGGGTTTAAATCTTGAGCACGAGGATCCTGGGTTTATATCTGGAGCATCAGGCTCCTGGGTTTTATATCTGCAGCATCAGGTCCTGGGTTTAAATCTGGAGCATTGGGCTCCAGGTTTTATAGCTGGAGCATTGGGCTCCTGGGTTTATAGCTGCAGTAGCGGAGTCCTAGGTTTAAATCTGGAGCATCGGGTTCCTGGGTTTATACCTGGAGCATCAAGCTCCTGGGTTTATATCTGCAGCATAGGGGTCTTGGGTTTATATCCACAGCATCGAGGTCCCGGGTTTATATCTTCAACTACAGGGTCCTGGGTTTACATCCACAGCATCAGGGTCCTGGGTTTATATCTGCAGCATCGGTGTCCTGGGTTTATATTTGCATCTACAGCGTCCTGGGTTTATATCTGCAGCTACAGGGTCCTGGGTTTATATCTGCAGCTACAGGGTCCTCCTGGGTATATATTTTGCAGCATCGGGGTCCTGGGTTTATCTCTGAAGCTACAGGGTCCTGGGTTTATAACTGCAGCACAAGAAATTTGGGAAGAACCTATCACTTTGAACCAGGGAACTAGAGTTGTGTTCAACTTGAGACACAAGATTTTTTTTTTCCCCAATTTTACACGATTTGTATAGTTTTTGTGGGATGTAACTGTTGCAACAAATCTCCTTCCAGCCACGCTCATATTCCTGCACCCATTATATCCAGGTGAATATTTTGTGCAACATTTTGTGAGCCGAGAATCACTAAAACGAGGGTCCGGTGGCATCAGTCCTTCGGCCTCGTCAGCTGTAAATTGAATTTCTCATGAGTCCAGAATATCTTTCCTAATTTTCACCCAGATAAAACCGAACTGTCTGGTTTTCTGTGTTCAGAATGGAAACATCCATCTCTTCAGAAGTTTCTATTTTAAGTCGTATTTCGACATTTTCTATTTATTTATTGTCCTTCATCTGTTTGAAACGATTAATTCTATTTAAACAGACATATCCTTGAAAGTGGACCAAGATTAGCCCAAAATATAGCACATTGCATTTTTAATAACGCCTCATTAGCCTGCCTTTTATTAGGTCATTTTCTGGTAATGGGGGTGAAAAGACACTGGCCTTAGCCGGAATTTCAACTTTTTATATTTTCTCATTTACTGAGGCCTGTGAGATTCCTAACGCAAAATGAAGATGCCCAATGTCTTGAGTTTCACTGACTTTATAAAAACTTTTAGGACAGAATATCGATACAATAGGTGATAACTACTGATGAGCGAACGTGCTTGGATGAGCGTGCTCGGGTGCTAACTGAGTGAATTCGGCGTGCTCGAAAAATATGTTCGAGTCCCCTCGGCTGCATGTCTCACAGTCGCAACATATGCAGGCCTTGTCTAACAAACTGGCAATCCCTGCATGTGTTGCGGCTGTAGAACACCCATGAGACATGCAGCCGCGGAGATTTGTACATATTATTCGAGCACGCCTGAGACACTCAGTTATCACCCGAGCATGCTCAGATAACACCTTACCCGGGCACGTTCGCTCATCACTAGCGATGACAATCAGAGCTTCTCAGTGCTTATTCATTTATTAATCCATCCAGTTCACCGTTATTTGTGATTGAGCATAATGTCACATTTACATGTAGCTGAAAAATGGGGCCCTGGACTTGGCTACTGGTGGGCCCTTGGTACCGCAGTCTGATGCTGTCTCTAGGGTACTTCCAGTTGCACTTTCAACTTGGGTGTGACACAGGAGAGTTTTTTGCGGTCCGGGATTGGACTGGAGCAGTGTATAAAGTGGGCTACGTGACTGTGTCATTTCAATAGTGGCGATAGCCCCATCCTCTGTTATAGCCGATGTATAGACAGAGGAGGAGGCTGGCTTAGCTATTGAAATGAGTGGTCAGCCTGCCTCCTCCAATCAGCACTGAAACTCCATCTCGTGTTGACCACAAGCCAGAAGTGGTCCTGCTAAGAAGATGATCTGATGTTTTGAGCACCTTTGGTAATACAAGTATATTAATAACAATCCCTTTAACTAGATGCCAAGAAAGGGACAGGTCTAAGAAGCTACTGGGCCCTCATATAAGAGCTGTGGCAGCAAACAATATCAATCTAGGTGCCATTACGAGCAGTGCTGCCCTCCAATCAGACAGAGCCCCTTTGGGCAGGAATGGTAACATACAGTGGCCACTAGGGGGAGCTTACTGACTAATATTTTGATCATTGTATTCAGTGTCTGCAGTGAGCTCCCCCTAGTGGCAGCAGTAAGCAGAAAGAATTTCATCAGGTAACGATTTGCTCGATATTTGGACTTCTGTGCCATTAAATTTGTTTTTTACAAAGATAAAATATAAGTTAATCTGCACAGAATTCTATAATTTTTTGGAATGGTGTTAAGAGTGGGCATTCAGTGATAAAAATACAGTTTCTAGTTCTGTTTCTTTAATTGCAAAACCTAATTAGTGAGATTGCTAAAAAAAACAAAGAAATGCAGGCAGATCACCTTTCCCTATAGCTGTAATGATACATTTCCACCCCACTAACAGCTTGTGCCTTCTATACATCCTTAACTAGTCCGGGGAGGCCGATGCATCATGAAATCAGCTTCTATAAAGATTCGGTGATTACAAGTCTGTCTGAACATTGTGTATTGAAGTATGTGATGTGCTAATTAATTATGTCTAATACATTACCTGCTGATCCTAAGAGAGGGACTTTCTGGCTTTTTACAGCTTTTTTGCTGTGGGCATGAAGACACAGAGGGGCGTCAGGTGGATGTGAGCGCAGATATAAAAGGAGATGAGAAATGCAATGTCTGGAGGGAATATCTAGCTATAATGGGTCACTTATTGCTGCAGGATGCGCAGAACAGGACAGAATGCAACTTGCTGCGCGAGGCTTATGACATGTTCTTTGTACACGGCATCTCCGTCCCTTTATAATATCCCTATGTGTTTTATATTCATTAGGAGCGCACAAAGACCCCCTTTTTTGCCTTGGTACAGCCGAAGACAGATGGTTTATTTTTATCACTCTATAAAGCTAAGCTATAAAATGATGAAATAGATGTTTGTCCAGCGATGTCATTATCAGCCGCTCCCCCATCCCCACAACCAAATACAACAGAGTCAATAATCAGCAAAACATCCTAAAGAGTGAGATCCTGTGCTGGAGAATAAGGACATGGTGACAGGACACGGCAGCATGTGCTAGAACGCCACCATTCTCATAAGGAAGGACATGGGACAGCCGCATACATTACATAACTTACCCTGTACTGATCCTGAGTTACCTCCTGCATTAAACCCCAGAGCTGTACTCACTATTCTGCTGGTGCAGTCACTGTGTACATACATTACATTACTGATCCTGAGTTACATCCTGTATTATACCCCAGAGCTGCACTCACTATTCTGCTGGTGCAGTCACTGTGTACATACATTACATTACTGATCCTGAGTTACCTCCTGCATTATACCCCAGAGCTGCACTCACTATTCTGCTGGTGCAGTCACTGTATACATACATTACTGATCCTGAGTTACATCCTATATTATACGCCAGAGCTGCACTCACTATTCTGCTGGTGCAGACACTGTGTACATACATTACTGATCCTGAGTTACATCCTATATTATACGCCAGAGCTGCACTCACTATTCTGCTGGTGCAGTCACTGTATACATACATTACATTACTGATCCTGAGTTACATCCTGTATTATACTCCAGAGCTGCACTCACTATTCTGCTGGTGCAGTCACTGTGTACATACATTACTGATCCTGAGTTACATCCTATATTATATCCCAGAGCTGCACTCACTATTCTGCTGGTGCAGTCACTGTGTACATACATTACATTACTGATCCTGAGTTACATCCTGTATTATACCCCAGAGCTGCACTCACTATTCTGCTGGTGCAGTCACTGTGTACATACATTACATTACTGATCCTGAGTTACATCCCGTATTATACCCCAGAGCTGCACTCACTATTCTGCTGGTGCAGTCACTGTGTACATACATTACATTACTGATCCTGAGTTACCTCCTGCATTATACCCCAGAGCTGCACTCACTATTCTGCTGGTGCAGTCACTGTATACATACATTACTGATCCTGAGTTACATCCTATATTATACGCCAGAGCTGCACTCACTATTCTGCTGGTGCAGTCACTGTGTACATACATTACTGATCCTGAGTTACATCCTATATTATACGCCAGAGCTGCACTCACTATTCTGCTGGTGCAGTCACTGTATACATACATTACATTACTGATCCTGAGTTACATCCTGTATTATACCCCAGAGCTGCACTCACTATTCTGCTGGTGCAGTCACTGTGTACATACATTACTGATCCTGAGTTACATCCTATATTATACCCCAGAGCTGCACTCACTATTCTGCTGGTGCAGTCACTGTATACATACATTACATTACTGATCCTGAGTTACACCCTGTATTATACCCCAGAGCTGCACTCACAATTCTGCTGGTGCAGTCACTGTGTACATACATTACTGATCCTGAGTTACATCTTATATTATACCCCAGAGCTGTACTCACTATTCTGCTGGTGCAGTCACTGTATACATACATTACATTACTGATCCTGAGTTACATCCTGTATTATACCCCAGAGCTGCACTCACTATTCTGCTGGTGCAATCACTGTGTACATACATTACTGATCCTGAGTTACATCCTGCATTATACCCCAGAGCTGCACTCACTATTCTGCTGGTGCAGTCACTGTGCGCATACATTACATTACTGATCCTGAGTTACATCCTGTATTATACTCCAGAGCTGCACTCACTATTCTGCTTGTGCAGTCGCTGTGTACATACATTACATTACTGATCCTGAGTTACATCCTGTATTATACTCCAGAGCTGCACTCACTATTCTGCTGGTGCAGTCACTGTGTACATACATTACATTACTGATCCTGAGTTACATCCTGTATTATACCCCAGAGCTGCACTCACTATTCTGCTGGTGCAGACAATGTGTACATACATTACATTACATTACTGATCCTGAGTTACATCCTGTAATAAACCCCAGAGCTGCACTCGCTATTCTGCTGGTGCAGTCACTGTGTACATACATTACATTACTGATCCTGAGTTACATCCTGTAGTAAACCCCAGAGCTGCACTCACTATTCTGCTGGTGCAGACACTGTGCACATACATTACATTACTGATCCTGAACTGATCCTGTATTATTCTCCAGAGCTGCACTCACTATTTTGCTGGTGCAGTCACTGTGTACATACTTTACATTACTGATCCTGAGTTACATCCTGTATTATACCCTAAAGCTGCACTCACTATTCTGCTGGTGCAGTCACGGTGTACATACAATACATTACTGATCCTGAGTTACATCCTGCAATAAACCATAGAGCTGCACTCACTATTCTGCTGGTGCAGTCACTGTGCACATACATTACATTACTGCTCCTGAACTGATCCTGTATTATTCTCCAGAGCTGCACTCACTATTCTGCTGGTGCAGTCACTGTTTACATACATTACTGATCCTGAGTTACATCCTGTATTATACCCCAGAGCTGCACTCACTATTCTGCTGGTGCAGTCACTGTATACATACATTACTGATCCTGAGTTACACCCTATATTATACGCCAGAGCTGCACTCACAATTCTGCTGGTGCAGTCACTGTGTACATACATTACTGATCCTGAGTTACATCTTATATTATACCCCAGAGCTGTACTCACTATTCTGCTGGTGCAGTCACTGTATACATACATTACATTACTGATCCTGAGTTACATCCTGTATTATACCCCAGAGCTGCACTCACTATTCTGCTGGTGCAATCACTGTGTACATACATTACTGATCCTGAGTTACATCCTGCATTATACCCCAGAGCTGCACTCACTATTCTGCTGGTGCAGTCACTGTGCGCATTGTTGTGATTTTGCTTTTTGCTCCCTCTAGTGGTCATTAGTGATTTGACTCTGGAGCGTCTGCCTTTTTCTATATCCTCACCTGGGCCGTTAGTTCAGGGGCGTTGCTATATAAGCTCCCTGGACCTTCAGTTCAATGCCTGGCATCGTTGAAATCAGAGCTAATCTGTTGTGCTCTTGTCCTCTGATCCTGGTTCCTGTTTTTCAAGCTAAGTCTGCTTCTTTGCTTTTTGCTTTTGTTTTGTTTGGTATTTTTGTCCAGCTTGTTCCTATCTGTATCCTGACCTTTGCTGGAAGCTCTAGGGGGCTGGTGTTCTCCCCCCGGACCGTTAGACGGTTCGGGGGTTCTTGAATCTCCAGCGTGGATTTTTATAGGGTTTTTGTTGACCAGATAAGTTATCTTGCTATATTCTGCTATTAGTAAGCTGGCCTCTCTTTGCTGAACCTAGTTCATTTCTGTGTTTGTCATTTCCTCTTACCTCACCGTTATTATTTGTGGGGGGCTTGTATCTTGCTTTGGGGTCCCTTTCTCTGGAGGCAAGAGAGGTCTTTGTTTTCTTCTCCTAGGGGTAGTTAGATTCTCCGGCTGGCGCGAGTCATCTAGCGATCACCGTAGGCATGATCCCCGGCTACTTCTAGTGTTGGCGTTAGGAGTAGCTATTTGGTCAACCCAGTTACCACAGCCCTATGAGCTGGATTTTTGTATCTTGCAGACTTACACGTTCCTCTGAGACCCTGTCCACTGGGGTCATAACAGTATGCCAGGCCAGTATTAAATGTTTAATGCATTGCAGAAGTGGGATTATAAGAAAGAAAATTTTGAGTTTTTTTTTTCCCCTCTCTCATTTTTTTTTTTCTTTTCCCCTTTACCTCAGAGTGGCTTAAGCTTGCTGCAGACATGAATGTCCAGACCTTGATTACAAGTGTGGACCAGCTTGCCGCTCGTGTGCAGGGTATACAAGATTATGTTACCAGAAATCCTAGGTCTGAACCCAAGATTCCGATTCCTGAACTGTTTTCAGGAGACCGATTTAAGTTTAGGAATTTCAGGAATAATTGTAAATTATTTTTGTCCCTGAAACCTTGTTCGTCTGGAGACTCTGCTCAAGTAAAAATTGTTATTTCATTCTTACGGGGTGACCCTCAGGATTGGGCTTTTTCGTTGGCGCCAGGAGATCCGGCATTGGCTGATATTGATGCGTTTTTTCTGGCGCTCGGTTTACTTTATGAGGAACCCAATCTTGAGATTCAGGCAGAGAAAGCCTTGCTGGCTATGTCTCAGGGCCAGGACGAGGCTGAGGTGTATTGCCAAAAATTTCGGAAATGGTCCGTGCTGACACATTGGAACGAGTGTGCACTGGCCGCTAATTTTAGAAATGGCCTTTCTGAGGCCATTAAGAATGTTATGGTGGGTTTTCCCATTCCCACAGGTCTGAATGATACCATGTCCCTGGCTATTCAAATTGACCGGCGGTTGCGGGAGCGCAAAACCGCAAATTCCCTCATGTTGTTGTCTGAACAGACACCTGATGTGATGCAATGTGATAGAAAAACCGCAAATTCCCTCATGGTGTTGTCTGAACAGACACCTGATGTGATGCAATGTGATAGAAAAACCGCAAATTCCCTCATGGTGTTGTCTGAACGGACACCTGATTTGATGCAATGTGATAGAATCCTGACTAGAAATGAGAGGAAAATTCATAGACGCCGGAATGGCTTGTGCTACTACTGTGGTGATTCTACACATGTTATCTCAGCATGCTCTAAACGTATATCTAAGGTTGTTAGTCCTGTCACCGTTGGTAATTTGCATCCTAAGTTTATTCTGTCTGTAACTTTGATTTGCTCACTGTCATCTTATCCTGTCATGGCGTTTGTAGATTCAGGTGCTGCCCTGAGTCTTATGGATCTCTCATTTGCTAAGCGCTGTGGTTTTATTCTTGAACCATTAGAAAATCCTATCCCTCTTAGGGGTATTGATGCTACGCCATTGGCAGAAAATAAGCCGCAGTATTGGACACAGGTTACCATGTGCATGACTCCTGAACACCGCGAGGTGATACGTTTTCTCGTTCTACATAAAATGCATGATTTGGTTGTTTTGGGGCTGCCATGGTTACAGACCCATAATCCAGTCCTTGACTGGAAGGCTATGTCAGTGTCTAGTTGGGGCTGTCGTGGTATTCATGAGGATTCCCTGCCTGTGTCTATTGCTTCTTCTACGCCTTCGGAAGTTCCGGAGTACTTGTCTGATTATCAGGATGTCTTTAGCGAGTCCAGGTCCAGTGCATTGCCTCCTCATAGGGACTGTGACTGTGCAATAGATTTGATTCCAGGCAGTAAGTTTCCTAAGGGAAGACTGTTTAATCTGTCGATACCTGAACATACCGCTATGCGTTCATATATCAAGGAGTCTCTGGAGAAAGGACACATCCGTCCGTCTTCTTCCCCTCTTGGTGCGGGATTCTTTTTTGTGGCTAAAAAGGACGGATCTTTGAGGCCTTGTATTGACTATCGGCTTTTAAATAAGATCACTGTCAAATTTCAGTATCCTTTGCCGCTGTTGTCTGACTTGTTTGCCCGGATTAAAGGTGCCAAGTGGTTTACCAAGATAGACCTTCGTGGTGCGTACAACCTTGTGCGCATTAAGCAAGGGGATGAATGGAAAACCGCATTCAATACGCCCGAAGGTCATTTTGAGTACTTGGTGATGCCTTTTGGGCTCTCTAATGCACCTTCAGTTTTTCAGTCCTTTATGCATGACATTTTCCGGAACTATCTGGATAAATTTCTGATCGTTTATCTGGATGATATTCTGGTTTTTTCTGATAATTGGGACTCGCATGTGGAGCAGGTCAGGATGGTCTTTAAAATTTTGCGTGAAAATTCTTTGTTTGTCAAGGGCTCAAAGTGTCTTTTTGGTGTACAGAAGGTTCCCTTTTTGGGGTTCATTTTTTCCCCTTCTGCTGTGGAGATGGACCCAGTCAAGGTCCGAGCTATTCTTGATTGGACTCAGCCCTCGTCAGTTAAGAGTCTTCAGAAGTTCTTGGGTTTCGCTAACTTCTACCGTCGTTTTATCGCTAACTTTTCTAGCATTGTGAAACCTTTGACGGATATGACCAAGAAGGGCTCCGATGTGGTTAATTGGGCTCCTGCTGCCGTGGAGGCTTTCCAGGAGTTGAAACGTCGGTTTACTTCGGCGCCTGTTTTGTGCCAGCCTGATGTCTCGCTTCCCTTTCAAGTTGAGGTGGATGCTTCAGAGATTGGAGCAGGGGCCGTTTTGTCGCAGAGAGGCCCTGGTTGCTCTGTTATGAGACCTTGCGCCTTTTTCTCTAGGAAGTTTTCGCCTGCGGAGCGAAATTATGATGTGGGCAATCGGGAGTTGTTGGCCATGAAATGGGCATTTGAGGAGTGGCGTCATTGGCTCGAGGGTGCTAAGCATCGTGTGGTGGTCTTGACTGATCACAAAAATCTGATGTATCTCGAGTCTGCTAAACGCCTGAATCCTAGACAGGCCCGCTGGTCATTGTTTTTCTCCCGTTTTGACTTTGTTGTCTCGTATTTACCAGGTTCAAAGAATGTGAAGGCCGATGCTCTTTCCAGGAGCTTTGTGCCTGATGCTCCTGGAGTCGCTGAACCTGTTGGTATTCTTAAGGATGGTTTTATCTTGTCAGCTATTTCTCCAGATCTGCGACGTGTGTTGCAGAGATTTCAGACTGATAGGCCTGATTCTTGTCCACCTGACAGACTGTTTGTGCCTGATAAGTGGACCAGCAGAGTCATTTCCGAGGTTCATTCCTCGGTGTTGGCAGGTCACCCAGGAATTTTTGGCACCAGAGATCTGGTGGCCAGATCCTTTTGGTGGCCTTCCTTGTCTAGGGATGTGCGGTCATTTGTACAGTCCTGTGGGACTTGTGCTCGAGCTAAGCCTTGCTGTTCTCGTGCCAGCGGGTTGCTCTTGCCCTTGCCTGTCCCTAAGAGACCTTGGACACATATCTCCATGGATTTCATTTCTGATCTTCCGGTGTCTCAGGGCATGTCTGTTATCTGGGTGATATGTGATCGCTTCTCCAAGATGGTCCATTTGGTTCCTTTGCCTAAGCTGCCTTCCTCTTCCGATCTGGTTCCTGTGTTTTTCCAGAACGTGGTTCGTTTGCACGGCATCCCTGAGAATATTGTGTCAGACAGAGGATCCCAGTTCATTTCCAGATTCTGGCGATCCTTTTGTAGTAGGATGGGCATTGACTTGTCGTTTTCGTCTGCTTTCCATCCTCAGACTAATGGACAGACGGAGCGAACTAATCAGACTTTGGAGGCTTATTTGAGGTGTTTTGTCTCTGCTGATCAGGACGATTGGGTGACCTTCTTGCCGTTAGCTGAGTTTGCCCTTAATAATCGGACTAGTTCCGCCACCTTGGTTTCGCCGTTTTTCTGCAACTCTGGTTTCCACCCTCGTTTTTCTTCGGGTCATGTGGAACCTTCTGACTGCCCTGGGGTGGATTCTGTGGTGGATAGGTTGCAGCGGATCTGGAATCTTGTGGTGGACAACTTGAAGTTGTCACAGGAGAGGGCTCAGCGCTTTGCCAACCGCCGCCGCGGTGTGGGTCCCCGACTACGTGTTGGGGATTTGGTGTGGCTTTCTTCCCGCTTTGTTCCTATGAAGGTTTCCTCTCCCAAATTTAAACCTCGTTTTATTGGTCCTTACAAGATATTGGAAATTCTTAATCCTGTATCCTTTCGCCTGGATCTTCCTGTGTCGTTTGCTATCCACAACATGTTTCATAGGTCCTTGTTGCGGCGGTACGTTGTGCCTGTGGTTCCTTCTGCTGAGCCTCCTGCTCCGGTGTTGGTTGAGGGCGAGTTGGAGTACGTGGTGGAGAAGATCTTGGATTCTCGTCTCTCCAGGCGGAGGCTTCAGTACCTAGTCAAGTGGAAGGGCTATGGTCAGGAAGATAATTCCTGGGTGGTCGCCTCTGATGTTCATGCGGCCGATTTAGTTCGTGCCTTTCACGCCGCTCATCCTGATCGCCCTGGTGGTCGTGGTGAGGGTTCGGTGACCCCTCACTAAGGGGGGGGGACTGTTGTGATTTTGCTTTTTGCTCCCTCTAGTGGTCATTAGTGATTTGACTCTGGAGCGTCTGTCTTTTTCTATATCCTCACCTGGGCCGTTAGTTCAGGGGCGTTGCTATATAAGCTCCCTGGACCTTCAGTTCAATGCCTGGCATCGTTGAAATCAGAGCTAATCTGTTGTGCTCTTGTCCTCTGATCCTGGTTCCTGTTTTTCAAGCTAAGTCTGCTTCTTTGCTTTTTGCTTTTATTTTGTTTGGTATTTTTGTCCAGCTTGTTCCTATCTGTATCCTGACCTTTGCTGGAAGCTCTAGGGGGCTGGTGTTCTCCCCCCGGACCGTTAGACGGTTCGGGGGTTCTTGAATCTCCAGCGTGGATTTTTATAGGGTTTTTGTTGACCAGATAAGTTATCTTGCTATATTCTGCTATTAGTAAGCTGGCCTCTCTTTGCTGAACCTAGTTCATTTCTGTGTTTGTCATTTCCTCTTACCTCACCGTTATTATTTGTGGGGGGCTTGTATCTTGCTTTGGGGTCCCTTTCTCTGGAGGCAAGAGAGGTCTTTGTTTTCTTCTCCTAGGGGTAGTTAGATTCTCCGGCTGGCGCGAGTCATCTAGCGATCACCGTAGGCATGATCCCCGGCTACTTCTAGTGTTGGCGTTAGGAGTAGCTATTTGGTCAACCCAGTTACCACAGCCCTATGAGCTGGATTTTTGTATCTTGCAGACTTACACGTTCCTCTGAGACCCTGTCCACTGGGGTCATAACAGCGCATACATTACATTACTGATCCTGAGTTACATCCTGTATTATACTCCAGAGCTGCACTCACTATTCTGCTGGTGCAGTCGCTGTGTACATACATTACATTACTGATCCTGAGTTACATCCTGTATTATACTCCAGAGCTGCACTCACTATTCTGCTGGTGCAGTCACTGTGTACATACATTACATTACTGATCCTGAGTTACATCCTGTATTATACCCCAGAGCTGCACTCACTATTCTGCTGGTGCAGACAATGTGTACATACATTACATTACATTACTGATCCTGAGTTACATCCTGTAATAAACCCCAGAGCTGCACTCGCTATTCTGCTGGTGCAGTCACTGTGTACATACATTACATTACTGATCCTGAGTTACATCCTGTAGTAAACCCCAGAGCTGCACTCACTATTCTGCTGGTGCAGACACTGTGCACATACTTTACATTACTGATCCTGAGTTACATCCTGTATTATACCCTAAAGCTGCACTCACTATTCTGCTGGTGCAGTCACTGTGTACATACAATACATTACTGATCCTGAGTTACATTCTGCAATAAACCATAGAGCTGCACTCACTATTCTGCTGGTGCAGTCACTGTGCACATACATTACATTACTGCTCCTGAACTGATCCTGTATTATTCTCCAGAGCTGCACTCACTATTCTGCTGGTGCAGTCACTGTTTACATACATTACTGACCCTGAGTTACATCCTGTATTATACCCCAGAGCTGCACTCACTATTCTGCTGGTGCAGTCACTGTGTACATACATTACATTACTGATCCTGAGTTACATCCTGTATTATACTCCAGAGCTGCACTCACTATTCTGTTGGTGCAGTCACTGTGTGCATACATTACATTACTGATCCTGAGTTACCTCCTGTATTATACTCCAGAGCTGCACTCATTATTCTGCTGGTGCAGTCACTGTGTACATACATTACATTACTGATCCTGAGTTACATCCTGTATTATACCCCAGAGCTGCACTCACTATTCCGCTGGTGCAGTCACTGTGTACATACATTACATTACTGATCCTGAGTAACATCCTGTATTATACTCCAGAGCTGCACTCACTATTCTGTTGGTGCAGTCACTGTGTGCATACATTACATTACTGATCCTGACTCACCTCCTGTATTATACTCCAGAGCTGCACTCATTATTCTGCTGGTGCAGTCACTGTGTACATACATTACATTACTGATCCTGAGTTACATCCTGTATTATACCCCAGAGCTGCACTCACTATTCTGCTGGTGCAGTCACTGTGTACATACATTACATTACTGATTCTGAGTTACATCCTGTATCTCTTTTTTTATTATAAAAGTACAAAACAAAACCTACAGGCAAAGCTTACAGACAAACTCAATAACAAAACAAATGATTCACTATCCCCAAAAGTCCTATGTCCAGCAGATTTATACAAACAAAATGTTCCTCCATTTCATTAATACCCCCTAGCAAGGGAAGATCCCATAACCTATATCCTTTTTTCCCTTCGGGCTGTCCCACACGTCCAGATAATTCCGTACCGGAATAAATCGGTACCGGAGTTATCCGTGTCCGTGTGCCCGTGAGCTCACGTAGGCCATACGTGCGGCACACGTGTGCCGCCCGTCTGCCGAGTGGGTACCACACGGAGCGTGTGGTACCCACGCGTGTTGTACACTGCATCGTGCTGAAGCCGCGATTCATATCTTCTGTGCAGCAGCATTTGCTGCATAGAAGATATGAATAATAGTGTTTAAAAGAAAGATCTATCTGTCCGCCGCCCTCCCACCCCCTGTGCGCCCCCCCGCTGTTCTGAAAATACTCACCCGCTTCCCTCGTTGGCTGTCGCTGCTTCCTGTGCTGGCCGCCCCTTCTACTGTATGCGGTCACGTGGGGCCGCTCATTTACAGTCATGAATAGGCGGCTCCACCCCTATGGGAGGTGGAGCCACATATTCATTACTCTAATCGGCGGCCCCACATGACCGCATACAGTAGAAGGCGATTCTTTGTGCGATTCTGCACAAAGAAGTGACATGCTGCGGGTTGTAAACTGCTGCGTTTCTGCACGGTTTTTCCCGCAGCATGTGCACAGCGGTTTGCGGTTTCCATAGGGTTTACATGTAAATGTAAACGCTATGGAAACTGCTGCAGATCCGCAGCATCAAAATCGCCGCGGATCCGCGGTAAAACCCGCAAAGTGTGAACATGGCCTAACTCTCCCTAGGGCACATTAAAGGAGAAACCCCTCCATAGGAGAGAGGCCCTCCCTGCACCCAGCCTCTCAAACTCCAGCAAGCGCACTTTTGCCAGGTCACCCAGGATGTTCCTAATCCCCTCTTCCCTGGGGAGGACTTTCCGCTGAGTAGACACTAGACACCATGCATTCCACGTGTGGAACCTAGTTACTAAACTATGAAAACAGTGCCCCGATCTCGGCCACCAAGGGACCTGAATGCCCCATAGGCCCACTCCGCATAGGAAAGGCCTGCCAGCCTGGGCCAGCCAATGGAAGCACCCACCCTGCTGTAGACCTCTGTATTAAAGGGACACCGAAGCAGTAAATGCTCCATGCTTTCAAGCATACCGCTACACTCCTCGCGGGGACAATCCCAGTTATCAGAGCATCTGCACTTCAGGTTGTCCCTCACAGCTTCCCATGGAAGCAGCGCCAAGCCAAGTCCCAAAACTTCAAGGGGATCCGCTTAGAGTTTAATAACCCGAGCCCCACCTCCAGATCCCGGCTTGGGCAATCCCTGAGCGCCAGGGGCTTCTGAAAGTGGGTCAACAGGACCCTATTGTCAAGAAACCTTCTCGACATGGTCCTGATCTCCCACACTCCCAGACCCCACCGACGGATCACCTTCAGAATCGGGGTAGCATAAGCCGGAAGATGCCCATGAGGTGTACGAAGGTCCTTTACCTGTCCTCCTGTCTCCCATTCCTGGAAGAAAGGCCGAAACCACCCCCTACAGGAGAATACCCACAGAGGAGCCCTCTCTAACCAGAGGTTGGCGATGTTTGCCTTAAGAAAGGTGTTTACTAGAAACACCACTGGGTTGACCATACCCAACCCTCCTAGTCTCCTCGTGCGGTACATGACCTCCCTCTTGATTAGGTTCAGCCTATTTCCCCATAATTGGAAAAACAGGCTGTAGACCCGTGTCCAAAGAGGCTCTGGCAAGATGCAGACGCTGCACAAATATATTAGCAAAGGAAGCAAATAGCCCTTGGCAAGACTAACCCTTACCCTTAGGGTCAAAGACCAACCCTTCCACTGATCCACCTTCTGGGCGGCAATCTTAAGTCTGCCCTCCCAGTTTTGCTGGGGATAGTCCCCCAGGCCGAAACTGATGCCTAATATTTTTGCTGTGGCCTGAGGCCCTGGAAGAGTGTCCGGGAGATCAAAACTTGGATCTCCCCCTCCCAGCCAGAGACTCTCACACTTGTCCCGGTTGATCATGGACCCGGATGCCACCGAGTAGCGTTCAACCTCAGACATCACCCAATCTCTCTCGAGGATACAAAAAGGGAAACATCATCAGCGTACGCCACTACCCTCAAGGCGGCCTCTGGCTCCGCCTGGTCCATCCTGACTCCCACCAATGGTTCACGCTCCACCCTCCTTAAAAGGGGGTCGATCGCAAACACATATAATAGTGGGCTCAGAGGACAGCCCTGGTGAACACCAGACCTCACCTCAAAAGGGTGTCCGACCCAACCGTTCACGAGCGGAAAAGTCTCTGCCCCATTGTATAAAACTCTCAACCAATCAACAAACCTCCCAGGCAGACCATACCTCAGAAGGACGGACCAGAGGTACTCATGGTTAACCCGGTTAAAGGCCTTCACCTGGTCTAAGGACAGCAAGTACCCCATCCAGTGACCTGCCCTGCCCTGCTCCACTGCCTCCCAGACACCGAGCACAGCACTAAATGTACTGTGGCCTGGAATAGAGCAGTGCTGGGCCCCCGAAAGGAGCCGGGGCGCAAACTGCACCAACCGATTAAAAAGCACCTTTGCCAGAACCTTTCGGTCCGTATTGAGAAGCGCTATGGGACGCCAATTCTCAATATGGGACGAGTCTTTACCCTTTGACAGGATAATCAGGGCTGACTTCCAAATTGAACTGGGCAGAATGTCCGAGGAGAGGCACTCATTAAACACCTCAGTCAAGAGGGGGACCAAAGAGTCCCTAAAAGTCTTGTAGAACTCGGATGTTAAGCCATCCGGACCGGGCGACTTTTTGGGCCGGAGCCCATCAATCGCCCGTCTCACTTCCTCTTCCCTGATTGCTTCTGCCAAAACATGAAGAGAGGGGTCTGTAATAATTATAGGGGATAATTCAGGAGACTCTTTTCGTGGAACAAGACAACAGGACACAGTTTTATAAGTGGTAAAGTTTATATTATCACACTGTGATTCAAGCAGGTGCAGAGAGAAACTCAAGTCCACAACACTTGGTGCAAATAATAAACGCAGCTTAGCAGTCAATAGGAAACTTCAGAGGTAGATGCAAACAAACAGAAAGTCTATGAAGCACAGTTATTCTTGAGGAAACTTGACACGAATAGATCCTTGACTTAGTCCAGACACAGATAGATATGCTATTAGGCAGTTCAAATCATATCTTAGCTCAACCAGGGAGGCCTGGTTAATAGTCTCAGGTTTTGTAGAGCAGCAAAACAGCTTACATGTCCAGCAAATGCAGATGGAAGTAACACGAGCAGCAGATGAAGGAGGATTACTGAACACTGGTGTATGCAGCAGAAACTCAGAGCAGAGTGGCAGGATCTCCAACACAGGTTCACAGGAGCAGGTGCAGGTGCAAGGCCAGGGAGTAATCAGGAGCTGGATGCAAAGCAGAGTAATCTAGCACAGACTGAAGGCTGGGGTGGGGTTTTATAGCAGGAAGACAAGTGCACATGAGACCAAAGACGCCATGTTGGAAAAGGGCAGTTATGCACAAAAGGTAAAAAATGTTCAGAGTCCTGACAGGGTCATTCCCTGGCTCAGGGATGGTTTCAGTCAGGAAAGCCGACAACTCATCCATATCAGGATCCCTCCTCCCCAAGAGGTGCAAGTAGAAGGATCTGACCACCTCCAGGATCCCTGATTTGGATCTGTTCAGGGACCCCGTACTGTCAATCAGTCCTCTCACCATCTTACAATTCACTGACAACCTGCAGTTTCTGTAAGGGTCGGGCGAGCGGTACCTCCCGAAATCCCTCTCAAAAACCAAGGATGTGTGCCTATCATACTGGCACCCCTTGAGCAAGGTCTTCACCCTGGAGATTTCCTTTCGGTCCCCTCCAGCCGAGACGAGCTGCTCGAGTTTCCTCCCCAGCTCCCGATACAGGCGGTACCTGTTCAGGCCCCTGAGGCTTGAGAGCTGATGGAAGAACCTTGTGACCCTTCTTTTGAAGATCTCCCACCACTCAGACTTACTGCTACTAAGACCCAAGAGAGGTACCTAGCTTTGAAGAAATTCCTCAAAGGACTGTCTTACTTCCGCCTCTTCCAGAAGGGACGAATTCAGCTTCCATAGGCCTCTCCCCATCCGGGGGGTCTCTGTAACATTCAAAGTAAAGAAAATGAAACAGTGATCGGAGACCTCCACCTCAACAGCGGACACTGCAGAAGAGACGGCTTCCTCCTTTAAAAAAAAAAACTATCTATCCTAGACCTACTGCTTCCCCTAAAAAAGGTGAAACCCACGTGACCTGGGGTGTGCCGGATGTGGACATCCACCAGGCGAGCTTCGCTTACTATGCTATTCAAGGCTACGCTATCATAAGCCAGCCGGTCTCCGGGGCCTCCCCTATCACAGAGTCTGGTTACAGTATTAAAATCCCCACCAAAGACCACCTGCTGGCTCGTAAAAAGATAGGGCTTGATCCTCAGGATGAGACATTTACGGTCCCACTTAGATTGCGGGCCATAGATATTGATGAGCCAAAGCTCCTGTCCCCTCATGAAGACGTCAAAGACCAAACATCTCCCCATTTCTACCTCGATCACCCGTCTGCATTGCACCTCCGCGGTCTTTAAAAGGACCGCTACCCCGCTATACGGCTCGGCCGCAAGAGACCAGTATGAGGGCCCACTCCTCCATTCCCTCTTTGCTTTGTAGATGGACCCCAGGTCCGTTAGTCTGGTCTCCTGCAAAAATAAAATATCAGCCTCAACCCGGGTGAAAGAATCAAAGGCCGTAAATCTAGCCGTATCTGACTTTATGCTGGCGACATTAATCGACGCCAGAGTAAACGGGGTAGGTTCCGCCATCATGGGTGATTGAGTTAGATGGCCTGTTTTTTAACTGTACCCCCTGATTTCCTCTCCCCCTCTGAGGAGGAGCCCGACTCACCCCTCCTCTTTAAAGGGACTCTGTCACCTGAATTTGGAGGGAACAATTTTCAGTCATATGGGCGGGGTTTTTGGGTGTTTGATTCACCTTTTTTGTTTACCCGCTGACTGCATGCTGGCTGCAATATTGGATTGAAGTTCATTCTCTGTCCTCCGTAGTACATGCCTGCACAAGGCAATCTTGCCTTACGCAGGCGTGTACTATGGAGGACAGAGAATGAACTTCAATCCAATATTGCAGCCAGCATGCAGCCAGCGGGTAAGGAAAGGGTGAATCAAACCCCGAAAACCCCACCCATATGACTGTCACCTGAATTTGGAGGGAACAATTTTCAGAGTCCCTTTAAAGACACCGAGGTGTCCATATCCTCCTTTACAGCACTGGACTTCCCAAAAATAGATTCCTCGCCCCTGGACCCCGAGGTAGTCCCCCATCCAGAGGAGTGTGAAACCCCCGAAGGACAGACCTCACCACTCCCCAAAGGCACCCCAGATGTTGCGTCCGGTCCCTCACCCCCGACCTCCGACACAGCAGAGTCATCGAGGGCTTGGAACCAATTGGAGAGGGGGATCAGAGGGGAGTCGGCGAGCCCTTCCGTAGGCACCCTAGTGGCCAGGGGGGCTTAGATTTTTTAGCCTTGTTCTTCCTCTTCTTCCGATTCTTACTGGTACGATTGTCACCCGTTTTTTTAGGCTGCTCCACCACCTCTTCATCCAGACTTTCATACTGGGAAGAGTTATCAGAAGCAGCCAACTCCTCCCTCTCCATCCTCCGGATCTCCTCGCTCACCGCCTTCTCCCCCAGGGCCTCAGAGGCTTCGGCTGCCGCCTCCAGGGTGGGGGCAGTCATCACCCCAGTTGCCTGAGGCTTATCCTGCCCCCTGCCCTTACGGCGCCTCACCTGTTGCCACAGGTGGGCAGATGTACCAGCCTTGCCTTTCCTCACTGACCCCTCAGCTCCCCTCTTGCCTCCACCCTCAGCCCTAGCAGAAGTTGCACCACCGGGGACCCCCCTTGGCTCCCCCCTGCCAGGCCAGAGATGGTGCTGGAAAAGGAACAGGGGCAGCGGCTATACGGGTGACCTCCAGCCACCACCCCTGAATAACTCCGGCCCCCTCCCCACTTCTCCCACTACCATCAGACACCGTACTCACACTTGACACCCTATTCACACTTGCCACCTTAGACGCACTGCCACTCGCATCATCAACCACAGACGCTTCCATACCCAAACCCTCCTCATCCACTCCATCAGTCACCCCACTCTCACTCACGTGCACACTGGGGTCAATATTATTTTGCCTCACCTTTTGGGTATTTCCAGGTTCTGTTTCCCCACTGCTACTGCCACCTATTGGTGGTATCTTCCCTGCTGGGGGGTTTGGAACACACAGCGCCACTGTCCCTTTAAGAGTCCTGCTGCCATAGGACTTAAGCAGCACTGCTTGACTTGTCACCACAGCAGACACAGAGCCTCCTCCCTCACTGGCAGGTAGGAAGCCAGGTGCAGACCCGCCTCCAGCTCCATCCTGCCTTGTCACCGGAGCCCCCACCCCAGGTAAGCCCCCAGACTCAGGGGACCCCGCCAGGCAGGCGCCCTTGCTGCTGTCTGCTGCAGCTGCAGTCCCTGCTCTATTGCTGACCGCTGCTAAGACCATTTTTTTCTTTTGCTTGGGAAGCCACGCCCCCAGCCTCCAGCCGCACAACACAGCTTTCCAAAGCTGCACCTGCATGGGCAGCGGGTGCCGAGGAGGCCTCCCCCCCCTGAGACCGGCCGCAGCGGGACCCCTAGAGCCGACCCAGAGCTGGATCCACCCCCAGGAGTCCCCCCAGCGGTACCAGTCCCCTCAGGCACAGCACCCCCCACCACCACACCCTGGGCCACAAACAGCCTGGCCACAGCAACTCCAGCGGCTGGCCCCAGGCATCCACCAGCATCACCCACCAGCGGCGGTGCCCCCAATGCAGGAGACCCCAACTTCACCGCAGACCCCGCCAGGGGAGCCCCCACCATTTTCTTTTTATGAGCCTGTTCTGCCGGAGCCACAGGTCCCTCCCCCTTTACTTTACTAGGTGCCTGGGTCCCCAGAAGTGATCCAGTTTTAACGGATCCGTAAGTGGGGGACTCAGACACCCCAGCGCTCACCGCCGGAGATGTGGTCCTGGCTGTCACTCTTCTGCCCACCACTGGGCCACCCTCCACATCATGCTCCATATCAGACACATCACTACCCCCTCCGTTACCAGAAACAGAGGCAGCGCCCTGCGTGTCATGGCCTGTAATCTCCCCGCTCCCTCTCTGCGGACCCACAACAGAGCCCGAGCCGGGATGGGTAGCGGGTGCCGCACAGCGGGATCAGGGGGCCCCAGAGAGGGGGACATACACAAATTTCTGCACAGTAGATGTTTTCTTCTTATTTCTTTTCTTAGCCTTTCTCTTCATCCCCCTCCTGGTTGCCTTGTCCTCGCAGATCTCATCCCCGAACCCCAGCTGGTTAAAACAGACCGGGGACTCGATCTGCCGAATCTGCTGCATGACGAGGCAGCCCCCTCACTGCTGCTACTACCACCATCCTCATCCTCCCCCTCGCTCCCGCTGTCCCCTAAAGGGCCAGAATCTGATGGGAGAGCCACCTGCTTGGGGGCTATCTGGCTATGCGACGCCTGGAGATCTCTTACCAGGCCACCAGGCGGTGGGTAGGGCGCGACCTCCTCCTCGCATTCCTCTTCCTCATCATCGTCCTCCACCACCTGGCCGGAGCTCCGTGACCCCTCCGGAGCCCCACCGGTCATGGCTCTGAACAGGTCATCGTTCTCCAGCTTTTCACGGAAGGGCCGGCTGCCATCCGGGATCTCATACCTCCGGCTTTCCAGGTCTTGTATGGATTTTTTTATCTTCTTGACCGCGGCGGATAGTTCGGCCTTCTTATTGCCGGAGGCCCTGTCAGACCTCTCCTTAGCTACCCTCAACTCCCCCCAGAGGGATTTTAGCTTCCTTGAGGCGTTCTCATACTCGCAGAGGTGCGCATGGATGCGTGAACCATAACCCACGGCGGATTCTCTAGCTGCCTTGGTAACCCAACCAAGGGGCACCGCTGCAGCACCCCTGCTCGTACTAGGCCTACCTCCGGGGGAAGAGCTGCCACGGCCTCAGGGGTCCTACGGGTCTTCATGCTGGATCCCTTGCCTGATCCTTGACCAGATCTTGTGACCCTAGCCGGAGTTGGAGTCCTCCCACCCTCCGCCGGCTTGGACAGGGAGATGGGAGCCGGGGGCCCAGCCCCGGAGGCCAGTCCCAAAATGAGCCTTCTTTCCTGGGAAGGGGGCAGACAAAAAGTCCTGGATGAAAAACTTTACTTCCCTTCCCAGGAGCTCTCTCTAGGCAGCACACGGCAAGCAGGCTCCGCCTCTTCCTTTATGACACTCCAGAGCTGCACTCACTATTCTGCTGGTGCAGTCACTGTGTACATACATTACGTTACTGCTACTGAGTTACATCCTGTATTATACCCCAGAGCTGCACTCACCTCACTATTCTGCTGGTGCAGTCACTGTTTACATACATTACATTACTGATACGGACTTACATCCTGTATTACACTCCAGAGCTGCACTCACTATTCTGCTTTTGCAGTCACTGTGTACATACATTACATTACTGATCCTGACTTACATCCTGTATATGAGAGCTGTATACGGGGGTATCATGACACAGGTTTTCTGTCCTCGGGGTGATTGTCGGCCCCTCATTCCTTGGTCTAGACAATAGTTTTGCTCAGACTGTCCGGTTAAGTAGTAATTTTAGAGCGGGTCTGTAGCCATCAGGGCTGCACCTCCCCAGACCGGGCTGCCACAGGAATGCACCCAGCTACAGACGGCGCTCTCACCTTTACTGACAAATTAACCAAGTTGTAGCGAAATCACAGTTTATATTTTCTTCGGGGAGATACAATCCAGTTCATGGATGCTGACAGATAATAAATTATATTGTGTCCACTCGCCAGCATCCCCCGTCCCCGCTATTGTCTGAGGCTGGATACAATATTCAGGTGGCTGCTCGAAGTCTGCTCCTTATATTGAAGTCAGGGAAAAAAACAATTATGATTGCAAATGCATAGTGACAAGTGATTCTGGAGATTTATATGTGCGCTAGGATACTGTAGAAAGTTTTAATATACTAGACAGACCATCTCGGGGGCCCGACGATAGTTAACAAGGTGGAGGAGGGGCAGATAGAAGAAGGTCGGCGAAATTATGGATATATTCAATAAATATTTTGCAGGAAAACAGGTCATAATTTCCATTTCTTGTAGGTTTTTTTTGCTTTTCTGCCATCTCGGCATCGACATCATATGTCGAGAAGAATGTATTCTTAGAGATGGCTTCATCGCTGAATTCCCATCAGGGCTCAGATAAGAACTGTCTATGGGACATCATGTCTCTCGCACCGCGCGTTGCCGATGCTATTTTGGGCCGCCATTTAAATAAAAGACAATTTAGCGAAAGATCAAATATGTTCCAGTGAGTGACGACAAAGGGCAGCGCGCGGAGGGCGGGGGAGGGGCTGCAAATTGCCAACTATTCATTTTCCATTGTGTTTTAGAAGAAAAGCTGCGTCGCTCCGATTTGCGCTGGTGACACGCTAACGGATGGAGCCGACCTGTAAAAATAGCATCTTGTCACATACTAGTATTCTTTGTTGACAGCGTCGCTACGCCATACAATGCAGCGGCAGTCCCGCTCCCGATTTTCTTGTTGACTCAGCTATTTTTGAAAAAACATTCAACTTTTTATCAATCTCCCTACAGTCAAAACACCCAGGGAAAATTATACTTTTCCCTCCAACCGAGTCAATCCGGGCTTCTCAGGCAAACTCGTTTAATCAGGACTTTTTTGTCTTTTTTTGAAACGCGTGGGACAGGCTTTCACTTCATGGGAAGAGGGGGCGACAGCAGAACTTTTAATTTTTTGTTTATGACTGTTTTGAGAAACAAAACTTTTCCAATGTGTCCAGTAAATCTTCAACCGGTTCTATTCCCTCAGTTTTATCGTCTTTTTCCGCATCATTAGACTATGTTCACATTTAGTGTCAGCTTATGGCTCTGTCGGTGCTTGAGACTGTTTTGGCAGGTTGGTCACCGCTGTGGCCAGTGATTGACTGCAGTGATCACATGCCGGACCAGCCATATTAAGAAGCAGTGAGATGTCGGCAGTGTTAGGGGAGAAGTGATGGGAATCAGTAAGGTAAATATACTTTGTTTTAATATTTTAGGTGGTTTGCACCCTCGTTGGGGGTGTCCCTGGTTTGGGACCCCCCTATGATCTGGAATCGATCTCCGCTCTGTATAAGAATCTCGCACCATCACTGAACGGTCACCATATAACACTGCATATTCCCTGCGGGAAGGTCAGTCCGACCATGGTTTTCACTATAATATTAGCGGTTTGTTATTATTATTTTATCCCCTTTGTCCCAATAAAGCCACCCCAGGAACGTAGCGCGATCATTTTATCATTACACCAGATTTCGGGTTTTGTTTAATTCCCCATACTGATAGCATAAAACCACTGCCTGACCTCTGTCCGACACTCGCCCGATCACAGACAAGTCCCTGCTGTCATTCACCGCTATGACGGGCAACATTCTCCGTTTTATGTGTCGCTTTTTGGAATTGCGCAACTCACATATTATTGTTTGCAGCGATTAGATAGTTCAGATTATTGTTAACTTTCTGACTACATAAATTGCACCGCCCTTTAAGTAATTATGAAAAAGTATAAAAGAAAATTGCAGAAGTTATCTTTTTTTTTATTTTTTTTTACAGTTTCAAGAACTCGGCTTAAAGTCATTGAGTAGAAATGTCATTGTTTACTTCCAGAGAACAAAATATCTGTAATGGTCGCATGATGACCCCGTGGTGCGGGAAGCTGGTTCTGCCCCTATATATGGAACAAGCCAGTGTGCAATGCGTGAGTCACTATTGTGCCGCCTCCATATTCCACTTTCAGGAGCTTTTTTGACCTCTCATTTGACTTCCAAAAGGCATTAAAAATGTTTTCCGGACTCGTAAAACCCCTCCACGGACAACAAATTGGGCTTTACTCGCTCACCCTGGGACCAGCACTGAGCCTCCACCATTGTCCTCGCTATGTTATGGTCTGTAGCTTTGACTTCACATTGATAGCGCTGCAGCCAATCCGTGAGCTCAGCAGCTCTGAGCGTCTTGTGCTGTTAACTCAGCAGAACTGCCGAGATCAGTAATTGGCTGCAGTGCTGTCAACGTGCTGCCGACAATACCAGTCACCAGGAGCAGCAGCAGAGACTGTGCACCGGTCCCAAATAGGGTGAGTAAGGCAAGATTTATTATATTAAAACAAACTGCAGCTGAGGAAATAGGATAACCCTCTAAATGTGAAGTAGCCCCTCTTTACAGCTCCTTTCTATAAGGGTTTTCTACAAGATTTTTGAGGAGTCTGTGGAAATTTCTGCCAACTCATCCAGAAAAGCATTTGTGTTTTACACAACTCCATTCAACGCTCAGCATTGTGCTTGGTGATGTACGGCTGAATGCAGCTGCTCGGCCATGAAGCTCCCGGCAGGGACGCAGGGTTTGTGCTGATACCAGAGAAGGTCTGGACCCTACAGTTTTGGAGTCAGCAGGTGATGGGGAAGATTCAGGAGAAAGAAATATCATGAATGGACTTAATACCCTGGTGTCTTCTATTACAGGACTGTGCTGGTATCAGTGAGCTCTGCACTACTGGCCATTCTGCCACATGTTAGTAAATGGAGATGGCATGGTGAGGAGCCAGGGATTTTACACACTGAGGATAGGGGGCCGGATGTTATACACCAGGGGGCGAGGGACTGGATAACTGGATATTATACACTGAGGATTAGGGCCGGATGTTATACACTGAGGATGGGGGGTCGGATGTTATACACTGAGCATAGGGGGCTGGATGTTATGCACCAGGGGGTGAGGGACCAGATGTTATACCCTGAGGATGGGGGGTTGAATGTTATACACTGAGCATAGGGGGCCGGATGTTATACACCAGGGGGCAAGGGGCCAGATGTTATACACTGAGGATTAGGGCTGGATGTTATACACTGAGGATGGGGGGGTCGGATGTTATACACTGAGCATAGGGGGCCGGATGTTATGCACCAGGGGGTGAGGGACCGGATGTTATACACTGAGGATGGGGGCCGGATGTTATACACTGAGGATGGGAGTTTGGATGTTATACACCAGGGGGCGAGGGATCGGATATTATACACTGAGGATTAGGGCCAGATGTTATACACTGAGGATGGGAGTCCAGATGTTATACATTCAGGATGGGGACTGGACGTTATGCACTGAGGATGGGAGTCCGGATGTTATACACCAGGGGGTGAGGGGCCGGATGTTATACACTGAGGATGGGGGGCCGGATGTTATACACCAGGGGGTGAGGGGCCAGATGTTATACGCTGAGGATGGGGGTCCGGATGTTATACACTAGGTGGGCGAGAGGCTGGATGTTATACACTGAGGATGGGGGGCTGGATGTTATACACCAGGGGGTGAGGGGCCAGATGTTATACATTGAGGATGGGAGTCCGGATGTTATACACTGGGGGGCGAGGGGCCGGATGTTACACTCTGAGGATGGGGGGCCGGATGTTATACACCAGGGGGTGAGGGGCCAGATATTATACACTGAGGATGGGAGTCCGGATGTTATACACTGGGGGGGCGAGGGGCTGGATGTTATACACTGAGGATGGGGGGGCCGGATGTTATACACCAGGGGGCGAGAGGCCTGATGTTATACACTGAGGATGGGGGGCCGGATGTTATACACCAGGGGGCGAGGGGCCGGATGTTATACACTGAGGATGGGGGTCCGGATGTTATACACTGGGGGGGCGAGAGGCTGGATGTTATACACTGAGGATGTGGGGCTGGATGTTATACACCAGGGGGTGAGGGGCCAGATGTTATACATTGAGGTTGGGAGTCCGGATGTTATACACTGGGGGGCGAGGGGCCGGATGTTACACTCTGAGGATGGGGGGCCGGATGTTATAAACCAGGGGGTGAGGGGCCAGATATTATACACTGAGGATGGGAGTCCGGATGTTATACACTGGGGGGGCGAGGGGCTGGATGTTATACACTGAGGATGGGGGGGCCAGATGTTATACACCAGGGGGCGAGAGGCCTGATGTTATACACTGAGGATGGGGGGCTGGATGTTATACACCAGGGGGCGAGGGGCTGGATGTTATACACTGAGGATGGGGGTCTGGATGCTATACACCAGGGGGCGAGGGGCCAGATGTTATACACTGAGGATGGGGGGCCGGATATTATACACCAGGGGGTGAGGGGCCAGATGTTATACACTGAGGATGGGGTCCAGATGTTATACACCAGGGGGTGGGGGGCCGGATGTTATACACCAGGGGGCGAGGGGCCAGATGTTATACACCAGGGGGCGAGGGGCCGGATATTATACACCAGGGGGTGAGGGGCCAGATGTTATACACTGAGGATGGGGTCCAGATGTTATACACCAGGGGGTGGGGGGCCGGATGTTATACACCAGGGGGCGAGGGGCCAGATGTTATACACCAGGGGGCGAGGGGCCGGATGTTATACACCAGGGGGTGAGGGGCCAGATGTTATACACTGAGGATGGGGGGACGGATGTTATACACCAGGTGGTGGGGGGCCGGATGTTATACACCAGGGGGTGAGGGGCCAGATGTTATACACTGAGGATGGGGGGACGGATGTTATACACCAGGGGGCGGGGGCCGGATGTTATACACCAGGGGGTGAGGGGCCAGATGTTATACACGATGGGGCGAGGGGCCGGATGCTATACACTGAGGATGGGGGTCCGGATGTTATACACTAGGGGGCGAGGGGCCGGATGTTATACACCAGGGGGCGGGGGCAGGATGTTATACACCAGGGGGTGAGGGGCCAGATGTTATACACCAGGGGGTGAGGGGCCGGATGCTATACACTGAGGATGGGGGTCCGGATGTTATACACCAGGGGGCGAGGGGCCGGATGTTATACACTGAGGATGGGGGGCCGGATGTTATACACCAGGGGCGAGGGGCTGGATGTTATACACGGAGGATGGGGGTCCGGATGTTATACACTGGGGGGGGCGAGGGGCTGGATGTTATACCCTTAGGACGGGAGGCAGGATGTTATACATCTGTGCCAATGGGACTTAGCAAAAAAACTGAAGTCAATGATTACGACATGTGTCCCTATACTTTTTTCCATATGATTTATTTGTTAACGACCTTTTGAAAAAACAGTTTATTTTTATAGTTTTTTTTCCACCCCCTGATGACTCTCCGCTGTGTTGGAGGATCACGTTGTCCTTCCTTTTACCCAGCCACACTTTTTTTTATCCTGCATGACATCACAGTGTACACCGGGATGCTTGGGGTGTGACATATTTAGGAATGAAGCGTAATTCTCTTTCTTGTGTTTCTTTTTAAGCTATCTGTTCGCACGCACGCAGTGAGACAATTACGCCCCCCAGATTGCGGTGTGCTCCTGAGAACACAGTGTTTTGATATGCGCTTTGAGATGTGCGGGAATATGAATCTCACTATTTAAAGTTGTCAAAATAGTTCACAAGATCCAGAGAAATAAGAACTGAGTGGGACGTAAACGATCTTTGTCTGATGATCTTAAATGGTTGCGCCACTCCATGTATATTATCCAAAAATGCGCTAAACATGGCGTATATATTGTGTGGTGAAAATCTCTGCAACGTTCAAATAGACTTTTTTGCCATTATGTTCATATCTCTGCTTGCTGTTAGTGAATAGGGACATTCTTATACACCCAGAGACTGAAAATCAGACCAGCGGGGAGTGTTTGCTGCGATTATATACAGTCTAGATACTCTTAAATATCGGAGATACATTGTAGCAAACAATTAAAGTATCAGCGTATGGAGTCCAGACAAAGGTTTTTCAATGCTGCATAACAATGGAACCTTTTTTTTTTTTACTTGAATGTATTTTTAGCTAAAAATATAAATATTTCTTAAATTGAGCTTCTGTTTCCCTGTACATTGCTGGCTGCAGAATGAGTGGACTGAGAATCTGTCAGTGAAGCCGTTCTCATGGGACATTTGTAACTCCCTTATCTGACTTTTTCTGAGCTCCTCTTCGCTGATTTATGACCACATCAAATTTCAGCTCAACTTTCATGTGGTCCTTGTTCATAAATCAACACAGAGGAGTTCGGAAAATGAGAACTGAGAACCCACAGACATCCTCGTCAGAATGAGCCTATAAAATCCTAGCAGTGCAATATTTTTAATAAATCTCGACAGCAATCATGTTTGGGTTTTTTTAGCCCAAAACTGCATGCATTTAAAGTAAATAAATAAATAAATATTTTCCTACATCCAATTTTAATGACGATAAGATATTTTCTACTTCAGATATTGCAAATAGTTTTGGGCTCTTTTTATCTCACTACATGTCATTTTTATATTTCTTTTTTTTTTGGGGGGGGGGATGATATTGGGAAGAAATATATTTTTGCTTTTACTACTACAAAGGACCGCTAAAAACATCGGAAATTGCGTTGCCCTTTTGGTAGAAAATATTTTGATATATTAGACATATTTGTTATGGGGGGGGGGTTGGAGAAATCGAATCAAACTGGAAGTGGTTTTTTTTTTATTGTTTTCTTATCTCTTATGCTTTTTTTTATTTTATTTTTAATTTTTTTTTTTTTCATTTATTTTGCACACTGAGCCCCCCCCCCCAAAAAAAAGCTCCTAAAAGACCCATGAAAGGCATTATAACATATATTAATACAATATTATTACTTTTACTGCTGATTTCTACAGTAAGGGCAGGTGCAGATGGGCACATTTTTGGACCGACAAAACATTGGATCGCACATGGACGACTATTTGTCTATGGGACCGTGCACATCTCCGATTTTTTGCTCCGACAGAGGAAACAAATCACTGCATGCCGTAGTTTGATCTAATATTCGGATCGCACTAGGCCATGCAAATCAATGGGTGCATTGAAAACATTGGACTGCACTCGGATGACATCTGAGTGCAGTCAGATTTCCACGCTCACACAGAATGGAGAAAATAGACTTTTCTTTCCCCAATCTTCTCATTCAAGAGAATTAGAGTACACTATGCTCTAATTGCAGAATCGTCCTGAATCTCTCGAATGAGAAAATCTACGGCCGTCTGCACCTATCCTTACAGCGGAGATTCAACTTCCTGCCTGCATAGCAGAGCTGACTGGGACCATGGAGCTCCTGCTCTATCCAGGGATCACAAGACCTTTGGGTCTGGAGGAGGAAGCACTGTCAGTGGTTACTAATCTTTGCACACAAGCGCTGCGAATACTACCATCGAGAAGACTGTGGGGAGTCTGGCCGTGTCTGACATTCAGCTCCATACTCCCACAGCTGCACAATTTCTACAAGTTGATGTTTTAGACGGTCAGAGAAGAGTAGTGTGTGTACTGCCTGGACTATAGTTTCGAGCAGTCCAAAACTAGTTAAAGGAGGACTGTTCATCTGTAAGTGTGATTGGAATATGCAAGACTTATATTTTGTAATTTAATAGTCTGTAGCTTTTTATTCCACATAAATGTAGGTTTTTAGATGCAGAGATGTAAAGCTGCTATCCTATTACAGAAAAACTACATTAACTCCACTGAGTGATATAGAAACATATATAGACCAATTGCCAACATTCATAGTCTCATCTATACTTTGTCGATGTGGATATTTTTGGCATGTGACTGGCACACAAGCAGACGGTACAAATAGAAGGCACTTGGCACTCTCTCCATTTACATTTACCCATCTGTGTGGTTGGGTAACTCTTCATTCTGCATCATTACATAGACACGATCCTGGCGCTGCTAGAAAACTACTCGGAGCAAGCCCTGACCCCTGAAAAATGTCTACCCAAGGCGTCGTCACCTTGAAATCAGTCTCCCCATCTCCACCACCTTGACTGACATCCTTAGATTTGTCAGGATGAACCCTCGCTGTCTTCCCGGGTGTTTGATAGCCGTCCACAGTGCCATTTTTACATAATTTAATGCAATTTGTTCCGTCCATTGGTTTTCATAGAGATACAAGCTGTTCGCTTGCAATTCTGTTGGCAAAATTGAGGAAATGCTGGCAACGCCTGTGGTTCAGGAACTTGTCATGTTTAGTGCAAAACTACTGAATCCGACCCCAGTAGTAAAAATACACGGGACCGCGAGATAAGAACCTACACCGCAGTGGACAGAGCAACAGGAAGCAGAACAGTGATGTTTGCTCCAATGGGATCATATATGTTGTCTATTTAATTGCATTGATTATAGTTTTTTGTATATTCAATGAATACAGAAGTATTTTGTGTCTCCACAGAGTTGGATTCACAACTACACTGCTCAGTACTGCTGTAGAAATGTCTTCCATGCTGCTGATTCTGACCAAATGCTGCATAGAGATTGCATTATTTTTAGTTTTTTGTAACTGTTTATGTTAATGATCCTAATAATTACCCCGCTGATGAAGACTCAGCCTCCATACAGACACAGCTGAATCACCAATTTGGCATGTGAGTGATCTCAATGATTTTCAATGTAAGGAAAATATACTGGCAATTTGAAAAAAAATGTAAGCAAATTGCAAAGACACAAAAATAATAATGAAGTGTTTGGTGTCACCACTGTGCTGGATTCACGACTACACTGCTCAATACTGCTGTATAATGTCTTCCATGCTGCTGCTTCAGAACAAATACTACATAAATATTGCATTGTTTTTAGTTTTTTGTAACTCCTTATGTTATCGGTCCTAATAATTACCTCACTGATGAAGACTCAGTCTCCATGGTGACACAGCTTCATCACCAATTCGGCATGTGAGTGACCTCAAAGATTTCCATTGTAGAAAAAAAGGTACAGGCAACTTGAAAAAAATCTTACCAAGTTGCAAAGACATAAAATGAATATTGCAGTGTTTTGTGTCCCACAGAGCTGGATTCACAACTACACTGCTCAGTACTGCTGTATAATATCCTCCATGCTGCTGCTTCTGGACAAAGGCTACATAGAGATTTGAGAGCAAGAATCCATCATGTCTCTGCTAGACATCGCAGACCTGCTCACTCAGAGACAATTGAAAACTAGAGATAGAGGTTGCAGAGGGGAAAACTGGGATAACAAAGAACAAATGTCATATAATGGGTGTAAATAGTGTTATTGTTCAGGTAGGCACACAACAGTTTATGCTATTGTCAACATAAGGGTGTCAATGGTAATGATAGGTAATATTTAAGGGTAAAGACCACCCCTTTGCATACACCTTAGTAGGGGACATGGATGCCATAGTAGGGGGTCCTCTGCTGTATGAATTGACTTATCTCATTCACATATTGCTAACTTTTTTCTTGCAGAGATTGATATGCGGTTTGTATTGTAAAATCTGCACTGTGTCACTTTCTGTTGCTCATTATGCACAGATTCAGTGCAGATTTTCCCCATTGACTTCAATAGGAAAAAGAAAAATTGCAATCAAATCCTGTAGCATTCTATTCTTGAAAATATTTCTGAAAATTTTTGTTTAGAAATTGACAGGAAAATCTACAGAGGCAAATCTTTATGACACATTGTTGAGTTTTCAACAATGTGAAAAATGATCCCTGCCAATATTTACCACTGGAGACCCCAGCGTGGGTCAGTTGATCGGCTGATATTAGAGAGGAGGTTTTCGTCATAAGACATCACCTTTAATTTGGCATAGACAGGAGCTGATCGCAGCTGGATTGTCAGATATTCTGGATGATCAGAGAGTTAAAGAAGAATGTATAAAGCCTATAAGTAAAGAGCTGAAACTAAATAGAAACTTTACATAAAGTCTGCTACGGCCTGCAATCTACGTGACCTTTCATGGTCCTCTCCTGACCTCAGACCTTCATTATACAGTGTGTAGCCTAAGGATCATCCATGACTTCTTTCTTCCTCACTCGGGCAGGGCTGCAGCCTCCTCCTTCCATCATCTTTGATACATTGTGGCTAATTGACTCCATTATACAATGTGCAGACACATCTGCTGGATGTTGTATCTTTATGTGCGGATGCTTCTATAAATAAACTTTCGAAATTTTCTCTTAATGTGAGCGATGGAACTACATACAATATATGAACGATACATAAGCATCAAAGCAATTATCATCCCATCATATATACAGGATTCAGCTCAATGGCCATATGGGACTCAATGCTTATATTCACATTGTACTGATACAGGAGTCAGTTACTCGGTGACTCCAGCTGAAATTAAAGTGCAGCTCCTCTGTATAAGCAATTCCCTGAAAGTCAAGTCCCCAATGAAAGGCAGTTTCTGTGCAGGGTGATTTACATTCTAGGAAACCACAGCCATCATCTCATATTTTGTACATACATTTATAGTAATTCCACCAGCAGAATAGTGAGTGCAGCTCTGGAGAATAATACAAGATGTAACTCAGGATCAGTACAAGACATACTTTGCAGCCCGCTCAACTTCCTGGTCTCTCTTCTCTGAATTTACTCTCGTTTTTTAATGTCTTTTTTTTTTAAATGTGGTGCCCAGAACTGGCCACAGTATTCTGGATGCTGCCTGACCAAGGAGGTGTAGCAGGGGATAATTACTTCATATGATCTAGACTTTATGTTTCTCTTAATACATCCTAGAACTGTGTTTGCCTTTTTTGCTGCTGCATCACACTGTTGACTCATGTGCAGCTTGTGATCTATTAGTATAACCAAGTCTTTTTCACACGTGCTGTTGCTTAGTTCTATTCTTCCCATTCTGTAGATTTTCTTTTTTTTTGCCCTGATGTAGAATCTTGCATTTCTCCCTGTTAAATACCATTCTATTAGGGTACCATCTCACAGTGGCACTTTGGTCGCTATGACGGCACGATCCGTGACGTTCCAGCGATATACATACGATCTCACTGTGTCTGACACGCTACTGCAATCAGGGATCCCGCTGAGAATCGTACGTTGTAGCAGATCGTTTGAAACTTTCTTTCGTCGCTGGATCACCCGCTGTCATCGCTGGATCGGTGTGTGTGACACCGATCCAGCGATGTGTTCGCTTGTAACCAGGGTAAACATCGGGCGATACGACCTGGCCGTGATCGTTGGTAAGTCGTTGTGTGGTCGCTGGAGAGCTGTCACACAGACAGCTCTCCAGCGACCAACGATGCCAAAGTCCTCGGGTAACCAGGGTAAACATCAGGTTACTAAGCACAGGGCCGCGCTTAGTAACCCGATGTTTACCCTGGTTACCATTGTAAATGTAAAAAAAAACAACACTATATACTTACATTCCGATGTCTGTCACGCCCCCCGCCGGCGGCTTCCCGCACTGACTGTGAGCGCCGGCCGTAAAGTAAAAGCAGAGCACAGCGGTGACGTCACCGCTGTGCTGTGCTTTACGGCCGGCGGGAAGCAGACGGCGAGGGACCTGACGGACATCGGAATGTAAGTATGTAGTGTTTTTTTTTTTTTACATTTACAATGGTAACCAGGGTAAACATCGGGTTACTAAGCGCGGCCCTGTGCTTAGTAACCTGATGTTTACCCTGGTTACCCGGGGACTTCGGCATCGTTGGTCGCTGGAGAGCTGTCTGTGTGACAGCTCTCAGCGACCACACAACGACTTACCAACGATCACGGCCAGGTCGTATCGCTGGTCATGATCGTTGGTAAATCGTTTAGTGTAACGGTACCCTTAGTCACTGCCCATTATCCAAGCTTATCTACATCCTTCTGAATCCTTTCTGTCTTCGCTAGTGTTAGCTATTCCTCCTAGCTTTGCATCGTCTGCACTTTTGATTAGTTTACCATCAGTTCCCTTATCAAGATCATTTATAAAAATGTTGAACAACACAGGGGCCAGGACAGAGCCTTGTGTTACCACACTGGAAACACTTTTCCAATTGGATGTGCAGCCATTTATTATGATCACTGAGGCAGTTAAGAATCCTTCCACATATGAAGTTATGTTTTTAAGAACGTTTGCAGAAATTAAAGTGATATAAATAATTTTGGCAACTAAAGGAGCTGTGGGAAAACAAAGAAACTACATGAAAGTGATCAAATACTAAAAAATGTTTGAAAAGGTATGAGGGAACAAAATCAAAAACAGGGAGCAAACTGCCCCCATTACAGTATTTTCCTGCAGGCTGCCAAATATTCCTATTTAACCCTTTCTTTGCCACAGACCTGCAGGCAGAATTTTTTTTTTTTCCCCCAGCAGTAAAGGGACGATAAGCGCCACTTTTCTGGATCCTACAAAAACTTTACGTTAAGCGTGACATCTCATACAAAGCTTTCATTCTGTTGGCGGTAAAAGAATGGGGGATATTTTCAGCAATTTAATTACTGGGAAATGTTGCAATTTTGCTGAAAAAAGGAAAACATCACTATTCATTTTCAAAATTGATGGACAAATGGTTCTTGGATGGCATAATACAAAAAAAAAAGAGGAAATCTTACCATCCACTCACCAGTTCTGCTTTCAAAAACTTAATTGTAAGCACTTGGCACAGCGAGAATCCAGTCAGCAAAACTAATGAGGTTGAACAGAAGCGGGCAACGTTTCCCTGGTGGCAGCTTGTGTGCCTAGCAGACATAGGCAAGACTATGGACCTAATGTGGGGGATTCACAGCAGGAGCGAGGAATATACTAATCCATAGGTCTGAAGCCATTATGGTCAGTAGGGGTCACTTACATCAAACTTGCACCTCTGTATATTGGGAAACTGCATGAAGAACATGGCGGGGACACGTGCAGGAAACCATGAGGCTATAGGGGGAAACGGGTGCCATGCTGCGAATTTACCGTCAGAGATCGAGCATACAGAAAAGTGCACGACGTCAAATTCTAGAGATACGTTGATGTATTTATTAGGCTCCAGTCCTGTGTTACAGCTTGTATTATACTCCAGAGCTGCATTTCACAGGAAACAGTCAACATTGGCTTGTTTTTACCACCTTTTGTTGACTGTAACTTTTATAGTAGGAACTATTCACTTCCCAGAAGACAATTATCAGAACAAGCAGAGAATGCTGGGACATTTCAGCTCTGAAGTATGGAAAATAATCAGGTGTATCGCTGGAGAAGAATACAGACTATAAGTCACTAATGTTACATGATAAGTAATGTAAGAGCACAGTGGCTCCACCAGCAGAATAGTGAGTGCAGCTCTGGAGTATAATACAGGATGTAACTCTGGATCAGTAATGTAATGTATGTACACAGTGACTGCACCAGCAGAATAGTGAGTGCAGCTCTGGAGTATAATACAGGAGGTAACTCAGGATCAGTAATGTAATGTATGTACACAGTGACTGCACCAGCAGAATAGTGAGTGCAGCTCTGGGGTATAATACAGGATGTAACTCAGGATCAGTAATGTATGTACACAGTGACTGCACCAGCAGAATAGTGAGTGCAGCTCTGGAGTATAATACAGGATGTAACTCAGGATCAGTAATGTATGTACACAGTGACTGCACCAGCAGAATAGTGAGTGCAGCTCTGGGGTATAATACAGGATGTAACTCAGGATCAGTAATGTAATGTATGTACACAGTGAGTGCACCAGCAGAATAGTGAGTGCAGCTCTGGAGTATAATACAGGATGTAACTCAGGATCAGTAATGTAATGTATGTACACAGTGACTGCACCAGCAGAACAGTAAGTGCCGCTCTGGGGTATAATACAGGATGTAACTCAGGATCAGTAATGTAATGTATGCACACAGTGACTGCACCAGCAGAATAGTGAGTGCAGCTCTGGAGTATAATACAGGAGGTAACTCAGGATCAGTAATGTAATGTATGTACACAGTGACTGCACCAGCAGAATAGTGAGTGCAGCTCTGGGGTATAATACAGGATGTAACTCAGGATCAGTAATGTATGTACACAGTGACTGCACCAGCAGAATAGTGAGTGCAGCTCTGGAGTATAATACAGGATGTAACTCAGGATCAGTAATGTATGTACACAGTGACTGCACCAGCAGAATAGTGAGTGCAGCTCTGGGGTATAATACAGGATGTAACTCAGGATCAGTAATGTAATGTATGTACACAGTGAGTGCACCAGCAGAATAGTGAGTGCAGCTCTGGAGTATAATACAGGATGTAACTCAGGATCAGTAATGTAATGTATGTACACAGTGACTGCACCAGCAGAACAGTAAGTGCCGCTCTGGGGTATAATACAGGATGTAACTCAGGATCAGTAATGTAATGTATGTACACAGTGACTGCACCAGCAGAATAGTGAGTGCAGCTCTGGAGTATAATACAGGATGTAACTCAGGATAAGTAATGTAATGTATGTACACAGTGACTGCACCAGCAGAATAGTGAGTGCAGCTCTGGGGTATAATACAGGATGTAACTCAGGATCAGTAATGTAATGTATGTACACAGCGACTGCACCGGCAGAATAGTGAGTGCAGCTCTGGAGTATAATACAGGATGTAACTCAGGATCAGTAATGTAATGTATGTACACAGTGACTGCACCAGCAGAATAGTGAGTGCAGCTCTGGGGTATAATACAGTATGTAACTCAGGATCAGTAATGTAATGTATGTACACAGTGACTGCACCAGCAGAATAGTGAGTGCAGCTCTGGGGTATAATACAGGATGTAACTCAGGATCAGTAATGTAATGTATGTACACAGCGACTGCACCGGCAGAATAGTGAGTGCAGCTCTGGAGTATAATACAGGATGTAACTCAGGATCAGTAATGTAATGTATGTACACAGTGACTGCACCAGCAGAATAGTGAGTGCAGCTCTGGGGTATAATACAGGATGTAACTCAGGATCAGTAATGTAATATATGTACACAGTGACTTCACCAGCAGAACAGTAAGTGCAGCTCTGCAGTATAATACAGGATGTAACTCAGGATCAGTAATGTAATGTATGTACACAGTGACTGCACCAGCAGAATAGTGAGTGCAGCTCTGGGGTATAATACAGGATGTAACTCAGGATCAGTAATGTAATGTATGTACACAGTGACTGCACCAGCAGAATAGTGAGTGCAGCTCTGGGGTATAATACAGGATGTAACTCAGGATCAGTAATGTAATGTATGTACACAGTGACTGCACCAGCAGAACAGTAAGTGCAGCTCTGCAGTATAATACAGGATGTAACTCAGGATCAGTAATGTAATGTATGTACACAGTGACTGCACCAGCAGAATAGTGAGTGCAGCTCTGGGGTATAATACAGGATGTAACTCAGGATCAGTAATGTAATGTATGTACACAGTGACTGCACCAGCAGAACAGTAAGTGCAGCTCTGCAGTATAATACAGGATGTAACTCAGGATCAGTAATGTAATGTATGTACACAGTGACTGCACCAGCAGAATAGTGAGTGCAGCTCTGGGATATAATACAGGATGTAACTCAGGATCAGTAATGTAATGTATGTACACAGTGACTGCACCAGCAGAATAGTGAGTGCAGCTCTGGGATATAATACAGGATGTAACTCAGGATCAGTAATGTAATGTATGTACACAGTGACTGCACCAGCAGAATAGTGAGTGCAGCTCTGTAGTTTAAGAAAATGTGTACTTTACAATGAATTCACTTTCTACAATTCATATAATATTTGTGTATAAATTATATATTGATGTATAAAGGTTGATGTACGCTGATATTCAGAATGAGTCACATTCATCTTTTGCTATTTTGTAGTTCTGTTACAACACATACGTTCTTCGCAAGACTTTCTCATGTAAGCAAATTCCAAGACGAATTTATTGCCGAGAACGCCTTAAAATACATTCAAGTGATGCATATCGCCGCTGCATATGCCATGGTGGCTGCCAGCAATCCGTTTTTTCTGATCAAGCATAGTTTAAGGAAGCCTTAAGGCTAAACAGATGAGTCTATGTGGATAATAGCGTAGTTATGTGTTCTGGGAATACGACTGCTAGGTGAGAGGCAGGAATAAAGACTAAATGTAGAATTACGGCTCTGGAACGTGACATTTATCACTCCGGGTTGGTGCATTTCTAGAAAATAAGCAAGATAATTAAAACCAAATTTATTTTGGTAATAGAGAGATGACAAAAAGGCGCGAGTAACCTTGAAATTAATTCACACTGAACCAGGCGCTATAAACAAAGGCTTTCTACTTGTGTTTTCTACAGCTGAAATTACGCGTGCCGTGACAATAAATGTACATTTCGACAGAGAAATCCAGGTTGGTAACAGCCACCACACAGCTAATTACTGTTTTACTGTTGCTCTATTGATGATATAGATGAGTTAATTGGCTGCAATTCGAAAGGGGGTGCATATCATCCATGTGGGGGCTCCCAGGACAGGGCAGACACTGTGCTTACAGTGCATCACATGGACACCAACCATATGTATTATAAGTTACCGTATATATACCTTCTTCTCTATAGTGCTTGCTGGTATTACGAACCTTTATCTGCTTTTAGGACTTCTGTGAAAATCTGATGTAGTTTTAGGTCAAATTTATGCAAAAATATGGGATATGTGAATGGTTGACAAACTTTCGAGCCATGTACAGTGGGGGAAAAAAGTATTTGATCCCTTGCTGATTTTGTATGTTTGCCCACTGACAAAGTCATGAACAGTCTATAATTTTAAGGGTAGGTTAATTTTGACATTGAGAGATAGAATATCAAAAATAAAATGTAGAAAATCACATTGTACAAATTATATAAAGTTTTTTGCATTTTGCAGTGAGATATAAGTATTTGATCCCCTACCAACCATTAATAGTTCTGGCTTCTAAAGACCAGTTAGATGCTCCTAATCAGCTCATTGCCTGCATTATAGACAGCTGTCTTACATAGTCACCTTTATAAAACACTCCTGTCCACAGACTCAATTAATCACTCAGACTCTAACCTCAACAACATGGGCAAGACCAAAGAGCTTTATAAGGATGTCAGGGACAAATTCATAGACCTGCACAAAGCTGGAATGGGCTACAAAACCATAAGTAAGACGCTGGGTGAGAAGGAGACAACTGTTGCAATAGTAAGAAAATGGAAGAAATACAAAATGACTGTCATCGATCTGGGGCACCATGCAAAATCTCACCTCGTGGGGTATCCATGATCATGAGGAAGGTGAGAGATCAGCCTAAAACTACATGGGGGGAACTTGTTAATGACCTCAAGGCAGCTGTGATCACAGTCACCAAGAAAACCATTGGTAACTCATTACACTGTAAAGGTCTAAAATCCTGCAGTGCCCGCAAGGTCCCCCTGCTCAAGAAAGCACATGTGCAGGCCCGTCTGAAGTTTGCCAATGAACATCAGGATTATTCTGTGAGTGATTGGGAGAAGGTGCTGTGGTCAGATGAGACAAAAATTGAGGTCTTTGGCATTAACTCAACTCGCCGTGTTTGGAGGAAGAGAAATGCTGCTTATGACCCAAAGAACACCATCCCCACTGTCAAGCATGGAGATGGAAACATGTTTTGGGGATGTTTCTCTGCTAAGGGCACAGGACTACTTCACCGCATCAATGGGAGAATGGATGAAGCCAGGTACCATAAAATCCTGAGTGACAACCTCCTTCCCTTCGCCAGGACATTAAAAATGGGTCGTGTCTGGGTCTTCCAGCAAGACAATAACCCAAAACATACAGCCAATGCAACAAAGGAGTGGCTCTAAAAGAAGCACATTAAGGTCATGGAGTGACCTAGCCAGTCTCCTGACCTTAATCCCACAGAAAACTTATGTAGGGAGTTGAATCTCCAAATTGCCAAGCGACAGCCTCAGAATCTTAATGATTTAGAGATGATCTGCAAAGAGGAGTGAACCATAATTCCTCCTGACATGTGCGCAAACCTCATCATCAACTACAAAAAATATCTGACTGCTGTGCTTGCCAACAAGGGTTTTGCCTCCAAGTATTAAGTCTTGTTTTCCAGAGCGATCAAATACTTATTTCTCACTGCAAAGTGCAAATAAATTTATATAATTTATACAATGTGATTTTCTGGATTTTATTTTTGATATTCTATCCCTCAATGTTAAAATTAACCTACCCTTAAAATTATAGACTGTTCATGTTTCTGTCAGTGGGCAAACTTACAAAATTAGCAAGGGATCAAATACTAATTTCACCCACTGTATGTACAGCTGGCATACTTATATGGCACAATTATCCTCTGGTGCTATGGGTGTTTTAGTATTACTTAGGGCACAGCGTCTATAGCGAGGTCACGTGGCTGCATCTTATGGTCTGTGTCCCAGACTACATGCATGAATGGTCATTGTGAATGAACCTGTTTTTGTAAGTGTCTGATGACCCATGGGTACACTTGACAACATTCCCATACAGAAAGAATAAAATCCTAGCCATACTCTATTAACCTCTTCAGAGAGGCATTCCTAATGAACAGCATGTGAAGTAGACGGTGTAACTAATGCATTTACAGTACAAGCAATACAATAACTAAACGTATGAAGCAGACAAGGATTTGCCATCAAACTTTCTTTTGTTTTGCATTAACTTACTAAATTCTGCAACTTTATCTGCAGCCCCATCAAACATTATAGATAAGCTCATTGTGCACGAATATACGCAGCGCTAATAAAGATATTTCTATGTTGTGGACAACAAGATATGGCAGCTGCTCGCACACAACTGTTACCATAAGATGCAGCCGACACAACTGGACCCATATAGTCTATAGCTCCTGTATATACAGATAGAGCATGGCGGTAAGGTGAAGCAGGGATGAGTTTGTAGCTGATTAGAAAAGCACAATTATTACTTTCCCTGTAGTGCAGGTGACCATGAAATAAGCAATCTATACATGTCCGCTGAGGGAGCCGTGCATGGCATTACCAGGGGCAAGGGTTGACAAAATGCCATCACAAAGGGCTTACTACTCCACTTGATCTCAGGCAATTAAATACTTTTGGAGTTGGCAAAGATTCCCAAATTTACTGGAAAAACTTCAATCATGTCTGGACTCCCTAACCCTAAGAAGAGGCCTTCTTTTCCCCCATCTTCTTTACATAGCCCTTAAGATAATCCCTTAGACACACTTTTTGCTAACATTATGGGTATCCACAATTACCTGCCAACCATTTAAGAATGCAGAGGAGGATCCCAACCATCTAAGAATGTCCAGGAGGATCCCAACCATCCAAGAAAATCAAAGAGGATCCCAAGCATCTAATAATGTCGAGAAGGATCCCAATCATCTAATAATGTTGAGGAAGATCCCGACCATCTAAGAATGTGGAGGAGGATCCCAACCACCTAAGAATGTCGGGGAGGATCCCAAACATCTAAGAATGTCGAGGAGGATCCCAATCATCTAATAATGTAAAAGAGGATCCCAACCATCTAAGAATGTCGAGGAGGATCCCAACCATCTAAGAATTTCGAGGAGGATACCAACCATCTAAGAATGTCAAGGAGGATCCCAACCATCTAATAATGTTGAGGAGGATCCCAACCATCTAAGAATGTCGAGGAGGAATCCAACCGTTTAAGAGTGTCGAGGAGGATCCCAACCATCTAAGAATGATGAGGAGGATCCAAACCATCTAATAATGTTGAGGAGGATCCCAACCACCTAAGAATGTCGAGGAGGATCCCAGCCATCTGATAATGTCAAGGAGGATCCCAACCATCTAAGAATGTCGAGGAGGATCCCAACCATCTAATAATGTTGAGGAGGTTCCCAACCATCTAAGAATGTCGAGGAGGATCCCAACCATCTGAGAATGTCGAGGAGGATCCCAACATCTAATAATGTTGAGGAGGATCCCAACCATCTAAGAATCATGAGGAGGATCCCAACCATCCAATAATGTCAATGAGGATCCCAACATCTAATAATGTCGAGGAGGATCCCAACCATGTAAGAATGTTGAGGAGGATCTAATAATGTCAAGCAGGATCCCAACCATCTAATAATGTCGAGGAGGATCCCAACCATCTAATAATGTTGATCCCAACCATCTATAATGTCGAGGAGGATCCCAACCATCTAAGAATGTCAAGGAGGATCCCAACCATCTAAGAATGTCGAGGAAGATTCCAACCATCTAATAATGTTGAGTAGGATTCCAACCATCTAATAATGTCAAGGAGGATCCCAACCATCTAATATCAAGGAGGATCCCAACCATCTAAGAATGTCGAGGAGGATCCCAACCAGCTAAGAATATCGAGGAGGAATCCAACCATCTAATAATGTTGAGGAAGATTCCAACCATCTAATAATGTCATGGAGGATCCCAACCATCTAATAATGTCAAGGAGGATGCCAACCATCTAAGAATGTCGAGGAGGATCCCAGAAAAAGGAGAGACTTCCTGGAAAAGATCCTGAAAAGCAATGATGGTTTCTTGTTGGTTATCAACCAGACCACCGGCGTACAAACACACAATCATGGGGGCAAGACCTGAAAAGGAACCTGGGGTTACAAAAAACGATGGGGCCATGGACTCTAAGGGTACATTCCCACATTCAGGAATTGCTGCAGTTTTGACACTGCATATTTATGCAGCATCAAATCTGCAGCAGCCAGATGTTTAATCATAGTGAATGGGATTTCTAGAAATCCCATGTCCACTCTGTGACTATGTGCACCTGCAGATCACCCGTGGACACTGACATGGAGTGCTTCTTCCAGGACCCCAGCATGTCAATTTCTCTTGTAGAGATGCTAGTCTCCGCAACAGAAATCACATCAATAGAATGCATTGAACTCGGTAAATCCGCACGGTTCAGTGAACACATGCAGATGTACCTGCATTCAATAGAAGGCAGCGTTTTGGACGCAGCAAAAACATGCTGCGTCCAAAACGCTGCTACATCTGGAAAGTGGGCACATAACCTTATTGTGCAGAGAGCGTGAACGTGCGCTCAGATGTGTATAATTTTTGGGTGAGTACACCTACTGGAGGCGGACACTCAGAGGCAGTCAGCCTCCTGTAGGCGTACAATCCCAAAAATAATGCATGTCAGAGCACACATTCGCTCTGCTGGAACCGTTACAGCCTATGGCTCTGTCAGTGCATACGTTCGGATCCCATTTTGCGGGGGGTCCGAATGAATACCTCGGTGAAAGCACCGTTATGAGTTTACTCCAGTGGCTCTGAAGAGGGAATTCCATGTACACATCCTATTAAGACCTTATTCGGGTTCCCACGTTCCTGCGGCCCCATAGCGGTAGCAATCTTCTGCCTCTATGGTGTATTCACATTACACATCACTCGTCCATCTGGCATGTATTTCTATATCCACACAGTATAGACGTACTATGTACTATATACCCCGTCTCCCCAGTGCATTACAGAGTGCATAAACTTTTCTTGACATCCGTCTCCTATAAAACATGGCTTCAGTAGTAAATCGATAGGTTGGAAGGCTGCTACATTGAAGCAGATGATGTTTTGATCTCTACATTAATATCGGCAGCCTATACAAGCAGCGGAGCTGTGATCTCAGCCGCCCTTCCTTCATGACATTTAGATTTGAACAAAGCCCTACCCTTATTGGGGGCTCCTCCGTGGCCACTGTGGTGCATTTAATCCTGGCTGACCTTTTCGGATAGCTCTTCTGCCCGGGAGATAGCCAGTCTCGCCACCACAGCTATATAATGCAGGGTTCCTGATGTTATTGGGGGCAAACCTACCCAGTACACCGATATACTCATCATACCGATATAAAACAAAAGACTAGCAGGTTCAGCAGGTGGAGGGGGTGTTGGGGGTGCGGGCTAGCACAGGTGCCCAATTGGCTGGCACTACACTCAACCAACTCACAGCGGTTGCTATGGTGGCAGGAACACGAACAGCTGGCACAGTAGGAAAATATGACAGCGCCGTGTTCTGAAAGAGAAACATATCATGATGGAGAACAAGACTTGAAAATTACATTTTGTCTTGCTAATTCCTAGGAATTAAAGGTGGAGACTGTTTACTGAGCGTGACGGAGGTGCAAAAGCAGACGGCTGCAACGTATAGACCTTGGAAAGGCGCGGGCATCTATAGAGAGGCTGGCAGCCCCTGGCACGGCTCTGGAAATGTAGAAATAAGCATTATTTAAAAAGTATTTATCATGGAGAACATGTCGCGTTTAGCAGGTAACGTCACCCCAAAGCACAAAGCCAAGAACTCATTTGAATTTTAATTTTTGGCAATTAATGTTCAATTACGCCGCAGATTTTTGATTAAAGAAATGTCGAGAAATGATGAAATGTGAGGAGTTTAGAAGAAGGAAATATAGGAGAACACAAGGAGACTTGGGCATGGTTATACTGGGGAGTTATGTCCTGGCCAATCCTCATGTTACAGTCCAGCAAACTGGACAAAAAAAATGGCAGAGATTATGAGCCCTCACATTAAAATAGGAATTCCCTGGTTGGTATTGGGACATCCCCATGTTGGTGGGGTTCACAATATTAAATGAGCATGACCCATGTAGGAAAATAAGGTTTTAAAGAATCCTGCTCCCAGCAGTCAGCAGGTGTCGGAGGAATTGCTATATTTCACACATTTCCTGTTTCTGGCTTTGCAGGGGAAACATACATAGAATGGTGAGTTATCAAGACAATGAATTCCATAGAAGAAAGTCAATGAACATCGCGCAAAGTAACTTCCTTAAAAACGCCAATGACCCCAGCAGAAAACGCATCCTTCCAAAAGGGAAGACGAGCAGTTATTTCTACATGACTCCTTTAAGGAGAATATAAGCCTCCCGTGTGTGTACAGGAAGAATAACACTATTCCTGGCCATTAGGTATCTTGTATTCTGAATTTTTCACCCATTTCCTTTCCGCAGTCTACATTGCTAATTTTCAGTTGTCTCTGAGCTAGTGGGTGGAAACAAGCTTCTATGATTTTTCCAGTAGACAGAAAACAGGGACATGCTATTCCTGCTCTCCTGTGTCCAGAAGCAGCAACAGCGTGAAGGACACTGTACTCCAATATTCAGCAGTCTAGCGCACTTGGGTGAGATAAAATACTTACTAAAAAGCAGTTGCAGCAGCATGGAGGACATTATACAGCAGTTACTGAGCGGTGTAGCTGGGAATCCATAATTGGGGTTAAATAACCACTTACTCGAAAGCACCACCACCACAATATAGGTGCGTCTTTACCCCTCTCCTCTCTTTTCCTTTCTGAATTGACTTCAATTGGCAGAAATAATCAGATCCCCCAGTGAGCAGCTGTTCATCTTGTTTTGAGCAGGAGAGCTTTTAACAGTTTTTCAGAGTGAATGATGAGTTCAGGAAGCAGGGGAAGGAGAAGAAGTGGCTTATAAAGGGAGAAAAAAGCAAATTTCTCTGGACAAATATATTGCAAATATTTCTAAAGACACCAACGGATAAGAGCCCCCAATCATCAGTGCTTTAGCTTGGCTATCCTTCCAGACATTTAGGATCCTAGGATAGTCCCTAGTAAATATGGACATAACCGGCGCTATATGTATCTTATGTATTTCTTCCACCCATGAGAACTGGACACCGCAAAAAGCTTGTATCTGACAGCCACTAATGTGTCCTTATTCACATGTACATTGCCAGGACTCTCTGACTGATGCAGCCGAACCCAGGCACAATGAACTCGTCGCTAATGTCCTTGTAAGTGCTGGAAAATGTGATTTCTTCAGTTGAGAACTGTAACTAAATTAACTTTATCTTCAGGATGAATGGAAACCTCAAATGTAGCCGATTATACGTAGAAATATGACAAGCATGGTTTGGGTTGGTCCAGTTACATCTATTAGCAGGTCTGCAATAATTTAATGGCATCATTGAAGCATTCTGAGCCTCGCTCCACAAGGACACAAATTTATCAATACAAATATAGGCAGAAACCATCAAATTATATATTCTGTAGAGGTTTCAGCTCTTGGTAGCCACTTGGATACGCACAGGCGTTTCAAAACAGCATGAAGTTTATTGTCATTCATAAACCTTATAACTTTAAAAATTGAAAAGTCTTTCTTCAGCCCAAATGCATAATGTGAGTAGTTGACCTTGTTCTAAAGACTACTGGACCAATGGGCGTAGAACAGAATCCGCGGCTCTAAGGGATGCAGAATTTTTCCAGCACGGAGCACCGGTTACATCAATCATATTGTTCTGTTTTTTAGAGATTTGCTTTCTGTGTTTTATTAGAGATTTGCTTGCTCGTCAGTTCAGCCTCAGGAATCAATGTTTCCATTCAGTGACAGTAAGGAGAGGAAGACGTGCAGGCTGGATCTCGTGCATACATAAGGCCAGACCCAAGATTGGTAATCAAGGAAAGTAATAATTCCATTACTCTCGTTAGTGTCTCAGGGGTCTCAAGCCATTGTTCTCCCAGCCACTAGTCCCATTGTGTGGATGGGGATAGTAGAACCAGTGGACCTGTTGGCACCGGGGGTTTATATGCAGTCCCAAGTGATGGGTTAGGCCTAAGTAAAATACCTCCGCCAATGCATGGTGCATGCAAGGCAGGGTGTGAACACTTCTGCCCATTCAGGGGGCTGATCCCAGGGAGGGAGAACGATAAGCCACATGTTTAGTAAAGGAGTTGTTGCAGTGATGCCGAGGATATGTTGGCAAGGTCCTGGTGCCCCTGTATGCATAGCCTATGGAGATTGGAGATCAGTTGCTGGCTGGAGCTTGATACACATGCTATGGTCGCGATATCTATCATCTGGATGTGAGGAACTATCCTAAGGACTGTTGTTGCTGTGCTATGGTCATGATATGGAGCATGGACTGTGACTACAGACTATACAGGTGGGAGATACAAAAGCTGTGGGTGAACCAAAAGTTGGGAGACAGTGGGTATAGCCTTGTATGGGGGTAGTGAACTATTGGTCCCAGGATGGGATCTTGTGGAATAGGGACATTGCATTGTCACCACCTAACCGGAATTGCTGTAGACCATGGATGTAAGGAATAAAAAAGAGTTCCATTGTTAACCCGCCTAGGTGATTACTACAACCCACAACCTCAGATCTTCACACAACATAAACAGACGTTCTTCAGCACAAAGTAACTGCAATGATCTCACTAATCTTAGTCTAGCAGACAGTAGCAGCTCAACGGGTTTAAACGCTTTCACCAACAAACACCTCTGTTCATCTCCAGCACAACTGACTCTGCTGATCTAACCTAGCTGCTGTTATTAGACTTGTAAGATCCAGATGGGAGTATGGGAGCAACAAACAGTCAGCAACAAACACCTCTGTTCATCTCCAGCATGACTGACTCTGCAACAAACACCTCTGTTCAGCTCCAGCACAACTCACTCTGCAGAAAACACCTCTGTTCAGCTCCACCACAACTCACTCTGCTGATCTAACCCAGCTGCTGTTATTTGACTTGTAAGATCCGGATGGGAGTATGGGAGCAACAAACACCTCTGTTCATCTCCAGCACAACTGACTCTGCAACAAACACCTCTGTTCAGCTCCAGCACATCTTACACTGCTGATCTAACCCAGCTGCTGTTGTTAGATTTTTAAGATCTGGATAGGAGTATGGGAGAAACAAACACTCAGCAACAAACACCTCTGTTCATCTCCAGCACAACTGATTCTGCAACAAACACCTCTGTCCAGCTCCAGCACATTTCACACTGCTGATCTAACCCAGCTGTGATTACTAGACTTGTAGGACCCAGATAGGAGTATGGGAGCGACCTCTCCCACCTAGGCTCTTTTGGTCGCTCCTAAATCCTGGATCCATCCATCTCAGTAACTTTACCTCCTGCTTTCATACAATTCAAAGCCATACAGATCAACCCATCTGGGGGTTCCAGAGATGTAACTAAATGCCCCGGTGAGGGGTTGTGCTAAAAGCTAATCATTTTTCTGAGCATTTGAATACCAGGCAGGAGCAGCATGAAATGGGGTAAAAGGAAGCCAAGCTATGACTCTAGTGGGCTTAGCTCACTTTCACCTCAAGGTGATTATCCAGTAGATAAAAATGATTTTTTAAAGGGATCATCTTGGAATATAAAATTACATAAGTGCTATCCACCATCAAAAATTGCCAGTCCCATTAATGTCTCAAGCCAAGTGTGTGGGTGCAGAGGATATTGTAGCACCGGGTCTCTTCCTTCCATCTGTCTTCCCCTACGGAGATGTCGGTTTACTCACCACCGCAGCCCCTGTCCCGCTCTGTATCCTCCTTCCAGCTCGGCAACCGCCCAGGGTGCGCGCACTGCGCAGAGATCCTCAGGCACTGTGCTTAGGGCGAGTGAATGCTTCCTTAAAAAGTCCCTATCCAATTGCTGGATGACTCCTACTATTTCAGGCACCACTTTAAGCATGGAGGCCCCTGAGCAACGTTGTTTGTATGTCTAACACGCTTGCTAGTTCTCAGATCCCAATTCGATACCTGTTCTGCTCTTCAGCTGTGCCCGCCTACTTGTCTATCAGCCTTTCCCACCTTCCTGGCTGTCCATAAGTTATGCCCACCGGCACCTGTCTACGAAGATACCTGTTGTGTCTGCCAGTACCAGACATTTTGCCAGCTACTGCTCCAACTGAACCTGTCATGACTTTCCCAGTCCGCCATCCCTGCCTCCAGTCCCCTGGGGGTCAGCTGCCATCCACCTGAGGTCAGTCCTGCTGTAGCACCTGATTTTACCTCCTTCGTCTCTACTTGGATCACGGTGTTGTCAACTGCCGAGTAACCTAGGTCGGACTTTGTGAGGCACCTAGTTACGCCCCTCCAGACTTTCCTTGGGCCATGGCACAGTGGTTCCACCACCTAGTCCGTTACAGATGTACCCTACCCAATTTCCAAATATAAGCAGAGGAGAAGCATAGATCACCATATTATCGGTGAGTTGGCCTTGGAGCATTTATACGCTGTTGCAGATTAGGATTGCTTTGGGGGTCTGGCTCAGATCAGTTTTGATAAACCCAATCAGAACCAAGACAGAAGCTTTCTCGCTGTAACTTTTGTTTTGCTGCCTCTTGCTTTTGGAAAAATAAGCAGAAATCCCTGCAGATCTCTGTTACATAGAGTTATAGAATTCTAATGGAAACAGTACGTAGGTTTTTTTTTTTAAAGCATATTAATATTTTTTTGGCAGCAGCTGAATTGAATTGTAACTCTTATATGGAAGTGTTACTGATGACAGAAACATATTTTCTGTGCTCTGCATTACTGGCGAATCATTAACCTCTTGCATGCCTGGAGGATATGTAAAGAGCCTAGAAACTAACTCATATATTTAGATTTTTTTTCTTGTGTGTGTGTGTGAATTCTCAAGTGAAATTATGATAAAATAAGAAAAATCATCATAATATATGTTAGGGTGTATGTCAGCACTGCGCACAATAAAAGACACTGGAAGTAGCGGTGGAGGAGGGTGAGTAAAGTCAGTTTGTTTCTTTGCAGTCGGGGGACGAGGGTTTTTTGAAACTGGAAAACCCCTTTAAAGACTTGCTCTGGTCCACAAAATCATCTACAGCTTTTCTCTACTATGCCCACCATTTTTACCATGGAAGAAGTGGTGTACTGGTCAGGAAAGTGAAGTGAACACCACTGACTATAAGGTGATAAAATGGGACCAGTCAGGGTTGGGATTTATTAGGCAGAGAGTGAGTCCGTTCTTAAAGTTTATCTGTCAACAGCAAGAAAAATGTGCAAGAGTAAGAATCTGAGAGACTGTAATAGCGGCCGCCATATTGAGAAGTCTAGGCATCTGGGACAGAGCATCTCCTGAGCAGCGAGTCGCGTGGTCTGTACCTGGTTTGCTCGTTGTGTGAGTAGTTCCCAGCATATGGCAGGTTCTCTGGGGGCAATCCCTGAATATGTGGGGTTGGTAACGTTTTCTTGGTATACGCCAGAGTTTGAGGGCTGTTCCTTGTTTGCAGCAGGTTTTGTGGGGTGTTCCAAGGCTATGACAAGACTTGTGGGGTATTTATGGTATTTGGCAGATCTTGTGGGGTGTCCCCGATATATGGAAGGTCTTGTGGGGTGCTCACAGTATATGGTAGATCTTATGGGGTGTTCCTGATATATGGTAGATCTTGTGGAGTACTCCCAATATAGGGATGGACTTGTGGGATGTTACCAGTGTATGGTCGTGCGAAGTGCACCCTATATATCAACAGTCTTGTGGGATGCACTCAGTAGATGGCAGGTATTATAGAGTGTACCCAGAGAAAGGAAGGGTTTGTGGGGTGCATCAAGTAGATGGCAGATCTTATAGGGTGTACCCAGAGAAAGGAAGGGTTTGTGGGGTGCATCCAGTAGATGGCAGTTCTTATAGGGTAAACCCAGGGGACGGCAGGGTTTGTGGGGTGCATCCAGTAGATGGCAGGTCTTATAGGTTATACCTCGGGGAAGGCAGGGTTTGTGGGGTGCATCCAGTATATGGCAGGTCTTATAGGGTATACCCAGAGAAAGGAAGGGCTTGTGGGGTGCATCCAGTATATGGCAGGTCTTATACGATATACCCAGGGGATGGCAGGGCGTGTGGGGTGCATCCAGTATATGGCAGGTCTTATACGGTATACCAAGGGGACGGCAGGGTTTGTGGGGTGCATCCAGCATATGGTAGGTCTTATGGGGAGTACCCAGAGGATGGCAGGGTTTGTGGGGTGCATCCAGTATATGGCAGGTCTTATAGGGAGTATCCAGAGGATGGCAGGGTTTGTGGGGTGCATCCAGTATATGGCAGGTCTTATAGGGTATACCCAGGGGATTGCTGGGCTTGTGGGGTGCATCCAGTATATGGCAGGTCTTATACGGTATACCCAGGGGATAGCAGTGTTTGTGGGGTGCATCCAGTATATGACAAGTCTTATAGGGTGTACCCAAAGGACGGCAGGGTTTGTGGGGTGCATCCAGTATATGGCAGGTCTTATAGGGTGTACCCAAAGTACAGGAGGGTTTGTGGGGTGCATCCAGTATATGGCAGGTCTTATAGGGTGTACCCAGAGTACAGGAGGGTTTGTGGGGTGCATCCAGTATATGGCAGGTCTTATAGGGTGTACCCAGAGTACAGGAGGGTTTGTGGGGTGCATCCAGTATATGGCAGGTCTTATAGGCTGTACCCAGAGTACAGGAGTTTTTGAGGGGTACATCCAGTATATGGCAAGTCTTATAGGGTGTACCCAAAGGACGGCAGGGTTTGTGGGGTGCATCCAGTATATGGCAAGTCTTATAGGGTGTACCCAAAGGACGGCAGGGTTTGTGGGGTGCATCCAGTATATGGCAGGTCTTATAGGGTGTACCCAGAGTACAGGAGGGTTTGTGGGGTGCATCCCGTATATGGCAGGTCTTATAGGGTATACCCAGAGTACAGGAGGGTTTGTGGGGTGCATCCAGTATATGGCAGGTCTTATAGGGTGTACCCAGAGTACAGGAGGGTTTGTGGGGTGCATCCAGTATATGGCAGGTCTTATAGGGTGTACCCAGAGGACGGCAAGGTTTGTGGGGTGCATCCAGTATATGGTAGGTCTTATAGGGTGTACCCAGAGTACAGGAGGGTTTGTGGGGTGCATCCAGTATATGGCAGGTCTTATAGGGAGTACCCAGAGGACGGCAAGGTTTGTGGGGTGCATCCAGTATATGGTAGGTCTTGTGGGATCCTCCCAGTATTGAGTGGAACAGTACTTACGAAAAAAGGTCCGAGAAAGGATGGCTAGAAAACCAGTGACAGGATCATGAGCCCCCATATCTTACTGATCAGCGAGGAGAAGGCAGACCAGCAAGTCTGGTCTTATATCTTGAAGTTACTGTGGCACAAACTCCTGAAAAAAACTCCCGCTAGCTATAACAGAAATGTGTCAAAACATCCAAGTGTCCTGTCTATGGGGCTGTTTGGGTACTGACCAGTCCTACTGATGAAGCTGAACCCCGATCCATGGTCTATAAGGAGGAAACAATGGCGGTGGCAGAGTGATCGGGCAATGTTCTGTTGGGAAACCTTGGATTTCAGTAGCAGGAACAATCAATACTGCGGGACCTTGGAAAATCTCTCAAGATTTTCCAATTTTATTTTCTTGTGATTTTTTTCAAAATAAAATACTGAAGACAAAGTAATCATTATATCAAGGCATGAGCTCGATTCAGGCATAGTGTCAGTGTTTGTGTGACGGTCTTCCATGGTAACTACTTGTACGTTCTGCCATCTCACGGATCTGGTGATATTTACGTTCTCTCATCATATGTCAGACGAGTTCTAGCATGTAACGTACAGATGTGACCTGCCCCGACACATGGTACCGTCACATGTTGTGGTATTAAAAATAAAAATGTTGTTACGTGGTTCCAATATGCTCGTCTATCATCTCGGGTCACATCCGCACTGCAAACACACCAAACTCGCTAGTGTAAATATTACCCCATGCCGTGCACCAGTTCAGTACCGGGGGGTCTCCCGTATGTAACATATTGTGTGACATTTAGTATTACGGTGTATCACCCTATTCTACAACATGGTAACTGGTTCTCTCTCACCGGCAGATGGTTCTCAGTGACCGGCGTTCAAGAGAAAATACGGACAGGTATTATTATTTCCACATTTTTATTCTAGAAATATTCTGTTTAACCCTTTCACTAATGAAAAAAATAAAATAATGCTGCCTTCAGTCGTCAAACTAACAGAATAATAACTGAATGTTCGTGCCTTTCGTTTTGCATGAAAAGCAAACTAAAGAGAAAATAAAATGAAAAATTAATTTATTTGAAAAAAAATTACATTAGAATTATGAGGTTAGCATATTCCTGTATCATCAATAAATCAGATTAAATCTATGTAAAAAAAAAAATTGGGAAACCCTGAAAATATATTCCTTTTTTAAGTCTCATATTGGCATAAATTGATAAAGTGCAGAGATCTGAATCTTAGACCAGACGTGGCAGATTTATCATGGTGGCTCATCTTTAGACACAATAATACACCGCTCTTGGATGACTTTTGTAAAGTGGAGGAACTGAGCAGATTAATATATAGATTTGTTGGGAAAAATTCAATTTTACAAAACCTGCATTCCATTGATTAAACCACTGCTTTTTCTACATGTAGAAGTCCAGTAGGCGGTCCTATCTCAACCTTCTTGGTATAAAGTTATGTTTGTCAATAGGACCACCCACTGGACTCCCGGCCATAGAAGAGCAGAGATTTACTTCAATAAACTAAAAGTTAGGCTGAATCTTTGCCAATAAAACTATGCATCAGTCTACTCAGTTCCTCCTGCTCTAGATCAGGGACAGCATTTTTTATTTGACAGGTTTTCCGCCCATTTTCGTAGAATGCTCAGACCACACCTACAATAAAAGAAAGGAATGGATAACCCCAGACCCAGGACCGAAGGGTACATTCACACCTTTTTATGATGAAGTACAGTTAGATCCAGAAATATTTGGCCAGTGACCTAATCCTCGTGATTTCAGCTCTGCAGGCCACTATTTTTTATTTAAAAAATTAAACAACTGAGATGCAATTGAAGTTTAGATTCAGGTTTAATTAAAGGGGTTGAATAAAAATATCCCATGAAACGTTTAGGTATTGCAACCATTTTTCTACAAAGCCTCCTCATTTCAGAGACTAAAGATTTGTTGGACTTTACCATGAATAAAATGATAATTTTTAATATTTTGTAGAGAATTCTTTGCAGACAATGACGGCCTGAAGTCTGGAGGCCATGGCCGTCACCATCGCTGGTGTCCTCCTGTGTGAGGCTTTGCCGCCTTTACTGCAGTGACTTCAGTTCTCCCTTTTTTGTAGCTCTTTTGGCCTTAATTTTTGTCTTCATCCTTTGAAATGAGTCTCTATGGAGCGGAGTTCTGGTGAAGACTCGGCCATTGCTGAATATTTCATTTGTTTGCTTTCGCAGGATGTTTTGGGTCATTGTCCATCTGTCCTGTAAAAGGTCGTCCAAACAACCTTACTGCAATTGGTCGAATCTGAGCAGAAAGTATCACCTGTACACACAGGATTCATCTGGCTGCTTTTGTCTTCAGTTATAACATCAATAACCACTAGTGACTCGGTGCCATTGGAAGCCACACATGTCGGCACCATCACACCGCCTCCACCGTGTGTTACAGCGGATGTGTTGTGCGGAGGATCAGGAGCCGTTCCAAGCCTTCTCCATACTTTCTTCTTCCCATCATTCTGGTGCAGGTTGATCTTAGTTTTGCTTTTTCATAACTGGGCGGCTTCTGTAGATGTTTTTTGGCAAAGTCTAATCTAGCCTTACTATTTTTAAGACTGATTAATGGTTTGTACCTTGTGGCGACCCCTCTGCATCTTCTCTCATGCAGTCTTATCTTTAAGGTAGAGTTAGATACTGAGACACCAACTTCCTAGAGAGTTTTCTTCACTGAAGAGTTTTTTTTCACCATGGAAAGGATTCTGCAATCATCCACCACTGTTGTCTTACATGAACGCCCAGGCCTTTTTGAGTTTCCAAGCTCACCAGTGCGCTCTCGTTTTTCAGAATGTACCAAACTGTTGATGCTCCTATCATTTCTACTTTCTCTCTGATGGATTTCTTATTTTTTTGCAGCCCAATTATGGTCTGTTTATCTGTTTCTCTTCTATTGAGAGCTCCTTTAACTGCATGTTTTGGGTTCACAGCAACAGCTTTCAATTGCAAATGTCACAACTGGAATCAGCTTCAGACCTTTTACCTGCTTACTTGATGATGGATTAATGAAGGGAAAGCCCATGCTGCCCATTAAGGAGCTTTTAATTGCCCAATCACTTTTGGTCCTTTTAAAAAGAGGCAGGTCCATATTAAAGAGCTGTTAATTCCAAACCCTTACTCAATTCAGGATATGAATACCCTTAAATTAAAGCAAAAAGTCGGCACCTTAAGCCCTTATTGATTATAGAACTGGATCTTGAATATATTTTAGTAAACAGCTAAAAAGCCAAAACTTGTGTCACTGGCTAAATTTTTCTAGACCTAACTATATATATATATATATATATATATATATATATATATATATATATATATATATATATATATATATATATATATATATATATATACATAGTACAGACCAAAAGTTTGGACACACCTTCTCATTTAAAGATTTTTCTGTATTTTCATGACTATGAAAATTGTAAATTCACACTGAAGGCATCAAGACTATGAACTAACACATGTGGAATTATATACTTAACAAAAAAGTGTGAAACAACTGAAAATATGTCTTATATTCTAGGTTCTTCAAAGTAGCCACCTTTTGCTTTGATGACTGCTTTGCACACTCTTGGCATTCTCTTGATGAGCTTCAAGAGGTAGTCACCAGGAATGGTTTTCACTTCACAGGTGTGCCCTGTCAGGATTAATAAGTTGGATTACTTGCCTTATAAATTGGGTTGGGACCATCAGTTGTGTTGAGCAGAAGTCTGGTGGATAAACAGTTGATAGTCCTACTGAATAGACTGTTAGAATTTGTATTATGGCAAGAAAAAAGCAGCTAAGTAAAGAAAAACGAGTGGCCATCATTACTTTAAGAAATAAAGGTCAGTCAGTCCGAAAAATTGGGCAAACTTTGAAAGTGTCCCCAAGTGCAGTGGCAAAAACCATCAAGTGCTACAAAGAAACTGGCTCACATGAGGACCGCCCCAGGAAAGGAAGACCAAGAGTCACCTCTGCTTCTGAGGATAAGTTTATCCGAGTCACCAGCCTCAGAAATCACAGGTTAACAGCAGCTCAGATTAGAGACCAGGTCAATGCCACACTGAGTTCTAGCAGCAGACACATCTATACAACAACTGTTAAGAGAAGACTTTGTGCAGCAGGCCTTCATGGTAAAATAGCTGCTAGGAAATCACTGCTAAGGACAGGCAACAAGCAGAAGAGACTTGTTTGGGCTAAAGAACAAGGAATGGACATTAAACCAGTGGAAATCTGTGCTTTGGTCTGATGAGTCCAAATTTGAGATCTTTGGTTCCAACCACCGTGTCTTTGTGCGACACAGAAAAGGTGATCGGATGGACTCTACATGCCTGGTTTCCACCGTGAAGCATGGAGGAGGAGGTGTGATGGTGTGGGGGTGCTTTGCTGGTGACACTGTTGGGGATTTATTCGAAATTGAAGGCATACTGAACCAGCATGGCTACCACAGCATCTTGCAGTGGCATGCTATTCCATCCGGTTTGCGTTTAGTTGGACCATCATTTATTTTTCAACAGGACAATGACACCAAACACACCTCCAGGCTGTGTAAGGGCTATTTGACCAAGAAGGAGAGTGATGGGGTGCTACGCCAGATGACCTGGCCTCCACAGTCACCAGACCTGAACCCAATCGAGATGGTTTGGGGTGAGCTGGACCGCAGAGTGAAGGCAAAAGGGCCAACAAGTGCTAAGCATCTCTGGGAACTCCTTCAAGATTGTTGGAAGACCATTCCCGGTGACTACCTCTTGAAGCTCATCAAGAGAATGCCAAGAGTGTGCAAAGCAGTCATCAAAGCAAAAGGTGGCTGCTTTGAACAACCTAGAATATAAGACATAATTTCAGTTGTTTCACACTTTTTTGTTAAGTATATAATTCCACATGTGTTAATTCATAGTTTTGATGCCTTCAGTGTGAATTTACAATTTTCATAGTCATGAAAATACAGAAAAATCTTTAAATGAGAAGGTGTGTCCAAACTTTTGGTCTGTACTGTATATATGGATCTATATAGAGAAATACTGTAGTTTGGTATGCAGATGGCCAGACATGAAATGTCTGGATGGACTGATTTAATTGATTACTTAGATATATCTGTGATGGATAGCTAGATAAATCGACATAGATACAGTAGATATGATAATTCTATATGAGACATTTATGATAAGGATAATCAGTAAAGAGAAAATCAATTTACTTATGAAAGGTTTGGGTGTATGTGGGTTCACAGAACATGCTGGGAGTTGTGGTTCACCTACAGCTGGCATCACAGGTTGCTTGGTCCTGCTGTTGTGGAATAATACAATATTCAGATGATGCAGTAAAGAAAAGCTGCCAAGTAGCTCTCTCAGGTGCAGAATAAGACTTCCCGAGCTCAGAGTCGTTTTGTCGGCTCTCTTCAGCGCAGCCTGCAGCAGCTGAGATAGTCCTCGCACCCCGCACAGTTTAATGATTCTCTTACCCTGCAGTGGTCATAATTAAGTCCTTGTTATTCTGTGTCTTGTATGCACTTGTGATTTACTTCCGATTTCACTTACTAAGTCAGAAAGTCTTTATGCTCGGGTTTAAATTTAGTGCCTGGGATTCAAAAGCATAAATGTGTATCAGAGTAAAATAAATGGCCGCCGCTTTATCCATTTGTGCAATGAGTATTTATGGAATTGAGAATATTAAGTGGAGGATGATTTAATTCCAGCCAATACAGGTGCACAGACAGAAGGATTGAGCATTAACCCCATCCTGAACCCCATTTGTATTATAATTAGCAGCATTTGGGATTCCCAGCTCTCCAGTGCCGATCCTGGCTTCTTCCAGGATTGTCTTAATTATAGATTATGCATATCACTGCTCCCGAACCCCAACCTTTCTTACCTTGAGAAGAATAGTCAACTATGAGAGATGGTTGTGAGCCACATCCAGTGTCCCATTCCCCATATTGGTGACATCTAACCACCTCTCCCCATTCACCCCCAGTAGTGACATCCAGCATTGCTCTCCAGCACAGGTAGAGATATGCAGCAAGTACCCCTCATGGTAGTGATATTCAACATCCAGTACCATCTACAGCAGGGACATCCAACATCTCTTCGCCCATGGCAGTGACATCCAGCACCCCCAAACTTAGAACATCCAGAGCCCTCCCCACAGTAGAGACATCAAGCACGGGTCAATGAGATACCTCTCACTACAGTAGAGATATCCAACACACACATGGGAAGTCCAGAGACCCCACAAGTCACGACATTAGGAACATTCAGCATTACCCACAATAGTGAGATCTGGCACTACCCACCCTTACACTAGGAATATTCCCAGCACTCACCACTTTAGGAACATCTAACACCACCTACAGCAGTGACATCCAGCACCGCTTCCTCCATGACAGTGACATCCAGCACACCTTCCTTCATGGTAGTGACATCCAGCACCGCTTCCTCCATGACAGTGACATCCAGCACACCTTCCTCCGTAGTATTGACCTCCAGCACCCCTTCCTTCATGGTAGTGACATCCAGCACCGCTTGGTCCATCGCCGAGACATCCAGCACACCTTCCTTCATGGTAGTGACATCGAGTACCGCTTCCTCCATGACAGTGACATCCAGCACACCTTCCTCCATAGTATTGACCTCCAGCACCCCTTCCTTCATGGTAGTAACATCCAGCACCGCTTGGTCAACACCGAGACATCCAGCACACCTTCCTCCATGGTAGTAACATCCGGCAACCCTTCCTCTATGTAAGTGACATCCAGCACCCCTTTCTCCATGGTAGTGATATCCAGCACCACTTCCTCTATGATAGTGCGTTCCAGCACCCCTTCCTCCATGGCAGTGACATCCAGCACCCCTTTCTCCATGGCAATGACATCCAGCACCACTTCCTCCATGGTAGTGACATCCGGCACCCCTCTCTCTGTGGTAGTGACATCCAGCACCCCTTCCTTCATGGTAGTGACATTCAACACCCCTTCCTTCATGGTAGTGACATCCGGCACTACCCACTGTAGTGAGATCCAGTGCCCATCCAGGAGGAACATTCAGCACTTTACTCCTCTACAATAGTGACAACCAGCAGCCCTGTTGTGAACTCTATTTTTAGGCTCCCTCTAGTGGTCACAAGCGGTACTGTGTAGTGTTGTCTTCTGCAGGTTGGCTGCATCAGCTGGTTCGTTATCCTTGGTTCGTTTCCTATTTAACTCACCTGGATACTCAGTTCCTTGCCTGCTATCAATGTATTCAGTGCTCTTCAGATTCCTTGTGATTACCTTGCTCCCAGCCTCTCCAAGACAAGCTAAGTTTTTGTCCGTTCATTTTTTGATTATCAGCATTCATCATGTTTCTTGTCCAGCTTGCTAAGATGTGATCTCCTCGCTTGCTGGTTGCTCTAGGGGACTGAGTTTCTCCCCCCACACCGTTAGTTGGTGCGGGGGTTCTTGAAATCTCAGTGTGGATATTTTGTTAGGGTTTTTTACTGACCGCACAGACCCCTTACTATTTTCTGCTATCTAGTATTAGTGGGCCTCATTTGCTGAATCTGTTTTCACCCCTGTGTATGTGCCTTCCTCTTACCTCACCATTATTATCTGTTGGGGGCTTCTATATCTTTGGGGATTATTTCTCTGGAGGCAAGAGAGGTCTTTCTTTCTCTCTAGGGGTAGTTAGTTCCTCAGGCTGGCTCGAGACGTCTAGGATTTTTTAGGCACGTTCACCGGCTACTTCTAGTGTGTTTGGATAGGTTCAGATTTGCGGTTAGTCCAGTTTGCCACCTCCCTAGAGCTTGTCCTATGTTTGTTACTTAGCTGGAGTAATTCGTGATCCTCAACCACTAAGGATCATAACAGTATAGCAGGCCTGAAAATATTGTGTCTGATAGAGGATCCCAGTTTGTGTCCAGGTTTTGGCGGACTTTTTGTGCTAAGATGGGCATTGATTTATCTTTTTCGTCGGCCTTCCATCCTCAGACTAATGGCCAAACCGAGCGAACTAATCAGACGTTGGAAACTTATTTGAGATGTTTTGTTTCTGCTGATCAGGATGATTGGGTGACTTTTTTGCCATTGGCCGAGTTTGCCCTTAATAATCGGGCTAGTTCTGCTACTTTGGTTTCGCCTTTTTTCTGCAATTCTGGTTTCCATCCTCGTTTTTCCTCGGGTCAGGTTGAGTCTTCTGACTGTCCTGGGGTGGATTCTGTGGTGGATAGGTTGCAGCAGATTTGGAATCATGTGGTGGACAATTTGAGGTTGTCACAAGAGAAGGCTCAGCGCTTTGCCAACCGCCGCCGCGGTGTGGGTCCCCGACTTCGTGTTGGGGATTTGGTGTGGCTGTCTTCTCGGTATGTTCCTATGAAGGTCTCCTCTCCTAAATTCAAGCCTCGCTTCATCGGTCCTTATAAGATCTTGGAAATCCTTAACCCGGTGTCTTTTCGTTTGGATCTCCCAGCATCGTTTGCCATTCATAATGTGTTCCATAGGTCTTTGTTGCGGAGGTATGTGGTACCTGTGGTTCCTTCTGTTGACCCTCCTGCTCCGGTGCTGGTCGAGGGTGAATTGGAGTACGTGGTGGAGAAGATTTTGGATTCTCGTATCTCTAGACGGAGGCTTCAGTATTTGGTGAAGTGGAAGGGCTATGGTCAGGAGGATAATTCCTGGGTTGTCGCCTCTGATGTTCATGCGGCCGATTTGGTTCGTGCCTTCCACGCGGCTCATCCTGATCGCCCTGGGGGTCTTGATGAGGGTTCGGTGACCCCTCCTCAAGGGGGGGGTACTGTTGTGAACTCTATTTTTAGGCTCCCTCTAGTGGTCACAAGCGGTACTGTGTAGTGTTGTCTTCTGCAGGTTGGCTGCATCAGCTGGTTCGTTATCCTTGGTTCGTTTCCTATTTAACTCACCTGGATACTCAGTTCCTTGCCTGCTATCAATGTATTCAGTGCTCTTCAGATTCCTTGTGATTACCTTGCTCCCAGCCTCTCCAAGACAAGCTAAGTTTTTGTCCGTTCATTTTTTGATTATCAGCATTCATCATGTTTCTTGCCCAGCTTGCTAAGATGTGATCTCCTCGCTTGCTGGTTGCTCTAGGGAACTGAGTTTCTCCCCCCACACCGTTAGTTGGTGCGGGGGTTCTTGAAATCTCAGTGTGGATATTTTGTTAGGGTTTTTTACTGACCGCACAGACCCCTTACTATTTTCTGCTATCTAGTATTAGTGGGCCTCATTTGCTGAATCTGTTTTCACCCCTGTGTATGTGCCTTCCTCTTACCTCACCGTTATTATCTGTTGGGGGCTTCTATATCTTTGGGGATTATTTCTCTGGAGGCAAGAGAGGTCTTTCTTTCTCTCTAGGGGTAGTTAGTTCCTCAGGCTGGCTCGAGACGTCTAGGATTTTTTAGGCACGTTCACCGGCTACTTCTAGTGTGTTTGGATAGGTTCAGATTTGCGGTTAGTCCAGTTTGCCACCTCCCTAGAGCTTGTCCTATGTTTGTTACTTAGCTGGAGTAATTCGTGATCCTCAACCACTAAGGATCATAACACAGCCCCCCACCTCTAGCAATATACATAGCCCATCCCTGAAGTAGGGTCATGCAGTATCCATCCACATTCTTTACATCCAGTGCCACACCATGCTCAGGACATCCACATGCCTACCCCAATACAGTACATCCAGCATCTCCCACCCACAGTAATGACTTCAAGCACCCCCATGGTAATAACATATAGCACCCCCCACAGAGTAGTGACATACAGTATCTCCATAACAATGACATCCAGCACCCCACACAGTAGGGAAATCCAGCACCTTTCCTTACCCCCTAGTATGGGAATTCAGTGCCCATTCTCCCACACTATGAATTTTCATAGCCCACTCCCACACTAATGACATCCAGCAACCAAAACAGTTGGGAGATCCGGCACTCCACACAGTAGGGAAATCTAGCACCATATCCTACCCCCTAGTATGGGAATTCAGTGCCCATACTCCCACACTACGGATGTCCATAGCCCACTCCCACAGTAATGACATCCAGCAACCCAAACAGTTGGGAGATCTGGCACTCCACACAGTAGGGAAATCCAGCACCATATCCTACCCCCTAGTATGGGAATTCAGTGCCCATACTCCCACACTAGGGTTGTCCAGAGCTCACTCCCACAGTAATGACATCCAGCACCCCAAAAAGTAGGGAGATTCAGTACCCCAAACAGTAGGGAAATCCAGCATCTCCATCAGTAGGGAGATCCAGCACCTCCATCAGTAGGGAGATACAACACCTCAAACAGTAGGGAAATCCAGCACCCCAAACAGTAGGGAGATCAAGCACCCCAAACAGTAGGGAGATCCAGCACCCCAAACAGTAGGGAGATCCAGCACCTCAAACAGTAGGGAGATCCAGAACCTTGAACAGTAAGGAGATCCAGAACCCCAAACAGTAGGGAGATCTAGCACCCTTCCCTATTCTCTAGTAGAGAAATCCAGTGCCCATACTCCCACACTAGGGATGTCCATAGCTCACTCCCACAGTAATGACATCCAGGACAACAAACAGTAAGGAGATTCAGCACCTCCATCAGTAGGAAGATCCAGCACCCCAATCAGTAGGAAGATCCAGCACCTCATTCAGTATTGAGATCAAGCACCCCAAACAGTAGGGAGATCCAGCACCCCCAAACAGTAGGGAGATCCAGCACCCCCAAACAGTAGAGAAATACAGCACCCCAAACAGTAGGGAGATCAAGCACCCCAAACGGTAGGGAGATCCAGCACCCCAAACAGTAGGGAGATCCAGCACCTCAAACAGTAGGTAGATCCAGAACCTCGAACAGTAAGGAGATCCAGAACCCCAAACAGTAGGGAGATCTAGCACCCTTCCCTATTCTCTAGTAGAGAAATCCAGTGCCCATACTCCCACACTAGGGATGTCCATAGCCCCCTCCCACAGTAATGACATCCAGGACAACAAACAGTAAGGAGATTCAGCACCTCCATCAGTAGGAAGATCCAGCACCCCAATCAGTAGGAAGATCCAGCACCTCATTCAGTATTGAGATCAAGCACCCCAAACAGTAGGGAGATCCAGCACCCCCAAACAGTAGGGAGATCCAGCACCCCCAAACAGAAGAGAAATACAGCACCCTAAACAGTAGAGAGATCAAGCACACCCTATCCCCATTACCCCACAGTAAGAACATCTAGGGTCCATCCTTTGACACTAGGGATATCCAAAGCCCTCTCCCACATTAGTGACACCCGACACCTTCCACGCACTAATTACTCTCACCCTCGACCACTGCACAAGTCACAAAGCATGCCTATAACACTCTCCCATAGAAGTCAATGAGCATTTCTAGTTAATCATTTCTCATGGTCCATGTGGCTGCAGTAATTCAGGACTTTATATGCTGTGACAGAAGCTCAGGTGAGATGACGCCTAGTAGTGAGGTTTTATATCTAGTGTCACAATATTCACACATAGTAATAATAACTCACCGAGGACTATGTAATGAAAGTTTATAAACTATTTATTCCAATGTATCAGCTTTCTGATCTTTATATATGAAAATTGTATCTCTGAGTCCTGCGTCATACAGTATCTATCACACATCTATATAACGCTTATCTATATGACGTTTATATATATCTCTATTATACCTGTTTCTCTCATAAATCCGTATCATATGTGTCTATAGCTTCTATCTACTGCAGATTATCTCTCATATTCACCTCTTCGTATCTAATATCCAAATCTATCGGTTGTAAATCTTTAGCTCTATATGCCATGTGTATATCTCTCATATCTATCTAATATGTGTATGTATTTATATACCGAGGTCTAATTACTGGTTCTCTGCATCTTTCTATTCTCTCCATATAGCATACCTTCCAACCATCCCGGATCCAGCGGGACTGTCCCGATTTTGACAGTCAGCCCCGCTATCCCGGGCGGGGCATTATTTGTCCCGCACTGGTTGGGAGGTGTGCAGGGCCGGCGTTCAAATCCCTCTCCCAGCCAGGTCTCGGAGCCTGGTGGAGCACATCCATCATCCCCACCGCGCCGGCGCCCTGGCAGCAGGCGGCACAGAGCTCTCTGAGGGTTTCGCAGGCGCTGCGCAGCTGCAATACTCACCTCCGCCGTCACCATGGATACAAAGAGAGTCACTTCCGGGCCGGCGGTCATCTGTCCTGTGTCACTTCCGGTCGGTGAGAGTGTCTAGAGCTCAGAGAAGAATTCCACGTCCACCGTCCAGGACAGGTCCAGTGGCAGCGCCAAGCAGAAGATGAGCTGCAGTCAGGTGCGGATGCTGCATGCACCCTGTCCCTGTGTCCACAACGGGGGCAGCAGCGCCGCGTGAAGCAGTGAGTGAGTCTTCGGTCCCAACACATTGCAGGGGCAGGGGGGGATGTTAGCAATGCTGGGAGTGGGACTTGTAGTTCTAGTCATAGACTACTCACTACTGTATATATATGGCTGGCTGTATTATATACAACGTCACGGGGCTGTGCTATACTACGTGCGCTGTGCTGTATACTACGTGGGCTTTGTTATATACTACTGGGCTGTGCTGTATACTGCATGGGGCCATGGGCTGTGCTATATACTGCGTGGGCTGTGCTATATACTGCGTGGGCTGTGCTATATACTGCATGGGCTGTGCTATATACTGCGCGGGCTGTGCTATATACTGCGTGGGCTGTGCTATATACTGCGCAGGCTGTGCTATATACTGCGCGGGCTGTGCTATATACTGCGCGGGCTGTGTTATATACTGCGCGGGCTGTGTTATATACTGCGCGGGCTGTGTTATATACTGCGCGGGCTGCGTTATATACTGCGCGGGCTGCGTTATATACTGTACGGGCTGTTATATACTGCGCGGGCTGTGGTATATACTGCGCGAGCTGTGTTATATACTGCGCGGGCTGTGTTATATACTGCGCGGGCTTTGTTAAAGGGGGGGCCACTGAGACTCTTTCGCCCGGGGCCCTCAAAAACCTGGAGCCGGCCCTAGAGGTGTGTATATCACCCGGTCAGCTCCCTGAGCCCCTGCACCCGCAAAGCAGCATATTGGCTGCTCTGTGCGCACAGGACCTGTGATGAAGTCACAGGATGGGAGGAGTCAGGGGGTCACATGATCGGGAGGACCTCCGTGTACAGGACTCTGCTGGTTGTCATGGCGCTGGAGGAAGGTAAGCGTATGTGTGAGGTTAGGAGGTGTTTACAGTGTGGATGTAGCAGAGCCGTGTGTGTACAAGGTGTATGGATCGGAGCAGCGTGTGAAAGGTGTATGGAGCGGAGTCGTGTGTGTAAGAGGTGTACGGAGTGGAGCAGCGTGTGAAAGGTGTATGGAGCAGAGTCGTGTGTGTAAGACGTGTACGGAGCGGAGCCACATGTGTACGAGGTGTACAGAGCAGAGCCACGTGTGTACGAGGTATACGGAGTGGAGCAGCGTGTGCAATATGTATGGAGCGGAGCCGTGTGTGTACGAGGTGTATGGAGCGGAGCCTTGTGTGTACGAGGTGTATGGAGCGGAGCCGTGTGTGTACGAGGTGTATGGAGCAGAGCCGTGTGTGTACGAAGTGTACGGAGTGGAGCCGTGTGTGTACGAGATGTATGGGGAGGAGCCGTGTGTGTGAGGTGTACGGAGCGGAGCCGTGTGTGTATAAGGTGTATGGAGCAGAGCCGTGTGTGTACGGAGTGGAGCCATGTGTGTACGAGGTGTATGGGGAGGAGCCGTGTGTGTATGAGGTGTGTGGAGCGGAGCCGTGTGTGTGCAAGGTATACGGAGTGGAGCAGTGTCTGCAATGTGTATGGAGCGGAGCTGTGTGTGTACGAGGTGTACGGAGTGGAGCCGTGTGTGTATGAGGTGTACGGAGTGGAGCCGCATGTGCAAGGTGTATGGAGCTGAGTCGTGTGTGTATGAGGTGTATGGAGCGGAGTCGCATGTGTACGAGGTGTACGGAGCGGACGCTGGCTGTGTCGGATCGGAGCAGATATTGTTCCTCGCTCTGACACTGACTGGCACAGGAGACACGGAGGTCTTTATCAGTGGCGTATCACAGCTGCAGCAACGTGAGCAGTCAGCGGCGCAGCTCGATGACACCATCCAGCGCCGTGGGAGTTGAAGCTGCCGGCTGCTGCGAGGGAGCACGGTGAAAGGTGTGTGTGTGTAGTGATGGAGAAGGCAATGATGGGGGTGGGGTAACCATGTGTGGCCATTATACTGCACCCAGCATCGTGTGGGGCCATTATGCTGTATGGAGCATCATGAGGGGCCATTATACTATACCCAGCATTATGTGTGGCCATTATACTGTACCCAGCATCGTGTGGGGCCATTATACTGTACAAAGCATCATGTGGGGCCATTATACTGTATGGACCATCAGGTGGGGCAAGTATAATGTACGCAGCATCATGTGGGGCCATTATACAGTATGGAGCACAATGTGGCCATTATACAGTATGGAGCATTATGTGTGGCCATTATACAGTATGGGGCACTGTGTGGCCATTATACAGTATGGAGCATCATGTGGAGCCATTATACAGTAAGGAGCATCATGTGTGGCCATTATACAGTATGGAGCATCATGTGTGGCCATTATACAGTACGCAGCATCATGTGTGGCCATTATACAGTACGAAGCATCATGTGGGGCTATTATACAGTATGGAGCATAATGTGGCCAATGGCCATTATACAGTATGGAGCACTGTGTGGCCAATACACAGTATGGAGCATCATGTGGAGCCATTATACAGTATGGAGCATCATGTGTGGCCATTATACAGTATGCAGCATCATTTTGGCCCATTATACTGTATGGAGCATCACGTGGGGCCAGTACACTGCTGTACACAGCATCATGTGTGGCCATTATACAGTACGAAGCATCATGTGGGGCTATTATATAGTATGGAGCATAATGTGACCAATGGCCATTATACAGTATGGAGCACTGTGTGGCCAATATACAGTATGGAGCATCATGTGGAGCCATTATACAGTATGGAGCATCATGTGTGGCCATTATACAGTATGGGGCACTGTGTGGCCAATATACAGTATGGAGCATCATGTGTGGCCATTATACAGTATGGAGCATCATGTGGAGCCATTATACAGTATGGAGCATCATGTGTGGCCATTATACAGTATGGAGCATCATGTGGAGCCATTATACAGTATGGAGCATCATGTGTGGCCATTATACAGTATGCAGCATCATGTTGGCCCATTATACTGTATGGAGCATCACGTGGGGCCAGTACACTGTAGGCAGCATCATTTGGGGCCATTATACAGTATGGAGTGTCGTGTGTGGCCATTGTATAGTATGGAGCGTCATGTGTGGCCATTATACAGTATGGAGCGTCATGTGTGGCCATATTTTTTTTGTTTATAATTATTGTTTATGAAACATTGTGATCAGAAGTGCTAAATGGGTGTGGTTGGGGCGTGACTAGTTGTGAAATGGGTGTGGTCAGAGGTGTGGCCTAGGTGGCCTAGGTGTCGCTACGCGCGACGCTGACTTTGTCCCTCTTTCCCTTCCTCGAAAGTTGGGAGGTATGCATATAGTATATGCATTTCTTGATTCTCTATTACAATATTTGTATCTTATATACAGTAGCTCTAAATAGATTTCATATCTGTATTTATCTCATCTTTACACTGTCTACAAAAAAAGGGAAAACTGACCAGCACCTCTTAATAGAAAGAAACCACTGTGATCAGGTGCGAGCTGCAATGACCGCAATATATGCAGACCGCAGCCGCTGTGTGCGCCAAGATATATCTAAACTTCCAATATATGAACTATTTAAAACAGCAATAATGCCAAAATGTATATTAATAAAACTGAGGGCAGAAATAGGACAATTCGTGTGTGTCCACCAACCACAACAAGCCGACCTCTCTTTAATGGGACCCAAACCAAATTTTTATCAAAAATACCACTCCCAGGGCAAGTAGTAGGTAGCATCTATCTAAAAATTAAAAAAAAATGGAACTGCAGATTTAACACATGCAAGATTGGGTGCAAATGACTTCCATACAAAATATCCAGATTTTGTCAGAGTATATAAAAAGTGAAAAAGGTAGGCAGCACTGCAATGAACCAAAACATTGCCACACTGCATGGGTTAAATAAAGTCCCTTTGCTTTGGTAACTATTGGAGTGCTGCCTACGCTTTTCACTTTTTATCTATTTCCCCAAGTCATATCTATCTAATGTCTACCTATGACATAGCTAATTTCTATCCATCCATCTATCTCTCATATTTATCTATCATTCTCTATTATTATTTATCTAACATCTATCTATTATCTCTCTATCATTATCTATCTATCTATCTATCTATCTATCTATCTATCTATCTATCTATCTATCTATCTATCTATCCACCTCTCTATCTCTCTATTATCTATTATCTATTATCGCTCTATTATCTATCTATCTGTCTCTATTATCAATCTTTCTATCCTATTATTCATCTAGTATCTATCTCTCTATTATCTCTCTATTATCTATCATCTATCTCTCTATCCCATATCTATCAATCATCTATTATCTGTCTACCTATTATCTATCATCTATCTATTATCTATCATTTATTAGCTGTTATCTATCTATTATCTACATATCATCTATTATCTATTATATATCTATTTTCTATCTATTATCTATCATCTATCATGTATCTATTATCTATCCTCTATCTATTATCTATCATCTATCTATTATCTATCATTTATTATCTATTTTCTATCTATCATCTATTTGTTATCTCTCTATCTATCTATTATCTATCTATTATATCTATCTATCTTCTATGTATTATATATCTATTATCTATTGACCTATTAATTATCTATTATCTATCTATCTATCTATCTATCTATCTATCTATCTATCTATCTATCTATCTATCCACCGCTCTATCTCTCTATTATCTATTATCGCTCTATTATCTATCTATCTGTCTCTATTATCAATCTTTCTATCCTATTATTCATCTAGTATCTATCTCTCTATTATCTCTCTATTATCTATCATCTATCTCTCTATCCCATATCTATCAATCATCTATTATCTGTCTACCTATTATCTATCATCTATCTATTATCTATCATTTATTAGCTGTTATCTATCTATTATCTACATATCATCTATTATCTATTATATATCTATTTTCTATCTATCATCTATCTATTATCTATCATGTATCTATTATCTATCTTCTATCTATTATATATCTATTATCTATCTACCTATTACGGTATTTATCTATCGTCTATTATCTATCTATTGTATATCTATCTATTATCTCTCTATCCCATATCTATCAATCATCTATTATCTGTCTATCTATTATCTATCCTCTATCTATTATCTATCATTTATTATCTATTTTCTATCTATCATCTATTTGTTATCTCTCTATTATATCTATCTATCTATTATCTATCTATCTTCTATGTATTATATATCTATTATCTATTGACCTATTAATTATCTATTGTCTATCTATCTATCTATCTATCTATCTATCTATCTATCTATCTATTATCTATCTATCCCATTTCTCTCTCTATCTCATATCTATCTTTCTCTCTCTTGCTATCTATCCTCATATATATGAATCTATTGCATTTCTCTCTCATATATCTACATATCTTTATCTCTCGTTGCTCTTTTTTTCTCCCTCTCTCTGTATGTATCAAATTTCCATCTATTTGTCCATCCATCCATGAATCTGTCTGTATTCTTGTCTGTCTGCTTATGACTCCATCAATATTTCATGTGGGACACACGGCGTGCATGTGTGTAGACGTACAGACACATTATCATACTTAGGCAGATGAGTACACGCAGCCATTTTCTTATTTTATTATGCGTTTAAAGAGGCCAGACCACAGGTGTTCGGGAATAATTAGCGGCAGATTCATAAACTATGTCATTACATGAACTTAAAACTTAAAAGCCGCTGTGTCTGCGGGAAAACCAATAGAACGAGAGCCTCAGATTATCTGATATCCCTTAACTTAATCACATGGCTCTTAAGAGAAGGACGAAAACAGCTGTGGCCCCCTAATATGCGTGCGATGTGTGTAAAATGATACATTGTATCGCTGTTTGTTTCAGGAAGGGAAAGAAACATTTATGGAGCATAATGGCAATAATTATTATTTCTTAGTGGTAAGTAAATTGCCTTATGACATTTTCAAAGTAAATGTAATAGAACTGATGCTACTATATGGATCCGAGCGATGGTCTCTACAATATTAGGATATGATGGGATCCAGCTTTTTTTTTTTTATCAAATTGGTCCCTAATGGCCAAATATCTCATAATGTATAAGAGATGAATCAGATAGTAAACCTGCATATAAAGTGTGGCATAGGGGCTCTCATCATTATATATGTATATTATACATACACATTGTATCCTGCATCCTCTGCCTTAATTGTATTAATGATAAAGACAAAGAAACCAAGGGGAACAGACTTTTTATTTTGAGAGGAAAATAACATGGATAACTGAGCATCAACTGACCAGAAATTATTTGCTTCTGTCTGTTAGACACGTAATGGAGTCATTTAACTAGTCAAATTAGGAGCTGTAGAAATGCACCATGCTTCATTACTGAGTTCGAATGGGCACCATTTTACATCTACGTCAAAAATTATCTCATAGCAAATTAATGTTTTCATTGTACTTGGGAAGAGACGAAGTTGTGCGACCGGAGCGCCACCTAGAGGCGCAAACCCGCAGGAGTCAAGAAAACGACTGCCGGCGCAAAATGATCATACTGAGTTCAGATTCATTTCAATACTGAAGCTATGGAGAAGCAAGGTCGAAAGATATTGTGACGGGGAGCGATTTACTCTTATAATACGTAACTTTCTATTTTATACAGATCACAAAAAAGAAAGTTGTATAAAAGTTAAAGTTTCTGCATACAACTCTCCCCTAGGAATTGAAGTAGGCAAGTAGCGTCGTCAGAGGGGGAGATGACAGGGACTCGAGAGCCTAAAAGTCAATATCGATCCTTTAGAGGGCCTTGCCATGGGACTTCTTATCCTAAATAATGTGGGGAGCCCTTTAAAGTTTCGATATTGACTTTTAGGTTGCACAAGAGTCCTCCTGTCCTGTCTCTCTCAGAAGAGGTTACTTGCAAAGTTAAAGATTAGGAGACCAAAGGCCCTAAAGGTGCTGCTAAATTGTGACCTTCCGATTCCAAGTTTTCCCTAATGACTTGAGTAAGGAGGTCTCGCGCTATGGAGAATCCCCTCCACCAATGGATCTGCGGTTTGTTATCGATAGAGGATCATGGGGAAGAAGTAAATTAAGTCAAATCAAAAAGAAGAATACTTTCCTCCTTCTAAAATCCACGACACTGGATTAATTAATGAATTATTTTAGATTATTCATAGTACATTATCTATATATGGGTTGTGAAGCCTAGAGACCGCCATCTCCCTACAATGGGCTGGTGGTGGTGGACTGTTCTGCTGGCTGGACCTTCCAAAATCATCTGCTTCAGTCGTGAGATCCCTCGTTTCTCCTATTGGTAATTCGATAGCCAGGATCCAAACCGAAGAACCCCTCTATTACATCCACATGCTCAAATAGGTTATGTGGGAAGGGTTTGTGTAAGGGCGCGTCCACAAATCGCTTATTCATACGAATTCCACGCCAGAATCGGCATGAAGGCTTCGTCCATCTAACTGAATGGGATTTTCACATTTTTTGCAATAAGGGAATAAAAATCTGCTGTGAAAATAAGTGACTTGCTACATGTGTTTGCCACTAATTACACATGAAAAATGTAATCTTGTGCATATCGGCAGCCATGTAAAATACAAAATGCCAATACTTACCCCAAACATGATCACACGGACTTTAAGGGGGTGCAAATGTGGCCCGTTGATAGGTCATCTTATACATGTAGACCCTACTTACAGATTTACCATAAAAGTCTGAGCACTAGGACCACTGCTGCTACAGAATCCTCGGTGGGCAGAGGTGGCTGTGTCTTTGGTCTTCATGGGAACCTAAGGAGATCAGGGGTGGACATATCATTGGTGCAACCGCTCAGGGTCCCGAAAGGTAAGGGGGCTATATACAGCTCCAAAGCAGGTGGAATTTAGCATTCTGATGACATATTGGGACCATATAGTGTTCTTGGACAGATTACCCCCTTCTGTCTGTGTCCGCGCCAGTGACGGAAATACTGTACTCAGAGTGCTGAAAACTTTTTCAATTTAACTCTACAAAGAGAACCTTCCTCTCTGGAGTATCTGGCATGTCCGGGCGTTTTACTCATAGCTGTGTAGTCCCCAATTCCCAATACAGAGTTTGACACTTGCAGCTGGGTTCCCCCTAAATTACAGCGGGGGTCTCAGCCTTCAGGACACGCTGTGATTAGTGTAATGTCCGGGGACGGCCCCAATAATCATCGCTGTAATAGTTATGCCCTTGGTGGAATGTGATGGAGGAAACCAATCTAAGTTTGATATGAAAACCGCATTGTACTTGGGATTGCGTTCGCCATCAGATAAAACACTAGACGGGTCGTGTGCAGGCGGCAGACATTAAAAACAAACGGTACCAATTGCCTGTTTTCGTTATTGCCTTCCAAGTGTGCAACCTTTTCATGGAGATGGAAGCCTCAGACGTGAATATTACATTTGTACATCAGAATGGAAAATATTCTAATTCTCAAGAATAAGTCACTTTGGCAATTGCCTCTTTAAGTAACTTGCAGATATTTTACCGTCCTTCAGCGCGGGGGAAGCGGCGTAAACGGAGGCCAAAAACAGTGTTTTCCTCACGTCAATTCACAAGTGAGACTTTTGTAGAATACTCAAGATTTATCAAGCAGCAAATGAGCAGTCAGTCAGATGCGGGCAGCGCAGACGGGGGGGAACGTGGAGTGTTGTGAAGAAAATAATATTTTTAATAGAATTTCAAGTGATTGATCCCATTTCAGGAGTGCAGGGCGAGACACGGGGGGGAGGGGGCAGGGTAAATGGATGCATCCAAATTATAGCAGAGATATTATCAGACATTTCTGCCTGGTATCTGCTTTATAACGCATTAAGAAGTAAGATTTTCTTTTTTTTTTTTTCTTTTAGTAAAAATGTTCAGCTTTGTCAGTTCAGAAAGATGTAAAGATAAAGAGGTTAAATGTCACGAAAATACTCTGTGCTGCTGGGGGGACCTTGATTCTTCCATTGTGTAACTCTTAGACCTTAACTTTTCAAAAGAGGAGCTCACCCCTCTCCAGAAATACTTTGTGCTGTTAGGTGGACCCTGATTCTTTCACTATATAACTCTCAGACTGTGACCACCCCGGGCTGGGGGTCCCTGATCCATTCTTTATGTAAATCTTAGCCTTTGACCTACCAGAGGAGGAGTGGTTTCCTTTCCTGAAATACTCTGTGCAGCTGGGGATGCTGATTTTTTTCCAGCGTGTAACTCTCTTCATGGCTCTTCCCAAGTTACACACAGTTCTCTTATAACATAAGATAATCACGTTTCTGTCCTGAAATACTTTGTTCTGCGGTGGACCCATCCTATCTCCTGCTATTACTCACCTCTCAGTTTATGACTTGAAATGCAAAATTTTTTTTTTACATAAAAAGACAGGCCAATGTTTCCCACATGTTCTCCTTAAACACTCTGTGCTGCTGGAAAACACTAATAACTTCATCTTCTGATACGTGAAACAGAAACAATGCTTTCAAGTCACTTTTTAGAATAAGCTGTCATATGTGTGTACATGATAGATAAAACTATCTCGGGCCATTATATGTTTCATGCTGTTATGTATTTTCACTAGTTTTCCCCTCTGGAGGCTCTGTCTGATTTTGCAATCGCCTCTGAGCTAAAGGATGGAGAGAAGCCGTTATGATGCCTCCCATACATTGTGTAGAACATGAAGGTGAAGAGTCCTGCTTCTTATTACTTAGTTAGCCCACAAAGACAATCAGCAACAGTATGGAGGAAATTATATGGCAGTAGTAATCAGTGTAGATGTGAATCCAGCTCTGAGTTAAGGTACCTTCACACGAAACGACATTATAACGATATCGCTAGCAATCCGTGACGTTGCAGCGTCCTCGCTAGCGATATCGTTTCGTTTGACACGCAGCAGCGATCAGGATCCTGCTGTGATGTCGCTGGTCGCTGAATAAAGTCCAGAACTTTATTTGGTCGTCCGATCGCTGTGTATCGTTGTGTTTGAAAGCAAAAGCAACGATACCAGCGATATTTTACACTGGTAACCAGGGTAAACATCGGGTTACTAAGCGCAGGGCCGCGCTTAGTTACCCGATGTTTACCCTGGTTACTAGCGTAAAATGTAAAAAAAACAAACAGCACATACTCACATTGCGTCCCCTGCAGTCTGCTTCCTCCTCTGACTCAGCGCCGCAAAGTGAAAGTGAAAGCAGCACAGCGGTGACGTCACCGCTCTGCTCTCACTGTACGGCGCTCAGTCAGTCAGGAAGTGGACGCAGGGGGACGTGAATGTAAGTATGTGCTGTTTGTTTTTTTTAGATTTTACGCTGGTAACCAGGGTAAACATCGGGTTAATAAGCGCGGCCCTGCGCTTAGTTACCCGATGTTTACCCTGGTTACCAGGGGACCTCGGCATAGTTGATCGCTGGAGAGCGGTCTGTGTGACAGCTCTCCAGCGACCAAACAGCGACGCTGCAGCGATCGACATCGTTGTCGCTATCGCTGCAGCGTCGCTTCGTGTGAAGGTACCTTAAGAAGACTTGTTAGAAAGCTCAGCACAATCTTTGTCTCCCTTTGCTCCTCATTCCCTTTTCATAGAATGTTACAGTTAGACGGGACATCCAGGGTCCTGGTGTCGAACCCCCTGCTCTATGCAGGATTTACTAAACCATCTCGGAGAGATAAACTTTAATCCCTCTACAGAATATACTTGTAGCTGTATGTAACCTGATACCTCACTGTGCCAGCAATCCATCTTGATCTAAGCAAGATGGACTTGAGCTGCATTTTCAGAGTGAATGAGGAGTTCAGGATGCAGGAGGTGGAGGTAGAAGTAGATTATAGGCGGAAAAAGGAACATAATTCTCTATTAAAGATCTATTACATAGTTTCTTAGGTTCCCTTGTATTGTTTGTTGAAGGTACCGATACCATTTAAATTAGTTGCAACTAGAGAAGAATACAAGATTAGCAAACTCTGACAATATCAGAAGAGACGGGGCAAAAAAAAAAGAGAAAACTATAAAGCCGAGTTCTTCATGATGGTTTATTTTGCTACCCGGGGTGTTTGATTCCCCAAACAACCCTTTTCCAATGATCCTTGTGCAACTTCCTCAGGCCTTGGAGTCAACCAGGACTAGGATTTGGCACATTCTCTGCTTCCCCTATGGATTGTATCACTGGCGGACACAGACAAAAAAAAAGGCCCACTGTGAAAGAACAATATGTGGGACCTTTGGAGTCAAACAGGCTCTCCTAATGCACAATTCCACTTGCTTTGGAGGTAGTAATGGCCCCCCCAAAAGTACAGGTTGTACCAATGATACGTCCGCCCCTGGATTGTACGCCCTTAACAATACATAAGAAAGGGAAAGAAAGAACAACGAAAGAAAGAAGTTCGGGCTCGCATTTCAATGTAACCTTTAATGTTGCATGTGGCACCCACATCTGTATCAATATAATTACCACCTAATTATGAACCAGCGCAGCCATCGCCTAGGAACTGTCCCCCCGCACCGACAATCCCCTTCTCCGCGATATCTAAAAACCACTTTCATCAACTATATTTCACCGTGATCTCTTTATAGCGATTATATCATATTCAACGCTTGTTTTACTTTATAGATTTGTTAAAATTTCTTTTTTATTTCATACTTAGCTTTCCTTACGTGTTTCAGTATAAAAAGGGTAATTGATGGGCTGCTAAAAAAAAACAAAAAAAAACAACACTTGAGTTTAAAGCTCCGGCTAAATCAAAGGGCATTGTATTCTCGGCAGAAGTAACAGAATCTTTTGTTTTCCCGTTTATTGCTGGAAATTGTTAGAATTGTCGCATCTCGCTGTGGAGTAATATGCCTTCTCTGCTCCGGCTTTTGTTGAGCTTTGATGTGAATATCTAACCCTTTTGCTTATTATATCTAAATTGGACCAAAACTGTTCTGATAAATGTCTTAATTTAGTTTTATGTCGGTCGCAGTTCCAAATCTGCTGTGTAGACAGCGTAAAATGCCCAAATTATCACTGATTACTACACACTACCTTTATATGGTGCTCGAATGTAAAAATAGTGGCTCCCCCTAGAGGTGGCTGCTGGCGGTCTACAGGTTATAATCAGACTTCATGCCACTCCTGATATACTAATATTCTCCTTCAAATACTAATTCTGGAGCAGCTCGTCTTATGTTTCTGCATTCTGACATTCCTCTATTATTATTCCTAGAAATATAGGAGTAATTGGCCATTTGGCATGATGAGTTATCGTTGTGTCTCTGCACGGTCTGATAATGGCCAATCATGCCGGCGGTGTAGGGACATACCACTTTGAGAAAGGGAATGGTAACACCCACAAGAAAAGATAGCCCAAAGCTGAATTATTGAATGGGGTATTCAAGTAATTATTAAAACATACATGTCAGGAGACAATGTTGTAAACTGGAGTCCGATGAGCCCTGGGGCAAAATTTGGACCTGGGCCCCATGCAGATGTTGGTCTGATGTATGGGTCCTTGCAGTGTTCTAAATCCTATAAAAACATGTGTTGCCCCCGCATAATGTAATAATGTCCCCATCCTGTACTGTCACCGATCATGGGCCCCTTCCTTGGCTTTTTGCAGTAATAAAGTCCAACATCCTGTGCCCCTTCCTGCTTTAATGTCCCTTTATCCTGAGCCCCTTTCTTTAATAATGTCCATCCTGACCCCATGCTGGGCTCTTTGCAGTAAAAATGTCCCCCATCCTGATGTAATGTCATCATCATGTTCCCTTCCAGTAATATATGTCCCCCATCTTACACCCATTACAGTAATAATGTCCCCATCCTTTTGTAATGTCCTCATCCTAGGTGCTTCCCATTATATGCGTTCCCCATCCTGGGCCCCTTTCTGGTGTAATGTCCTCCATCATGTTGTAATGTCCTCCATCATGGAATAATGTCCCTTATCCTGGGCCTCTTTGAGTAATAATGTCCCCCATCTTGCACCCCTTGCAGTAATAATGTCCCTCATCCTGGTGTAATGTCCCCATCCTGGCAGCTTCCCGTTATATGCCTTCCCCATCCTGGGCCCATTTCTGGTGTAATGTCCTCCATCATGGGCCTCATACAGTAATAATGTCCCCCATCTTGGTTCCCTACCAGTAATGTTCCCTATCTTGGGTCCCTACCAGTAATGTCCCCCATCTTGGTTCACTACCAGTAATGTCCCCCATCTTGGTTCCCTACCAGTAGTGTCCCACATCTTGGTTTCCTACCAGTAATATCCCCCATCTTGGGTCCCTACCAGTAATGTCCCCCATCTTGGTTCCCTACCAGTAATGTCCCCCATCTTGGGTCCCTACCAGTAATGTCCTCCATCTTGGTTCCCTACCAGTAATGTCCCCCATCTTGGGTCCCTACCAGTAATGTCCTCCATCTTGGTTCCCTACCAGTAATGTCCCCATCTTGGGTCCCTACCAGTAATGTCCTCCATCTTGGTTCCCTACCAGTAATGTCCCCCATCTTGGGTCCGTACCAGTAATGTCCTCCATCTTGGTTCCCTACCAGTAATGTCCCCTATCTTGGTTCCCTACCAGTAATATACCCCATCTTGGGTCGCTACCAGTAATGTCCTCCATCTTGGTTTCCTACCAGTAATGTCCCCCATCTTGGTTCCCTACCAGTAATGTCCCCCATCTTGGTTCCCTACCAGTAATGTCCCCCATCTTGGTTTCCTACCAGTAATGTCCCCCATCTTGGGTCCCTACCAGTAATGTCCTCCATCTTGGTTCCCTACCAGTAATGTCCTCCATCTTGGTTCCCTACCAGTAATGTCCACCATCTTGGTTCCCTACCAGTAATGTCCCCCATCTTGGCTCCCTACCAGTAATATACCCCATCTTGGGTCGCTACCAGTAATGTCCTCCATCTTGGTTCCCTACCAGTAATGTCCTCCATCTTGGTTCCCTACCAGTAATGTTCCCTATCTTGGGTCCCTACCAGTAATGTCCCCCATCTTGGTTCCCTACCAGTAATGTCCTCCATCTTGGTTCCCTACCAGTAATGTTCCCTATCTTGGGTCCCTACCAGTAATGTCCCCCATCTTGGTTCCATACCAGTAATGTCCTCCATCTTGGTTCCCTACCAGTAATGTCCCCCATCTTGGTTCTCTACCAGTAATATCCTCCATCTTGGTTCCCTACCAGTAATGTTCCCTATCTTGGGTCCCTACCAGTAATGTCCTCCATCTTGGTTCCCTACCAGTAATGTCCCCATCTTGGGTCCCTACCAATAATGTCCTCCATCTTGGTTCCCTACCAGTAATGTCCCCCATCTTGGGTCCGTACCAGTAATGTCCTCCATCTTGGTTCCCTACCAGTAATGTCCCCTATCTTGGTTCCCTACCAGTAATATACCCCATCTTGGGTCGCTACCAGTAATGTCCTCCATCTTGGTTTCCTACCAGTAATGTCCCCCATCTTGGTTCCCTACCAGTAATGTCCCCCATCTTGGTTCCCTACCAGTAATGTCCCCCATCTTGGTTTCCTACCAGTAATGTCCCCCATCTTGGGTCCCTACCAGTAATGTCCTCCATCTTGGTTCCCTACCAGTAATGTCCTCCATCTTGGTTCCCTACCAGTAATGTCCCCCATCTTGGTTCCCTACCAGTAATGTCCCCCATCTTGGCTCCCTACCAGTAATATACCCCATCTTGGGTCGCTACCAGTAATGTCCTCCATCTTGGTTCCCTACCAGTAATGTCCTCCATCTTGGTTCCCTACCAGTAATGTTCCCTATCTTGGGTCCCTACCAGTAATGTCCCCCATCTTGGTTCCCTACCAGTAATGTCCTCCATCTTGGTTCCCTACCAGTAATGTTCCCTATCTTGGGTCCCTACCAGTAATGTCCCCCATCTTGGTTCCATACCAGTAATGTCCTCCATCTTGGTTCCCTACCAGTAATGTCCCCCATCTTGGTTCTCTACCAGTAATATCCTCCATCTTGGTTCCCTACCAGTAATGTTCCCTATCTTGGGTCCCTACCAGTAATGTCCCCCATCTTGGTTCCCTACCAGTAATGTCCTCCATCTTGGTTCCCTACCAGTAATGTTCCCTATCTTGGGTCCCTACCAGTAATGTCCCCCATCTTGGTTCCCTACCAGTAATGTCCCCCATCTTGGTTCCCTACCAGTAATATACCCCATCTTGGGTCGCTACCAGTAATGTCCTCCATCTTGGTTCCCTACCAGTAATGTCCCCCATCTTGGTTCCCTACCAGTAATGTCCCCCATCTTGGTTCCCTACCAGTAATGTCCCCCATCTTGGTTTCCTACCAGTAATGTCCCCCATCTTGGGTCCCTACCAGTAATGTCCTCCATCTTGGTTCCCTACCAGTAATGTCCTCCATCTTGGTTCCCTACCAGTAATATACCCCATCTTGGGTCCCTACCAGTAATGTCCGCCATCTTGGTTCCCTACCAGTAATATACCCCATCTTGGGTCCCTACCAGTAATGTCCCCCATCTTGGTTCCCTACCAGTAATGTCCTCCATCTTGGTTCCCTACCAGTAATGTTCCCTATCTTGGGTCCCTACCAGTAATGTCCCCCATCTTGGTTCCCTACCAGTAATGTCCTCCATCTTGGTTCCCTACCAGTAATGTTCCCTATCTTGCGTCCCTACCAGTAATGTCCCCCATCTTGGTTCCCTACCAGTAATGTCCTCCATCTTGGTTCCCTACCAGTAATGTCCCCCATCTTGGTTCCCTACCAGTAATATACCCCATCTTGGTTCCCTACCAGTAATATCCCCCATCTTGGGTCCCTACCAGTAATGTCCCCAACTTGGTTCCCTACCAGTAATGTCCCCCATCTTGGGTCCCTACCAGTAATGTCCCCCATCTTGGTTCCCTACCAGTAATGTCCCCCATCTTGGGTCCCTACCAGTAATGTCCCCCATCTTGGTTCCCTACCAGTAATGTCCCCCATCTTGGCTCCCTACCAGTAATGTCCCCCATCTTGGGTCCCTACCAGTAATGTCCTCCATCTTGGTTCCCTACCAGTAATGTCCCCCATCTTGGGTCGCTACCAGTAATGTCCCCCATCTTGGTTCCCTACCAGTAATGTCCCCCATCTTGGTTCCCTACCAGTAATATCCCCCATCTTGGGTCGCTACCAGTAATGTCCCCCATCTTGGGTCCCTGCCAGTAATGTCCCCCATCTTGGGTCCCTACTAGGGTTGATTGAATAGCTTCGGATAAGAGCTTATCCCAATAGCTATAGTACTTACGGAATAGCAATGGGCCAGCGCAGCATGGTGGTGGAGAATTTCAGAATTCGGTGCTCAGGATTGGTGGTAGCAGCTGGTTTCCCAGTGACCACCAAGGATAGGCGATGCATTGCCCAGTTAGGAACATGGCACAAACATCTTAAGATTTTTTTTCCTTATTGTTGCAGTATATTAAGTCCATTACCTATTGCCTGGCATCTGCCCGCTGGGCTGTGGAGCCCGAACTCTGTTTACTAAGTCCAGACTTGCAGATGAAATAATTTATAAGCCTTCCTGTTGGGTTTTTATGTAATAACTTTGAAACTCATATAAAGTAATGATCCACAAACTCTTTTAATGTTCATTATAAAATGTGAAATATTCCGCAGAACTGTGCCAATTATGTGACCAGACATAACTGTTTCACACATGAGTAAATACAGGGAGGCTTTAACACAACTATATTATCACCTTGTCTATTCTTTCGCACTGATGGGATAATACGGCTTTAGCATTTTTCTTTTTTAAATCTTACTGAAAAAAAATGTAAGTAGTGGACAAATTTCCATCAAGCGCACATTTATTGGTTTTCACAATAGATTACGTGACTATATAATTATATATTTAGCCTGTATTGAGACATATAGCAGAGTCGGGTGAGGGCTGCGCGTGCTGCCATGGCTTATAAACTCTATATCTGTTACTGTATCGATATTGTATAATACTGTTACTAATATACACACACAAGAATACAGCGGCACTCAGCATACATGTCGTGGCAGGTGGGCACTTTGTGCAGCAATTACCTTCAAGTGTATTTTGTTTAGCCGTAGTGCAGTTTACATGTTTGTATACATCTCACATCATGCAGCATTTACAGAGGCTGCAGTATTCTTTTGATTGTATATTATACAATCATAGCAACTAGAACCTGTTCACATTTGCTTTTATATTGTTTTTAATATGTAACATGTCTCCCATCAAGCACACCAAGCATGTCATTGGTCAGCATTTGCACAGGGGGCTGCCAGCAGTGGATCTTGATGATTTGCCCAAATGCATTGAGTGCACAGAATCTGAGGCCCAAGCATAATACTTTATATTCCTTTATAATGAGTAAAACGCAGGGCAAAAGTGGACATACCCTTTAAACAGGACCTGTCATTTGCCAAAAATAGTTTTGTTTTTTTTCGACCTGCTGTAAATGCCTCTGTTTTGCTCTCTTTTGCTGAGATATTGCCCCCCTCTTCTCTATATGTAATCTAATCTTGTTATCCTAGTGTCCATGGTCTTCTTTGGTGCTCATTCACACCACCTAATTAATCGGATGAGTGCTGCCAGATTTTTTTTTATTGGCTAGCACATTGACCAATGATATATAATGGGCAGTAGTGATCAATGTTTTTTTTTTCATCCCAATTTGTCATGAGAAAAACATCACAGCGTGGTGCGATTTGACACATACAAGTAATTCTCACTAAATTAAAATATCATCAAAAAGTTCATTTATTTCAGTTCTTCAATACAAAAAGTTGAACTCATATATTATATAGAGTCATTACACACAGAGTGATCTATTTCACGTGTTTCTGTTAATGTTGATTATTATGGCTTACAGCTAGTGTTGAGCGATACCGTCCGTATCGGTATCGGATAGTATCGGCCGATACCCGAAAAGTATCGGATATCGCCGATACCGATACCCGATACCAATACAAGTCAATGGGACACCAAGTATCGGAAGGTATCCTGATGGTTCCCAGGGTCTGAAGGAGAGGAAACTCCCCTTCAGGCCCTGGGATCCATATTAATGTGTAAAATAAAGAATAGAAAAAAAAAATATTGATATACTCACCCTCTGACGCACCCTGGTTGTAACCGCCAGCCTTTGTTCATAAGAATGAGCGCTTGAAAGTCCTTAGATGACGTCGCGGCCTGTGATTGGTCGCGGAGCGGTCACGTGACCGCAACGCGACCAATCACAAGCCGTGACGTCATCTAAGGTCTTTCAAGTGCTTGAAAGTCCTTAGATGACGTCGCGGCCTGTGATTGGTCGCGGAGCGGTCACGTGACCGCTCACGCGACCAATCACAGGCCGCGACGTCATCTAAGGACTTTCAAGCGCTCATTCTTAGGAACGGAAGCTGGCGGTTACATCGGTAAGGTCCAGGCTGCGTCGGAGAGGTGAGTATATCAATATTTTTTATTTTTATTCTTTATTTTACACATTAATATCGATCCCGATACCGATTCCCGATATCACAAAAGTATCGGAATTCCGATACAGCAAATATCGGCCGATACCCGATACTTGCGGTATCGGAATGCTCAACACTACTTACAGCCAATGAAAACCCAAAAGTCATTATCTCAGTAAATTAGAATACTTTATAACATCAGCTTAAAAAATAATTTAAAAATCCGAAATGTTGTCCTACTGAAATGTATGCTCAGTAAATGCACTCAATATTTGGTCGGGGCTCCTTTTGCATCAATTACTGCATCAATGTGGTGTGGCATGGAGGCGATCAGCCTGTGGCACTGCTGAGGGGTTATGGAAGCCCAGGTTGCTTTGTAGCAGCCTTCAGCTCATCTGCATTGTTGGGTCTCGTGTCTCTCATCTTCCTCTTTACAATACCCCATAGATTCTCTATGGGGTTAAGGTCAAACGAGTTTGCTGGCCAATCAAGCACAGTGATACTGTTGTTTTTAAACCAGGTACTTTTGGTATTGTATGTGTGGCACCCCTGAGGGTCCAGTCGCCACAGAGGTATTGCACCTCAGCCAGAGGTGTGGTACTCCGCTCTTGGGTAAGGAGGGGACACTACCCAGTACCCACACTAGCATCCAACACTAGACCTCTATAGGCCTGGAGGGAACTAGGTAGAGGGTGTGGGTGGAGAGAACAGAGTTGTCATGGAAACAAGAGGGAGGAGTTGGTTAGAGAGTTAGACAGTTGGAGCTGGGGACTTGAGGAGTGAGGAGCTCGTCCCAGTACCACAGGATGGAGAGAGAGAACAAGGAAGATAGAGAGAAAGAAGGGGTCCTAGGGGCACGGGTAGTGAAGAATCCACCCGTGGGGCCCGAATCCACGCTGATCATAGTTGGGTGGGGGAACCAGGTCACAGTAGGGGACCAGGCCCAGACTAGTGGAAAAACTGAGGACTCAGCTAGCAAACCGGAGGCTGTGGTATCTGTAATTGCCACAGCCACATCCACACACATTCGCTGAAAAGGTAGCCATATAGAATCAACTAGAGAACATTGCCCAACAGGATCCGAGGCTGCTGGCTTGGGACACTGTGCGTGAAGGCGCAGGGCAGGAGAGGCGGAAGCCAGTGCAGTGAGACAGCAAGGGAAGGAACATAGAAGGGGGTTCTGGCAAAGTGTACTCTAACTTACCTGAGCTGGCTGGACCACAGACCAGGAGGACACAGCACCCGGCTGGGGACTGCATATAAGAACTGTGAGTAAAGTGTGGAAACTGCACCCTGCTGTGTCCTCTGAATTATTACTGCATCACTTGCCCTGCATCACAACTTTCACCATTATTGACTTTATCACCTTAACTGTCCTGGGGCCCAGCTCTACCCGTGAAGAGCCGTAACAACTCTGCAGCATCACCATCAGCCCCAGCGGTCCCCTTAAGCAGCGTCGGCCACTCATTGCCGAACACCACGGGTGGCGTCACGAACAATCTCCCCATAAACTTTATTCCCCTTTAATTGACCTTTATTGGATGCCCAGGGCCACGGACCGGGTCACTGCTGCCGTGGCCACCCTCTTAAGAACCATTGGACCCGGCCCGAGTACCCTATGGCCCTGGCGGGTGCGACATGTGAACAGGTGCCAAGAACTGCTGGAGAATAACATTTCCATCTCCAAAAAGCTTGTCGGCAGAGGGAAGCATGACGTGCTCTAAAATTTCCTGGTAGACGGCTGCGCTGACTTTGGTCTTGATAAAACACAGTGGACCTACACCAGCAGATGACATGTCTCCCCAAACCATCACTGATTGTGGAAACTTCACACTAGACCTCAAGCAGCTTGGATTGTGGCCTCTCCACTCTTCCTCCAGACTCTGGGACCTTGACACAAGGAATGCGACACTTGTAGCCCATGTCCTGGATAAGTCTGTGTGTGGTGGCTCTTGTAGCAATGACTCCAGCAGTGGTCCACTCCTTGTGAATCTACTCCAAATTTTTGAACAATCCTTTCATGGCTGCGGTTATCTCGGTTGCTTGTGCACCTTTTTCCTTCCACTCACCTTTCCATTAATATGCTTGGATAAAGAACTCTGTGAACAGCCAGCTTCCTTAGCAATGACCTTTTGTGGCTTACCCTCCTTGTGGAGTGTGTCATTGACTGCCTTCTGGACATCTTTCATGTCAGCAGTCTTCCCCATGATTGTGGAGCTACTAAAACAGACTAAGGGACCATTTTAAACACTTTGGAAGCCTTTGAATATGCTTTTTGTTAATTATTCTAATTACTGAGATAACGCCTTTTGGGTTTTCATTGGCTGTAAGCCATAATCATCAACATTAACAGAAACAAACACTACACTGACACTCGGATCACACTACGTTGACACTCAGATCACACTATGCTGACACTCAGATCACTTTCGGACCAGTTTGGTCAGGGTGTCATTAGCATAATGGACCCGATTCTCCCGGATGAGAGAATCTATGCTTGAGTGACCCCGGCTTTATGGGAGTCTTACTGAGAACTATGCCCAATAGGCTAAAAAGACGAGATGGGAAGAGGGCGCCATATCTCAGGAAAAGAGCGGTGCAGGAATAAACAGAAAGGCAGTGCTGGATTCAGGAGAACGGCATTTATACAAGGTTAAGAAAGTATACATTCATGCCATGCCAAGGGATAAATCCGCTTTAAATCATCCAGTAATCCACAATTTCTCCATTCTGCCTTCATACTTGATGCTGAATGAACAGAATTTAATTACGTCAACAAACCAAGCGTTATCTGCCCTCATAGTACTGTGTAATATGTTACACTTCTGGCCCAATATTCCCTGGGACAGTCCTTATGATAGCCAGCACGTTTCACATGTCCCATTCTCGATCGTCAGAATTTCTAAGACAGATTTTCCAGCATTGTTAAACTTTTGTCCCTGTGAGTTGCACAATTGTCCCTTTGTTCCAGTTCCTTTTTAATGATTATACGCCCCTTCAAAAATTTTTACATGAATTGAGGCTTGTTCTAATATTTCATGTATCCGAGAGAGAGAGAGAGGCCTGACGGAAAACACACAAACACATTTCTACATGTTGCATTTTGCATCTTTTGAGCCATTCTTTGAGAGAGCAGTCGCAGTGTCACCGAGTCGCTGCAAGTTTGTGTCTTAACATGAAAAGTTGCATTCAGCGGCTCTAAGACCCTCGCCGGCCGCGCAGTGTTCTACCTTGCAATCCGCTCTGTGTGTTTTTGAACATTGTGCGTCTCCATTGAAACCGGGGTTTGTCTGATCAAATGTCACTCAAGACCTGTCACAAACAGAATGTATGATTTGCCATGGCCTGAATAGCAGAGAGCTACTCCAAAAGGATTAGTCCTCAGTTATTTCTTAATTCTCATCTGTAGACCAAGGAAAGGGATAAAAGCAGGTCTTTGTTGAGCGTAATTTCTTTGGGGCTATTTTTTTTTTCACTCTAGGAATGCCTGTATACTATTACATGCCCCTTAACCCCTTCCACAACGCTGATATAATATTCATACCGCTGCTAGGAAACTTCTTTAAAAGTTTTCCAGTTTTATGCGAGTAATCCGCAAGTATTTGAAAAGTTCTGTAACTTCATGAAACGCTTACGTCTATCCTTCCCAATTTTCAAGATGACTTTCAGTAAATGGGCCCAGTACAATTGGAAACCTGTGCTAATGCTTGTCCCAGCTGAGGATTTGTTACAGTTTTATCAGTCAATCTGATCAATCCCCTGTGAGCTGATCGGCAGGTAACATGTACAATGACAGAATTAAGCCCCCGTCTCACTAAGCGAGATCGCTAGCGAGATCGCTGCTGAGTCACAAGTTTTGTGACGCAACAGCGACCTCAATAGCGATCTCGCTATGTGTGACACGTAGCAGCGACCAGGCCCCTGCTGTGAGATCGCTGGTCGTGTCGGAATGGCCTGGACCTTTTTTTGATCGTTGAGGTCCCGCTGGGTAGCACACATCGCTGTGTTTGACACCTTACCAACGACCTCGTTGACGACTCAGACACTGAATCGTCATAATAGCTCCCATGTGACATCGTTGTACAGGTCGCTACAGGTCGCTGGTGAGATGTCAAACAGTGAGATCGCAGCAGCGATCATTGGGAAGATCTCACTGTTTGACATCTCACCAGCGACCACATAGCGACGCAGCAACGATCCCTGACAGGTCGTATCGTTGTCGGGATCGCTTTAGCGTCGCTAAGTGAGACGGGGCCTTAAAAGGATTCTACGACTTCTGGAGCATTGCCATCTTGGCTGGATACAAATATATGGATTAAATAACGTTAGATGTAAACAAAAAGGTTTCCATTTCCTGACAACAAGCAAATACGTGAGTGTAAAAGAAGTGTATGGTGTGAACACTGGATCATAATTGTAGCTGCCGTCATATTGATGTCCGTGGTGCGCTATACCAAAAGCACGGAGAGAATACGCTTTTCTATAGCTGGCTGTCAATGTAAATTGAATGGGAATCTAAATAAATAAAGAGACATTTTGCCCCAATAAATAAAATCTTACCTTACTCTTTTTGGGCTTAGCAAAAACAGCGCAATTTCACAGGAAACACCCATTAAAGTCAAAGTTTGCAGTTCCACAGGAAACACCCACTAAAGTCGAAGTTTGCAGTTCCACAGGAAACACCCACTAAAGTCAAAGCTTGCAGTTCCACAGGAAACACCCACTAAAGTCAAAGCTTGCAGTTCCACAGGAAACACCCACTAAAGTCAAAGCTTGCAGTTCCACAGGAAACACCCACTAAAGTCGAAGTTTGCAGTTCCACAGGAAACACCCACTAAAGTCAAAGCTTGCAGTTCCACAGGAAACACCCACTAAAGTCAAAGCTTGCAGTTCCACAGGAAACACCCACTAAAGTCAAAGCTTGCAGTTCCACAGGAAACACCCACTAAAGTCAAAGGTTACAGTTCCACAGGAAACACCCACTAAAGTCAAAGCTTGCAGTTCCACAGGAAACACCCACTAAAGTCAAAGCTTGCAGTTCCACAGGAAACACCCACTAAAGTCAAAGCTTGCAGTTCCACAGGAAACACCCACTAAAGTCAAAGGTTGCAGCTCCACAGGAAACACCCACTAAAGTCAAAGCTTGCAGTTCCACAGGAAACACCCACTAAAGTCAAAGCTTGCAGTTCCACAGGAAGCACCCACTAAACTCAGAGCTTGCAGCTCTACAAACTGTCATGTTGGAGAAAAGTCTAAAAGACAAAAGAAAGGATACGGAAATCAGCCACCAATACAGACCAACCTCTACAGGTGACTAGATGCATGTATAAATATTGTTTCTTTATAACAAAAAGGCACATACATTTTAAAGGTGGCCAAAGTCTACAAGAACTCTGTCCTCCAGCCAATACTGGATTCTTGTTATTAATAGGGTTTAACGCTTTTCTGTTGAATAATCATTACGCTGTAAACTGGTAATAATAAAGGTATTTACATAAAATAAAAAGAACCATTCTAGAACAGGCCACCCTCAAACACCTGATCCAAAAATTGATGGGGCCACGTTATTCGTTTAGCAGTGCATTCCCCCATCACGGTGCAGACCCAGCCCACCCACTCTGCAGTTAATAGGATGAGCTGCGCTTCCTAGCCATGTGATTGGGAGTGATGTTTTTCAGCAAAAACTTAAAATGCGTTCAGTGTTTCAGAGGCTGGACCCCCACTGATCATAAGCAGGCGGCATACCCTAGCGATATGACATCACTTCACAAGGTGGGAACCACCTATGATATATTTACAAGACCCGTCCCTTACCACTTGGAGGGGCTCAATCTCTGGTAACTGAGTTATGGCTGCCCTTTTCCATAGACCCTAAGAAAGAGGTGGCCAAACTTCTGTCCAACCCGCCCTATAAGTGGTTTCTGGAAAAAAGTAGGCTTGTCTGCTTTTTAGTTTTGCAAGTTAAATGAGTTTTCCCAAATTCAAAAATTATTCTCTATCAACAACTTACTAATTGGTTGGACTCTGACCAGTGGGACCCTCCAAGGATCACAAGGAAGGGGCTCTGTAGAGACCTATTTTGAATTGAGTGGAGGTGCGAATGCTTGGCTACCACTCCATCCATTGTCTATGGCAGAAATGCTAGAAATAGAGTGCTGGGCTCGGCTTTCTCCAACAGCACAATAGGCAATGAATGAAGAGGAAGGTTTCCTGTCCCTCTACTTACCTGGCTAATCGTGGTGGGGAGCGGGTCGAAAAGTGGTGCACCCAGTTTCCTGTTGACTCAGAATTCCATAAAAGTATTTGTAAATGTTAATCATTGATGTTGGATCTGTTTTGCAATATTCACGTCGTTCACAGTATTTAAGCCTGAAGTTTGCAGTTACTTTGCTTTTCTTTTACAGTATCCAGAAAGATCAGATCCTTTAAAAAGTTCGGATTCTTAGACCTTGTTAGAGCAGGAAAATTTTAATAATGATTTTTTTTTTCCTTGTACACTACAATCTGTGTTAGGACCTTGTATGTCACAGTCATTTAAGTACAGTCATTTTGTACATTCTGATCCCATTATGCTACATTGTTACAGAATAAAGAGCAGTATTATGTTGCGCCTATAAAGGGCAGAAGGGTTCTGAATTTTATCTGCTGAACGAATCAATCTGGATTATGTCAGCTGAAAAGAATTGTGGACGGCCGGCTCCAGCAGATGGGGGATATATAGTAGAGGCTTTTTTTTTTTTAATGTATCTGTTCATTTGAACACATCACCAGAGATAATGCCGTCGGTGACTGAAATGAACTTTTGTTTCTTTTTTCCCTTTTTCCTTTTTTTCCCCTCCCAATGAAGACCCTACCAATTATCATTTCAACATAGAATATTAGGAGATCAATTGGGACTGAATGGCATTTCCTCGTCACCGTACACTTTTATTTAAGCTGCTGTGACAAGCTGTCTGAAGTGTGGGAACAGAGCAAAGGAAGGAATGGGAATCAAAATATAATAAAAAAAGCAGGGTTTGACTTGGCAGCCGACGTGAGCTTCCAACCAATGATTAGGAATTAGCAAGTTTTTGGAAAATAAAACAAAAAAAAAATCTCCTTTTATTAAAAAATAAATAAATACAAAGATTTTAACTTATATAAAAATGCAACTGATATTGTAAACTTGAACTTCTGATTTTCCCCAAAGGAACCGTAAAACTTTTTTTTTTTACAGTTTTGTATGGAAAGGATTTAAAGAAAAATATTATATATTTCTTTATTATTTTGGAGTGGAAAATAACATGCGAAAGAGGATCTAAATAATTTGCTCTTCTTTTCATAGTATGCATTCTAAAATGTAATCTGCCTTTTTGCTGACAGATAAACTGTTTGATGATTCCTATTTAACCCCTTAGTGACAGTGGCAATTTTGTAATTAATGACCAAGACAATTTTTTTATAATTCTGACCACTGTCACTTTATGAGGTTATAACTCTGAAACACTTGTTTTTTCTTGACATATTGTACTTCATAATACTGGTAACATTTATTCTGTATGACTTGCGTTTATTTGTGAAGAAAATGGAAATTTGGCAAAAAATTAGAACATTTTTCAATTTTCAAACTTTTAGTTTTTGTGCCCTTAAATCAGAGTCATATCACACAAAATAGTTAATAAATTACATTTCACCAGGGGCGTAACTACCGCGGTCGCAGCGGTCGCCATTGCGACCGGGCCCCGCAGGTCAGGGGCCCCGGGCCGGCAGGTCTGAGCAGGGCCGGGCTGGCCATCGGGCACTTCTGGCTAATGCCAGAAGAGCCGATGCCAGTAGTGGGCCGCTGCACTGTTCCTCCCCCGGAACCCCCCCCCCAGTGCCGACGCCGACGCATTTAACTATACCGGCGTCTATGACACCGGTATAGTTCAATGCAATGATGAAAGAGAGAGCGTCTGCTGACGCTCCCTCTCCCATCATTCCCGGCTCTGCCTCTGACAGTACACTGCGGGTGCGCGATGACGTCATATCACCTGCAGTGTCCTGGGCAGACTGCAGCCGCCAGGAGCAGCGCGGGCAAAAGGAAAGGTGAGGAGAGTTTTTTTTTTCTTTTTAACCGGACTGTGGGGCCATTATCGGGGGGGGGGGGGGGATGAGATGAGATGTGGGCTGTGCTGTATATACCCCTGTGTGGGCTGTGCTCTATATACCCCTGTGCGGGCTCTGCTGTATATATCCCTGTGCGGGCTGTGCTGTATATACCCCTGTGCAGGCTGTGCTGTATATACCCCTGTGCGGGCTGTGCTGTATATACCCCTGTGCAGGCTGTGCTGTATATACCCCTGTGCGGGCTGTGCTCTATATACCCCTGTGCGGGCTGTGCTGTATATACCCCTGTGCAGGCTGTGCTGTATATACCCCTGTGCGGGCTGTGCTGTATATACCCCTGTGCGGGCTGTGCTGTATATACCCCTGTGCGGGCTCTGCTGTATATACCCCTGTGCGGGCTGTGCTCTATATACCCCTGTGCGGGCTGTGCTGTATATACCCCTGTGCGGGCTGTGCTGTATATACTACTGTGCGGGCTGTGCTGTATATACCCCTGTGCGGGCTCTGCTGTATATACCCCTGTGCGGGCTGTGCTCTATATACCCCTGTGCGGGCTGTGCTGTATATACCCCTGTGCGGGCTGTGCTGTATATACCCCTGTGCGGGCTGTGCTGTATATACCCCTGTGCGGGCTGTGCTGTATATACCCCTGTGCGGGCTGTGCTGTATATACCCCTGTGCGGGCTGTGCTGTATATACCCCTGTGCGGGCTGTGCTGTATATACCCCTGTGCGGGCTGTGCTGTATATACTACTGTGCGGGCTGTGCTGTATATACCCCTGTGCGGGCTCTGCTGGATATACCCCTGTGCGGGCTGTGCTGTATATACCCCTGTGCGGGCTGTGCTGTATATATCCCTGTGCGGGCTGTGCTGTATATATCCCTGTGCGAGCTGTGCTGTATATATCCCTGTGCGGGCTGTGCTGTATATATCCCTGTGCGGGCTGTGCTGTATATACCACTGTGCGGGCTGTGCTGTATATACCACTGTGCGGGCTGTGCTGTATATATCCCTGTGCGGGCTGTGCTGTATATATCCCTGTGCGGGCTGTGCTGTATATACTCCTGTGCGGGCTGTGCTGTATATACCCCTGTGCGGGCTGTGCTGTATATACCCCTGTGCGGGCTGTGCTGTATATATCCCTGTGCGGGCTGTGCTGTATATACCACTGTGCGGGCTGTGCTGTATATACCCCTGTGCGGGCTGTGCTGTATATACTACTGTGCGGGCTGTGCTGTATATACCCCTGTGCGGGCTCTGCTGGATATACCCCTGTGCGGGCTGTGCTGTATATACCCCTGTGCGGGCTGTGCTGTATATATCCCTGTGCGGGCTGTGCTGTATATATCCCTGTGCGAGCTGTGCTGTATATATCCCTGTGCGGGCTGTGCTGTATATATCCCTGTGCGGGCTGTGCTGTATATACCACTGTGCGGGCTGTGCTGTATATACCACTGTGCGGGCTGTGCTGTATATATCCCTGTGCGGGCTGTGCTGTATATATCCCTGTGCGAGCTGTGCTGTATATATCCCTGTGCGGGCTGTGCTGTATATATCCCTGTGCGGGCTGTGCTGTATATATCCCTGTGCGGGCTGTGCTGTATATACCCCTGTGCGGGCTCTGCTGTATATATCCCTGTGCGGGCTCTGCTGTATATATCCCTGTGCGGGCTCTGCTGTATATATCCCTGTGCGGGCTCTGCTGTATATATCCCTGTGCGGGCTGTGCTGTATATATCCCTGTGCGGGCTGTGCTGTATATACCACTGTGCGGGCTGTGCTCTATATACCACTGTGAGGGCTGTGCTGGATATACCACTGTGAGGGCTGTGCTGGATATACCACTGTGCGGGCTGTGCTGGATATACCACTGTGCGGGCTGTGCTGGATATACCACTGTGAGGGCTGTGCTGGATATACCACTGTGAGGGCTGTGCTGGATATACCACTGTGCGGGCTGTGCTGGCACCCAACACCTTCTTGCAGTGCAGGAGATTCCTGCAACAGTCCGAGGCGTATCTAGGGGAAGGTGGGGGGTATGGGGGGACGGGGCGGGGGAAGGTGGGGGCCCCATTTGGAAGTTCGCACCGGGGCCCATAACTTTGTAGTTACGCCACTGCATCTCACACATGTCTACTTTACTTAAGGACAATTTTGGAAACACATTTTTTTTGTTAGGACGTTATAAGGTTTAAAAGTTGACCAGCGATTTCTCATTTTTCCAACAAAATTTATAAAACCATTTTTTTAGAAACGGATTCACATTTGAAGCGAGTTTGAGGGGTCAATATGACAGAAAATACTCAAAAGTTACACCATTCTAAAAACTGTACCCCTCAAGGTGCTCAAAACCACATTCAAGAAGTTTATTAACCCTTCAGGTGCTTCACGAGAACTAAAGAAATGTGGAAGGAAAAAATGAACATTCACTTTTTTCACAAAAAATTTACTTTAGACCCAATGTTTTTTTATTTTCACAACGGTAACAAGAGAAAATGGACCACAAAATTTGTTGTGCAGTTTCTCCTGAGTACTGCAATACCCCATATGTGGGGGAAGCCGCTGTTTTTTTGGGTGCATGGCAGGGCTCAGAAGGGAGGGAGCACCGTTTGACGTTTTGAACCCAAAATTTACTGGGATCAATAGCGGATGCAATGTCGCGTTTGGAGACCCTCTGATGTACCTAAACAGTGGAAATTGTTGTGAATCTGCTTTTGGGCTCCTTCTGGTGGTGGCTAGTGGTACTGGTGACTCGGGTGTGTTTTCTTTCTCAGTTCACCTGTTTTCATCAGTAGTGGGGAGTTCCTATTTATTCCTGCTCTTCAGTCATTGCCTTGCCGGCCATCAATGTAACCAGAGCCTTTCTGTTGCATGTTCCTGCTCCTAGACTACTGATCAGCTAAGTTGGACTCTTAGTCCTAAGTTTGTTTGCATTTTTGTTCCAGTTTACAGTTAAGTCTTTCTCTGTAGCTGGAAGCTCTTGTGGGCTGAAATTACCACTCCGGTGTCATGAGTTGACACATGAGTTTTAAAGTAATTTCAGGATGGTATTTTAAAAGGGTTTTCAGCTGACCGTGCAGTTCCCTTTTGTATCTTTCTACTATCTAGTAAGCGGACCTCGCTTTGCTGAACCTACCTTCATACTGCGTATGTCTTTTCCTCTGAACTCACCGTCAATATATGTGGGGGGCTTCTGTCTCCTTTTTGGGGGAATTTCCCTAGAGGTAAGCCAGGTCTTTTTTTTCCTCTACTAGGGTAAGTTAGTTCTCCGGCTGGCGAGAGACGTCTAGGGATAAATCGTAGGCACGCCCCCCGGCCACTACTAGTTGTGTGGTAGGTTTAGCTCACGGTCAGCTCGAGATTCCATCACCCAAGAGCTCGTTCGTTATATATGTGTCCTGACGTTCCCCTGCCATTGGGAACCATGACAGTATGGCCGGACAAGTGTTAAAACTGTTGGCAGAAGAAAGGAGAGAAAAAGAAGTCTGCAAATTATTATTTTTATTATTTTTTTTTTCCTTGGTGCTTGCTCTATAGTTGAATCAGTTGCATTTCAGCTCTAATTGCAGTCTTTGTCTCCCTCTCCTTCTAACCCTTGAATGGCTCTGATCTCACCTGCTTAAAATGGATCCTCAGAGTTTGGCTACAGGTTTGAATAATCTTGCCACAAAAGTTCAAGATTTACAGGATTTTGTTATACATGCTCCTATATCTGAACCTAGAATTCCTATACCAGAATTTTTCTCCGGATATAGATCTCGTTTTTTGAATTTCAAATATAACTGTAAATTATTTCTTTCTCTGAGACCTCGCTCCGCTGGAGATCCCGCACAGCAGGTTAAGATTGTAATTTCCTTGCTGCGAGGTGACCCTCAAGATTGGGCATTTGCATTGGCACCAGGGGATCCTGCGTTGCTCAATGTGGATGCGTTTTTTCTGGCTTTGGGGTTGCTTTATGAGGAACCTAATTTAGAGATTCAGGCTGAAAAAGCCTTGATGGCCCTGTCCCAAGGGCAAGATGAAGCTGAAATATACTGCCAAAAATTTCGTAAATGGTCTGTGCTTACTCAGTGGAATGAGTGCGCTTTGGCGGCGAATTTCAGAGAGGGTCTCTCTGATGCCATTAAGGATGTTATGGTGGGGTTCCCTGCGCCTACAGGTCTGAATGAGTCCATGACAATGGCTATTCAGATTGATCGGCGTTTGCGGGAGCGTAAACCTGTGCACCATTTGGCGGTGTCTTCTGAGAAGGCGCCAGAGAATATGCAATGTGATAGAATTCTGTCCAGAAGCGAACGGCAGAATTTTAGGTGAAAAAATGGGTTGTGCTTCTATTGTGGTGATTCAACTCATGTTATATCAGCATGCTCTAGACGCACAAAGAAGGTTGATAAGTCTGTTTCAATTGGCACTTTACAGTCTAAGTTTATTCTATCTGTGACCTTGATTTGTTCATTATCGTCAATTACCGCGGACGCTTATGTCGACTCTGGCGCCGCTTTGAGTCTTATGGATTGGTCCTTTGCCAGGCGCTGTGGGTTTAATCTAGAGCCTCTGGAAGTCCCTATACCTCTGAAGGGTATTGATTCTACGCCATTGGCTAGTAATAAACCACAATACTGTACACAAGTGACTATGCGTATGACTCCAGATCATCAGGAGGTGATTCGCTTCCTTGTGTTGTACAATCTACATGATGTTTTGGTGCTCGGATTGCCATGGTTACAATCTCATAACCCAGTCCTTGACTGGAAAGCAATGTCTGTGTTAAGCTGGGGATGTCAGGGGGCTCATGGGGACGTACCTTTGGTTTCCATTTCATCATCTATTCCCTCTGAGATTCCGGCATTTTTGTCTGATTATCGTGATGTTTTTGAGGAGCCTAAGCTTGGTTCACTCCCTCCTCACAGAGATTGCGATTGTACAATAGATCTGATTCCAGGCAGTAAATTTCCAAAGGGTCGTTTAATTTATCCGTACCTGAACATGTTGCTATGCGAGAGTATATTAAGGAGTCCCTGGAAAAGGGACATATTCGTCCTTCTTCATCTCCCTTAGGAGCCGGTTTTTTCTTTGTGTCTAAAAAAGATGGCTCTTTGAGGCCGTGTATTGATTATCGACTCTTGAATAAAATTAAAGTCAAATATCAGTATCCTTTGCCACTGCTGACTGATTTGTTTGCTCGAATAGAGGGGGCTAAGTGGTTCTCTAAGATTGATCTTCGTGGGGCGTATAATTTGGTGCGAATTAAGCAGGGGGATGAGTGGAAAACCGCATTTAATACGCCCGAGGGCCATTTTGAGTATTTAGTAATGCCTTTTGGTCTTTCAAATGCCCCTTCAGTCTTTCAGTCCTTTATGCATAACATTTTCCGTGAATATTTGGATAAATTTATGATTGTGTATCTGGATGATATTTTGATTTTTTCGGATGACTGGGACTCTCATGTTCAACAAGTCAGGAGGGTTTTTCAGGTTTTGCGGGCTAATTCCTTGTGTGTGAAGGGTTCTAAGTGTATTTTTGGGGTTCAAAAGATTTCTTTTTTGGGGTACATTTTTTCCCCTTCTTCCATTGAGATGGATCCTGTCAAGGTTCAGGCTATTTGTGATTGGACGCAACCTACTTCTCTTAAGAGCCTTCAGAAATTCTTGGGCTTTGCTAATTTTTATCGTCGATTTATAACTGGTTTTTCGGATGTTGCTAAACCTTTGACTGATTTGACAAAAAAGGGTGCTGATGTTGCTGATTGGTCCCCTGCTGCTGTGGAGGCCTTTCGGGAGCTTAAGCGCCGCTTTTCTTCTGCCCCTGTGTTGCGTCAGCCTGATGTTGCTCTTCCTTTTCAGGTTGAGGTCGACGCTTCCGAGATCGGAGCTGGGGCGGTTTTGTCGCAGAAAAGTTCCGACTGCTCCGTGATGAGACCTTGTGCGTTCTTTTCTCGAAAATTTTCGCCCGCCGAGCGAAACTATGATATTGGTAATCGGGAGCTTTTGGCTATGAAGTGGGCTTTTGAGGAGTGGCGTCATTGGCTTGAGGGGGCTAGACATCAGGTGGTGGTATTGACTGATCACAAGAATCTGATTTATCTTGAGTCTGCCAAGCGCCTGAATCCTAGACAGGCGCGCTGGTCGTTGTTTTTCTCTCGGTTTAATTTTGTGGTCTCATACCTACCAGGTTCTAAAAATGTGAAGGCAGATGCCCTTTCTAGGAGTTTTGAGCCTGATTCCCCTGGTGATTCTGAACCTACAGGTATCTTTAAGGATGGGCTGATATTATCTGCTGTTTCCCCAGACCTGCGACGGGCTTTGCAGGAGTTTCAGGCGGATAGACCTGATCGTTGCCCGCCTGGTAGACTGTTTGTTCCTGATGATTGGACCAGTAGAGTCATCTCGGAGGTTCATTCTTCTGCGTTGGCAGGTCATCCTGGAATCTTTGGTACTAGGGATTTGGTGGCTAGGTCCTTCTGGTGGCCTTCCCTGTCTCGAGACGTACGAGTTTTTGTGCAGTCTTGTGATGTTTGTGCTCGGGCCAAGCCTTGTTGTTCTCGGGCTAGCGGATTGTTGTTATCCTTGCCTATTCCGAAGAGGCCTTGGACTCACATCTCTATGGATTTTATTTCTGATCTCCCTGTTTCTCAGAAAATGTCTATCTGGGTGGTGTGTGACCGTTTTTCAAAGATGGTTCATTTGGTACCTTTGCCTAAGTTGCCTTCCTCATCTGAATTGGTTCCTCTGTTTTTTCAAAATGTGGTTCGCTTGCATGGTATTCCGGAAAATATCGTTTCTGACAGGGGGACCCAGTTCGTGTCTAGATTTTGGCGGGCATTCTGTGCTAGGATGGGCATTGATTTGTCTTTTTCGTCTGCGTTCCATCCTCAGACTAATGGCCAGACGGAGCGAACTAATCAGACCTTGGAGACTTATTTGAGGTGTTTTGTGTCTGCGGATCAGGATGACTGGGTTGCCTTTTTGCCGTTGGCAGAGTTTGCCCTCAATAATCGGGCTAGTTCTGCCACTTTGGTTTCTCCTTTCTTTTGCAATTCGGGGTTTCACCCTCGTTTTTCTTCCGGTCAGGTGGAGTCTTCGGATTGTCCTGGAGTGGATACTATGGTGGATAGGTTGCATCGGATTTGGGGACAGGTGGTGGACAATTTGAAGTTGTCCCAGGAGAAGACTCAGCATTTTGCCAACCGCCGTCGTCGTGTTGGTCCTCGTCTTCGTGTTGGGGACTTGGTGTGGTTGTCTTCCCGTTTTGTCCCTATGAGGGTTTCTTCTCCCAAGTTTAAGCCTCGGTTCATCGGTCCTTATAGGATTTTGGAGATTCTTAACCCTGTATCCTTTCGTTTAGACCTTCCGGCATCTTTCGCTATCCATAATGTCTTCCATCGGTCGTTGTTGCGGAGGTATGAGGTGCCGGTTGTTCCTTCTACCGAGCCTCCTGCTCCTGTGCTGGTTGAGGGTGAATTGGAGTATGTTGTGGAGAAAATTTTGGACTCCCGTATTTCCAGACGGAGACTACAATATCTGGTTAAGTGGAAGGGTTATGGTCAAGAAGATAATTCTTGGGTAACTGCTTCTGATGTTCACGCCTCTGATTTGGTTCGTGCCTTTCATAGGGCTCATCCGGATCGCCCTGGTGCTTCTTGTGAGGGTTCGGTGCCCCCTCCTTGAGGGGGGGTACTGTTGTGAATCTGCTTTTGGGCTCCTTCTGGTGGTGGCTAGTGGTACTGGTGACTCGGGTGTGTTTTCTTTCTCAGTTCACCTGTTTTCATCAGTAGTGGGGAGTTCCTATTTATTCCTGCTCTTCAGTCATTGCCTTGCCGGCCATCAATGTAACCAGAGCCTTTCTGTTGCATGTTCCTGCTCCTAGTCTACTGATCAGCTAAGTTGGACTCTTAGTCCTAAGTTTGTTTGCATTTTTGTTCCAGTTTACAGTTAAGTCTTTCTCTGTAGCTGGAAGCTCTTGTGGGCTGAAATTACCACTCCAGTGTCATGAGTTGACACATGAGTTTTAAAGTAATTTCAGGATGGTATTTTAAAAGGGTTTTCAGCTGACCGTGCAGTTCCCTTTTGTATCTTTCTACTATCTAGTAAGCGGACCTCGCTTTGCTGAACCTACCTTCATACTGCGTATGTCTTTTCCTCTGAACTCACCGTCAATATATGTGGGGGGCTTCTGTCTCCTTTTTGGGGGAATTTCCCTAGAGGTAAGCCAGGTCTGTTTTTTCCTCTACTAGGGTAAGTTAGTTCTCCGGCTGGCGAGAGACGTCTAGGGATAAATCGTAGGCACGCCCCCCGGCCACTACTAGTTGTGTGGTAGGTTTAGCTCACGGTCAGCTCGAGATTCCATCACCCAAGAGCTCGTTCGTTATTTATGTGTCCTGACGTTCCCCTGCCATTGGGAACCATGACAGGAAATCCCCCAATTGTAACTCCAACCATAACACAGCCTACCCCTGATCTTAATCCCAACCCTAACCCTAATCCCATCCCAAACCCTAACCCCAACCCTAGCCACAAGCCTAACCCCAACCTTAAACCCAACTCCAACACCACCCTAACCCCAACACTGCAACCATAACCCCTAAAGAACCATAACCCCAACACAGCCATATCCCCAACACAACACTAACCCCGACATCAACACCACAACTGTAACCCAGAACCCTAACCGTAGCCCCAACCCTGTCATGACCCCAATGGCGAGGGTCTCAGAGGAACAAGTAAGTCTGCGAAGTACAAAAATCCAGCTCATAGGGCAGTGGTAACTGGGTTGACCATATATCTACTCCTAACGCCAACACTAGAAGTAGCCGGGGAACATGCCTACGTTGGTCGCTAGATGTCTCGCGCCAGCCGGAGGACTAACTACCCCTAGAAGAGGAAAACAAAGACCTCTCTTGCCTCCAGAGAATAGACCCCAAAAGTTGGATACAAGCCCCCCACAAATAATAACGGTGAGGTAAGAGGAAATGACAAACACAGAGATGAACTAGGTTTAGCAAAGAGAGGCCCACTTACTAATAGCAGAATGTAGTAAGATAACTTATATGGTCAACAAAAACCCTATCAAAAATCCACACTGGAAATTCAAGAACCCCTGAACCGTCTAACGGCCCGGGGGGAGAACTCCAGCCTCCCTAGAGCTTCCAGCAAGGTAAGGATACAGATTATGTACAAGCTGGACAAAAATGCAAACAAAAACAAATAGCAAAAAGCAAGAAAGCAGACTTAGCTTAATCTAGCAGGAACCAGGATCAGTAGACAAGAGCACAACAGATTAGCTCTGATTACAACGTTGCCAGGCATTGAACTGAAGGTCCAGGGAGCTTATATAGCAACACCCCTGACCTAACGACCCAGGTGAGCATACAAGGGATGGCAGACATTCCCAGAGTCAAATCACTAGTAACCACTAGAGGGAGCCAAAAAGGTAAATTCACAACAGTACCCCCCCCTTAGTGAGGGGTCACCGAACCCTCACCAAGACCACCAGGGCGATCAGGATGAGCGGTGTGAAAGGCACGAACCAAATCGGCCGCATGCACATCAGAGGCGACCACCCAGGAATTATCCTCCTGACCATAGCCCTTCCACTTGACCAGGTACTGAAGCCTCCGCCTGGAGAGACGAGAATCTAAGATCTTCTCCACCACGTACTCCAACTCGCCCTCAACCAACACCGGAGCAGGAGGCTCAGCAGAAGGGACCACAGGCACAACGTACCGCCGCAACAAGGACCTATGAAATACGTTGTGAATGGCAAACGACACCGGAAAATCCAGGCGAAAGGATACAGGATTAAGGATTTCCAATATCTTGTAAGGACCAATGAAGCGAGGCTTAAATTTGGGAGAGGAGACCTTCATAGGAACAAATCGAGAAGACAGCCATACCAAATCCCCAACGCGAAGTCGGGGACCCACACCGCGGCGGCGGTTGGCAAAACGCTGAGCCTTCTCCTGTGACAACTTCAAGTTGTCCACCACATGACTCCAGATCCGCTGCAACCTATCCACCACAGAATCCACCCCAGGACAGTCAGAAGGCTCCACATGTCCCGAGGAAAAACGAGGATGGAAACCAGAGTTGCAGAAAAATGGCGAAACCAAGGTGGCGGAACTAGCCCGATTATTAAGGGCAAATTCAGCCAACGGCAAGAAGGTCACCCAATCATCCTGATCAGAAGAGACAAAACACCTCAAATAAGCCTCCAGAGTCTGATTAGTTCGCTCCGTTTGTCCGTTAGTCTGGGGATGAAAAGCGGACGAAAATGACAAATCAATGCCCATCCTACCACAAAAGGATCGCCAGAACCTGGAAACAAACTGGGATCCTCTGTCCGACACAATATTCTCAGGAATGCCGTGCAAACGAACCACGTTCTGGAAGAACACAGGAACCAGATCAGAAGAGGAGGGCAGCTTAGGCAAAGGAACCAAATGGACCATCTTGGAGAAACGATCACATATCACCCAGATGACAGACATGCCCTGAGACACCGGAAGATCAGAAATGAAATCCATAGAGATGTGTGTCCAAGGTCTCTTCGGGACAGGCAAGGGCAAGAGCAACCCGCTGGCACGAGAACAGCAAGGCTTAGCTCGAGCACAAGTTCCACAGGACTGCACAAATGACCGCACATCCCTTGACAAGGAAGGCCACCAAAAGGACCTGGCCACCAGATCTCTGGTGCCAAAAATTCACGGGTGCCCTGCCAACACTGAGGAATGAACCTCAGAAATGACTCTGCTGGTCCATTTAGCAGGCACAAACAATCTGTCAGATGGACAAGAGTCAGGCCTACCAGCCTGAAATCTCTGCAACACACGCCGCAGATCAGGAGAAATAGCTGACAAGATAACTCCTTCCTTAAGAATACCCACAGGTTCAGCGACTCCAGGAGCATCAGGCACAAAGCTCCTAGACAGAGCATCGGCCTTCACATTCTTAGAACCTGGTAAATACGAGACCACAAAGTCAAAACGGGAGAAAAACAATGACCAGCGGGCCTGTCTGGGATTCAGGCGTTTAGCAGACTCGAGATACATCAGATTTTTGTGATCAGTCAAGACCACCACACGATGCTTAGCACCCTCGAGCCAATGACGCCACTCCTCAAATGCCCACTTCATGGCCAACAACTCCCGATTGCCCACATCATAATTTCGCTCTGCCGGCGAAAACTTCCTGGAGAAAAAGGCACAAGGTCTCATAGTAGAGCAACCAGGGCCTCTCTGCGACAAAACGGCCCCTGCCCCAATCTCCGAAGCATCCACCTCCACCTGAAAGGGAAGTGAGGTGTCAGGTTGGCACAAAACAGGCGCCGAAGTAAACCGGCGTTTCAACTCCTGGAAAGCCTCCACGGCAGCAGGAGCCCAGTTAGCTACATCAGAGCCTTTCTTGGTCATATCCGTCAATGGTTTAACAACGCTAGAAAAATTTGCGATAAAACGACGGTAGAAGTTAGCAAAACCCAAGAACTTCTGAAGACTCTTAACTGACGAGGGTTGAGTCCAATCATGAATAGCTCGGACCTTGACTGGGTCCATCTCCACAGCAGAAGGGGAAAAAATGAACCCCAAAAAGGGAACCCTCTGTACACCAAAGAGACACTTTGAGCCTTTAACAAACAAAGAATTTTCACGCAAAATCTTAAAAGCCATCCTGACCTGCTCCACATGCGAGTCCCAATTATCAGAAAAAACCAGAATATCATCCAGATAAACAATCAAAAATTTATCCAGATACTTCCGGAAAATGTCATGCATGAAGGACTGAAAAACTGAAGGTGCATTAGAGAGCCCAAATGGCATCACCAAGTACTCAAAATGACCTTCGGGCGTATTGAATGCGGTTTTCCATTCATCGCCTTGCTTAATGCGCACAAGGTTGTACGCACCACGAAGGTCTATCTTGGTGAACCACTTGGCACCTTTAATCCGGGCAAACAAGTCTGACAACAGCGGCAAAGGATACTGAAATTTGACAGTGATCTTGTTTAAAAGCCGATAGTCAATACAAGGCCTCAAAGATCCGTCCTTTTTGGCCACAAAAAAGAATCCCGCACCAAGAGGGGAAGAAGAAGGACGGATATGCCCCTTCTCAAGAGACTCCTTGATATATGAACGCATCGCGGTATGTTCAGGTACCGACAAATTAAACAGTCTCCCCTTAGGAAACTTACTGCCAGGAATCAAATCTATTGCACAGTCACATTCCCTATGAGGAGGCAGTGCACTGGACTTAGACTCGCTGAAGACATCCTTATAATCAGACAAATACGCCGGAACTTCCGAGGGCGTAGAAGAAGCAATAGACAAGGGCAGGGAATCTCCATGAATTCCATGGCAGCCCCAACTTGACACCGACATTGCCTTCCAGTCCAAGACTGGATTATGGGTCTGTAACCATGGCAAACCCAAAACAACCAAATCATGCATCTTATGCAGAACAAGAAAACGTATCACCTCCCGATGTTCGGGAGTCATGCACATGGTAACCTGTGTCCAAAACTGCGGTTTATTTTTTGCCAAAGGCGTAGCATCAATACCCCTAAGAGGGATAGGATTTTCCAATGGCTCCAGAACAAAACCGCAGCGCTTGGCAAATGACAGATCCATCAGACTCAGGGCAGCACCTGAGTCTACAAACGCCATGACAGGATACGATGACAGTGAGCAAATCAAAGTTACAGATAGAATAAATTTAGGTTGCAAATTACCAATGGCGACAGGACTAACAACCCTAGTAAGACGTTTAGAGCATGCTGAGATAACATGTGTAGAATCACCACAGTAGTAACACAAGCCATTCTGGCGTCTATGAATTTTCCGCTCATTTCTAGTCAGGATTCTATCACATTGCATTAAATCAGGTGCCTGTTCAGACAACACCATGAGGGAATTTGCGGTTTTGCGCTCCCGCAACCGCCGGTCGATTTGAATTGCCAGGGCCATGGAATCATTCAGACCTGTGGGAATGGGAAAACCACCATCACATTCTTAATGGCTTCAGAAAGGCCATTTCTGAAATTTGCAGCCAATGCACACTCGTTCCACTGGGTCAGCACGGACCATTTCCGAAATTTTTGGCAATACACTTCAGCCTCGTCCTGGCCCTGAGACATAGCCAGCAAGGCTTTTTCTGCCTGAATCTCAAGATTGGGTTCCTCATAAAGCAAACCGAGCGCCAGAAAAAACGCATCAATATCAGCCAATGCCGGATCTCCTGGCGCCAGCGAGAAGGCCCAATCCTGAGGGTCGCCCCGTAAAAAAGAAATAACAATTTTCACTTGCTGAGCGAAGTCTCCAGATGAACAGGGTCTCAGGGACAAAAACAATTTACAATTATTCCTGAAATTTCTAAATTTAAATCGGTCTCCGGAAAACAGTTCAGGAATCGGTATCTTAGGTTCTGACATAGGATTTCTGATAACATAATCTTGTATGCCCTGCACACGAGCAGTAAGCTGGTCCACACCTGTAATCAAGGTCTGGACATTCATGTCTGCAGCAAACACAAGCCACTCAGAGGTAAAGGGGAAAAGAAAAAAAAAATGAGAAAGAGAAAAAAAAAACTCAGAATTTTCTTTCTTATAATCCCGCTTCTGCAATGCATTTAACATTTAATACTGGCCTGGCAAACTGTTATGACCCCAATGGCGAGGGTCTCAGAGGAACAAGTAAGTCTACGAAGTACAAAAATCCAGCTCATAGGGCAGTGGTAACTGGGTTGACCATATATCTACTCCTAACGCCAACACTAGAAGTAGCCGGGGAACATGCCTACGTTGGTCGCTAGATGTCTCGCGCCAGCCGGAGGACTAACTACCCCTAGAAGAGGAAAACAAAGACCTCTCTTGCCTCCAGAGAATAGACCCCAAAAGTTGGATACAAGCCCCCCACAAATAATAACGGTGAGGTAAGAGGAAATGACAAACACAGAGATGAACTAGGTTTAGCAAAGAGAGGCCCACTTACTAATAGCAGAATGTAGTAAGATAACTTATATGGTCAACAAAAACCCTATCAAAAATCCACACTGGAAATTCAAGAACCCCTGAACCGTCTAACGGCCCGGGGGGAGAACTCCAGCCTCCCTAGAGCTTCCAGCAAGGTAAGGATACAGATTATGTACAAGCTGGACAAAAATGCAAACAAAAACAAATAGCAAAAAGCAAGAAAGCAGACTTAGCTTAATCTAGCAGGAACCAGGATCAGTAGACAAGAGCACAACAGATTAGCTCTGATTACAACGTTGCCAGGCATTGAACTTAAGGTCCAGGGAGCTTATATAGCAACACCCCTGACCTAACGACCCAGGTGAGCATACAAGGGATGGCAGACATTCCCAGAGTCAAATCACTAGTAACCACTAGAGGGAGCCAAAAAGGTAAATTCACAACACAACCCTAACCCCAGCCCCAATTCTAACCCTAGCCTCAACCCTAACCCTAGCTCTAACCCCAACCCTAACCCTAATGGAAAAATGGTAATATATATTTTATTACTTTACCTAACTAAGGGGGTGTTTGATTTACTATTTTTTACTTTTTTTTATTTTGATCACTGTGATAGACCCTATGAACTGTAATGAACCAATAGGAAAAATCTATTGTTGCTGGGTGCCAGCCGGCAGATCTCGGCAGACGTACTGCGCATGCGCCAGCCACTTTCCTCCCAGAAGAAGACGGCGAGGGTCGGGGGACAGAGCCAGAGGGTCCAGGGACACCGGAGGTACCGGGAGGAACTCGGGGAACCCCTTTTTCTCTCCTCTGGTATGCTAGATCATATCATAGAAGAGAGAAATGGGAAATCAGACTTTTATTGGGGGCGCTAAACCCTTATTTCTCATAATCATTAAAAGGCGGCGCTGAGGGATAAGTACCCTTAATTGCCACCATTAAAAGGCGTATCGGTGGTCATTAACGGGTTAACCTGTGTAAATGTATACAAAATATATTACTATATATACATACAAAGAGAGAGATGGAGAATCGTTCTATTCTTGTACATAGGAGCAGTATTATAGTAGTTATATTCTTGTACATAGGGAGCAGTATTATAGTAGTTATGTTCTTGTACATAGGGACAGTATTATAGTAGTTATATTCTTGTACATAGGAGCAGTATTATAGTAGTTATATTCTTGTACATAGTATTATAGTAGTTATATTCTTATACACAGAGGGCAGTATTATAGTAGTTATATTCCTGTACATAGGGGCAGTATTATAGTAGTTATATTCCTGTACATAGGATCAGTATTATAGTAGTTATATTCTTGTACATAGAGGCAGTATTATAGTAGTTATATTCTTGTACATAGAGGCAGTATTATAGTAGTTATATTCTTATACACAGAGGGCAGTATTATAGTAGTTATATTCCTGTACATAGGGGCAGTATTATAGTAGTTATATTCTTGTACATGGGGCAGTATTATAGTAGTTATATTCTTGTACATGGGGCAGTATTATAGTAGTTATATTCTTGTATATAGGTGTAGCAGTATTATAGTAGTTATATTCTTGTATATAGGGACAATATTATAGTAGTTATATTCTTATACACAGAGGGCAGTATTATAGTAGTTATATTCCTGTACATAGGGGCAGTATTATAGTAGTTATATTCCTGTACATAGGAACAGTATTATAGTAGTTATATTCTTGTACATAGAGGCAGTATTATAGTAGTTATATTCTTGTACATAGAGGCAGTATTATAGTAGTTATATTCTTAAATACAAAACTCCCAAATACATTTTGTGAGCGCACGAGGTCTGGCAGTAAATATGCCAAAGACCCCGACCTCACCAAATCAGCTCAAAACAAACCATGCCAAAAGGAGAAAAATTTAGAGCAATGATTTATAAAACAAAACTTGAATTGCCATAAATAGTACAAAAATATATATCAAAACATTACATTATTTAATGACTAGAGCACAGGATGAATGTCCCAGGAATGCTGGAAAAGCGCCCATCCCCCCACTCCCCCAGATGTAAATACCCTTGTAATGGTATGCATAAGGAAAAGCACCTACACTATCCAACCAAGGTCACCCCAAAACAGTGGGATTCTATAATAATGCCATTAAGTATGGTGGTGGAAAAAAGGTGCTAGCACTTACCACTACACAGAGGTAGGAGGGGGCGGTCGGGCGATGGTCCCCAACGCACGTTTCGTGGCCACCAGTGCCACTTCCTCAGGGGGTTATAGTTATATTCTTATACACAGAGGGCAGTATTATAGTAGTGATATTGTTGTACATTGAGGCAGAATTATAATAGTTATATTCTTGTACATAGGGGCAGTATTATAGTAGTTATATTCTTATACACATAGGGCAGTATTATAGTAGTTATATTCCTGTACATAGGGGCAGTATTATAGTAGTTATATTCCTGTACATAGGAACAGTATTATAGTAGTTATATTCTTGTACATAGGGGGCAGTATTATAGTAGTTATATTCTTGTACATAGGGGCAGTATTATAGTAGTTATATTCTTGTACATAGGGGCAGTATTATAGTAGTTATATCCTTGTACATAGGAGCAGTATTATAGTAGTTATATTCTTGTACATAGGGGCAGTATTATAGTAGTTATATTCTTGTACATAGGGGGCAGTATTATAGTAGCTATATTCTTGTACATAGGGGCAGTATTATAGTAGTTATATTCTTGTACATAGAGGCAGTATTATAGTAGTTATATTCTTATACACAGAGGGCAGTATTATAGTAGTTATATTCCTGTACATAGTGGCAGTATTATAGTAGTTATATTCTTGTACATGGGGCAGTATTATAGTAGTTATATTCTTGTATATAGGTGTAGCAGTATTATAGTAGTTATATTCTTGTACAAAGGGGCAGTATTCTAGTAGTTATATTCTTGTACATAGGGACAGTATTATAGTAGTTATATTCTTGTACATAAGAGCAGTATTATAGTAGTTATATTCTTGTACATACGGGCAGCATTGTAGTAGTTTTATTCTTGTACATAGGAGGCAGTATTATAGTAGTTATATTCTTGTACATAGGGAGCAGTATTATAGTAGTAATGTTCTTGTACATAGGGGCAGTATTATAGTAGTTATATTCTTATACATAGGGGCAGTATTATAGTAGTTATATTTTTGTCCATAGGTGGGAGTATTACATTTGTACTGCACCGTTTGTGACTAGCTGACTATTTTCATGTCCTTTATCTTCATACTTTTTCACACTTGATAGATGCAAGATACAAAATAAAAAATACATATATTTAATGAAACCTATTTTGTAATGCAAGCGATGACTTTAACAATGATATTAATATAAGTTATGCCTGGCATTGTCTGGTAAATTAATTTGGTCCCCCCCTCCACCTCTGATCCCTTTGCTGTTTCTCATCAGTTTGCCGAGACCATAATGATTTTTACTGCCTTTGAGATATTTACTCTCGAAATCAATGGACTACTGTGTTATTATATTGTACCAAGCTGCTTGGTGTATGTGTGTGTGTGTTTTTTTATTCTGCAAATCTAATGCCACCATCTGCAAAGTTCTGGATTTTATAATACATCTAAGCTGTTTTTAATCTATTTTTACTGCCATGTTCTGTCCTGAAATGTCAAAGAGCGCAGAATAGGTCTCGGAATTAACATGACAGTTAAGAAACTTGGCAAGATCCGGGAGCAGATTGTGACATTAACACAATACAAAAGAGATTGATGAAATTAACATTAATGTATGCTTGTAGACACTCAGCGAAACCTATACATTCATCGAGATGAAATTAAAAAACATGGGGAAATGGATTTTTTTTTCTTATTTTTTTTTATGTTTCTATCATGAAATACGAATCTGTGCAGCGAAAAAGACATTTCCATATGAAAAGGACCTACTAAAAAAAAAAAAAAAAAAATAGGACTGTAATCCTTTCTCTGGATTAAACAACAGGTTTATGTATCCTAGGTCAAATGAACATATGGTTAGGTTTGGATGCCAATATCATTTGAGATTTTTTTTTTTTTTTCGGGATCTGTAATAAACAGCTTTCAAAAGAGAAATTCTGTATTTCAGCAGCTGCAAAATGTATTATATGGTAAAAGCTGGTCGTAAGCACCCGGAGTTCATTTAAGTTCATGGTTAATTCAAAAAATAAGTCGCCGGGCCTTCTATCTCCCTATAACACAAACAATATTAAAATGCTATCTTTAAAGCATCATCTCAGCTCCTGCCCTTTAAAATCTGCAGCTGTTTTTGTTAGTCATAGCTGTCCAGTAAAAGGCCTGGTACAGCTTATAAAAAGCATTTTTTTTTTTTTCCGGAGAAGAATAATTTGTTTGCAAAGGCGCCAGAGAAATTGACGAGAGTGTCCGAGGTACAACAGAAAAAAAAGAATAAAAAAAATTGAAAATCATGAACGGTTTGTAGGATGCGGAATCCGTGACCTGTCTTAAATTATTAAATTAAATCTTTGATAGCCATAATTACTTAATCGCGTGTTAATTGAGAGCCCCATTAGTACAAATTATGATTCCACTACACGCCAGCGACAAGATTTCTTCATGGGTGTTTAAATCTGAAGTACAGGCTTCGGGGTCTCAGTTTGGAAGGAGGATGGCAGCGCTGGTTCTGTAAGGTCCAGATATACAAACAGAGGGATGATAAAAAAAAAAGTATAAATAATGAAGCTTTCAGGCTTCTACAAACGGCTCCTGACTATTGAGAGATCTTCAGAATCGATTGCAGTATCTGAAAATTTCACCCTATGCTTTGCGAAAAAAATGAAAACCACAGTGGAAATCCACAAAAATTTGGAGCCTTCTACAGATCCTGATTTCCTTTCAATAAGTGCAGATTTGCAGTGCGGAATCGGCTTTACATGATCTGAGAAGATCAAGATGGGGGTCCTGGCTGGGTATGTGGGTTTTGTCTACTCCCTTGCAGGCCACATGTTACCGATGACTTGGGTTGGCGAGGACCAGGTGTTGGAAAGTTCAATGAGGGAGACCACCAGTCCAAAATAAACAGTCTTTTACTAAACAGACACATGTTGGGAACCATGCATAATAGATAGCTGTTGCTAAATTTCACGAACGTTTCCTTTACAACACAGAGCAGTCTCTTTACTTCCTCCAAAATGACTTGTTTCTACCTCAACTAGTCCCATTTCCTTCACCACAACCCAACACGATACTACAGTCCAGTTAGTGAAAGTCCTATTCTCAGCCTGCAGTTCCGCACCCTCTCTTCCTTTTAAAGTAATCAGTTTGCCAGTATGGCCATTACTTAGCTTCTCTGCTCCTGATGCCTTGTAACTCCCGCCTGCGGCGCTCTTAATCTCACATTCCCTGTTCCAGGCCTGTTACCTCTCTGACTTGCGAACTCGGTGCCATACTGCCACGCGTCTTGTCCCAGCACCTGTCTCAGATCAATCACTATGTCCTTCTTTCAGTTTTCCTTCCTCTTTACTCCATATCTCGCTATCTACTGTCTCTGTTTCCTTTCACTTCGGGGCACGCCCATCATGCGGCTCTGCTCACCATCCATACCCCTTGGTCTGCTCTATCTGCAAGCTAGGCCTTGTGTAAACCCCGACAGGAAACTGTCTCTGTCCCTTCACCTTAATACCTCCCACTCTGGGTCTGTCTCAAACATTAACCCTAACTCTTCCTATTGTCGGGCAGAACACAGCATTATCAATAATAACATGTCACAATTCACATTATTCACCATAAGAGTACTTGTGTCTTCAAAGGGGAACGTGGGTAGTATGTCAGTCTTCTTACAACTGCTAGAGCAGGGAAAGGTTTTGACCCTCTGCTAGTCTATGGATGATGACATGCTAAAACTCGAAACTACCTTTACATTTATTTTGGAAATTTATTTTGCTTCCCATACCGGAACTGTAAATGCAAATTGGTATGATATATAGCTAGAAAGTGAAAAACTGAAGCCGTAGGTCCAACCACGCAGTAATATTCAGACACCGTAATGGGTCTGTATGGATTGAACTGAAACAATGTCTTAACAATTGAACATATTTGACCAGTGTGAATTCTACATTATTGAACACTAGCAGATTGGGGTGAGCAGAGCAAACAACACAAAAGCAAATAATTTACAATTAAAGTAATATAATCAGACATTATGTATAGAGATAAAGTGAGGTGCAATACAACCTTCCCCTAACTCCGCTCCGCAAAAAAAACTCCAAAAGTTTGCAGGTCACAAGACAATGGATTTTCTCTCCTTTTAAACTTTGAGGAACTCGAATCTGGTTAATTTCTCTGGATTAGGGTGCTATAAATATTACCCTGCAACTAGATAATTCCCTGTCTGCACCCGAGCATTAAAGAGGCTTCATGGGATAAAGACTCAGGATAAAGCCTCGAAATCCTGCCTCTGATAGTCCAGACGATCCTGATCAGAGTCGTGAGGGTCTGGAGAGACCCGAGCTGCACAAGAGTCTTCCCCTTCTTTTCAATGTTTTTCTAGTATCTTATTCCAGAAAAGTTGTGGAACAACTAGTTTGGACACCTAAGGGGGTGTTACACAGACTCTCAAAGGCAAATTTGCCCATTTATGTAGCAACATGGTCCAAGGTTTAAGTAGATCAGTCACCAGTAGTGATGAGCGAATATACTCGTTACTCGAGATTTCTCAAGCATGCTCGGGGGTCCTCCGAGTATTTTTTAGTGCTAGGAGATTTAGATTTTCTTGCTGCAGCTGAATGATTTACATCTGTTAGCCAACATATGTACATGTGGGGGTTGCCTGGTTGCTAGGTTATCCCCACATGTACTTATGCTGGCTAACATGTAAATCATTCAGCTGCGGTGAGAAAAACTAAAACTCCGAGCACTAAAAATACTCAGAGGACACCCAAGCGTGCTCGAGAAATCCTGAGTAACAAGTATATTCGCTCATCACTAGTCACTAGTGTTGAGCATTCCGATACCGCAAGCATCGGGTATCGGCCGATACTTGCGGGTATCGGAATTCCGATACCGAGATCCGATACTTTTGTGGTATAGGGAATCGGTATCGGGATTAATATCAATGTGTAAAATAAAGAATTAAAATAAAAAATAGGGATATACTCACCCTCCGACGCAGCCTGGACTTTACCGCCGTAACCGGGAGCCGTTGTACCTATTTTTTATTTTAATTCTTTCTTTTACACATTGATATGGATGCCAGGGCCTGAAGGAGAGTTTCCTCTCCTTCAGACCCTGGGAACCATACAGGATACCGTCCGATACTTGAGTCCCATTGACTTGTATGGGTATCGGGTATCGGTATCGGATTAGATCCGATACTTTGCCGGTATCGGCCGATACTTTCCGATACCGATACTTTCAAGTATCGGACGGTATCGCTCAACACTACTAGTCACCAGTGGACAACTTTTGTTTCTTTAATTTCCACTGCTCCATGCAGTTCCAGAGATATGGGTCTTTTATTTATTGGACATTTTTATGGTCTTTACATTGGGGTGTGGATTACCAGGTTCTTTGGGGGCATGTCTTTAGTCTGCTCTGTGTTATTACCCTGCGAGCACCTCCCCCTAGGTAAAGACCATAAAACTAAGCGCTAAATAAAATAGTCCACATTTATTTATTTATTACATTTATTGAATCGCATGGTGGATTAAAAAAGAAATAAACCCAAACGCATCCTCATAGGAGCAGTGTAAATAAACTAAGAACAAAATCTGGCACTTTTGTCTTGGTGAAAGGTCCTTTTTAAAGCTGGAAAATAGAAATGAGATGTATGCCAGCTCACCAGTGATTGTAGTCCAGTATGCACGGAAAGCAGGATCTATAGGCTCTCAGGACATTTTGTTGGGTTGTCAACAAGGGGAGTAGCAATGCAAAATCAGGATTAAAGTCTTGCGTTCAGAAACGATCCGGAACGCCCTTCCAAAATGTGCGGGTATGTCCCCCAAAATAGCCATTTAGGGTGTCTTTTTTTGTAAGCCCAACCCCTTTTGTGGTCGCACCAAGGTTTAGGTGGGGTGTAAATGGAAATGTAACAAGTTAGAATTTCTATTCAGGGGTCTGGGAAAGCCAGGTGGCAGCAAACATAGCGACCATTACATTTTGGATGTTACTCAGTGTTTCCAAAAACTGCGGCAGCTAAGAAACGATAGAACTAAATATCAAAATAATAATTGAATGTGGAATGAGATTTTACTTGTGTGGCATCAATATATTCTGCAGCATTCCTCGTCGAGCATATCCTTCCATTCATCTGAACTCCAATCCCCGTACTGTAATTTGTAAGAGTTTGATCCTCAGCCAACGTGACTGCTCCAAAAATCAAAATTACAAAATAAAAAAACCCCTGCGTCTCGTTACATTGTATCCCATCAGGTCCTCGCAACGAGCGATATAAAGGTGTTTTATATAAATCATGAACTGTAATAACCTCTGGCTATTTTTATATTTTCATCTTTTTTTAATATTTCTCTCCCTCCTCCCCCTGAAAAGAACATGGTCCTTTCTTTTTAATCCATCTTTGTTTGGCACCTTTGCCCAGAGGAAAATAAAACCACCTTGATGATGGGCACGATGCCACGTTGACAGATGGGCCTAACGTTTAGACATGCCAAAGAAACAGTATGTGACTCCCCAGCTCCGAGCTAGGTTACTTCTATTAATGTTGAAAATGTTAAGCAACAATAGCTCTTGGATTGCACGTAAGCGGGCGACAATAGCCGGAGCCGTGCAGGGGGGTTATTTTTAACTGGTAAATTCTTTATATTGTGATTCTTTTTTTTTTGGAAGGGGGAAGCGATGAGATTTGGGAGGGGGAAAGAGTTTGATGACTACAGGAATAAAGCTCGGTATAGGAGCCTCCGAAACGCGTTGCCTGGAGAGAGGCGAACAGCAGACTATTGACCAAAATGGTTTTTGTGGTCTGGCCAATATCTTTCCAAATAGCTCAGCTGGGGTGAAAGCTTAGACTATAGTCTTGTAGGATTGGACGTATAGTTTATCCTGATTAAGCCAAAAGCCTGCACATGATTACGTCGTCCTTTTGAAGCTTTTCAAACCTATTTTTGTTTTTTTTTTGTGTCATCTGTGTCCAACAAATGAGGTTATTGTTATACTATAGTTAACATGGGGAGCGTGAAGCTTGTGCAAGTGCTATGCTTTAAATGGGAACAGAAGTATTAGAGGTTGGGATTAACTTCGGCGCTCGCAGCAACGCCTCCCCGCTGGTGACCGTCTTCTGCTGATCGCGCGAAGGAGGGGGAGGGACAAAGCATTTGCTAAACTTTATGTTGTTCACATGGCCTCCTGTTAATGAGTTTTGTCACTCATGGTCATTTAGGTAAGTTTTAGGTTTCAATGTAACGGATAAAAACCACAGCAGTGCAATCATGTTCGTAGCGCCAACATAATCTGCAGTGTTGCAACGAAAATATAGAGTGTGTTAATGTACTTGTAGGGGAATGTCACTTAAAGCGGCTGTCCTGGACTTAGATATTCATGACCAAGCTTTACAATAAAGAAATATCAGATTGATGGGGGTCCAACACCCAGTATACCCATCAAAAAGCTGTTCACTGCAGCTGGATATATACTATATACAGAGCTGGTATAGCACCGCTCCGTGCAGTGTCCAATCTTGGGTACTTCAGCTGGATGTATACTATATACAGAGCTAGTATAGCATCGCTCCGTGCAGTGTCCAATCTTGGGTACTGCAACTGGATGTATACTATATACAGAGCTAGTGTAGCACTGCTCTGTGCAGTGTCCAATCTTGGGTACTGCAGCTGGATGTATATGTAGCGCCCCCACACCGCCGCAGGGCCGAGGGGTACCCGGAGCCGGGCCTCTGGGTCTCTGCTCTGGAGTTGTCACTGTGGCTAGACCCGGTCCGTGGCCCTGTCTGTCAGTGGGGGACGTCCAGTGCAATAAGTGGTGTTGTAACGGTGCAGTTGTGGGGTGCAGGTCGCGGTAAATAACGAGGACACCAGGTTGCATTCTCTTTACCTCTTTACTGGAGATCTCTGAGTCCTCAGTCCAGAATACGGTTCACCAGGCTGCGCAAGTCCGGCCAGTCCAATGGCACCTCCAGAGTTCACTTCACAGGTGGAAATCGGTGCCTTCCTTCTTAGCGCTATGTGTTGTAGTCCTTCCCTGCTGTGCTTACGGAAAGTACCCCACAACCGTTGTGTCTGTTTCTTAAGTTCCCTCACAACTCGATTAAATGATGTTCTTCTAATCTTCCGTCCCTTCCTGATGTTACAGTTAGAACGGCACCCGTTTGTCGGATAGGCCTGGAGTTCTTCCGGGACCCTAGAGACGCCCCTCTCCCGCAATTGCCTCCCAAGACTTCATAGGTGATATGTGTTAGACAGCCCACCTTAAACTGACTGTCCTGCCGCTGTTTAGAGTATTGCTTGAAGCTGAATGTTATAATACTCCCTCGGCGTTCCGGCCACCGGTAGTGCGCCTCAGTAGGGTGTTGCTCCGGTCTTACAGCACGACCCCTACTGGAATTCTCCTATTGCTTGATCTCGTTTCTCACTCAGCACAATCTATCTCGCTTCTAGTCCTTCCTTGGGTCCCGCCGCTTCCCGGAGCTGGCGCGGACCCGTTACGTTCTTTTCAATGCCAAGCCTCTGTCAGGATCCCACCCCTGACAGAGACCCTACTGTCTCTTCCTCCACAACACCCTCTGCCACTAGGTGTTGCTTCGTCCAATCCAGTCAGCTTTCTGATCTAACTTCCTGCCTGACCCCCAGTTTACCCACTATGGTGGGGAGTGGCCTAATGAATAGCACCCTTAGCTCCCCCCGGAGGCCCTGCTGTGAAATGTATTGGTGTCTGTGATACCTGATCAGATGAACTCCTTCAGTGCCATCGGACGCACCATGGCTCCCCATAGTGGCGGAGCCACAGTACTGCAACGACCAGGACTCTGGGGCGCTGCACTCCCCCCTGGTTAAACACAGTACTCCGGGACTGGGAAGAAAACAACAATACAAGTTAGCAAAAAGACATACAATTTTGTTGAGTGCAATAACAATAAGTATACTTGAACAGGCTTCCCTTTATGGGAGGTAAGGACACTTGAACGTTACAAACATGGTAAAATATCATAGCAACATGCTATAATTAACTTCTCTTACCCAACCGGGTATTCTACTAAGTGCAACAAATTATTAAACAATAATTTAACTTTGCCTTTAAAGACATACACTCTTAATCCACTAAAGACCTTCCTATAATCACATTATAAGGCATTTTAACTTTTTCATTCTCCTACTTTGGATCTGCAGGACCGCCTGTCCTATCGGCACCAGACCTACTGCCTCTCCTTTCGGTTACAGGACCGCCCCGTTCAGCCAGGGCCTACTGCCTTTTCAACTACTATACACAGTATAGAACATAACTTTTCTTTCAGTTTGAGAACACTGAGCCGGCTCTACTTGGCTCCTATAAGGACTCACCCACTAACCCTTACGGGTTTTAGCAGCAAAATAGCAAGGAAATAAACAGTTAACTATTTACAGTTTCAGGTTTCCGAGGCTTAGTTGGACGGCTTCCAGGGCTGCACCTGGCACTTAACCCTTCTTGGCCTGGGCAAAGTGAGGTCCAGGGTTACACCCAGTGCTGGACAAACGCCGTTAATCCGTCTTTCATGTACGATTAAATCATGCGCAGCGATGGAGGTCTGCGCAGCTTGAGTATGGGCATCTGCTGCAGCAGAGGTAGCGGCTGCTGCAAGATCAGTCACTGGAACGGAGTCAGCAGCTGTGGCACTAGCAGTCACTGGAGTGGTGTCGGTCGTCAGGGCAGGGTGGCTCTTCCTACCTGCTTCAGATGCGGTTCCTCCGGTGCCGGTCTGCTCCGTCTCCGCTGGGGTCTGGAACGCTGGCTGCGGGGCCTTGTGCTGCGACGCTGTCATCTCTGCTTGCAGCACCTCGCTTTCCGGCAGGGCCTTGCTTTCTGGCTTCGGAGCGCTGGAACTTCTTTCTTGCTCCGGACCAGACGAGGCTGCCGACAGGCGTCTGGGGTGGCTCCCGATGATGGTCTTCTTCCACCCGGCCTCAGTGCTCAGCTGCATCCGCCGGGGTTGATGGATCAGCCCGTCCGCTCCGGTCTGCAGGAGGTCAGCGTCAACTGTGGAGGTCTGGCTGCGGTGCCTCTCCGGGTAGCTGTGGGAGTCCTCGGCTCCGACCCCACGCTCCGGCTCCGGGCGGCTGGCCTTGGCGTCCTCCATGTCGCTGAATTCTTCTTCCTGGTCCTTTTCCCGCTCTCTCCTTCGTGGGCAGTTTCGTTTTCTCTGTCTCTGCCCACCATTGAGGATCAGGAGGCGGATCTCGGCTGCTGACGGACACGTCCTCAAGGGGCCGAGATATTTAGACTGGGCGGCCATTTTCTTTCGCGCTCTTCAGCTTGTTCACGCCCACTTCCACGCCCTCCTTCTTCTTAGCGCTGTAATGGCGGCGGTTTTGGCGCGAACTTTTGGCGGCAAGTTACAATCCACAGTCTTTGCAATAAAGTACAGTCCAAGCACAGTAAATCACAGTTCCAAGGCACACATGACCTGATTCTTCAGGCTTAAGTAGATCCTGTTCGTGACGCCAAGTTTCTGTAGCGCCCCCACACCACCGCAGGGCCGAGGGGTACCCGGAGCCGGGCCTCTGGGTCTCTGCTCTGGAGTTGTCACGGTGGCTAGACCCGGTCCGTGGCCCTGTCTGTCAGTGGGGGACGTCCAGTGCAATAAGTGGTGTTGTAACGGTGCAGTTGTGGGGTGCAGGTCGCGGTAAATAACGAGGACACCAGGTTGCAGTCTCTTTACCTCTTTACTGGAGATCTCTGAGTCCTCAGTCCAGAATACGGTTCACCAGGCTGCGCAAGTCCGGCCAGTCCAATGGCACCTCCAGAGTTCACTTCACAGGTGGAAATCGGTGCCTTCCTTCTTAGCGCTATGTGTTGTAGTCCTTCCCTGCTGTGCTTACGGAAAGTACCCCACAACCGTTGTGTCTGTTTCTTAAGTTCCCTCACAACTCGATTAAATGATGTTCTTCTAATCTTCCGTCCCTTCCTGATGTTACAGTTAGAACGGCACCCGTTTGTCGGATAGGCCTGGAGTTCTTCCGGGACCCTAGAGACGCCCCTCTCCCGCAATTGCCTCCCAAGACTTCATAGGTGATATGTGTTAGACAGCCCGCCTTAAACTGACTGTCCTGCCGCTGTTTAGAGTATTGCTTGAAGCTGAATGTTATAATACTCCCTTGGCGTTCCGGCCACCGGTAGTGCGCCTCAGTAGGGTGTTGCTCCGGTCTTACAGCACGACCCCTACTGGAATTCTCCTATTGCTTGATCTCGTTTCTCACTCAGCACAATCTATCTCGCTTCTAGTCCTTCCTTGGGTCCCGCCGCTTCCCGGAGCTGGCGCGGACCCGTTACGTTCTTTTCAATGCCAAGCCTCTGTCAGGATCCCACCCCTGACAGAGACCCTACTGTCTCTTCCTCCACAACACCCTCTGCCACTAGGTGTTGCTTCGTCCAATCCAGTCAGCTTTCTGATCTAACTTCCTGCCTGACCCCCAGTTTACCCACTATGGTGGGGAGTGGCCTAATGAATAGCACCCTTAGCTCCCCCCGGAGGCCCTGCTGTGAAATGTATTGGTGTCTGTGATACCTGATCAGATGAACTCCTTCAGTGCCATCGGACGCACCATGGCTCCCCATAGTGGCGGAGCCACAGTACTGCAACGACCAGGACTCTGGGGCGCTGCATATACTATATACAGAGCTAGTATAGCACCACTCCATGCAGTGTCCAATCTTAGGTACTGCAGCTGGATGTATTCTATATATAGAGCTAGTATAGCATCGCTCCGTGCAGTGTCCAATTTTGGGTACTGCAGCTGGATGTATACTATATATAGAGCTAGTATAGCACTGCTCCGTGCAGTGTCCAATCTTGGGTAGTGCAGCTGGATGTATATGATATACAGAGCAAGTATAGCACCGCTCTGTGCAGTGTCCAATCTTGGGTACTGCAGCTGAATGTATACTATATACAGAGCTAGTATAGCACCGCTCTGTGCAGTGTCCAATCTTGGGTACTGCAGTGGGATGTATTCTATATACAGAGCTAGTATAGCACCGCTCTGTGCAGTGGTCAATCTTGGGTTCTGCAGCTGGATGCATACTATATACAGAGCTAGTATAGCACTGCTCCAAGCAGTGGCCAATCATGGGTACTACAGCTGGATGTATACTATATACAGAGCCGGTATAGCACCGCTCCATGCAATCTTGGGTACTGCAGCTGAGCTCCTATTGAAGTGTGTGCTTGCATTACCAGAGAATGACCACTACACAGTGTATGGAGGAGCTGTGCTGTTCGTTGTCAGACCCCCATCAATCTCATATTGATGAGATGCCATCAGTTCTGGATAACCCCTTTAAGATGTACCACCAACAGTGGTCCTAATGTAGATTACTACATTTGTCCATTGCTGCTCTGTAAGTTGTTCTAGTCTTGCCAATTTGCTGCTATTTAGCCTTTGAGCTGAGCTATAATCAGTGACTATAGTTTAGCTACACTGTCTACTAGAGACCAAAATATTCCCTCTGTCTCAGCACACCCCGGGACTGCTGCTGTGTTCACCATGCTTTATACTACAGCTGTTTCTTCAGTATAGCACAAGCCTAGTATATGATTTAGTGCATGTAAGAATTTCTATTGCAGAAAAGATAAGGGACAGAAATGAGAAAAAAAACAACTAAATATGTAAGAGGCCAAAATGAGTCTCAATATGGCAGATCCGGGAGATTTTCTTCAATCTGAGTGATGAATTGTCTAACCTTAGGTTTACCACTGACTCCCTGTTATCTCTGTGAACCAAAGGGCAGGTCTTTGGGCACAGGAACAGGCTTGGACTGGCTCACAGAAGAACAGGAGAATCCTCCGGTAGGTCCCTGTGAATAAGTGCTAATGACTAGTGCAGTAAAAAGTATCATCTTATCTTATTAACCTTTGTCAATCCAGTCCGATAGTGGAAATATCACACTGTTCAGTCTACGTGTGACTTCCACAGACCCCCAACAGGAATAAAATCTTTCTATGGCGTAAAATGAGAAGAAAATGTGATATATTCCATAAATAAGCATCATCAAAGTGCAGCAATGGTTCATGCTGAGTATCTACCACTTACTCAAGGTTTCAGTCACAGTGTCACAGGTTTACACACGACAGAAAGGAGCCAGAAGACCACAGTTTCTAATTTCTCCTACTCCCGCCCTGATAAGCACTTCACCTTCATACTAAACGACGCAAGTTTCTTTTAGCAGGGCAGGGGTTAATCTGCTCAGTTGAGAGCTACTGGAAGCTTTCCTGCATTAAGGCTCTCAGCTGCTCTCTGTTGGCCACTCCCATCTCCTATATAATCTGGGTCCTGGCTAGCACTCATTGTCAGAGAAAGCTTATGGCTGGAGGTTGTTGTTGGTTGTTATTGGAAAAGGCGTTTGGTGGGTTTATCTGTGACTGTTGCTAGGTTTTGAGTGTGTGATAATTCTCTTTCTTCTCCTACTTTGGCTTAATCCCATCCTCCACTCCTGGGTGTTTACCTCTGTTGTATGTGTGAATATATTTGTATGTTTGGTATTTTCCATTACCACAGTTCATATTACCTTGTTAGTCTAGTTGGTGTCCTACGGTACAGTACTAGTCCCCTCTTCTCTGGGTGGGGGAGGGGTACAGACAGGGGGCGGATACAGGAGCTAAGGCAAGGTACGTGGCCCAGGCATCTTCACCATCAGAAGTAATTTGGGGAACAGGGTGAGTTTGGGGCACCCTAGTGGTAGGTACAGGGAAGGAGCCCCTGGTCCCTGGACACCCGACAACAGAGTCATGACACGTAGCCCCCTAGGTGAAGCAATTTATTAAGAACCCAAATGCAGACGTTACAACTAGTGATGAGCGAATATATTCGTTACTTGAGATTTCTCGAGCACGCTCGGGTGTCCTCCGAGTATTTTTTAGTGCTCTTAGATTTAGTTTTCATCACCGCAGCTGAATGATTTACATCTGTTAGCCAGCATAAGTACATGTGGGGGTTGCCTGGTTGCTAGGGAATCCCCACATGTAATCAAGCTGGCTAAGAGATGTAAATCATTCAGCTGCGGTGATGAAAACAATCTCCGAGCACTAAAAAATACTCGGAGGACACATGAGCGTGCTCGAGAAATCTCGAGTAATGAGTATATTCGCTCATCACTAGTTACAACAGCTCAGCACTAATTATTTTCCACATTATTATGCCCATCTTTGTGCCATAAAGTTATTTTTTAGGCTGTGGATGGGATTACAATGTAAAGGACTACAAATCCCATGATTCCTCTCCCCTCGCACTGGCAGACTATTTACAGCAGCCTGCATGCCCCTATACGAGATAGGGTAAAGTAGTGATAAGACAGAACTCCTGACTGACTCTGTACATCTGCTGCCCAGCATGTGAAACAAGATCCTTCCACATGCAGGAAGAGGAGAGCCATCGAGCTCTGGCAAAAGCAGGTAAAAAGGAGGACAGGGAAGTACAACAGGGAGGGAAACAGAAGAAAGAACCATGATGGGAGGTCACAAAATCAACGGACAGGCTTCAAGAACATGGTCACATGGGATATGATTACACTGGCATCTCAGCTACACACAGTACAGATGTCCCTTTCCTTTTTCTTGAGATGAATGGTGCACGATAACCAGCTTTTAAAAACCAAACATCATTTTGTGATACTCTGTTGGGAGTGAATTGCAACCTGTCAAGGGTTTATGCCAGTTTCATGTTGTGACATTAGGTCACCGCTTATCCTGTTTCCCATCATAGAAATGACATCTATTCAGACAGCCTGAATGGTGGAATCAGAGAGTTCGCTGTCGGGTGATTGACAGGGGGAAGCACAGTATGTGTCGAGCCGCCCAGCAATGTGCAGTCCTTAGTAAGGATAAATGATAAAGCCATGATAATGAGTCTCACCAGTACATAACATGAGACTGCAACGCCGCTTGTTAAAAGAAAAAAAAGAAAAAAAAATATTTTGTATACATTATATACAATATAATATAAAAATGTATAAACTTTATTGAAGAAATATAACACAGTAAAAATATTAAGTAACACACAGGGTCACACACCTCCTCTTGAGAAAGCACTCCGCGAAACGCGCATGGGGGCGTGAGTGGTAACGTGGACGGACACCAGTTTAATATGGGTATGTCTTAGATCTTACATATGACATCTTCCGGAGGGAAGGTGAGTAGAAGCTTTTTTTTCTTCTATGCATTAAAGAACAGCGGCAAAATGGGGGACATATACCAGAAAGGGGCCCAAGATCAGGGAAATATATACTCAAATGCTGCCAGGAAGGGGAACATAGATACCAGGATGGAGAACATATATATATATTTACCAGGATGGAGAACATCCTAGCATATTTGTCCCTCACCCTAGTGTATATATGTTCTCCATCCTGGTATATAAATATACACACACACGAGGATTGGGCCCAGGATGGGGGATATACATATATCAGGAAGGGGCCCAGGAAATGGGACATATACAACGCTACAAGGACCCATACATCTGACCAACATTTGACAAGGTCCAAATCTTGCACTGGGGGCCCATTGGACTCTAATTACACCACTATGTGCAAAAGATCTGTAATTTCAATTTCTGTAACTCCCATTCATTCATTCTGCAGCAAAGAACTACAGATCAGTGTCAGGGGTGTAACTATAGTGATATCAATAATATCCCTGGAGCCGCAGTTGGCCCATATTCCCCACTTCCCAAAAAAGCAAACCAGTTCCAGAAACAGAATGTGACAGCTACAGACTCCATTCCTGATTTTATATGAGGGCGCAATATACAAGTATCTGCATATTGTACATAAGAGATTAATAATCACAAACATTAATGATTGATTCTTCCCAAAACAAATCAAATCTTTACAATGCAGAAAAGTGTCAGAAAACTTCTGACATATCGGAAGTTTTAAGTGGTGGGGTTTAAGTTCATTGTTTGTCGCCTAAAGTCAAGAGGAAGTCTATAGTTTGTGAAAATGGGGGTATCAGCAGCACGTGAACCTTCACAGATCGAAGCTGCGGACACATCTCAGTGGGAAGTCTTTTGGAAGTGCTCGTACACTTTATGTTCTGACATCATTACTTTTTGGTGTGGAAACCCGAAAAGCCACATTTATGTCATAGGACTATGGCACTAGCGAACCAGGAGAAGGAGCCTCAAAGATTAACTCTTCGTATAGGTTTACATATAGGAAGGGTAGAAAACTAGCACTAGATACTAATCTTATCATGAGCTATGGTGGCTATGGGGCGGCTACATTAAGGGGTCAAAATAAATGATGCAGCTTGCATTGCTGCTCACTTGGTTTACCCCTAAACTTTTGTCCTGAGCTTATAACCTGGATGACATATATCATTAGAAAATGTAATCAGTCCCTATTTTCATAGCTGCCTATCATCCAAAATACCCATATACTTTTATGGTTTTTTTTTTAGCGCTTTTAATACTTGCATAATTTTTCTTACTTTTGAGGTAACCATCTTTCATTAAACGCAAAATGCATGTCCACAGTCTTCACAGGTTAATATATGGCAATTTAAGTCTTTATTAGTTATTTGGTTCATTCGGTATTTATTCAATATATTATGACTTCCATCTGATTTTCATTTGACACTCAAAATATATATTTTTTAAATAAGTAAAACAGCAACAAGGAAAATCCAGCCAACAAACTGTAGATATCATTTTTTACCACAAGAGGGCGCTCTGTGACCATAAAATAAAATTGGAAGCAGAAACGAGTGAAATAATGGCGCCAGGTATATCTGCTATCTTGGGTGAAAGCTATAATATTAATAATATATTTATTGCTGATGACTAGAGTAAAAACATTGATATTTCTATATACACACACGTACTCTGGAAAATTAAATATTAAATATGTTGTATTTTTACACTTTATGGTGTGGTCTGGGAGGTGAGGGGGAAGCAGACATTGGGCATGTCCCCCAATCCTTGGTCTTGGTTGTCAGATTACGGCGGTTCTCATTTACTTCTGTGCACAGTATATATAATACACAGATTGCAGTAGTAGCGCGTTGGGCAATAAACGTCGGGATTTCGCTACATGGGCAGTTGATTCAATATTAAAAGAGGACCTGTCAACTGGTTAAAAATGGCCAATTTTTGCTCTCATTTTATACTCTCTACTTCCCTGAGTATCCCGTTTTTTGTTTTCTTGTTTGTTTTTTTGTTCTGTTCCAGTTACAATTTATTTACTACAGACTTTCATGGTCTTTACCAAAGGGGCTTTGCTTACAGGGTAATTAGGCAGAGCTACCTAAATAGCGATATCTCATCATAACAAAAATAAACACCGAAAATCTGAACGCTCAAGAGAGTAGTGGGAATAAAATAAGGACAAAAATTCACCACTTTTGACCAGGTGATGTCTATTTTTTAGTAGCAATTTCCTTGTCCTTGTCAGCCTCTGATGGAAGACTTCCATTGGAGGAGAACTCACCACCTCTCGTGGCAGCCTGTTTCAATCATTGATCACTCTCACTGTCAAAATGTTTTTTCTAATATCTAATCTGTATCTTCTCCCTTTCAGTTTCATTCCATTGCTTCTCGTGTTTCCGTGTGCAAATGAGAATAATGATGATCCCTCTACACTGTGACAGCCCTTCAGATATTTGTAGACAGCTATTAAGTCTCCTCTTCGACTTCTTTTTTGCAAGCTAAACATTCCCAGATCTTTTAACCATTCCTTGTAGGACATACTTTGCAGTCCGCTCACCATCCTGGTCACTCTTCTCTGAACTTGCTCCAGTTTTTCAATCTTTTTTTAAAATGTGGTGCCCAGAACTGGACACAGTATTCCACATGAGGCCTGACCAAGGAGGAGTAGAGGGGGATAATTACTTCACATGATCTAGACTCTATGCTTCTCTTAATACATCCTAGACCTGTTTGCCTTTTTTGCTGCTGCATCCCACTGTTGACTCATGTACAATCTGCCATCTATTAGTATACAAAAGTCTTTTTCACACGTGCTGTTACTTAGTTCTATTCCTCCCATTCTGTAGATGTAATTTTCACTTGTCTTGCCCAAAGGTAGAATCTTGCATTTCTCCATATTTAATACCATTCTATTAGTTGCTGTCCATTGTCCAAGCTGCTCTAGATCCTTCTGAATCCTCGCTCTGTCTTCTCTAGCGTTAGCTATCCCTCCTAGCTTTGCAGTGTCTGCAAATTTGATTAGCTTCTTTTATCTTTTTTCTTATCTAGATCAGTTATAAAAGTGTTAAATATCGCTGGGGCCAGGACAGAGCCTTGTGGTACCCCACTTGAAACACTCTTCCAATTGGATGTGCAACCATTTATTACCACTCTTTGAGTACACTGAGCCAGTTATGAATCCACCTAACTGTAGCCTTGTCAATCCCATACTTCAGCATTTTTTCAATAAGGAGATACTTTATCAAATGCGTTGCTGAAGTCGAGATCTACTATATCTACCGCATTTCCCTGATCCACCCAGTTAGTGATTCCATCATAGAAGGAAAATTAGATTAGTCTGGCATGACTTATTTGTTATAAACCCATGCTGTTTCTGGTTAATTACTGTATTCTTATCCAAGTACTTACATACATGTTGTTTAATCATTTGTTCAAAGATCTTTCCTGGTATAGAAGTAAGGCTCACTGGCCTGTAATTTCCTGGCTCCATCTTCTTTCCGTTTTTGAAGCTAGGGACAACATTTGCTCTTCTCCAATCTTCTAAGACTTCTCTTGTCTTGCAGGATTTTAAAAAGATTCTGGCTAATGGTTCTGCAATTTCCTCTGCTATCTCTTTCAGTACCCTAGGATGTAATTCTTCTGGACCAGGAGATTTAAATTAATTTATATTATCTAAGTCTTCCCTCGCCATCTCTCTGTTTATAGGAAGCCAATGTTTATAGGATGCCAATGTCAATGTCATCTCTCTGTTTCATAGGATGCCAAATGCCCTGTCTATTGGAATGTGAGGGGGAAGTTGGTGGGACTCACACAGACAAGGGGAGAATATAGAAACAATGCAGATGTCGCCCCTGGTCTGATTAGAACCCAGAACCAGTGGCGTACAAAGACAGAAGTGAGCCTATGTGGGAAAAAGTTTATGGGCCCCTGTTTGTGTCTGTGACAGAAGTTGCTTGCTTATTTCCAGGAGAAAGTGGGCGCTCTTACCGCTTGTCTGACCCTGCCGAGGACCACATTCTGCAAGCCAATCATGTGCCTGCAATGTGCAGAAGAATTCATGGTGTAAATGTGGGATCTACAGACCGAGGAATACTTTGGCAGATAGAGTTTAGGATGGAGCATCCATATATCGGTCATAAATATAATTTTGTAGTGAAGTAGTAGCTGCAGCTCAACCCCAAAGCGACATGATAAAGCAGTGTACATGTGTATACGGAGTATGGATCAGCAGGCGCAGCCTTTTCTTAGAATATCATTTTATGTTAATTGAATGCCACTGTTAATCTAATGGAGTTTAGATTTATGATACTTTCTACACAATGTCATATTCCAATCAATAGATTTTCCAACATTCGGATGGACAGATGAGAAAATGTGCTTAATCTCGACATTTCTAGGCTATCAGCTGTCAATAATTCCTCATTTGAATCCTTCATATAGGCAGATTAATGCTTGGGAGGTTATTTCATTAATCACCAAAATTAAGTTTTGGGCGGAAGAAAGGGAAAGGTCGCGTGCATCTTAAAGAGCGCTGCTACGAGATGTCCACCCTGTATTGCCGCAGTGCTAAATTAAATAATGCGTAATTCAATGTGTGTTTTAAATAGCCCCTGCTTACATAGACACATCTTGCACGCTCCCGTATACCTAGAATGGGGCTCCTGATAAGGATCCATTGTACAGGGAACTATAGAAGGGACCCAAGGCACCCCTCCTCTCTCTGTACAAATATTAAAAGCAAAGAAAAAAGGACATATAAAGGTATAATATGTCATTTATTGCTAAACCGACCTTCATTTAAAACCATGCAAAGAAAAAAAAATCTAATTATGGTTCCACATGTTCAGCATTACAGGGCTGCTGTGACATCAGTGGTCCAGCTCCTAAGTATCTCATCAGAAAATGCATAATATTAGTAAAATGACAGTCACTTACGTTGTCACTGTGGCTTCAACAAACTTTGCATAACTCAATTGTACAAAGGAGTATTAGAAATTTTGTAATATATCTTATCAGAGAAATATGCTTCTTTCTTCACTTATGAGCCACTTATCTTCCCTTCTGAACTCATTCATTCTGAAAAACTGATGGTCGAAGTAAGACAGACTGACACCTCACTACAATGTTAGATTGCAACGTTCTTCTAAAGGAGAAGGAGGGAATAGCAAAGAGGGGCAGAGACAAATAAATCCTTGCTGCAGCTTTCTATTATCTCACTGCAGAGATGGATTTACATCTACACTGCTCAGAACCTCTGTATAATATCCTCCATGCTTCTATTTCTGAACTTGTACTACAGAGAGACAGAAGAGCAATATCTCTTTTTTTTGTACTATATATATATACACTCACCGGCCACTTTATTAGGTACACCATGCTAGTAACGGGTTGGACCCCCTTTTGCCTTCAGAACTGCCTCAATTCTTCGTGGCGTAGATTCAACAAGGTGCTGGAAGCATTCCTCAGAGATTTTGGTCCATATTGACATGATGGCATCACACAGTTGCCGCAGATTTGTCGGCTGCACATCCCAAAGATGCTCCATACAAGGCAGGATGGATCCATGCTTTCATGTTGTTTACGCCAAATTCTGACCCTACCATCCGAATGTCGCAGCAGAAATCGAGACTCATCAGACCAAGCAACGTTTTTCCAATCTTCTACTGTCCAATTTCGATGAGCTTGTACAAATTGTAGCCTCAGTTTCCTGTTCTTAGCTGAAAGGAGTGGTACCCGGTGTGGTCTTCTGCTGCTGTAGCCCATCTGCCTCAAAGTTCGACGCACTGTGCGTTCAGAGATGCTCTTAGGCCTACCTTGGTTGTAACGGGTGGCGATTTGAGTCACTGTTGCCTTTCTATCAGCTCGAACCAGTCTGCCCATTCTCCTCTGACCTCTGGCATCAACAAGGCATTTCCGCCCACAGAACTGCCGCTCACTGGATTTTTTTTCTTTTTCGGACCATTCTCTGTAAACCCTAGAGATGGTTGTGCGTGAAAATCCCAGTAGATCAGCAGTTTCTGAAATACTCAGACCAGCCCTTCTGGCACCAACAACCATGCCACGTTCAAAGGCACTCAAATCACCTTTCTTCCCCATACTGATGCTCGGTTTGAACTGCAGGAGATTGTCTTGACCATGTCTACATGCCTAAATGCACTGAGTTGCCGCCATGTGATTGGCTGATTAGAAATTAAGTGTTAACAAGAAGTTGGACAGGTGTACCTAATAAAGTGGCCAGTGAGTGTATATATATATATATATATATATATATATATATATATATGAGTCATCATAGCAGCTATTCTTCACCCACTAGCTCAGAGAAAAAGGAAAAAAATAGAGATTCAGTGGGGAAAAACTGGGGAAAAAGCAATATGCTAGGCTAGAAATAGTGTTATTTCCCACTTACAACCACAAGGCCACTCATTCTGAGAAGTCACCTGAAACAACAGGTATGCTTTAAATGGATTTTTTGTTTTGAAAAATGCAACTTGTTTAAAAAAAAAAAAAAAAAAAAAAAAAGTGTACAGTCCTCACCCTCCCCGGGTCCAGCACTAAATCTCAGTTCCTACCCTTGTTGTCGGTTATAGTTTGCAGCTCTGATGCCATGTTGGCAGCCTGTAACTGAGCTCAGCGGCTCTCCTCAAGTTGATGTCACAAGCTGCTGAGAACACTGATTGGCTGCAGCGCTGTGAACGTGGCCTGTCCTGCATTATACAGGCAACCCATTGATATGAATATGCAGGATCCTCCACTATGTTTCACTGATGTCTGCAGACCATCATTATTGAACAGCTCTCTAGACCCTTGTGAACAAACTTCCTTTTGTTAAAGCCAAATATTTCACATTTTGATTCCTCAGTTTAGAGCCCCTGATGACTCATTTTCTAAACTCCAACTCCTATGTTATTGTGCATAGTTGCCTTTGTTTCCATGTCGAAGGTCTGGCTTTTTGGCCGTAATTCTTCCATGTAAAATCCATGTAAATATAAACTATTAGAACGTCCATTTTTAGAAGCATTTGTTATGACCGCACATACTTACCTGCCTTCTTCTATCCTTCGGTGCACTTCCGACTCTGTCCCACGCCGCTCTGCTTCTCCTTTCTCTGGGTCGCGGCGTTTAGTTCTTTCGCGCATGCGCAGTCGCGTTTCCTGCGCCGCACAGTCTCCTGGGAGGTCGTGACCCAATCGCTCCACCCCAACATGGCGGCGCCCATCTGGTATTTCTTCCCGGCGTGTTCCCAGGCAAGACGCCTTTGCTTTGTAGGTTTCTCTGTACTTCTCGTCAGCGTACCTATGTCCTAGGCTCCCCAGTCTCAGTACCTTTCTCTGCTCCTTGTCTGCCCTGTGTCTCCGCCGTACCTGCCCTGCGTTTTTGCCTTGTCAGCTCTGTGTCTCCAACGTGCCTGTCCTGCGTTCTTGCCTTGTCAGCCCTGTGTCTCCACCGTGCCTGTCCTGCATTCTTGCCTTGTCAGCCCTGTGTCTCCACCGTGCCTGTCCTGCATTCTTGCCTTGTCAGCCCTGTGTCTCCACCGTGCCTGTCCTGCGTTCTTGCCTTGTCAGCCCAGTGTCTCCGCCGTGCCTTCTCCGTGTCCCTGTCTTACCCACTCTGTGTCTCCGCTGTGTCTGCCCTCTTTTCCAGCCTTGTCTTACCCATGACCCTAACATACCTGTCTTTTCCCAGTCCTACTCTAGTTCTCCGTTTCTCAGCCCTTCCTGTTTGTAGCCCAGTTCTCTAGTCCTTTCTCTTTGTTTCTTTTGCAGCTTCGTGGTTTTACGTGTCCCTCTCCTGAGTCTCCAGATACATATATTCTTCCGTTCCTGTTCCAGTTCCCTCCAGTCTGTCTACTTTCCTCTTCTTTTGTTTTAGTAGCCGTCCCTTTGGCTCCAGCTGTTGTGTCTCCATCCCCTTTGGGCCTGCTCCTAACGCTCCCTGTATAGGGGGTGGTTCCATCTGGTCCGCTCGTCCTCGGGGGCTCTAGAGTCACGACCTAGAGTGTCCACTCTCGGGTTCTTCTCCGAATCCTTACAGCATTCTTATTTTGCAGCATTTTTTTTTCCACATCTACATAAAACTTTTGCACAGTCCTGTAAAAATACTTTTTTCCTAGGCTAACTAGCCACCCCAAGGAAGACAATAAAACTATGTCCAAAGAGAAGGTAGCTACTAGAGTTGGGGGGATAGATTTGCAGGACTCCGGTCCATTGTCCATGTCGTTACTCTGTGATCGCTGGGCGAGAATTCTGCGAATCTCTTAGGCTGCTTTAACACAAAAGTTTTTTGCCATCAGTCACGATCCGTCATATTTTTTTTAAAAATGATGCCGCCGCATCCGTTTTTTCACAAAGACTTGTATTAGCGACTAATTGCGAAGGATAGCCTCACGTTTCATCAGTTTTTCGTCCGATCCATCGAAAATTATTCATCTGGCGGCCGGAGAAAATGGACAAAGTAACGTTTTTTGTGTCCGCTGAAAAAACGGACAGCAACGGATCCATCGCCGTCCGTCGTTTGCTGGAATGGAAGCCTATGGCGTCCAATCCATCAAATGATCGAAGACACTCGATTAGCTCCCAAGCATGCTACGATAACGGCTTATCAGAGCACGTTCGCTCATCACTAATCCCTATATATGTTCCAGGGCTCATTATAAGGTCAGACGTGGACTTAGAAGGCAGCAATCGCCAGTAGGTGGCAGTAGTGATTTAGTTTTCTTTTCTTCCAGAGATAATTTGCACATTTTTCCCATGGATCATTGCCAACAAGACTCCATATTCGGCCAGTCTCCATAAGGAGAGCCATCCCCCCCAAATCCTATAATCTTTACCTTTACATGTCCAGATGACCTGAGTGTTGCAGACAGATGAAAGCTGAGGGTATAATATCAGCGATGCCATCAATGTGCTGACTGGCTGATTTGCTTATGACATGCTGTATATTTAGTTGCTTGCCGTTGACCGTACTTTGTGGTCAGCAGTCCTGATTACAGACAAAGGTCGATACATTTGCATACATTAAGTGTACACTTATTAATCACATTTCAGGATGCTAGATCAGATTTTACTAGCATCGTTCATACCGCGATATTAATTTGACTCAGCTTTTAGTCTACAGAGCAAGCAAATAGCTCAATATGGGGGAGAAGGAGACCACACCATGGATCTTAAAGTGATACTCCGAGAGATTACAGCCATAGCAACACTTACTTAGAATCCCTATAGATTTTATTTTAATTGCTCTATATATTTTTGTTTTTCCCGTCTGTTACTGGGTCCTGCTGGACTCCCCATATAGACATAATTCATTGTGGATTGTGAATATAATTCCAGAAACACAGTGAAGACTGACACAGAAGCAGACACTCCAGTGACTGTCATTAGTGACTGTGACCCACCATCCATGGCCGTGCTGAGAATATTAAACCTTCAAGCATTAAAGCATCAAGTTGTCTAAATTGTTAGCAATGTTGGGGCTAATTATGTATGAGGGTCTTTTACCAAACTCAGATCAGTCTACAAGTGACTTCTGGCAAACTAAGATGATGTTTTACCCCTGTAACTATGACTCTTAAAGCTGGCCAGGTTACAGGGACAAAATTAGAAAAAAAAATGTCTCCTCAAGGTGTTTTTTACCCCATGGGAGAAATATTATGTTATGAATGTCAAATCTAAAAAAGATAAATAAAAATAAGTATTTCCTCCAAAAAAAAGCCATTATGTACGGTATTATAATATGCATATGGTAATATTGCATATTAATCACAAATATTAGTAGAAGTAGTGGAAGGATGACACTTATGAAGGATGACACCAGAGAGATCACACAGAATCCCTCCGCTGCCACCACATGTGAAGAGTGTGAAGGATCCACACCTCGCCACCCAGCCTGATGTCAATATTACATCAGTGGGATCACGTGGTAAGGTCTCCCCACTTGTACCAACGTGACGTCCCGCACCCCCTGGGGACACAAAAGTTCTGCTTGGCACAGTTTTCCAAAGACACACAGGCCCAGGGAGGTATGGGGAATGAGAGGATGTGGCCCACGCAGTCAATGACGTGGCACCACACTTGCCCACAACCGTGATAGGCCCCTTTCACTAGCACCAGTGAACCAGCGCCTGGTCAGCCCGGTAGAACAACTGCTGTTCCTCGTTAGATATATGCCTGGTCTGTTAACAGGGTTATATTGGGCCAGAATTTCCAGAAACCAATCCCGGTGTTGCCATTGCGACACCGATGCAGTCAAACCACACAGACCGGTGGAGAAATAGAGATGGATCCTAGAGGGCAAGATGAGCAATATTTCTTGTTTTCCAGCGAACTGAGCCTATAGAGAAAAGTTTTTGAAACGGAACAACAAATTTAGCAAGGGTAACAGGGACTGATGCAAGTAATGGCCATAACAAGGCAAATTCCACAATAGTAGGGCCAAATAGTGTCTACAAAATGATGTGATCTCAGACTATGTTCACCAGCTACACAGTTAATCAGAATTCATACTCAAATTGTGATAAAATCCATAAAATTGGATTTTTGCAACTCCTTTCACATGCAAAGAAAAAATCTGGGCAGATCTTTGTCTGGTTTGGGGTAAAAAAAATGTCCACATGAATGATGAACATGTACGTTATTTTTTGCAAATTCCTCATGGAAAAGCCTCATATGAACCATCACTGGTATATCCAAGTTAGAAATGTGCGTCAATCTTGGATTTCTCCATGCATCTTCCCATCAATAATCTGAGATATTTCCAGTTAGCCTAAAGCCCCCAAAACACCTTAGATATCTGTCTTCCGAACTATTGGCCGGTAGCTATCTCGCCAGACTCTCCCATACACCGGTGCGCTCACCCTGCCGAGCACTCTCGTGCGCTCGACGAGACATCTCTGATGGTAGCATATCTCAGAGTGAGCAGAAGGATTGGTAGTCTGAAATTGGACATGCCGGATCCTTAACTCCCTTGACAATCATCTGTCAGGAGCCACCTCACGCATTAGACCAGTGTTCCCCAACTCTGGTCCTCAAGAGCCAACAACAGGTCTACTTTTCAGGATTTCCTTACCATTGCACAGGTGATTGAATGCTTGCCTGGCCAGGTGATGCAATTATCACCTGTGCAATACTAAGGAAATCCTGAAAAACTTGACCTGTTGGTGGCTCTTGAGGACCGGAGTTAGGGAACACTGCATTAGACCATGAGCCAAACCCGTAGATATCGGTGCTCTTAGTCTACGTTAGTCAAATATCCACACGGTCCTTAAGAGGACTATAGTTGTGCAGCAGATGTCTTAAAAGGGTTGTCCACTACTCACCTCTCCTACGGACGTAATTGAGATCTGGAGGAAGTCTTCATTTGTCGGAAGAAGTAGAGAGTGAAGCCAGCACTGATTGACCCCAGGGATTGTGTGACATAATGTCACGTGAGCCCCTGGCGAGTCAGTGTCAACACCGCCCCCTGAGATGTATAAATGTTATTATTACTCAGGAGAAACAGGCATTCATAAGGGGTTGTCTGAGGAGTTGACAACCCCTTTAAAGGGATACAGAACATGCTCAGTGCTGCCACCCGACATTGAAAAGAAAAACAACTGTAATAATAATCTTGTAAGAAAAAAAGGACAAATCACTTACATCAACCAGTTCCTGGTCAAACAGTGATCAGAGTGTTATTTGCTCGGTACGACCAATTTCCCATGTGCTCCAATATCATTTAATTAGACACAATGGTTACAACCAAACCCCATTAACAAACAGGTGAGCTAATTGTTTATCGGATGAGTTCAGCCGCCTTATCAATATCTTCATTCTGGCTGCGACTCAGTAAGCGTTTTCCCATAGATGCACTTAATAAATGAAGATCGTAGGAAAATGCGATTAAAAATCATTGTAACCCGATTATTTACGTTGTCTCCAATCCGTTGCCGTGTTTGCGCTCACATTTCCAACTCGTTTATAAAATGTGATATAGGATATCTATGCCTCTTTGTAATTTTATTCCAATTTAGAGGCTGAGCAAATATTAATATTTTCCTCAATAAAGGAGCCTTAGAGGATTTCGAATGTGTCTCCTCTGAACGTGGCTTTTATGAGAAAGCTTTAAATATGATTTTTAATAAATTTTTGGAGAACTTTATTACATTTCCGGAGGTAATTAGGGAATATATCCCGCAAAGTTTATTCTAAAAACAATGTTTTCAGAAATCCGTTTTGTTTAAAATTAAGAGAAGAATAAAAAAAAAATACATTTTGTTTGTGCTTAAAAATAAATAAATAATTCTCAGATCTAGAAATGAATCGCTTTCTCCGTTTTCAGGATGCTTCATTTATTAGAAGGTAGCACAAACAAAGAGGAAAATTTACTTGGATATCATAAAATGCTCTAGTGGTCCAGGTCATTTTGTCAAACTTTGTATAAATCAATAATAGAAGCGAATATTACAACTTTTATCATACATTTCATCAGTGAAATCTGCTTTTTTTCTCCACTTATGAGCCAATTCTTCTCTTCCCCGTTCCTCATTCACTCTAAGAAACTGCTAAAATCCAGTCTGGTCAAGACAAAACTGACTGTCAGCTCACTGAGGGATCAGATTACAGCCAGCTTTTAGAGTATATGGAGGAGGAGCAGAGGCGCTGCCCTGAACTTAATGGACTTGGAATTCGCCAGGCGCTGTGGTTTTTCCTTGCAGCCTTTGCAGAGCCCTATTCCTTTGAGGGGGATTGATGCTACACCATTGGCCAAGAATAAACCTCAGTATTGGACTCAGCTGACTATGTGCATGGCTCCAGCACATCAGGAAGATTGCCGTTTTCTGGTGTTGCATAACTTGCATGATGTTGTTGTACTGGGTTTTCCATGGTTACAGGAACATAATCCGGTGCTGGATTGGAAATCTATGTCTGTGACTAGTTGGGGTTGTCAAGGGGTACATTGTGACATTCCTTTGATGTCAATTTCCTCTTCCCCTCTTCTGAAGTCCCTGAGTTTTTGTCGGATTTCCAGGATGTATTTGATGAGCCCAAGTCCAGTTCCCTTCCTCCACATAGGGACTGTGATTGTGCTATTAACTTGATTCCTGGCTGTAAGTTCCCTAAGGGCCGACTTTTCAATCTGTCTGTGCCAGAGCATGCCGCCATGCGGAGTTATGTCAAGGAGTCTTTGGAGAAGGGGCATATTCGGCCGTCCTCGTCACCATTGGGAGCCAAGCACCGCGTTGTGGTCTTGACCGATCATAAGAATCTGATTTACCTCGAGTCGGCCAAGCGGCTGAACCCTAGACAGGCTCGATGGTCCCTGTTTTTCTCCCGTTTTGATTTTGTGGTCTCAAATCTTCCGGGATCTAAGAATGTTAAGGCTGATGCCCTCTCTAGGAGTTTTTTGCCTGATTCTCCTGGAGTCCTTGAGCCGGTTGGCATTCTTAAAGAAGGGGTGATTCTTTCTGCCATCTCCCCTGATTTGCGGCGGATGCTTCAGGAATTTCAGGCTGATAAACCTGACCGCTGTCCAGTGGGGAAGCTGTTTGTTCCTGATAGATGGACTAGTAAGGTAATTTCTGAGGTTCATTGTTCAGTGTTGGCTGGTCATCCTGGGATTTTTGGTACCAGAGATTTGGTTGCTAGGTCCTTTTGGTGGCCTTCCTTGTCGCGGGATGTGCGTTCTTTTGTGCAGTCCTGTGGGACTTGTGCCCGGGCGAAGCCTTGCTGTTCCCGCGCTAGTAGGTTGCTTTTGCCTTTGCCGGTCCCTGAGAGGCCCTGGACGCATATTTCCATGGATTTTATTTCGGATCTTCCTGTTTCCCAGAAGATGTCTGTTATCTGGGTGGTTTGTGACCGGTTCTCTAAGATGGTCCATTTGGTACCCTTGCCTAAATTGCCTTCCTCCTCTGATTTGGTTCCATTGTTTTTTCAGCATGTGGTTCGTTTGCATGGCATTCCGGAGAATATTGTGTCTGACAGAGGTTCCCAGTTTGTTTCTAGGTTTTGGCGGGCCTTTTGTGCTAGGATGGGCATTGATTTGTCTTTTTCTTCGGCGTTCCATCCTCAGACAAATGGCCAAACTGAGCGAACTAATCAGACCTTGGAAACCTATTTGAGATGCTTTGTGTCTGCTGATCAGGATGATTGGGTGGCTTTCTTGCCGTTGGCCGAGTTTGCCCTTAATAATCGGGCTAGTTCGGCTACTTTGGTTTCGCCTTTCTTTTGTAATTTTGGTTTCCATCCTCGTTTTTCTTCGGGGCAGGTTGAGCCTTCTGATTGTCCTGGTGTGGATTCTGTGGTGGACAGGTTACAGCAGATTTGGACTCATGTGGTAGACAGTTTGACGTTGTCTCAGGAAAAGGCTCAATGTTTTGCTAACCGCCGTCGGTGTGTTGGTCCCCGGCTTCGGGTGGGGGATTTAGTCTGGTTATCTTCTCATGTTCCTATGAAGGTTTCTTCCCCTAAGTTCAAACCTCGGTTTATTGGTCCTTATAAGATTTCTGAGATTATCAATCCGGTATCTTTTCGTTTGGCCCTTCCAGCCTCTTTTGCCATCCATAATGTTTTCCATAGATCTTTGTTGCGGAGATATGTGGTGCCCGTTGTTCCCTCTGTGGATACTCCTGCCCCGGTGTTGGTTGATGGGGAGTTGGAATATGTGGTGGAGAAAATTTTGGATTCTCGTTTTTTGAGGCAGAGGCTTCAGTATCTTGTCAAGTGGAAGGGTTATGGCCAGGAGGATAATTCTTGGGTTGTTGCCTCCGATGTCCATGCCGCCGATTTGGTTCGTGCCTTTCACTTGGCACGTCCTGATCGGCCTGGGGGGCTCTGGTGTGGGTTCGGTGACCCCTCCTCAAGGGGGGGGGGTACTGTTGTGAATTCCGCTCTTGGGCTCCCTCCAGTGGTTGTAAGTGGCACTTTTGTGAGTTCTGCTCTTGGGCTCCCTCCGGTGGATTTAAGTGGAACTGCTGCTCCTTGGATTTAGCAGTCAGCAGCTGCTTCTGCAGCGCCCCAGAGTCCTGGTCGTTGCAGTACTGTGGCTCCGCCACTAAGGGGAGCCATGGTGCGTTCGATGGCACTGAAGGAGTTCCTCCAATCAGGTATCACAGACACCAATATGTTTCACAGCTGGGCCTCCGGGGGGAGCTAAGGGTGCTATTCATTAGGCCACTCCCCACCATAGTGGGTAAACTGGGGGTCAGGCAGGAAGTTAGTAGAGAAAGCTGACTGGATCGAACGAAGCAACACCTAGTGAGAGAGGGTGTTGTGGAGGAAGAGACAGTAGGGTCTCTGCCAGGGGTGGGATCCTGGCAGAGGCTTGGCATTGAAAGAACGTAACGGGACCGTGCCTGCTCAGAATAGCGGCGGTGCCCTAAGAAAGGATTAGAAGCGAGATAGATTGTGCTGAGTGAGAAACGAAATCAAGCAGAAGGAGAATACCAGCAGGGGTTTTGTTGAAAGAGGCAGCACCTTGCTGAGGCGCATTACCGGTGGCCGGAACGCCGAGGGAGTGGAATAATATACAGCTTTAAGCCATACTCCAAACAGCGGCAGGACAGTCAGTCTCAGGCGGGCTGTCTACCACATATCACCTATGAAGTCTTGGGGGGCAATTGCGGGAGAGGGGCGTCTCTAGGGTCCCGGAAGAACTCCAGGCCTACCTGACAAACGGGTGCCGTTCTTACTGTAACATCAGGAAGGGACGGAAGATTAGCAGAAGATCAGTTAATCGAGTTGTGAGGGAACTTAAGAAACAGACACAACAGTTGTGGGGTACTTTCCGTAAGCACAGCAGGGAAGGACTACAACACAAAGCGCTAAGAAGGAAGGCACTGATTTCCACCTGTGAGGAGAACTCTGGAGGTGCCATTGGACCGGCCGGACTTGCGCAGCCTGGTGGGCCGGATTCCGGACTGAGGACCGAGAGATCTCCAGTAAAGAGGTAAAGAGACTGCAACCTGGTGTCCTCGTTATTTACCGCGACCTGCACCCCACAACTGCACCGCTACACCACCGTTAACAGCACCTATTTACAACGGACGTCCCCCACTGACAGACAGGGCCACGGACCGGGTCTAGCCACCGTGACAACCCCAGGACTGAGATCCCAGAGGCCCGGCTCCGGGTACCCCTCGGCCCTGCGGCGGTGTGGGGGCGCTCCGCAACTTGGCGTCACGAACAGGATCTACTTAAGCCTGAAGAATCAGGTCATGTGTGCCTAGAGACTGTGATTTGTTGTGCATGAACTGTAGCTTTATTGAAAAGACTGTGTTGTGCCATTTGCCGCCAAAATCCGCCGCCATTGCAGCGCTGAGGAGAGCGCAGGAAGAGAAGAGGGGCGTGGAGTGGGCGTAGACAAGTTGGAGAGCGCGAACAGCAATGGCCGCCCAGTCTAAATATTTCTGCACGGTGAGGACGTGTCCGTCAGCAGCAGAGATCCGCCTCCTAATTCTTAATGGGGGGCGGAGGCAGAGAAAACGAAACCGCTCCCGAAGGAGAGAGCGGGAAAAAGACCAGGAAGTGACCCGCGTGGAGGACTTATATAACCAGCTCCTCCAACTGAATGTGAGAGTCCAGGCTCCGCACCCGGTGGAGCCGGTAGACGGTTCCCGGACATCGGAGTTCTCACCGGAAGAACCAGCGGGACCTGCTACGGAAAGTGAACTCGTACCAGTTGGTGAGTCCGCCGATCCTGCCCCGCCAGCCGAGGGTGTGTTAGTGGGTCCTGTAGCGGCACCACCTCTCCCGGGAACCCACAGACTCCAACGCCTGCTACCATGGGAGGAAGCCACGGGCATGGAACACCGTATGCGAGCCCCAATCACCCCTACTCCCTTGCTGTGTGAGGTCCACGCGGAGCGCACGGTGTGCCGCTGGGTGAACCCCGGATCCAATCTTATGGGGTTCCCCGGGGTGGAGACCCAGAAAGGGGAGATGGTACAGGCCCTAAGCTGGGAGGAATACCAAATCCAGCTAGAACATCGGTGGCGAGAGGAGGAGAAAGTACATCAGGCTGGGCGGGAGGCCCACCATCAAAAGGATTTGGCGGTCAAGGATCGGGCCCGCAAGGACCCCACCACTCACCAGGCCCCGCGCAGGCAGGGTATCGTCACCACCTTTAAGCTCCAAGGAGGCTGGGGCTTTATTAAGGAACCGGGGCTATATGCGGAGATCTTTGTCAACCGACGGGATGTTGAGTCACACCTTAGAGAGGGCCACCCCGATCGGGACCTCTACCCGGGGGATAGCGTTACTTACACCCGGCATTTTGGGGAAAAGGGGTGGTTTGCTCTGAACGTCTACAAGAAAGAGAAACCAGCCCCTGTAGCCAAGGTGCCACCGTGTGATCGATCCGTAACCACCCCGGTCGGCCCCACCTGTCTGATCACAGAACCTGCGATCTGCCGCATGACCCCCGCAACCACCGTAGTGGCCAAGGAAGTGCCTTTCCAAGTGACCAATGTTCCTGATGTACCAGCGCAGCAAGACGTGGGAACGCAGACCCTCATCACCGCACACGATCTGGTTGTGCAACAGACCCGCACCCATGGGGTGTACCTGGCCGCGGGAGTGAATCTTGAACCTGACCTGCCTGTATTGCAGGGGTTCCCCCGCCAGGTGGCGCCTCGTGGGGGATTCTGAATTGAATGCTCTTTTGTGAAAATGTAAATAGTTACTGTTTGTTCTTTAAGTTGCTGCTAAACCCGTCCAGGGTAAACTTTAAAAAGGTGACCCCTTTGTTGACCCGGGGTCACTATTGTTGTTTTCTTGAAGTTTTGCACAAAGTTACACAAACTGCGAAATCATGGACTGTGCATGATTTGAACTTTCTTGTAAATAGTTTGCACCTTCTTAAAGGTGCTTCCTACTGGTTTTGTTTAAAGACATTTTGCGAAGATACCATTCCGGAGCCTTTGCATGGACTGGTAGGCTGAGAAGAAGAGCTACCTCAGAAAGACTTGATCTCCTCTTAAAGGGGAGGTTAGAATTGAACTTGAAAGTGATACTGTTTTAGAACAGTAATGTCGAGATAATGCTTTGAAGAAAATGTAACTGTTTTTCATGGAAAAGTTATGTGTGTTTAATTTGTTTAAAATGTGAAACCTAGATAATGTTCTTTGAAGAGAAAGATGCAGAAAGCCCGTAGGGGTAGATGTAGAGTTCCGTTTAACTGAAAGTAAAGAAGTAATAACGAAGGTGAGGATAGAAGGTAAACCCTGCGTCCCCATAGAAAGTTAGTTCGCTACTAAGGACAGAAAGTAGACCCGTAGGGGTTAGTGAGTGAGTCCTTATAGGAGCCAAGCAGAGTGGGCTCCATGCTCTCAAATTGAAAGGAATGTTATGTCTATACTATGTATAGTAGAGAAAGGCAGTAGGCCCTGGCTGAACAGGGCGGTCCTGTAAAAGAAAGGAGAGGCAGTAGGTCTGGTGCCATAGGGACAGGCGGTCCTGCAGGTTCAAAGTAGGAGAATGTGAAGTTACCTTGCCCTCTAATGTGATTATAGGAAGGCCTTTGATAAACTAAGAGTGTATGTTTCTTAAAGGCAATGTTAATTTATTGTTCCAGCATTTGCACTTAGTAGAATACCCGGTTGGGTAATGAGAGTTAATTGTAGCCTGTTGCTATGATATTTGATTATGTTTTGTAACGTTAAAAGTGTCCTCACCTCCCGTAAAGGGAAGCCTGTTCAAGTATGCTTATTGTTTTGCACTCAACAAATTTGTATGTCTTTTTGCTAACCTGTATTGTTGTTTTCTTCCCAGTCCCGGAGTACTGTGTTTAACCAGGGGGGAGTGCAGCGCCCCAGAGTCCTGGTCGTTGCAGTACTGTGGCTCCGCCACTAAGGGGAGCCATGGTGCGTTCGATGGCACTGAAGGAGTTCCTCCAATCAGGTATCACAGACACCAATATGTTTCACAGCTGGGCCTCCGGGGGGAGCTAAGGGTGCTATTCATTAGGCCACTCCCCACCATAGTGGGTAAACTGGGGGTCAGGCAGGAAGTTAGTAGAGAAAGCTGACTGGATCGAACGAAGCAACACCTAGTGAGAGAGGGTGTTGTGGAGGAAGAGACAGTAGGGTCTCTGCCAGGGGTGGGATCCTGGCAGAGGCTTGGCATTGAAAGAACGTAACGGGACCGTGCCTGCTCAGAATAGTGGCGGTGCCCTAAGAAAGGATTAGAAGCGAGATAGATTGTGCTGAGTGAGAAACGAAATCAAGCAGAAGGAGAATACCAGCAGGGGTTTTGTTGAAAGAGGCAGCACCTTGCTGAGGCGCATTACCGGTGGCCGGAACGCCGAGGGAGTGGAATAATATACAGCTTTAAGCCATACTCCAAACAGCGGCAGGACAGTCAGTCTCAGGCGGGCTGTCTACCACATATCACCTATGAAGTCTTGGGGGGCAATTGCGGGAGAGGGGCGTCTCTAGGGTCCCGGAAGAACTCCAGGCCTACCTGACAAACGGGTGCCGTTCTTACTGTAACATCAGGAAGGGACGGAAGATTAGCAGAAGATCAGTTAATCGAGTTGTGAGGGAAAAAAAATAGTAGTAAACACTGGCGCTGCACTATTCAGGCAATGAATCAAACAAGGAAGGAGGAAGAAAAAGGGGAAAAGGTAGGAAATTGTGGCTGCTGGTGTGGTGGCAAGGTCTGTGCTATACCCTGTCTAAGATAAATGCAATAAAAATTAAAATTAACACACCTGCGCTCTAGCTAATGACAAGATACAGTAAGAAGGCTGTGCAAATAAGCCTAGCAATGTCACACCTGCATACGCGGTAATATATAATAGCAATAGGCAGACTGTGTCCGTCATACAGATATACTGTTTAGGGAAAGAACTGCCAATAAAGGAATGCCTGTTGGTGCACAAACACTTACTATTGGTAGTGATGTTGATGGTCAGGGGAGTCGGAGAATGTCCAAAAACACTTCTTACTTGACGTAATGTGCTGCACCGTGCGGCTGGGGAGAGAGGTTACCCACGCCGGCTAACCCCAGATGGATGGCTCACCACTGGGAGTCCGGATGAGCAGGAACCGGAACTTGTTTAGCCACGCCCCCCGCACACACCGCTACTGCTCCGGCGTTGCTTCCGGCCGGGGCACGCTAGGAGTTGGCGGTTCCTGCTCATCCGGACTCCCAGTGGTGAGCCATCCATCTGGGGTTAGCCGGCGTGGGTAACCTCTCTCCCCAGCCGCACGGTGCAGCACATTACGTCAAGTAAGAAGTGTTTTTGGACATTCTCCGACTCCCCTGACCATCAACATCACTACCAATAGTAAGTGTTTGTGCACCAACAGGCATTCCTTTATTGGCAGTTCTTTCCCTAAACAGTATATCTGTATGACGGACACAGTCTGCCTATTGCTATTATATATTACCGCGTATGCAGGTGTGACATTGCTAGGCTTATTTGCACAGCCTTCTTACTGTATCTTGTCATTAGCTAGAGCGCAGGTGTGTTAATTTTAATTTTTATTGAGTTGTGAGGGAACTTAAGAAACAGACACAACAGTTGTGGGGTACTTTCCGTAAGCACAGCAGGGAAGGACTACAACACAAAGCGCTAAGAAGGAAGGCACTGATTTCCACCTGTGAGGAGAACTCTGGAGGTGCCATTGGACCGGCCGGACTTGCGCAGCCTGGTGGGCCGGATTCCGGACTGAGGACCGAGAGATCTCCAGTAAAGAGGTAAAGAGACTGCAACCTGGTGTCCTCGTTATTTACCGCGACCTGCACCCCACAACTGCACCGCTACACCACCGTTAACAGCACCTATTTACAACGGACGTCCCCCACTGACAGACAGGGCCACGGACCGGGTCTAGCCACCGTGACAACCCCAGGACTGAGATCCCAGAGGCCCGGCTCCGGGTACCCCTCGGCCCTGCGGCGGTGTGGGGGCGCTCCGCACTTCCACTGATCGTCTATTCTGGCTCGGCTATTTATCCTGGCTCTATCCTTCAGCTAGTGCCAGTTGTCAATGGTTCCTGCTTGGATTCACATCTCTCTTGGATTTCCCTGATATTCTGACCAGTTCAGCAAAGATAAGTCCTTGATTTGTTTTTTTGCTTTCCACTTGTTGTGGACTTAATCGTTCAGCACATTCTATGTTTTTTCTAGTCCAGCTTGTCAGTATGGATTTATTCAGTTAAGCTGGAAGCTCTGGGAAGCAGATTTACCCTCCGCACCTTTAGTCAGGTGTGGATATTTTTGTAAACTCTGTGGTGGATTTTTCTAGTTTTTAATACTGACCGCACAGTATTCTGTCCTGTTCTATCTATCTGGCTAGATTGGCCTCCTTTGCTACATCCTAGTTTCATTCTGTGTATGTCATTTCCCTCTCTACTCACAGTCAATATTTGTGGGGGGCTGTCTGTCCTTTGGGAATTTTCTCTGAGGCAAGATAGCTTTCCTGTTTCTATCTTTAGGGGTAGTTAGTCCTCCGGCTGTGATGAGGTGTCTAGGGAGTGACAGGAACATCCCACGGCTACTTCTAGTGTTGTGTTGAGTTCAGGAACTGCGGTCAGTACAGGTACCACCTCCTCCAGAGCTCGTCCCATGTTGCTCCTAAACCACCAGTTCATAACAAGGATGGTAGTGGGGCAGTTCGCTTCCTCCAGCCGGGTCTTACAAGTGGTGGATATATAATAGATAGATAGATAGATAGATCGATAGATAATGCATAGATAATATATAGATAATAGATAAATAAAAATATAACAGATAGATAGATAATAGATAGATAGATAGATAGATAGATAGATAGATGATAGATAGATAGATAACAGATAGATAGATAGATACTGTAGATAGATATAAAGTTAATTGATAATATATAGATATTAGATAATAGATAATTGATAGAAAATAGCCAGAAATTAGATAATAAATTGATAATAGATAGAGATTTCTTACTGTCCTAACATATTGTGAGAGTTGAAATTTAGCAGAACGGATAAAACGTACCACTAGGTGCTTAATGGAAAGAAATGGCCACATAAAAATTAGGATTTATATTTACATCTGCATTTGAAATGTGAAATGAGCCCCCGGACTGCCACACACGGCCATACCAAGTAACATGTAACTAGGATTAATGTCCGGCCGTTGCCTTCTACGCTGGTCCTTTATATTGAGCCTCCCAAGTCTCCTTAACAAACAGACCATTAACTGGGCCCATTACCAGGGTTAAGAATAGACCGAGCGTCGATGAGGGTTTAATGTCATCGTTGTGTGTTCATTGCATCTCCGTCTGTGCGCTGATACATCTTCCAATATCTCACTAATTTTGTCAACTTCATCCTGTATCCATGGCTACTTTCTTTATCCTTTATAATTAGATTATTGTAAGAGTGATTTTACTTTATTTTCGGAGCCATGATAAGCGTGTTTATGATGCGACTGAGGCTTAGTTGAAATGCGCCAACAGTTCCTAGTCAGGCAGATGGTGACCCCTGATTGAACTTGCCCTCTCATTCAATTATTCAGCTGCACTCCATTTTTCTCATCCACGCTCAGCTGGCATTCCACCATCCAAACTCTAGATGGCGCCGAAGACCATTTTTTTTTTCAAATATCAAATTCAAATACCGTAAATGCAAGAAATAAAAAAAATAAATAAATAAACACAAAAAAATCTCTGTACAACTCCATTGCCTATGTTGAGGAGACGTAGAATTCTCCAACTTTGAACAATGGTCGAGTTTAATATCGAATGATGTGAAAAATGACCATTTTGACATTATTATACATGAATTGGTAAACAGCTTTTAAGTAATTTACATTTCAATGAGCCTTTTTATAGATTTTGTGTCTGATATTTGTGTTTATGATTATTTAAATCTTTCATTTTTTTTTTTAGATCACTACCTAGAGAGAGAATATTGAAATTAATGTGATTTTTCATTGTAGGAAAATTCTGAATCTGTTACTGTGAAAAACGATAAAGTATATTTATTACTTAGGATTGAATTCATTTAAATCTTGGTGTGGTTTTTTTTTTTCATACTATTTACTAATGTAATGATAAACAAAATAGCGAGGAGCACCCAAAAAATAACATTTCTTTTAAATTTACAATTGTATTTATTTTTAAAAAATATGCGCTTCTTAAAATAATTTTTAAGTTTTAAATGAAATATATCTAAAATATATTATGTATAAGATATATTCAGTTTAATGCATTATATATATATATATGTGCATTTATTTTTTAAAAATATGTTTACAAAATAGTGCTATCACTATACGTAAAGAAAAATATTTCAAATGATTTAAATTTTATTTACGTTTTTAATTTAAACATTAATTTTAAATTAACCTAATAAACAATTGTAGAAGAATGTGATAATTGTGAAAAAAGTAATAATAATAATAATAATTCTTAAACTTTCAATGTTTTTTTCTGATACTTGCAACCTGTAATGTTGATTGCAGTTTTCCATTTCCTAATTATTTTTTATTATTTAAGTTCTATCTTGTAAAAAAGAGAAAAAAATACATATATATATATATATATATATATATATATATATATACACATATATATATATATTTATTTATATATATATATATATATATATATATATATATATATATATATATATATATATATATATATATATATATATATATATATATATATAGCTGGATGGAAAGACAGCGTTAATAAAAATATTTGCCTTCATTATTCAGGTTTACAAATTGAGCAAATATATATATATAAAAAAAAATCAGTATAACAGAATTTTGATCTGACGCACCGGGTTAACAACAGTGTAAAGAAAATAAATATCAAAATTAACAAAAAGGAGGAAAATATAAAAAACAAACTAATACTCTAATCTTCACAGTAATGTTGTAAAAGGCATCGGAAGAAACTTTACATGTGAAAAAAGGAATAAAGATAACAGGGATGTTACAAACTGTTGGCTACATCGGGGAGAAAGCTCTACAGCAGCACAGAGTATTTCAGGAGCGGAACGTACTTCTGTACCGATGTGCAAAATTATTTGAAAGTATTATATTTTTACTTTAGTAGTAATGAGGAACGGAACGGTCTGCGGTAATGAAAGGTCTGCGCACCAAAGATATTGATAATACCAGTAAGGGTATATTCACATGTTGCATTTTTGCTGCGTTTTTTTCCGTGGTGATCATACCCGTGGAAGGGGAAGATTGCTATTTTTGGGGAGCAACATACACAAGCCATATAAACTCTTACGATTTGCAACAATTTAGCCATTGAGATTGAAACAACAACATGGAAGCTGTTTAAAAATTTTTGACCATATATATCATTTTTATGCTGATTTTTCCACTTCCGAGCTGTCTAGACATCAATGCTTATTGGATAATGCAGATCAGGTGATGTGTACCTCTGTAGGTAGTGCTCAGAGACACGGCCGAGGTGAGGAGACTGAGCCCGACCACCACTGAGCAAGACACAGAAGTACAAGGTGTTCAGTGCTCAGAGACACGGCCGAGGTGAGGAGACTGAGCCCGACCACCACTGAGCAAGACACAGAAGTACAAGGTGTTCAGTGCTCAGAGACACGGCCGAGGTGAGGAGACTGAGCCCGACCACCACTGAGCAAGACACAGAAGTACAAGGTGTTTGGTGCTCAGAGACACGGCCGAGGTGAGGAGGCTGAGCCCGACCACCACTGAGCAAGACACAGAAGTACAAGGTGTTTGGTGCTCAGAGACACGGCCGAGGTGAGGAGGCTGAGCCCGACCACCACTGAGCAAGACACAGAAGTACAAGGTGTTTGGTGCTCAGAGACACGGCCGAGGTGAGGAGGCTGAGCCCGACCACCACTGAGCAAGACACAGAAGTACAAGGTGTTCAGGGCTCAGAGACACGGCCGAGGTGAGGAGGCTGAGCCCGACCACCACTGAGCAAGACACAGAAGTACAAGGTGTACAGTGCTCAGAGACACAGCCGAGGTGAGGAGGCTGAGCCCGACCACCACTGAGCAAGACACAGAAGTACAAGGTGTTCAGTGCTCAGAGACATGGCCGAGGTGAGAAGGCTGAGCCCGACCACCACTGAGCAAGACACAGAAGTACAAGGTGTTCAGTGCTCAGAGACACGGCCGAGGGGAGGAGGCTGAGCCCGACCACCACTGAGCAAGACACAGAAGTACAAGGTGTTCAGTGCTCAGAGACACGGCCGAGGTGAGGAGGCTGAGCCCGACCACCACTGAGCAAGACACAGAAGTACAAGGTGTTCAGTGCTCAGAGACATGGCCGAGGTGAGAAGGCTGAGCCCGACCACCACTGAGCAAGACACAGAAGTACAAGGTGTTCAGTGCTCAGAGACACGGCCGAGGGGAGGAGGCTGAGCCCGACCACCACTGAGCAAGACACAGAAGTACAAGGTGTTCAGTGCTCAGAGACATGGCCGACGTGAGAAGGCTGAGCCCGACCACCACTGAGCAAGACACAGAAGTACAAGGTGTTCAGTGCTCAGAGACACGGCCGAGGGGAGGAGGCTGAGCCCGACCACCACTGAGCAAGACACAGAAGTACAAGGTGTTCAGTGCTCAGAGACACAGCCGAGGTGAGGAGGCCGAGCCCGACCACCACTGAGCAAGACACAGAAGTACAAGGTGCTCAGTGCTCAGAGACACGGCCGAGGTGAGGAGGCCGAGCCCGACCACCACTGAGCAAGACACAGAAGTACAAGGTGTTCAGTGCTCAGAGACACGGCCGAGGTGAGGAGGCTGAGCCCGACCACCACTGAGCAAGACACAGAAGTACAAGGTGTTCAGTGCTCAGAGACACAGCAGAGGTGAGGAGGCTGAGCCCGACCATCACTGAGCAAGACACAGAAGTACAAGGTGTTTGGTGCTCAGAGACACGGCCGAGGTGAGGAGGCTGAGACCGACCACCACTGAGCAAGACACAGAAGTACAAGGTGCTTAGTGCTCAGAGACACGGCCAAGGTGAGGAGGCTGAGCCCGACCACCACTGAGGAAGACACAGAAGTACAAGGTGCTCAGTGCTCAGAGACACGGCCGAGGTGAGGAGGCCAAGCCCGACCACCACTGAGCAAGACACAGAAGTACAAGGTGTTCAGTGCTCAGAGACACGGCCGAGGTGAGGAGGCTGAGCCCGACCACCACTGAGCAAGACACAGAAGTACAAGGTGTTCAGTGCTCAGAGACACAGCCGAGGTGAGGAGGCCGAGCCCGGCCACCACTGAGCAAGACACAGAAGTACAAGGTGCTCAGTGCTCAGAGACACGGCCAAGGTGAGGAGGCCGAGCCCGACCACCACTGAGCAAGACGCCGAAGTACAAGGTGTTCAGTGCTCACAGACACGGCCGAGGTGAGGAGGCTGAGCCCGACCACCACTGAGCAAGACACAGAAGTACAAGGTGTACAGTGCTCAGAGACATGGCCGAGATGAGGAAGCCGAGACCGATCACCACTGAGGAAGACACAGAAGTACAAGGTGATAAGTGCTCAGAGACACCACCGCGGCAAGAAGGCTGAGCCCGAACACATCTGAGCAAGACACAGAAGTACAAGGTGCTCAGGATTTAGAGACACGGCCAAGGTGAGGAGGCTGACCCCGACCATCACTGAGTAAGACACAGAAGTAAAAGGTGTTCAGTGCTCAGAGACACGGCCGAGGTGAGGAGGCTGAGCCCGACCACCACTGAGGAAGACACAGAAGTAAAAGGTGTTCAGTGCTCAGAGACACAGCCAAGGTGAGGAGGCTGAGCCCGACTACCACTGAGGAAGACACAGAAGTACAAGGTGTTCAGTGCTCAGAGACACGGCCGAGGTGAGGAGGCTGAGCCCGACCACCACTGAGCAAGACACAGAAGTACAAGGTGCTCAATGCTCAGAGACATGGCCAAGGTGAGGAGGCTGAGCCCGACCACCACTGAGCAAGACACAGAAGTACAAGGTGTTCAGTGCTCAGAGGCACAGCCAAGGTGAGGAGGCCGAGCCCGACCACCACTGAGCAAGACACAGAAGTACAAGGTGTTCAGTACTCAGAGACACGACCGAAGTGAGGAGGCCGAGCCCGACCACCACTGAACACGACACAGAAGTGGAACCATCAAGACTAGGCACAGAAATATCTCCAAACAGGTTTATCAAAAGTTTTATGGACTGATGAGATGAGAGTGACTCCTGACTAGCCAGATGGATGGGTCCATGGCTGGATCACTAGCGAGTATTTTCCTCCACTTCCACTCAGACACCAGCACGATGGGAGGTTTGCAGTGCTATGGGCTGGTATTGTTAAAGATGAGCTAATTGGGCCTTTTCAGATTGAAGATGAAGTCAAAATCAACTCACAAGTCTGCTGCCAGTTTATAGAAGACACTTTCTTCAAGCAGTGGAGAAGGAAAAAGTCTGTGAATTGTATGCAGTACAATGCTTTATTACAGGATTTAAATCAATACTTTGATAACAATTGAAGACCTAAAGGATGAGAGAATAAGATGGCCCTCCATCTCCTGACCTAAACCGCATTGAGAACTTGTGGATCCTTCTTAAACGGGAGATTTACGGTGAAGAAAAACAGTCACCACTGTGGTTGCTACTGCCCAAAAAGTTGACCATCAACAGATTAAGAAACTGACAGAGTCTAAGGGTACTGTCACACTCTGCAACTTTCCAACGATCACGACCAGCAATACGACCTGGCCGTGATCGTTGGAAAGTCGTTGTGTGGTCGCTGGGGAGCTGTCACACAGACCGCTCTCCAGCGACCAACGATGCCGAGGTCCCGGGTAACCAGGGTAAACATGGGGTTACTAAGCGCAGGGCCGCGCTTAGTAACCCGATGTTTACCGTGTTACCAGCATAAAAGTAAAAAAAAAAAAAACATACATACTCACATTCCGGTGTCCTTCAGGTCCCTTGCAGTCTGCTTCCCGCTCTGACTGAGTGCCGCCGTAAAGTGAAAGCAGAGCACAGCGGTGACGTCACTGCTGTGCTCTGCTCCGGCCGGCAGTCAGTCAGAGCGGGAAGCAGACGGCAAGGGACCTGAAGGACACCGGAATGTGAGTATGTACGTTTTTTTTTTTTTTTACTTTTACGCTGGTAACCAGGGTAAACATCGGGTTACTAAGCGTGGCCCTGCGCTTAGTAACCCGATGTTTACCCTGGTTACAAGCGAATGCATCGTTGGATCGGTGTCACACACAACGATCCAGCGATGACAGCGGGAGATCCAGCGACGAAATAAAGTTCCAAACGATCTGCTACGACGTACGAGTCTCAGCAGGGTCCCTGATCGCTGCTGCGTGTCAGACACTGCGATATCGTATGGATATCGCTGGAACGTCGCGGATCGTGCCGTCGTAGCGATCAAAGTGCCACTGTGTGACAGTACCCTAAGGAGCATATTATGACTGTTCTTGTAAACAGCGGTGGCTATATTGCTCACTATTTATTTATTTTTTTAAATGACAGAAATGTATTTTTGTACTTTATGTTATTTGGTTATTCTCACTTTGACAGATTGAAAATATATTCTCCTAAGAAAGGCAAAACCTTTATTTATACTTTTTTAAATATTCAGCTTTTGGATACATTAACCTCATGGATTGACCCTGGAGTTGTTCAATAATAAAATTAGCGATCAAAAATACAAATTAGGATGAATATTTAGATGTAGAATCAGGCTTGGAACTTCGTTACCAATGATTAAATTACTAAAGATGTCTTTCCTTAACTTGTCTCTAAACCTGACCTATCCAGAAACATTTTGTCAGAGATGATAAACATGATAAAATGTGCACTTGTATACTATATTCTGCGGATGAATACGTTTTGAACAAGTCACCAATTTTCTAAATAAATCGATTTCTAAAGGTTTTATTGACATGAAATTCTCACTAGAGGTCGATAACAACCCTTCCAATCTACACAGGTAAATAAATCACCATAGATGGCCATAAATTATGTGTAATAATGAGACATAACACAGGGAAAGGTTATTGAACACGCTTACTGAAATTTAATACTTCGTACAAAAGCCTTTGTTGGTGATGACAGCTTTAAAATGTCTCCTGTATGGAGAAACTAGTCGCAGGCATTGCTTCAAGCAGCTCAGTAGAAAGGAGCTGTATAAGAATGTCTTCTCACTTCAGTGTCCAGGTACAACTGAGGGGTGCCCCAAGTCGAGATGTAAAACAGGCTGCAAGAAATGTGCTAGATCCCAGAGTTCCCCTTCATATGAGAGATGTAGTGTGGCTGGCGCTCCATGGTAAAATGTACGTTAGAGATAATCTGAAGTGCAGGAATGTATCAAACATATCCTGTCCCCGAGAAGAGTGCCCCCATATACGACGATGGAGCATCTATTGTTGGAGTGTCCCTTTAGTATGCAGGTATGGGAGTCTTTGTCCTTGTCATATGGTCAGCTGCTGTAAGGAGACTTCCAGCCTGAGCTCAGGGCGTATAACAGGAGCTCCCTGTATATAATAAATGTGGTGACCATCTACAACCTGTGGTGTGCGCGGTGCTGCCTGCTCATCAATAAGGAAGTCCTGTCCTGTGATACTGTCAGGTATAAGATCCTAGAAAGTCTCAAGGCTGTATATAAGAAGGATATGAAGAGGAACCCAGGTAATGTGACCTGGAGGAACATTAATGTATTGGGATTTGTCAGTGTTTTCTAATGCTGTTGTGTAAAGTGATGTAACAACACTATTTATTTCCTTTGCTATTTATTGTCTTGTGATTTTAATGTAATATTTCTGTAATATATGGTTGTCAGTTTTTAAATAAAAAGATCATTATAGTAGTTATTGTACATAGGGGCAGTATTACAGTAGTTTTATTCTTTACATAGGGGCAGGGTTATAGTAGTTATATTCTCGTATATAGGGGCAGTATTACAGTAGTTTAATTCTTTACATAGGGGACAGTATTATAGTAGTTATATTCTCGTATATAGGGGCAGTATTATAGTAGTTATATTCTTGTATATAGGGGACAGTATTATAGTAGTTATATTCTTGTACATAGGAGCAGTATTATAGTAGTTATATTCTTGTACATAGGGGCAGTATTATAGTAGTTATATTCTTGTACATAGGGGGCAGTATTATAGTAGTTATATTCTTGTACATAGTAGCAGTATTATAGTAGTTATATTCTTGTACATAGGGGCAGTATTATAGTAGCTATATTCTTGTACATAAGAGCAGTATTATAGTAGTTATATTCTTGTACATAGGGGCAGTATTATAGTAGTTATATTCTTGTACATAGGGGCAGTATTATAGTAGTTATATTCTTGTACATAGGGGACAGTATTATAGTAGTTATATTCTTGTACATAGGGGCAGTATTATAGTAGCTATATTCTTGTACATAAGAGCAGTATTATAGTAGTTATATTCTTGTACATAGGAGCAGTGTAAAATAGTTATATTCTTGTACATAGGAGCAGTATTATAGTACTTGTATTCTTGTACATTGGGACAGTATTATAGTAGATATATTCTTGTACATAGAAGCAGTATTATAGTAGTTATGGTAGTAGTCAGTGTCAGACAGACTGAAGAACATTGAGCCCACCGGAGGATTTGATTCTGAGGGCCCACCTTTCTCCCCCACTGAAGAGCCCCATAGCGACTACAAGGTTTGCACTATGAAGTCAGGGCCCACCGGAGGATTCTCCGGTTCTCTGGTGGGCCAGTCCAACCCTGGGTAGTATTATAGTAGTTATGTTCTTGGTGGAAAATAAGTATTTGGTCATTAACAAAAGTTCATCTCAATATTTTGTTATATATCCTTTGTTAGCAATGACAGAGGTCAAACGTTTTCTGTAAGTCTTCACAAGGTTGGCACACACTGTTGGTGATGTGTTGGCCCATTCCTCCATCCAGATCTACTCTAGAGCAGTGATGTTTTTGGCCTGTCGCTAGGCAACACAAACTTTCAAATCCCTCCAAAGGTTTTCTATGGGGTTGAGATCTGGAGACTGGCTAGGCCACTCCAGTACCATCATATGCTTCTTACGAAGCCACTACTTCGTTGCCCTGAAGGTCTGCTTTGGATCATTATCATGCTGAAAGACCCATCCATGTATCATCTTCAATGCCCTTGCTGATGGAAGGAGGTTTGCACTCAAAATCTCACGATACATGGCCCCATTCATTCTTTCATGTACACAGATCAGTTGTCCTGGTCCCTTTGCAGAGGAACAGCCCCAAAGCATGATGTTGCCATACCCATGCTTCACAGTAGGTATGGTGTTCTTTGGATGCAACTCAGCATTCTGACTCCTCCAAACATGACGAGTTTTGTTTCTTTGAAAGAAGTAATATAAACCAGCTCACCCGTGATGCATAAGCTGAGTTTCGGGAGCACGGACCCGCTGTGTCCAGGCGTGTAGAATCCAAGAGAAGAAAATGTCCAGCTTCACCGAATCCGTGAAAAAAAGTTTTCTTTATTTACAAACTTAAACATGGAGGATACAAACTTCAGCACAAACCATATGGGTAAGAATCTCAAACCGTTTCTGGAGACTAAGCTCCCTTAATCATGACTTGATTAAGGGAGTTTAGTCTCCAGAAACGCATTGAGATTCTTACCCAGATGGTTTGTGCTGAAGTTTGTATCCTTCATGTTTAAGTTTGTGAATAAAGAAAGCTTTGTTTCACGGATTCGGTGAAGCTGGACATTTTCTTCTCTTGAGTTTTGTTTCTACCAAATAGTTCTAGTTTGGTTTCATCAGACCATATGACATTCTCCCAATATTCTTCTGGATAATTCAAATGCTCTCTAGCAAACGTCAGTCGGGCCCGAACATGTACTGGCTTAAGCAGGGGGACACGTCTGGCACTGCAGGATCTGAGTCCCTGGTGGCGTAGTGTGTTACTGATGGTAGCCTTTGTTACGGAGGTCCCAACTCTATGCAGGTCATTCACTAGGTCCCCCCCCTTGTGGCTCTGGGATTTTTGCTCACCGTTCTTGTGATCATTTTTACCCTACAGGGTGAGATCTTGTGTGGAGCCCCAGATTGAGGGATATTATCAGTGGTCTTGTATGGTTTCCATTTTCTTATTGTTGCTCCCACAGTTGATTTCATCACACCAGCTGCTTGTCTGTTGCAGATTCAGTCTTCAGAAAACTATACCAAAAACTAATATTTACAATATCTTTATTTAAATCAAACTAAGAATAACAAAAACCGACACACCCCTTAAAAAACCCCTCTGCATTGGAGTGGGTTATAAAAACTGGCCCGAATGCTCCTGGGCAATGGATGGAAGCACCGAACTAGAGTCTAACCTCTACGCATCCCTAGGATGCTCCCTGCCTGTCTGCGGAGGTTGGCACCCTCCTGGACGCAATGTGGCGCCCCCGCTCCTCGATGGCTAGCCCTTATACACCCTATGGGTCCCTAATTTAGTAAGTGGATACTGTGGATATCACCCAGTTGCCCACACCTAGGGCCCAACTTAATAAGAACAAATCAGTGCCAAATGGTAATTCACCCGAGTACCCCAAAAACAAAAAGCTTAGTCAGACCATATAACATCCCTAACCATGTGCTCTAAGCCTACTCAGCTGGCTGTTGCACCCTTCCACGTCCCTACCCGGACTGCCCTGCCTAACAGCGGAGGTTGGCACCCTCTTGAGCGCAAAATGGCGCCCCCGCTCCTCGGCGGCTGTCCCTTATGGCCCTACACAAATCCCTACAAAAAATGTGGGGATACTATAAAGTAGTGCCTATGGGGCTACAGTAGTGGACTACAGTGGAGATATATATGTATAGCGGTTAAGCCAAAATTAATAAAACACATACTAAACTAACAAAGCCACGGTATTTAGATGCCATCTGCCAGTTTCAGTTGTAGCTTATTACACAGAATGACCAAGGAGATATAAAACCCCCATTCTCCAGATACACATAGATACAGATATTTGAGATAATGTTTTTCGCCTCATAAACTTTATGTTTACAAATGTCAGCCTCGTTTTAGAGTACACACAGGGTAGTCCACTACTGTAGCCCCATAGGCACTACTTTATAGTATCCCCAAATTTTTTGTATGGATTTGTGTAGGGCCATAAGGGACAGCCGCCGTGGAGCGGGGGCGCCATTTTGCGCTCAAGAGGGTGCCAACCTCCGCTGTTAGGCAGGGCAGTCCGGGTAGGGACGTGGAAGGGCGCAACAGCCAGCTGAGTAGGCTTAGAGCACATGGTTAGGGATGTTATATGGTCTGACTAAGCTTTTTGTTTTTGGGATACTCGGGTGAATTACCATTTGGCACTGATTTGTTCTTATTAAGTTGGGCCCTAGGTGTGGGCAACTGGGTGATATCCACAGTATCCACTTACTAAATTAGGGACCCATAGGGTGTATAAGGGCTAGCCGTCGAGGAGCGGGGGCGCCACATTGCGTCCAAGAGGGTGCCAACCTCCGCAGACAGGCAGGGAGCATCCTAGGGACGTGTAGAGGTTAGACTCTAGTTCGGTGCTTCCATCCATTGCCCAGGAGCATTCGGGCCAGTTTTTATAACCCACTTCTATGCAGAGGGGTTTTTTAAGGGGTGTGTCGGTTTTTGTTATTCTTAGTTTGATTTAAATAAAGATATTGTAAATATTAGTTTTTGGTATAGTTTTCTGATAAATACTAATTTTGGATCATCATACATTATAATTTTTGCAGATTCAGTCTTGCCTTGTGCAGGGCTGCAATTTTGTTTCTGGTGTCTTTCGACAGCTCTTTGGTCTTCACCATTGTGGAGTTTGGAGTCAGACTGTTTGAGGTTGTGGACAGGTGTCTTCTATACTGATAACAAGTTCAAACAGGAGCCATTACTACAGGTAATGAGTGGAGGACAGAGGAGCCTCTTAAAGAAGAAGTTAGAGGTCTGTAAGAGCCAGAAATCTTGCATGTTTTTAGGTGACCAAATACTTATTTTCCACCATATTTTGCAAAATAAATCTTGACAAATCAGACAAGGTGATTTTCTGGATTTGTTTTCTCATTTTGACTCTCATAGTTGTGGTCTACCTATGATGTCAACTACAGGTCTCTCTCATCTTTTTAAGGCTGCCATCACACTAGCAGTATTTGGTCAGTATTTTACATCAGTATTTGTAAGCCAAAACCAGGAGTGGAACAATTAGAGGAAAAGTATAATAGAAACACATGCACCACTTCTGCATTTATCACCCACTCCTGGTTTTGGCTTACAAATACTGATGTAAAATACTGACCAAATACTGCTAGTGTGACGGCAGCCTAAGTGGGAGAACTTGCACAATTGGTGGCTGACTAAATACTTTTTTTCCCCACTGTTGGAGCAGTATTATAGTAGTTATATTCTTGTACATAGGAGCAATATTATAGTAGTTATATTCTTGTACATAGGGGCAGTATTATAGTAGTTATATTCCTGTACTTGGGGAAGTATTAGGCCATGTGCACACGCTGCGGATTCCATTGTGGAATTTTCCCCAGCGGTTTTGATAAATCCGCAGTGCAAAACCGCTGCGGTTTTTACTGCGGATTTATCGCGGTTTTTATTGCGGTTTCCGCTGCGGGTTTTCACCTGCCGTTTCCTATTGGAGCAGGTGAAAAACCGCTGTGGATTCCGCACAAAGAATTGACATGCTGCGGAAAATAAACCGCTGCGTTTCCGCGTGGTTTTTTCCGCAGCATATGCACTGCGGATTTAATTTCCCATAGCATTACATGGTACTGTAAATGCATGGGAAACCGCTGCGGATCCGCAGCTGCGGAAACGCTGCGGATCCGCAGCAAAATCCACAGCGTGTGCACATACCCTTATAGTAGTTATATTTCTGTATATAGGAGAAGTATTATAGTAGTTATATTCTTGTACATAGGGGCAGTATTATAGTAGCTATATCCTTGTACATAGGGGCAGTATTATAGTAGTTATATTCTTGTACATAGGAGCAGTATTATAGTAGCTATATCCTTGTACATAGGGGCAGTATTATAGTAGTTATATTCTTGTACATAGGAGCAGTATTATAGTAGCTATATCCTTGTACATAGGGGCAGTATTATAGTAGTTATATTCTTGTACATAGGAGCAGTATTATAGTAGTTATATTCTTGTACATAGGAGCAGTATTATAGTAGTTATATTCTTGTACATAGGGGGCAGTATTATAGTAGTCATATTCTTGTACATAGGAGCAATATTATAGTAGTTATATTCTTGTACATAGGGGCAGTATTATAGTAGTCATATTCTTGTACATAGGAGCAGTATTATAGTAGTTATATTCTTGGACATAGGAGTCAGTATTATAGTAGTTGTATTCTTGTACATAGGGGCAGTATTATAGTAGTCATATTCTTGTACATAGGAGCAGTATTATAGTAGTTATATTCTTGTACATAGGAGCAGTATTATAGTAGCTATATTCTTGTACATAGGGGCAGTATTATAGTAGTTATATTCTTGTACATAGGAGCAGTATTATAGTAGCTATATCCTTGTACATAGGGGCAGTATTATAGTAGTTATATTCTTGTACATAGGAGCAGTATTATAGTAGTTATATTCTTGTACATAGGAGCAGTATTATAGTAGTTTTATTCTTGTACATAGGGGGCAGTATTATAGTAGTCATATTCTTGTACATAGGAGCAATATTATAGTAGTTATATTCTTGTACATAGGGGCAGTATTATAGTAGTCATATTCTTGTACATAGGAGCAGTATTATAGTAGTTATATTCTTGGACATAGGAGTCAGTATTATAGTAGTTGTATTCTTGTACATAGGGGCAGTATTATAGTAGTCATATTCTTGTACATAGGAGCAGTATTATAGTAGTTATATTCTTGTACATAGGGGGCAGTATTATAGTAGTTATATCCTAGTACATAGGGGCAGTATTATAGTAGTCATATTCTTGTACATAGGGAGCAGTATTATAGTAGTTATATTCTTGTACATAGGGGGCAGTATTATAGTAGTTATATTCTTGTACATAGGGAGCAGTATTATAGTAGTTATATTCTTGTATATAGGAGGCAGTATTATAGTAGTTGTATTCTTGTACATAGGGGCAGTATTATAGTAGTTATATTCTTGTACATAGGGAGCAGTATTATAGTAGTTATATTCTTGTATATAGGAGGCAGTATTATAGTAGTTGTATTCTTGTACATAGGGGCAGTATTATAGTAGTCATATTCTTGTACATAGGGGTAGTATTATAGTAGTCATATTCTTGTACATAGGGGCAGTATTATAGTTGTATTTTTGTACATAGGGGCAGTACTATGGTGGATATATTGTTATGCACCGGATGCAGTATTTTAATAGTTATATTCCTTTTCATAGGACCAGTATTGTAGTAGTTGCATTCTTTTACATAAGAGATAGTACTATAGTTTTAATATGCTTTCAAAGCAGTTCCCACTTTTCCATTGTTTCCTAGCCCAGCAGAGAGTAAACCTAAGCTCCACCCTGATTCATGATAGTAGTGGGATCTACAATTAAAGAAAGGAGTGTTTTCTAACTTTGCTTATATACCGAGTGGCGTAGACCTATTTACTGTATCATTGATGATAATATCAACTGTGACTGGAATTGCTCTTTAACTTGTAAACTACCATCAACATGACTGGGGCCACTGAGGCCATGGAGCGCAGTGATGAGCTCTGGTCCCTGCCATGCTGATGGGTTCAGCTGCTGCAGTCTCTATATAGTAGTGTTCAGCAGTTTGCTAATCCCCAGTTGTCTCCCATACCTAGTGGAACATCATCAATCAATCAATGTAACCAGTAAAACACAGAGGGGTTTACACTGCGCATTCGTCCCATAAGTAAGTGATAACTGTGTAAACCTGCTCTGGTAATAAGTAGTGGGATCTGGGTCTAGAAATTACGGTTCTGTAAACCACAGGAAGAAAAATTTAACACTTTCCTCTCTCTAGAAAACATGAAAAATTCTGATGTTTCCAATAATTTTGTTTTCTGACTGATTTCTGGGTTTTTATTAATCCTTTACATGTAAATGTAGTGTGCAATACTGAACGCAGTGTTGTTTAATGTAGAATCCAAAATCATAGATCACAGGGACATGTTGGGAATACTCAGAATATTATATGGCATGCAATGGAACATGCTGAAAATTGTATTCCATTATGGTTTACAGAGGTAGGCAAGGATCCATTTAAGTCAGTACCACTGTACTAGATCCCAAAATCGGCTGTGTGCAAAGGGACTTACAGACTGGCAGCAACGTACACTAATTACCATAAATTATGACTCCATCAATTTGGTAAAAAGAATAAAAATGCAAATGGTTCATTCAATCTTTGACCTCTGTGCTACGATCTTTACTGGAATTCTACTTTTTTTTAAGAGGCATAGCGAGACATATCATTGTTGAGTAGTGGAAGATGAAAATATCTAACTTGTACATGAAAAGTTTTTTTTATTAAAGTATCACCTGTACAACTATTTTTGTCATCATACATACTGATACATTACCGGTCTTGATGCATCATAACATAATTTTAAGTGGATCCTAATAAGTCAACAAGGTTAAGAGGAAGACCACTAACCTGATGGTTTGATACTATCAAGACAATGGCGGAGAAGACCCTGGTGAACCAATCCCGGCTTGAACAAGATCGATGTCAAGATTCCACCACTCACTGTGTCCTAGGTACACTGTGAGTGACAGCTCAGCCACCCTATGGATAGCAGGGGTGTCGGGTTGTCAGTGTTGAGTTTGGGTTTCCTCCAGGTGTCTTCCTTTAGAGATAATTGTCAGGCTATTTAACTGCCTAACAATGTTAAAACATTGCCAATTGTAGCATCAGCTCAGTGGTGTGCTTACACTGCGCTCTGTTTTCTAATCTTTGGTTGCCTGACCTTGGATTTGCATTTCGACTATCCGTTTGTATAACCCCTTTTGCCATTGACATGTTCTGACCTACGTTACCAGACCCTGGACTTTGCCCCTGACTATCCGTCTGTCTCACCCCTCTGTCTTCGATGTACCTTACTGTCTTTTGACCTTCAACCTCTTGACCAATCTGCCTCATGACTAGTCCGTGAGTAGTGACTAATGTCACAATCTTTCTTCCTACAGATCATTCATCCATTAAGTCACCATGGCTCAAGAATAAGCCAAAGGCAGAGGTAGCACAAGTGCAAAATACTGGTGAACAACCACTCACACCACTCTCCTCCATGAGGAAGGTTCATGATTAGTATTAGAGATGCGCACAGATAATGTGTCAGTCACTGGATGGTCGGTGTGGCAGTTCTCTGCTGCATCCTGCAAAATATTAGTATTGTGTCCAGGTGTAAGAATGGTTTCTTTACTGTGATTTTGGGGGGATTTAATGTCATTTTCAGAGATTCGGATCCCAATAACCATTGCTTTAATGGTAGTAAAGGAGCTAACTGCAATTTCCACTGCCTTAAATTTATACTTTTTAATATTATTATTACTAGTTTGATCAATCTTACATTGACATTTCACAAAATGTTGAGCCTTCCCAGCATCTCAGAGGTCTTGCAATTCTCCTCCAGGAGACCAGAAGTTCAAAAAGGATTTTTTCTATAGATGCCTATAGAGGCAGCATTGAAGTATATGGCATTATAACAGGGGCATGGGGTCCATATGCAACTTCGCGTGGGGAGGTAGCTGTGGGTGAGGTACTCGTCTCTTACAATCAAGCACGTTACACGTTGGTGGGGTCCTGGCTAGTTGTGTGAACTTGTGCTGAGGGGGCACTGCACAGTCACAGGCCGCATGTTACCGAAGACTGATTGGCCATGACCAGATGTTGAGAATTTCAATAAGGGAGACCACCAGTCGAAAATAATCTTTTTACTTAACAATAACTTTGTGGGAGTTATGTACAGTAGGTAGCAGGTACACAATTTTATGAATGTTTCCTTCACAATGCGAAACATTTTCACACACAATCTCAGTTCCTTTCTTGTAACTTGTTTGTTTCACTTTCCTTTACCACAGCAGAGCTCATTACTATAGTCCAGTTAGTGAGAGTCCTATTCTCAATCCGTGGTTTTGTGTCTTCTTTCCCCTCAAGGGAAATAGTTTGCCAATATGGCCGGTACTTGGCTTCTCTGCTATTGACACCTTGGAACTCCTGCCCAGGGCACTCTCTTCTTCTCGCATTCTCTGTCCTGTCTGGACCCTTTACCTCTTCGAGTAACAAACTTGGAGCCATTCTGCTAGTTGTCCTTTTCCAGGACCCATCTCCATTTGATCATTCTGTCCTCCTGGCAGTTTAACTTTTCTCTTTACTCCAGTTCACACAAAGCACCGTTTTGGTCTCCCTTCACTTCAAGACACCAACATCATGCGGCGCTGCTTACTGTCCAGACTTTAGGTCTGCTTCTGATGCACACTGGGCCCTATCTGATGTCCTGACAGGAACGGTTACAGTTCCTTTACCTTAGCCCCACCCACTCTGGGCTAGTTCCAACCATTAACTCTAACTCTCCCTACTGTTGGGCAAACTACAACACCATCACTAATAATGCATATCACCATTCACATTATACACTACAACTTTACACAGTATGCATCATAACCGTACTCATGTCTTCAAAGAGGGATGTGGGCAATATGTCCATCTCCTTACATATGTACTATCATCCCTGCATCCTTCCCAGGAAAAAAGTAATATGGATTGTTAATAAATAAATCATCATTTGTTAAAATATTTGGATCATTATGCTTAAAGTTGGACTATACAAAACTAATGTGTAAAGTCTAATGCCGGACTCTTGGTGTTGATCTCATGTCTGTGCCATGCTTCACCTCCTTTTTCCTTAAAGGGGTTATCAAGGACTATATAATTTTTTTTACTATGGGTCTAAGAACTAAGGCTAGTTTCACACTAGCGTTTACCTGATCTGCGGCGGGCTGCGGACTTCCTCCGTGAAGCCCCGCCCCCGCCGCACCTCCGCCGCTAGCTCCGCCTACTTCTGCATGCGGCCTGTGTACCTATATTTAACATTATGTACGCAGGTCCTGCCGCAGTATGCGGATGGTGCCGCATGCGGCGTTTTGACGCTGCAGATTAAAAAAAAAAAAAATGCTACAGGCTGCGTCCTACGCTGGTAGCTGCAGCGTCAAAACGCCGCATGCGGCAGCCTCCGCATACTGCGGCACGACCTGCGTACCTAATGTTAAATATAGGTACACAGGCCGCATGCCGGCCGCATGCAGAAGTAGGCGGAGCTAGCGGCGGAGGGCGGGGCTTCACGGAGGAAGGCCGCAGCCCTCCGCAGCTTGCTCCATACGCAAGTGTGAAACCGGCCTAACAGGCAGGTGGTTGCTAACTTCCTGCCCGTTGTGCTCTGATCTCTGCCACTCCCTGCCTGTTTGCGCTGATCTCTGCCAGTACCTGTCTGTTGTGCTCTTATCTCTGCTGGTACTTATCTGCTGTGCTCTGATCTCTACCTGTAGTTCGCTGACCTCTGCCAATACCTACAGGGAAGGAAATAATTATTTGATCCCTTGCTTATTTTGTAAGTTTGCCCACTGTCAAAGACATGAACAGTCTATAATTTTAAGGGTAGGTTAATTTTAACATTGAGAGACAGAATATTAAAAAAAAATCCAGAAAATCACGTTGTATAAATTATATAGATTTATTTGCATTTTGCAGTGAGAAATAAGTATTTGATCCCCTACCAACCATCAGAGTCCTGGCCCCTACAGACCAGTTAGAGGCTCCCAATCAACTCGTTACCTGCATTAAAGACAGCTGTCTTACATAATCACCTTTATAAAAGACTCCTGTCCACAGACTCAATTAATCAGTTAGACTCCAACCTCTACAACATGGGCAAGACCAAAGAGCTTTATAAGGATGTCAGGGGCAAGATGATAGACCTGCACAAAGCTGGAATGGGCTACAAAACCATAAGTAAGACGCTGGATGAGAAGGAGACAACTCTTGGTGCAATAATAAGAAAATGGAAGAAATACAAAAATATTGGCAATCGACATCGATCTGGGGAACCATGCAAAATCTCACCTTGTGGGGTATCCTTGATCATGAGAAAGGTGAGAGATCAGCCTAAAACTACACAGAGGAAACTTGTCAACGATCTCAAGGCAGCTGGGACCACAGACACCAAGAAAACGATTGGTAACACATTACACCGCAATTTTTAAAATCCTGCAGTGCCCGCAACGTCCTCCTGCTCAAGAAGGCACATATGCAGGCCCGTCTGCAGTTTGCCAGTGAACACCTGGAGGATTCTGTGAGTGATTGGGAAAGGTGCTGTGGTCAGAGGAGACAAAAATTGAGGTCCTTAGCATTAACTCAACACGTCATGTTTGGAGGAAGAGAAATGCTGCCTATGACCCAAAGAACACCGTCCCCACTGTCAAGCATGGAGGTGGAAACATTATGTTTTGGGGGTGTTTCTCTGCTAAGGGCACAGGACTAATTCACCACATCAATGAGAGAATGGATGGAGCCAGGTTCCATAAAATCCTGATTGACCACCTCTTTCCCTTCGCCAGGACATTAAAAATGGGTCTTTCAGCAAGACAATGACCCAAAACATACAGCTAAGGCAACAAAAGAGTGGCTCAAAAAGAAGCACATTAAGGTCATGGAGTGGCCTAGCCAGTCTCAAGACTGTAATCCCATAGAAAATTTATTGAGGGTGTTGATGCTTTGAGCTGCCAAGCCTTAATGATTTAGACATGATCGGCAAAGGGGAGTGGACCAAAATTCCTCCTGACATGTGCGCAAACCTCATCATCAACTATAAAAAACATCTCACTGCTGTGCTTGCCAACGAGGATTTTGCCACCAAGTATTAAGTCTTGTTTGCCAGAGGTATCACATGCTTATTTCTCACTGCAAAATGCAAATAAATTTATATAATTTATACATTGTGATTTTCTGGATTTTATTTTTGATATTCTATCTCTCAATGTTAAAATTAACCTACCCTTAAAATTATAGACTGTTCATGTCTTTGTGAGTGGGCAAACTTACAAAATCAGCAAGGGATCAAATTATTATTTCCTTCACTGTAGCTGTTGTTCTCTGACCTCTGCCGGTACCTGCCTGTTCTCTGACCTCTGCCGGTACCTGCCTGTTGTGCTCTGATCTCTACCGGCACAAAGTGGTCACGGGCTACTCTTGCCAGTGATTTAGCGACTTCTTTTGATGTCACTTCAACAGAGCAGTGACATCTCATCTGCTCTGCTCTGTTGACGGAGCGTGACTGCTGATGTGCTAACTCTGGGGAGCTGGCTGCCAACATGACATCGATAGTCACTCCCTGTTGACAGAGCAGCCCAGAAGAAGAGCTGCTCTGCTGACGTAGAGCAGCTAAATCGCCGGCAGGAGTGGTTGGTGGCTACTCTGAGCCGCCACTGTGTAGAGCGAGTCATTTGACCAATCAAATCCCAAATGTGACCATCAATGCACTCATATACATCAGGAACTTGAAAGTCACGTTCAAATAAATGCGAAAGGCAACATTTTCCCATTCACAACTATGACATCGACCTCGTCTCTCCATTAGATCTGCATTTCCCGCTCATTTCCTCATCTCTCCTCTTTTGCAGGGTTAAACATTCAGCGAGCGCAGTCTCTGTAGAGTAATGAAAATTCTGTGGGCGCTGAGAAAATAGTATTATTGTTCAGGACAGAAAATATCCCCTTTATAAAGTTTCCTGTGGTCTTAAGAAAAGAAACAAACAAAAAAAAGCAGCCTGTAAAATGTGGACTGGTTTTACCCCCAGATTTCATCCTTACAGGCGAATCATTAAACAGGCTGAGTCACTTCCGAACTTCTAATTCCTGCTTGTGGAAAGAAGAATAGACTCCAAAATGAGGCAATTCAAAGAGTAGATTTATCTTGGCAACTTTCCTTTTTCCTAGAGGTGGCAGTAGAAGAAAAAATAAAAAAAGACCCCCACCTCCTTTAGAAAAAAAATACAATCCAAACACCCCCCACCCCCTCTCCCTGAAGATTAAGAATTTTATAGCAAAACAGATGGACGTATTTTGTAATCTTACAATATTCTCATCCCCCCCTTCCTTTTCCATACTTGTCTGCGATCAGGAAGGGAAATGTATACGACTGGCAAAGTGGTAATAAAAGTGTAAAAAAAAAAAAAATTCAGGCTGGCACAGTTCTGTCTTTTCCGGAGGGGTGGGGGGGTCAGGACTGAGCGACTGGGCTGCGCCAATCCTTTTATTTATTTTTTCCTCCCCTCTTTAGTCCTTACTGAGATAATTGAGGATCATAATGGTAGAAAAGGGCTGCAGTCATCACTCGCCTGCCTGTCAGGTATCAGTACTCATCTGTATGTCATCCGTCACCATTGAACCAATCTGTCATCTTTTCGCAGCCCCCAGCGCCTGCTCCCTCTCCTTGTGTTCATTATCTCCAGCTCAGACCAATCCCCCCCACCTTTTGCCTCCCCCCAGGTCTGTAAATGCATCTTTGTGAGACTCCCAGTCTTCTGATTATGAATCGATGATCGTGTGGTGTAAGAGAGATAGATGGTTTTTGCTTCCATCTTGTCTACTCTAATTGTAAAGTATTACTTACATTAGACTGTGCCTTTTGATTAATGGAACTTATTTGAAGTGGCCTCTCTCCACCCTCCCCCCGTCCAAAGTCCTCCACTGACTTTTGAGAATTGAGTGATTTCACTTAAAGCAGACAAATAGGCCCTTCAGCTTAGAGGTGGGTAAACTATAATCCCGCAAATGGCACAATGTACACAGGGCACAGCCAGGGATTTACAGAAAGTTTATATTATATATATACAGTATATATATATATATATATATATATATATATATATATATATATATATATATATATATATATATATATATTTTATGGTCTTTGTAACACACAATTGTGAGATTGCTTTTATGCCTAACAAAGTCCATAAGAAAATATTGATCAATGGATGGAACACTTGGATGAAATACAAGGTGGATCCAGCAGGATGTAAATTCAAAGAGTATTTTATTATTAAATTGTTACTTAAAAGTCTAAAAAAAAATACTTAAGAAACAGGCAAAAATTTGAAGTATTATTGCTATTATTGCTCATGTCTCCTGAATCTATTGCCAAGACCTCCACGCTCCATCTACAGCCATCGGCTGTCTGCACAACGGGTTGACATGGCAATCTGATGCTCCCGTGATATCACTCACCCAAGTCATTTATTGCTTCTCCGGTGGCGAGATACCACCAGAAAACTTAGGTAGATGGGGTCTGCCACTACTCCACTCTGACTATGCTGTGCTTCCTGACATACTCAGCTCTACTATATTGTTACTGTGTGGATCCTAACATACCCAGATCTGCTACATCGCTGGGCTCTGCTATATTGTTACTGTGTGGATCCTGACATACCCAGGTCTGCTACATTGCTGGGCTCTGCTACATTGTTACTGTGTGGATCCTGACATACCCAGGTCTGCTACATCGCTGGGCTCTGCTAGAATGTTATTCTGTGGCTCCTGACATACCCAGGTCTGCTATATTGTTGCTCTGTGGATCCTAATATACCCAGGTCTGCTATATTGTTACTCTGTGGATCCTAACATACCCAGGTCTGCTACATCACTGGGCTCTGCTAAATTGTTATTCTGTGGCTCTTGACATACCCAGATCTGATATATCACTGGGCTCTGCTAATTTGCCCCAAAGAGACCAACTCTGTGGTGGCTTGGTACCAGCCTGTGGTTACAAACCCATTTTTAAGTAATTGCACTAGGAAGTGCTGCTTTAATTTTTGCAGACCATCGCCTGCTTTTATGGCCCACAGCTTGCACCAAAGATACGTCGGTCCCTGTTGCAATGCAAACTTGCCATGTTAATCTGTCTTTGCTTTGATCTTTTTTTGTGTTTTTTAATAAAAAATATTTTCCTGTGTGTAGATATTGCTGAAATATACTTTTTATGGATTCTCTTGGTGCTCTGCTGACTTCCCCTCTGAATATTCTGCTAGTGTGTCCAGTGCTAGTGGTCCTGTAAGATCAATGGCTCAGTCCCATCACCTGGACCCTCCTGTAGATTAATTTCTGGTGTTTTGAATTATGGCTTATAAGAATCAACTCATCAGAAGTGACTTCTCACCTGCTCTGAAAGAATTATCAATATTTAGATTCCATATATAATAATATGCCAGCCAACTTTCAGAGCAAGGAAAAGTTACAACCCAATTCAATGTGTACAGCGGCAGCTTTTTTTTACTTTAAGCCTGGCCTCCAGCTACTAAAGAAAATATCTGAATTCAGGAGCCATCTTAATAATAATCATATTGATTATTATCTGACTATAATTACATGATCGCTCTCTAACCGCCGGCTACTCATGAGCTCTCACTCACACGGTGTTGTCCACGCCCCTTCCTCTTAAATAGACTGCTCTTCTCACGCCTTTATCTCTTACCGAATGCTCTTCATGCCTCCTCTTCCCACAAAATGTTCTCCATTCCACCCTTTCACAGGCTACTCTCGCATGGCCTCTGTCTCTCACACAGACAGTTCCACACTACCCTCCTCTCTTACACACTTTGCTTCTTATAGTCCACTTTCTTACACACACTGCTCCCCATGGCCCCCTTCTCACACAGAATGCTCCTCATGGGCAGGAAGTGGTGGGAATTCTATGACTGAGAGCGGTGGCCAGAAACGTGTCAGATTTTATGTCTCACTAGAACTGGTTCGTGTTGCAATGGATTTCCAATAAAGACTGATTCTTTTTTATTTACCAACTGGATGTGCTGAATTCCTACCCCTTTCTTACGGTACTGCTGAGCTGCACCAGCGGAATTCCAGGCACCCACAGTCACTCATCGTTTATCCTCAATCCAGCCATTGCATCAACGAAGTTGGTGAGCTCTATTTTTTATTTTTGTATACTCCTTATGGGCCCCTTTCTCCCACAGACTGCTTCCCATGGTCACCTTTCTCACACATACTGCTCCCTATGGCCCCTGCTTTCACACAAACTTATCCCCATTGCCCCTTTTCTCACACAGACTGCTGCTCACGGCTCCCATTTTCACACAGACTGCTCCCCAGAGCCCCATTTCTCACACAGACTGTTCCCCATGGCCCCCGTTCTCACACAGACTGTTCCCCATGGCCCCCCGTTCTCACACTGACTGCTCCCTATGGCCCCCTTTCTCACACTGACTGCTCCCCATGGCCCCTTTCTCATACAGACTGCTCCCCATAGGCTCCTTTCTCACACAGACTGCTCCCCATGGCCCATTACTCACACAGATTGCTCCCATAGCCCTCTTTCTCACACAGACTGCTCCCCATGGTCCCCTTTCTCACAGACTGCTCCCCATAACCCCCTTTCTCACACAGACTGCTCCCCATGGCCCCCTTTCTCACACAGACTGCTCCCCATGGTCCCCTTTCTCACACAGACTGCTCCCCATGGCCCCCTTTCTCACACAGACTGCTCCCCATGGTCCCCTTTCTCACACTGACTGCTCCCCATGGCCCCCTTTCTCACACTGACTGCTCCCCATGGCCCCCTTTCTCACACAGACTGCTCCCCATGGCCCCCTTTCTCACACTGACTGCTCCCCATGGCCCCCTTTCTCACAGTGACTGCTCTCCTAGCCCTCTTTCTCATACAGATGGCTCCCCATGGCCCCCTTTCTCACACTGACTGCTCCCCATGGCTCTGTTTCTCACACACACTGCTCTCCTCCTGGCCAAGGCCCAGTCTGCATCAAACATTGTCAGTTGCTGCCAATCATTACGAAATCATTGTGGTGGTTGTTTTTATGGAAACCACGTGACACATGGCAATAGTCCTAGGAACATTGTCCTACATACTTCCCCTCTCTTTATGATCTACTATCTAATGAAGATATATAGCCGGTTTTACCCTTGAGCTGAAGGCAAAAAAAGAGGCAAAGAGGCTAAACTACAAACACCTCTATCTCTTACTGTCACTTTGGCAAAATTATTTTTTTTAGCTTAGAGGACTTCTTTAAGCTTTGCAACCTTTAATGTATGACGTTTAGCATTGCTGTCTCAAGACATTCCTCATTTTTATGACACAAGAAGATAAGTGAACTTTATTAAGAAATGTGTTGTGTTGAAGCGATTTACCAAAGCACCGGCTGTTGATGAAGTCCTTTCAATTCAACATGGAGAGGAAGACGGTGGAGCCCTTTATTAGGAATAATCACCGTCACTGTTCTGTGTGAATTCAAGGACATGCATTCCTTCCGAAGGTTTAGCAAAAGGTAAATTAATTGTAGGCAGCATCGCAGCCCGGTCACCAACAGATCAAAGAATGCACATTATGAGTAATATATTATCTCCTTGTATTGACGTGCTCTGCAAAAAGAACTCTCCGGATTTTATTTTATTTCTCCAGTAGTATCTCCGAGTCCTCATCTTCTTTCATTGGTAAAATATGATCTTTAGACGTTTCTCGAAAATTTTGGGGACAAACGGTAAAGACAACTATTTAAACTTAAATATGCCTAGCTTGGTTGGTAGAGTACAATTTCAACTTCTGTGATGATGTTCATATTGGTTGTTACCCAGCTCAACTCAGATGTGCAGAATTTTTCATTTAAAGGGGCTGAAAAAAAACAGCAAAACAAGGAAAACAAGGGAATTTAAGAGCAAACTAAAAACACATTTTTGTCCCTCTGTCAGTTTCATTAACTTGATTACAAGCGAGTTGCAATTCTTCACACAGCCCAAAGACGAGACTTTTTGTAGAAAACCAAACAGGTGCAACCCCTTAAAATAACTCTAAAAGTCGTAGACCCCAAGATAATGGTTTATACAGACAGTGGTCAGTGAGATGTATCTAGGTTTTCAAAACTCGGGGGTAAGATTACATATGTCCGTAAATAAACTGCCCAGAACAAAGTGACTTGTTGCCACCTCTCCTGGCACCCGGCACTCCACCAGATCATTAGCTATTTCTGCTATAATAGTATACTGTCTGTGATGGGTTTTTAGATTTTAGATAGATCGACAGCAAGTGGACATCTTAAAAAGTTGCGGACCTTTTCAATAAACACTAAGGAAATATCCTCTTCTACATCTTCTTGTCTTGTTGGACTTCTGGAGCCTGAAATTTTGTTTTACATTCTGGAAGCATTGAACTTAATATTTCAAGAATAATGTAAAACTGGAAAGAGATCTCGGCCATCATGTAAAACATGATTTGGTGCGCATTAGCTCGAATTGATGAAAACCATAACTATGTTGTTGGCAGTAGAAGGTATCAGTCGCTTCCAGGAATTCTCAAACCTTAGAAAGTTCTGTGGTAAGGTGCCGGTAGCCAACTGGCTCTAGAGATACCCCAGATACGGGATATTAACCACTACAATTTCTTTAGTTTTCCGTTTTAGAAAGGTTTTCATCCTAAAGTGACTTTTACGATGTTATGTTAAATTAAACGCCGCTCAGTCCTGGCATTTGTTTCATTAGGAAAGAATGCAGATGCATAGACTCGGGGTTTTGGTTTTCCTGCGTATCATTTTTAATGATGTGCCATCAAGACTGTATTTACTGTAGAGGCCAATGGAGGACTAATTAATAGGTTTTCGGATGCCACGGGGCACATGTGGCATGTATCCTATGTATACCTATTACAGCACATCTGCTTGTGTGTCATTGACTGCAGTACAGCACATTGGAGAAATGCATCTACAGTAGTAATTAATATACAGTTAAATTCCTTAAATCTGAGATCCAGGAGGCCTGATAATTCAGCAAAAAATCTACAACAGCATCTAAAATTAACCAAGAGCAAAATCCTGGGAAGAAGAGAACCTTTTAAAGTTGGCATATGTTGGATAAATTCCTCATTTTGACAGGACTAAGTGTCCATGTAAGGTGTCATTCTTCCCTCGCCATCTAGAGAAGTCGGAGGTATCGGGCAGCTGGATTTCAGCATGGAGCTATGACATCAGGTGATTCAAACCTGACGAGCTCAATCCTTCTACACTCTATGTAGAAACAGGAGGTCAATTTTCCCAGTATGAGTCATAAGTCACTGCAAAAGTCCCTGGCAGTGGAAGGAATGGAGTAGCTGGATCAGGAGTTGAAGAGGGGAATGATAAAGGCAGGGACAAGAGACTTCCTGTTTCTACCGATAGTGGAGTTAAGAGAAGATTTAGCTGGGTAGAAAGACAAAATGAGCAATTGTAAGTACACAGTGCTGTATAATATGATGATCGCAACATATTGGAAGATAAAAACTTTGATGGGTGTGCTTTCTTAAGAGCATATTTGTGTCATTTTTACCTGAAGTCTACTTTAGAACAGCATTTGATGTCCTCTATGAGCTAAACACGCAAAAAAAAAAAAAAGCCTTTAAACAATCTGTTGCTTTATGGGTTTATTCAAGATCATTTCTTTCTTTTATTCATTTTTTTTCTAAGCTTTTACAAAAACAAAATGAAATCCGCCTGGGCATCGCTCTGCACGTCTCCACAAACGTGCTGATTCCACTCCTGCAGACAGCTATTTCTGTCGGACATATGGTGGAAACATGTATATAGTGAACCTGTCATGGTATTTTAACAAATGGATTATTGTCATTTGACATTTTGTCTTCCGTCTGCTCGATGCCCTTTTCTCCGCGTAAGAAAGAGGTTTCAAAGCCCAATACTTCATAGACCCATAGTCTATTTTTACTTGCTTAAAAGGTTTAGACCTGAACTGAAGATTATAAGAGGCTTTTGGAACTGTACAAGAGAAAAGAAAAAGACATAGAAAGTGTTTTGTACATTGAGTCGGTTCCCTCTAAGTGTCGCAAACAAATAACAGCGTTTTGTTGAGGTTCGCGGGGCTGTCTATCAGTTTGATATCCAGCTTCTTTCAACATTAGTCTTCTATAACCACAGATAAAAAACTGAACTCAATGCAATTTCATTTTTTTAATTCAATAAACTGGAAAAAATTCATGTCAATTAAACATTGACATTAATCATGCATTTGTGCACCAATTTTCAAGATTGCAACATTTGGCACCAAGATGCTGTGGGGAGAGAAGACACAGTAAAACCTTCTCTGGACCTTGATATATCTTCCTATAAAGTTTACTGTAGTCATAAGATGGAAACCAGTTGCCAGCTGTCGGTTATGATCCTTAGCATGATAAACACATGAATATGATAACATAAGTCACCACTGTGGTTCTGCTGGTCTAACATCTGATTGACCACAAGCTAAGGAGAACCAACTACTAGTGGGAAATCCCAAAATGATGGCAAATCATTATTATTATTTATTTATATAGCACCGTTGATTCCATGGTGCTGTACATGAGAAGGGGTTACATACAAATTACAGATATCACTTACAGTAAGCAAGCTAACAATTACAGACTGGCACAGAGGAGCAAGTACCCTGCCCTTGTGGGTTTACATTCTACAGGATGGTGGGGAAGGAGACAGTAGGTCGAGGGTTGCAGGAGCGTCGGTGTTGGTGAGGCGGTAGCTTCAGTAGTAGTGAGGAGGCAGCGGGGTCAGTGCAGGCTGTAGGCTTTCCTGAAGAGGTGGGTTTTCAGGTTCTGGCTGAAGGATCCGAATGTGGTTGATAGTCGGACGTGTTAGGGCACAGAATTCCAGAGCATGGGGGATATTCGGGAGAAGTCTTGGAGGCGGTTGGGTGAGGAGTGAATAAGTGTGGAGGAGAGGAGGAGGTCTTGGGAGGACCAGAGATTATGTGAGGGAAGATATCAGGAGATTAGTTCAGAGATATATGGAGGAGACAGGTTATGGATGGCTTTGTAGGTCAGTATTAGTAATTTGAACTGGATACGCTGAGGGAATGGGAGCCAGTGAAGAGATTTGCAGAGGGGGGAAGCGGAGGAGTAGCGAGGAGAAAGATGAATTAGTTAGGCAGCAGAGTTAAGGATGGACTGGAGAGGTGCAAGGGAGTTAGCAGGGAGGTCACAGAAAAGGATGTTGTAGTAGTCAAGGCGGGAGATGATGAAGGCATGCACAAGCATTTTAGTAGATTCGTGTTGATTGTATTTTGGCAGTTGGGAAAGAACATGACTAATTATTGGCCATCAATTAGAAATTGTTAGAATTGATGATCTTGGCTGCCAAGAAACCAAAAATCTTACAGAGCTCCAGTCCACATCAGGACTGCGATTGGGGAAGGAAAATGGCAACTTCAACTCTTCCACTTGGCCAAGAGTGGATTTATATGGGAGGAGACAAACTATAAAAATGTGATCTCTACCCGCTGGGACCTCACCGTTCCAATGGACAAAAGGACACTATTCTAATTTTCAATGCTCACTAGTTGCATGGTCTCACCTTTTGACAGACCTAAAGTATAACGTAATAATGGGACCCAACTATAGCTTGGTACAGAAAAATCTATCTGAAGACGGTCAATTTATGATGAAGTAGCAACCTTTAATCCAGCACATGGCCACCATCATACTCATTGCTTCAGGTTTAAATCCGTATCCAACACATTTTGAGTTATGACATGTGCTTATTCATGGCATCACATGATTGTTTGAAACATGTTGGATATGAAAGTGTTGTTTTATTAAAGTTTATAGTAAAGCTGAAGCACAAAGAACGATAGTGGACGAGTGTTGGAATAAAAGTTGATACTTCGAGTTTGCAAATTAGTGTGCTAGAAAGCGGAGTCCGTGCACCTGCTAAAAAGGGAAGAATATCTGCAAGTATCTTTTTTTTCTAGTGATTTATGGGATGGTTTATGATGAACTTGTAAATAATTTCTAGTGGGCCAAAAATACCACATTATGTGGAATATATGTAAAGAAATCCATGGACTACGGTGTACTGTGGTGTGTGGCCGGAGTATGCAGCTCAAACTAAACCCATATGAAGAGGCCAATGGGCATCCCATTCTGCACAATGGTCAAGTCAGCACCCATGCAATGTGATTAGAATAAAACTTACCTTTTTCCTAAGCTTAGATAGCCATTAAGAAAAAATGCTGCAAATGTAAGTGAATGGTGGAACCTAGACTGTCTTTAATATTTTTGTATCGTATCTGTTAGAATGCACTTTGCTTTACCAAGGTCTTCTGAATGTAGCAAAGACTGAAAACACTATGGTATTACCCATAGGATACAGACGTTTGATAACACAGAAGTCAGGTCTATGTGAGAGGAGCATGAAGTAGAAATTTAACACTAAAGGGGCAAATCACTGGGTCATGCTCCCCCTCAAGTCCCTATGTAACGTGATGCGGGGCGGTAACTGTGGGCATCAAGAATTTACAGGAATTGGAGGCTTTTTGCCAAGAAGAGTGGACAGCTTTACCATGTGAGAAAATAAAGAACCTCATCCACAACTACTACAAAAGACCTATCATTGATGTTAGAGGGGGCAATACACAGTATTAAGAAATGGGGGATGTGAACTTTTGATCAGTGTTCCTTTAAGTATGTAAATACACACAGATGAATAAACCACACACAACAGGTTTTTATGGCCCTTGGCAAAACGTACGTAAAAATAAAGCTTCTCTTTCAATTCTTTTTTCAGTCTGTGTTTTCTAAATCTCTGCTTTAGAATATGTAGGTGTAAAATTTCATATCCCAAAATAAATTCTGATTGCTTTTAAAACATAGCGAACAATCGTAGATATATACTCTTCTTTTTTTTTACTGTAAGTGAAATTGGGTCTAAGCGCCTGTTAAGTGAACCTCGGTTACTACTATGTTGGAATTTCTTTTTATCGCTTTCCATCCTGCCTGCAGTTTTATTTGTCTATTTACGGCTTACATTGGAAAGAATAATCCGGAGACAAAAAAGAAAGGCTGTTTCTTTTTACGCAGTAAATGTGAAACAACGTTTGCACCTTTGGCGACTGTGATTACAGGTTACGGTGGGAGGTGAAGATTCTCCGTTAAGGCTCTCAGGTGGGAAGTCAATTCTACTCTAACTGCGCACTAAATCTAGCTCGTAAAAAATTACTAAAATAATGAGTCCTGCACTCTTACGCTGTCATTGAGAAACACCCATCAATTTAAGAGATTTGTAAAACATAAAGGGACATCAAAAGAAAAAAAAAAAAGAAGGTTCCTATTCTGAAATTGCCGCTCTATTTAAGGGGCACGATAATTTGGTTGGGCTGCCTGCTAAGTAATTTGTAAGCATTGAGAACACGCAGATTATTGTCTACGGACAGATGGCGCATCACAGTTTATTGCCTGTTCCTTCTGTGAATTTTCAGATGTAGACCGATGTGCTTTTCTGGAAATCTTTCTTTTCTTTCGCTCCCGAAAACAAAAAAAATGGTTACGTGAAACAGGCACTGGAGCACAAGAAAGAGCGCCCAGGAAAGCAAGATCTTAGGCCAGATGTGACTATTGGCAAATAAAGAGGACTCTTAAGTACTGGAGAAGGGCGGAAGGAAACCAGTTAGGAGTATTCAGGGTCGTTTTTGCTTGGAAACAAGAAATAAGAGAAAAGAGTCTTTATAGCGCTCGGTGATTGCATCAGAGTTGTAAAAGTTAAACTTCCGAGATGACAATATTGTAACACTGTTTTAATTTTTCTGGAATTTTTTTTTTCTTTAAACTTCAAGCCAAAATTTAGAACATTTTGGGGCAAATAAAATTGAAAAGTTCTTAATTATATATATGTCAATCGGCCATATGAGTCCTTGTACTACTAAAAAATAGAAATTGACCTATTACTACTACTTAGCTTTGATAAATATCTAAAAGATGCCTCATACTGGATGTGATACTAACCAACACACCCACAGTCACATGTATAAGATGAACCTCCAGGGCCCCAGCACCCCTCACCGACCACATATTATTCAGAATATTAGACTTTGGGCAACTTTAGACTGTGCACCCACTATAATGAACCCCTTCACGACTTTACGATTTTCCATTTTTCCGTTCCCCTTATTTCCCGGGGCCATAACTTTTTTCATTTATTTATTTATTTTTTTTTTTGCGGGACTGGTTGTACTTTTGAATGACACCACGGATTTTACTATGCAGTGTACTGGAAAATGGGGAAAAAAATCCACATGCGGTTAAATTGCCAAAAAAAAAGTGCAATTCCACAATTTTTTTTTTCCTTCTTTTTACCATGCTCACTAAATGCTAAAACTAACCTGCCAGTATGATTTTCCAGGTCATTATAAGTTGGCAGATATCCAACATGTATAGGTTCTTTTTTATTTAAGTGATGAGAAAAAAAATCCAAAGTTTGTAAGAAAAAAAATGGCGCCATTTTCAGGATCTGGGGCAGGGTGAGGGCTTATTTTTTTTTTGCGCTAAGCTGAGGATTTTTATTGATACCTTTTTGAGGCAGATACGATGCTTTGATCACCTGTTATTGCATTTTATTGCAATGTTGCGGCAACCAAAAAAAAAACAAAAAAAGTAATTCTGGCATTTCGATTTTTTTTTTCTCATTACGCCGTTTATCGATCAGATTCATTTACTTTATACTTAATTTTTGTGACACGCTTCAGTTAAATGATGCTGTCAGTGATTGACAGCGGCATTTAACATGTTAACAGCCGCGGGTGGATTATGAAAACTGACACCCACACCTATGACATGTCAAGTGAAAATGTAGTAAGGACTATGCACAGTGTCTACAGTTCTGTGCTACATTTTAGGATGGCGTGAAAAAAATGCTGCAAAGTAAGAATGCTTTAAAATGGAAGTGTTAATAGTTTATTTTTAAGAATTAACACAATGCAAAGAGAATTAACAAAATAGAAATCTATATTCTCTCAGTATTTGATGTCCGTCTGTCGCCTTCATCAGTTCTCAGTACTTCTCCCTTTTTTTTTTTGAAGGATCTTTGCAGGAGGTTGTCGCAAACATCTTGGAGAACTGACCCCAGATCTTCTGTGTATGTGGCTTGTGTGTCTCTTCCTGTGATCCCAGACAGACTGGATGATTTGAGATCAGAGCTCTGTGGGGCCAGATCATCACTTTCATGACCTTTTGGTCTTCTTTGCATTGAGGATTGTTTTCAATGACGTGTTTGGGGTTCTTGTTCTGCTGAAGAATAAATTTGGAACCAATCAAATGCTTCCCTGATGATATTGCATGATAGTCAAGTATCTGCCTGTATTTCTCAGCATTGAGTATACCATTAGTTCTGACAAAATCCCCAACTCCATTTGCTGAAGAGAAGTCCCAAACTTCCAGGACCTGCCACCATGTGTCAATTATTGTGGCACTCTCTAGCCCTTCAGCAACAAGCTGCCTCTGTTATAGCCAAGTATTTCACATTTTTTACTCACCAGTCCAGAGCACCTGCGGTCAGGCTTCTGCACCCACATTCCCTATGTTTTCATGCATAATTTACTCCATATTGCAGGTCTGTTTTTTTTGCCATTAATTCTTTCATGAAGACCACTTCGGGCTAGACTTCTCCGAACAATAGATGTGTGTAGCTTGGTCCCACTGGTTGCTGCCAGCTCTGAGCTGATGTCACTGCTGGACACCTTCTGATTTTGAGGGAAGTAACTATGTTGTGACTTTCATCGGCTGCATTTAGATTTCTTGGCCAACCACTGTGTCTAAGGTCCTTAGTGTTCCCATTTCTTGGGGCTTCTTCAGCAGAGTTTGGCTATTCCTCACCCAGTTTTAAAGCTTCCTCCACAGCGGTTTCTGTCTCCGTTAATAATAGTGTTTCAATCTACTCCTGAAAATCATGATTATTATCACCACTTGTTTGGTATACTCGGTTACTTATACACCTGACTGTAAACCTACAAGATGCCTGACTTTGCTCAAGTGTCTAGAAGAAAAAGGGGCGTCACATCAAATATTGATACGAGTTAGTTTTATCTTTTGTTCATTTTATTTTTATCAATTAACAAAATGCAAAGTATTAACACTTCTATTTTTTTAAGCATTTTTACTTTGCAGCATTTTTTCCGCATATACCTAAAGATTATGCAAAGTACTAATATACATATATATATAGATGCATACACACATATATATATTTTTAATCGATACTGTACATTAGTAGACAGCAGTGTGATATTTATTGTGGTGGTTTGCATGCCATTAGTTAGTTCACATTTTATGAATGTCTCGGAGGAGAGAGTGGAAACTTCCCTCGTGCTGCGGTCATGGGGCTGCTTTAATTTGGGAAACTTATGAAAAATGCATAAATCTTCACGTGTTGAGCTTTAAAAGGGCAAGCTGGGTCACCTTAACTTTCCGCCATTATCTGCTGCATCGATGTCACCAGCATTATTGCACCCGCTGGCCAAGTGTTTATGTTACAGGATAATTGTCAGGGCGCTCTGCCTGTCTCGGCGTGGACACCAGAGGTTCGGCGTATTCATTGTCTTGTGGGCAGAATTCTGCTGCAGAGCATAATTCTATTGTAACTAGAAGATGCGATGGAAAGATCGATAATGTGCAGCTTATGTAAATATAGCTGGGGATATTTTATAGTGGGAAAAGGCGGTATATATACATTGCCAACATTATTTTTTTGGTTTGTTAGTTTGTTTGGCTGAACTTTTGCCATAATTCTTCAGTTTCTATCTGTTCTGTTTTAACAGTAGGTGGGTATTCTGTGCTTTAAATGTGGGTGTGTCTAGTGTGAGCCTCTGACCAATCAGGTATTGGGACATTTCAAAACAGCAGCAGAAGAGTGTGATGATCTTGTGGGCGGCAGTGACCTGCCCTCTTATGTGATTATGCTAGTGAGTACAACTCTGCAGAGATTACCATTTTTTAATAATCTGATCATTTAGAAGCCTCCATCAAAAAAATTGGAGAAAATAACAAAGCACGCTGAGCTATTTTATCCATTAAAGTAACAGAATCTAAAACAGTCAACGGGGTGAGGATCTAGCATTAGGTCACATTCACTGAGCAAAAAAGCTATTTAACTCCAAAACATCCTAACAGGCCAAGTTACATGTTACCATAGGACCCTTCTTTGATATCACCCTCACAATTCTTGCATCCATTGAACTTGTGAGTTTTTGTAGAGTTTCTGCTTGTATTTCTTTGCATGAAGTCAGAATAGCCTCCCAGAGCTGCTGTTTTGATGTGAACTGCCTCCCACCCTCATAGATCTTTAGCTTGATGATAATCCAAAGGTTCTCGATAGGGTTGAGGTCAGGGGAAGATGGTGGCCACACCATGAGTTTATCTCCCTTTATGCCCATAGCAGCCAATGACTCAGATGTATTCTTTGCAGCATGACAGCATGAGATAGTGCATTGTCATGCATGAAGATGCTTCTGCTCCTGAAGGCATGTTTCTGCTTTTTATACCATGGAAGAAAGTTGTCAGTCAGAAACTCTATGCACTTTGCAGAGGTCATTTTCACACCTTCAGGAACCTTAAAGGGTCCTACCAGCTGTTCTGGACCAAAACATGACTCCTCAACCTCCTTGCTGACGTCGCAGCCTTGTTGGGACATGGTGGCCATCCACCAACCATCCACTACTCCTTCCATCTGGACCATCCAGGGTTGCTCGACACTCATCAGTAAACAAGACTGCTTGAAAAATAGTCTTCATGTATGTCTGGGCCCACTGCAACCATTTCTGCTTGTGATCACTGTTTAGGGGTGGCCGAATAGTAGGTTTATGCACCAAAGCAAGCCTTTGAAGGATCCTACACCTTGAGGTTTGAGGGACTCCAGAGGCACCAGCAACTTCAAATAACTTTTTGCTGCTTTGTAATGGTATTTTGGCAGCTGCTCTCTTAATTCAATGAATTTGTCTGGCAGAAACCTTCCTCAATATGACTTTATCTGCATGAACTCTGTTTCAGTCATAAATCTCTTCATAGTATGATGATCACTCCTAAGTTTTCGTGAAATATCTAATGTTTTCATACCTTGTCCAAGGCATTGCACTATTTAACACTTTTCAGCAGCAGAGAGATCCTTTTTATTTCCCATATTGCTTGAAACCTGTGGCCTGCTTAATAATGTGGAACATCATTTTTAAGTAGTTTTCCTTTAATTAGAATCACCTGGAAAACTAATTATCACATGTATTTAAGATTGATTTCAGTGATCCATTGAGCCCTGAGACAATAACATCCATGAGTTTATTTGAAAAACAAAACGATTAAATCTTTATGACACTTAAATCCAATTTGCATAATAATTTGGAACACAGTGTATATTCGGCGTGCACAAATAAAATGTTCAAGCCCCTGCGGCTGTTCGATAGCCACAGCACTTGCAGGGATTGCCTAACAAACAGGTAACAGGTTAGACTGCTGTCTAACAGTCACAAATTATGCAGCCGTAGGGTCTCAAACAAATTATTCGAGCACTCCGAAGATACTCCGATAACACCCGAGAATGCTCAGATAAGCATGTTCGCTCATCACTAATTAGCATGTCTTCACAGAGGCCTACCGGAGGATTGTCCTGTTCTCCGATGGGCCAGTCCATGCCTGTGTATGACTATCTAGATAATGCCTGTTTGTACTAACAGCAGGGTCTGATCACATCTCCCATGGGTGTTCCTATTAATAATCACATGCCTTGTGTGAGGCAGTGTCCCCTGTTACAGCTAGGGGGCGCTGTATGTGCTCTGCAGAATGTGCATGGAAGCGTAGTGAGGCCATGAGGGCGTACTACAGACACAGGTGTGGCTGTAATTAGAATAGTGAAGCAGTGACTGATTAAAAAGCCCTGGAGTAGTGGGGGAGGTGTGTCAGTGTGTTCTTGGAAGCAGACAGGGCAGTTGTCTGCAGAGCTCTCTCTGTGTGGAGTAACACAGAGGCTAAAGGAACCAGAGAGACTGACACCCTGCGTCTTGGGCTGTCTTACGTATACCCGGCTGCACTCCAGAGGATAAAGAGTGCAGTGCGCTGAGTGAGTACAGAGACTTGTTACCGGCGTGCAGTCACCCAGGGAAACTGGACAGAGGGAAGTTCGGCCTGTGTATTGACTGCATCATATAGCCATGCATTATTAATGGACTGTATGAAGAAGCCGTATACTATATTGACTGTGTGAAGTAACACAATAAAAGAACGTTTTGTTTGAACTTGCTTGGGTCACTGCCGTTTCACTGTGTATGGTCCTACCGCTGCATCACACTTGCCAGGCCCAGTTTACCAGAAAGAGTTAAAAGCCTGTCTGCTTTGCAGCCGGTGAGTAAGATTGACCATAACTCTAGTCATTTCTTTTTTTTTTTTTTTTTCTTTATGTATTTTTTTTTTCCTTCTTCATTCTGAAGATAGAATTACTGTTTGTAAGCATCTGAAAGTCATTAGTGGCTCTGCAGCCTGTCAGGTGCCGGCTCAAGAAAAAAAAAAAACTGCTGAAACCGGTCGGGCTCCTATGCCGAGTGTTGGGAATTTGTCATGTGCTGATGAGCAGTTATAATAAAATATGAGCGAATCAGGAGCATTCTGCAAATTAATCAAATTTTTTTTTCTCCCTCCTTTCCCCTTGTCTATGGGAGAGTGGCTTTGTGTGCAGACGGAGGTGAAGCAGTTTTGCTCACAGATGGTAGCTCTGGCATCAGATGGAATTTATATAAGTGTAATTTTGATCTTCTGCCAAAGCTACGTTGAACACACTAGGGATATGGTGCGAGGCAGTCATGTGGTTTTGCTGAGGTTTGTTGTGAAGCTTTAAGGGGGAAATCTCCAATTTTCCTATATGCCTTTATTGTTTTAGCCTGAAGGGCCAGTAATTGTAACGTTATTCCGCCATAGGCGAAATTCAACACGTCTCGCTTATTTTTTTTCTTCTTCTTGTGTGTGTGTGTGTTTTTTTTTATAAGTTGTTATGAATAATGCTACACAGCTGTGGAGAGCGCGGTCATGGAGCCGAGTACAAGCCTCTCCTTCCTCTCACTCCCAGTGCACAGATTACAGGAGGAAAGGTTACCTGGGCTGATGCATTAACATCCTAATATGTCGTGGGGTCGCGCTCTTAGGAAGTCATTGCCTGGGATCATTTACGTTAACCGTTTAGAAATCAACCTCCGGCCGCCAGTCAGGGACCAAAGGGGAGAAATGTATGATGTTCATAAAAGGCAAAAAAAAGACATGTTATCAAGTAATAGGAACTAGGGAGATGCACACACATTCTGATAGGCAGAAATTCATTCTCTACTTTTATTGAGTGTGAAATTTAAAAAGAAAAGACAGGTTGAACTCACCAGGATGTCAAACGCTCCGGTTTAAATTTTAGTGTGTCCCGTTTCAACATCTGACCTCTAGTATACAATGAAGATCTGGAGCAAAAATGGTGCATCCACCTGTAAGATAAGATCTCTTTATTGTTAGTCCATTAAAATGTTCTACTTTTATGTCCTACGCACTTATGGCGTTAACTATGTTACTGTTTTCCCTCACATTCCATAGAGGCAGTATTATAGTAGTTATATTCTTGTACATAGGGGCAGTATTATAGTAGTTATATTCTTGTACATAGGAGCAGTATTATAGTAGTTATATTCTTGTACATAGGGGGCAGTATTATAGTAGTTATATTCTTGTACATAGGGGGCAGTATTATAGTAGTTATATTCTTGTACATAGGAGCAGTATTATAGTAGATATATTCTTGTACATAGGGGCAGTATTATAGTAGTTATATTCTTGTATAAAGGAGGCAGTATTATAGTAGTTATAGTCTAGTACATAGGGGCAGTATTATAGTAGTTATATTCTTGTACATAGGGGCAGTATTATAGTAGTTATATTCTTGTACATAGGGGACAGTATTATTGTAGTTATATTCTTGCACATAGGGGCAGTATTATAGTAGTTATATTCTTGTACATAGGAGCAGTATTATAGTAGTTATATTCTTGTACATAGGAGCAGTATTATAGTAGTTATATCCTTGTACATGGGAGCAGTATTATAGTAGTTATATTCTTGTACATAGGAGCAGTATTATAGCAGTTATATTCTTGTACATAGGGGCAGTATTATAGTAATTATATTCTTGTACATAGAAGCAGTATTATAGTAGTTATATTCTTGTACATAGGGGCAGTATTATAATAGTTATATATTTGTGCATAGGGGCAGTAATATAGTAGTCATATTCTTGTACATAGGGGCAGTATTATAGTAGTTATATTTTTGTACATAGGAGCAGTATTATAGTAATTATATTCTTGTACAAATGGGCAGTATTATCTATATATATAATTGTCTAAGGGTTTTTCCGTCTGTCTGTCCTGGAAATCCCGTGTCTCTGAATCAGCGACGGGCACAGCATGGCGACGATGATGTCATAATGGTTGCCTCGACCAATCAGCGACTGGCACAGTCTGCCGCGAATTCTGGAATCATCATTGTCCATATACTACGGGGACATGCATATTCTAGAATACCCGATGCGTTAGAATCGGGCCACAATCTAATAATAGTTATATTCTTGTACATAGCAGCAGTATTATAGTAGTTATATTCTTGTACAAAGGGGGCAGTATTATAGTAGTTATATTCTTGTACATAGGGGCAGTATTATAGTAGTTATAGTCTTGTACATAGGGGCAGTATTATAGTAGTTATATTCTTGTACATAGGAGGCAGTATTATAGTAGATATATTCTTGTACATAGGGGCAGTATTATAGTAGATATATTCCTGCACATAGAGGGCAGTATTATAGTAGTTATATTCTTGTACATAGGAGCAGTATTATAGAAGTTATATTCTTGTACATAACGGCAGTAATATAGTAGTTATATTCTTGTACATGGGGCAGTAATATAGTAGTTATATTCTTGTACATGGGGCAGTATTATAGTAGTTATATTCTTGTACAAAGGGGCAGTATTATAGTATTTATATTCTTGTACAAAGGGGCAGTATTATAGTAGTTATATTCTCGTATATAGGGGCAGTATTATAGTAGTTATATTCTTGTACATAGGAGCATTATTATAGTGCTTATATTCTTGCACATAGGAGCATTATTATAGTAGTTATATTCTTGTACATAGGGGCAGTATTATAGTAGTTATATTTTGTACATAGGGGCAGTATTATAGTAGTTATATTCTTGTACATAGGGGCAGTATTATAGTAGTTATATTCTTGTACAAAGGGGCAGTATTATAGTAGTTATATTCTTGTACATAGGGGCAGTATTATAGTAGTTATATTCTCGTATATAGGGGCAGTATTATAGTAGTGATATTCTTGTACATAGGAGCATTATTATAGTGCTTATATTCTTGCACATAGGAGCATTATTATAGTAGTTATATTCTTGTACATAGGGGCAGTATTATAGTAGTTATATTCTTGTACATAGGGGCAGTATTATAGTAGTTATATTCTCGTATATAGGGGCAGTATTATAGTAGTGATATTCTTGTACATAGGAGCATTATTATAGTGCTTATATTCTTGCACATAGGAGCATTATTATAGTAGTTATATTCTTGTACATAGGGGCAGTATTATAGTAGTTATATTTTGTACATAGGGGCAGTATTATAGTACTTATATTCTTGTACATAGGGGCAGTATTATAGTAGTTACTTTCATTTCTGTAATTTGCAATTATGATTCAAGACTGTGTATGGAATTTCTTGACACTTTTCAGATATAGTAGTTTTCTACACAAAATAAAATGGATTTACAGGGACCCTGATGAGAGCTAACACCATGTTTGAAAAGCAGTTTTTCTTGTACTTCAAATGCAAAAACACATGCACACAAGACGCTTGTAGATAGTATAGCAAAGTATTTCAAAGTGAGGATTCCATTTATCATGGCTTAAGTATGAGACTGTTTATATAAGGCATTAGTAAGAGCGTACTACATATACAATCTGTACATACCTTTCATTCCTATGTAGAGTCATTATAAAAACGTTTTTCTTAACGAGTTAAGAATAAAACTCACATTGCATCTTTTTAGAAATGTCACAGTGTGTAGAATCTCAATGTACTGTGTTGTCAGACACATAATATGTCCAGTATCAAAACAAACTGGAACCATTACAAATGGAGCAAAAACAGATGAACAATTTGTCTTCCCTTTTGCATATATGTTTTTGTTCCCAGTTGATATCAAATTTGCAGGTGATTACAGTTTCATATCTACTGATATTTCTATGGGTCTGTGGAAGGTTACCATATAGGGGGACGCAGGAACTCTGCTGCTTGGTGAAATCATGTGTGTAGCCCTCCAAAGGGGTTTCCATGATTACAACAAAAGATCTGACTGTTTTTTTAGAAACCGAGTCACGTCTTTCCATGGGCACTGCTTGGTGTTGCAGTTCATCCCTATTAAAGGTAATCTGTCACCATGTTTTTGCTACCCCATCTGAAAGCAGCATAATTTGGGGCAGAGACTCCGATTCCAATGTTGTATCTCATACTTTACTGGGTGCTGTAGTTTTGATTAAAATCTGCTTTATCTGATGCAGATGTACCTGTCTCGGAATGCTGAGCCCTGTATAACGCCGCCCACAACACCGATTGGCAGATTTCTTTGGTAGTTTTCTGCCTCTGCACAGTGTACAATCAGTGCTCTGGCCAGGGTTATACAAAGCCCATGAATATGGAGGACTAGATAGCAGCAGGCTTACTAGTCCTCTAATGATAATCTTCTGCTGATAAAACACTGATTGTATCAAAACTACAGCAAGCAGCCTAGTAAGGGACACATTACTGTAATCAGGGTCTCTGTCTCTACATTACACTGCACTCTGATTAGTTGGAAAAAAACCTAGTGACAGATTCACCTTAAGGTGAAAGGGTCTGAACTGTAGTACCTTATACAGTTCATTGGCAGATATGGCCCAAATTTTAAAAACAGATATAGAAAACACCTTTTTCTTGTTCTAGGCAAAAATTTTTTTGCTTCCAATTTGTTTAAAGGGAATCTGTTCACAGGTTTTTGCTACGTAATCTGAATACAGCAGGAAATAGAGGCTGAAACGCAGAGTTCAGGGATATGTCACTTGTCAAGGTGCGTGCTGTTGTTTACTAATTGTGAAGGATTTATCACTAAGAGATTAACATTGTCGGATTAACCCTCCTGTGATAAGCAGCTCACTGTCTATAAACTTTGTACATACAGAGTCTGATGTGGGCGGGGTTAGCTTTCTCAGCTCTGCTTCATGCTAAAACTAAAAACTCTGATTGTGGCAGAGTTGCTGCACCCATTCAACTAAGTGATACGTTGTTGAAGTCAGCTTTTATTTGCCTACATCACGCTACTCTGAGAGGAGGTAGCAAAAATCTGCTGACAGATTCCCTTTAAGTAGATATTGCCTGACGATCCAATCTACACCATCAGGTGCCCTTATAGCCTTGGTTCCTCTAGTGACTGGCCAGCCATGGTGCAGCTAGCCTTTTGCCTGCCCGAGGCAAACAATACAAATTAAATGACTTATTTATCACCCATTGATGAAGTGCAAGGGTGCTTTATAAATGAGCCAAATGGCTGCCCGTCTTCCCTTAGGGTAATGTACCCTTTGAGGAAGAATTCTCTCCTCGTGGATGGTGCACCCCTGGTCCTCATGGTTTATGATCTATCACAGCAAATGCAAAAACGTATGGTTTCCAGTTTCTATAATAGTCCTGCATCTAGACACCTTAATTAAAACTACTTATTTATGGAATTAATATGTGCGCCACTGCAGTGTTGGGACGAGAGCATGCAGCAGGATCGCTGGTGAGCGCGATGACGTCTGCTGCAGAAATGAAGAGCGTGAACTTTTCCCTACTATACTTTAAGTCGAGCGTCCGAGCAATATGTCAGAATGATCTGTTCGCTCGACGTGGAAGGATGCATCACCGTCAGGCGCTTTATATTTCATGCAGGCGGCTGTTCAGTTAAAATCACATATAAAAAGGAGGAGGGACTAAAGGCCGTTAAAAGCTTTTATGATATTTGCCATTTTATTTGCCATTAAAAATGCATTACCTATTAGCCTAAAAAAAAAAAAAAGTTAGATTAGGAATCAAATGAGACGATTGCACATAAGAGACAGTTTGAGAAGCTTCCCTCCAAGCGGATTAATTAACCCCTTTAGCAGAAAGCCCTGCAACAGCATTAACCCTTTCAGCGACGTCACCCAGTTCCAAGCCTCTGCAATAAAAGTGTTTTAGATCTCATTAAAGTCGCGGTTAAACGTGTTACTTTTTATATCCTCCCGTATTTATGGCATGCAGGCACACCATGGGGTTAGTAATTACAGAGGAAATATACTTACAGAAACGATAGGTTTAATTATTTTTTTAAAACTTAATGTTTCCTGTCTATATTTTTTCATATGCAGATTTGCAATTTCGTTGGCGTTTATCACCAAAATCACAGAATTAAAGAGCTGCTATGGTTTATGACTGCGTCACGTTAAAGGCATAGAGAGAGTTGTAGGTTTCATTTATGAAGGGGGAAAAGTTAAAGAGGAAAAAATTTTATTCCATTCGGCGCTTTTATTTACACAAAATGAGTCCGGATTTCTGCTGAAACGTTTGGGTTTGCACGATGGCATTGCCAATGATGGTGCAGTGATTTCTAGCAGATGTGAATTAGCATGATACTACCAGTCTGTCTGATAAATGTCAAGGTTGGTTTGGAGCAGTAAAAAACTGGACGTTTGGTTGGATTCACACTTCTGCCATTCACGGACTACAAAGCCCAGACAGGCCAAGGGTCTGCTAACCCAAACTCACACACTACATGATCATACGACCCAAGGGTCTGCTAACCCAAACTCACACACTACATGTCCAGACAGGCCAAGGGTCTGCTAACCCAAATGCATACACTACATGCCCAGATGGGCCATCGGTCTGCTAACCCAAACTCACACACTACATGCCCAGACAGGCCAAGGGTCTGCTAACCCGAACTCACACACTACATGTCCAGACAGGCCAAGGGTCTGCTAACCCAAACTCACACACTACATGCCCAGACAGGCCAAAGGTCTGCTAACCCGAACTCATACACTACATGCCCAGACGGGCCATGGGTCTGCTAACCCAAACTCACACACTACATGTCCAGACAGGCCAAGGGTCTGCTAACCCAAATGCACACACTACATGCCCAGATGGGCCATCGGTCTGCTAACCCAAACTCACACACTACATGCCCAGACAGGCCAAGGGTCTGCTAACCCGAACTCACACACTACATGCCCATCCAGGTCAAGGGTCTGCTAACCCAAACTCACACACTACATGCCCAGACAGGCCAAGGGTCTGCTAACCAAAACGCACACACTACATGTCCAGACAGGCCAAGGGTCTGCTAACCCAAACTCACACACTACATATCCAGACATGCCAAAGGTCTGCTAACCCGAACTCATACACTACATGCCCAGACGGGCCATGGGTCTGCTAACCCAAACTCACACACTACATGCCCATCCAGGTCAAGGGTCTGCTAACCCGAACTTACACACTACATATCCAGACAGGTCAAGGGTCTGCTAACTCAAACTCACACACTAAATGCCACCCAGGCCAAGGGTCTGCTAAACCGAACTCACACACTACATATCCAGACAGGTCAAGGGTTTGCTATCCGAAACTCACACACTACATATCTAGACAGGTCAAGGGTCTGCTAACTCAAACTCACACACTAAATGCCCAGACAGGCCAAGGGTCTGCTAACCCGAACTCACACACTACATGTCCAGATGGGCCAATGGTCTGCTAACCCGAACTCAACAGCCTCATGTATGCATAGGAAGCTCTTGAGTTCTGGTCAGGAATTTGACACCAGTCAGGACACTGCGGTCGATACTCAGATTATAAAAGTCAAATGCTATGACACTGGCCTAAATCTGAATCAGGAGCTGTGGAAGCTCAATATGAAGCTAAAAGTAGAAGAGATCACTTGCTGCATCGGCTGACAACCATGAGAAATTTTGGTGATTTGAATAATTTGCTCGAATGGACGGTCTACTTCAGTACATCACTGTTTAAAACTTTTCGTTATAATCCCACACATGGTGTAAAATTATAAAAAATAAATAATTCTCATCTTACCAACCCATGTAGTTACTGTTCTGACGCTCTCAGGTCGTTCATCATGGAGATCTCGGCACCAAGATCTCGGGAGATGAGATCTCAGCGCTGAGATCTCATCTCCCGACATTTTGGTGCCTAGATCTCTATCTGCGCATGCGCAGCTCCCGGCAGCCATTTTCCTGGAGTCCACCGCATAGGAAACCATGTCAGTGCGGGGGCTCTGGGCTTTCACAAAATGTCGGCAGAGCCCCCGAACACCCGCAGAGGCACACCGCACATCCAAACACTCCCTCATCCCAGCCTGCGGCTTGCAGCAATGCTCCACTCTTGTCTCCACCAGCAGTGACCCTGGGACCCTGCTCCACCACTGCCGGTAAGGTGTATCCTCATTATAAGACACACCCCCATTTCCCCAAAAAAAGTTCGGGAAAAAAGTGCGTCTTATAATCTGAACAATACGGTATGTATGGGCCAAAGGGACTTTTTGGGCCTCCCTAGGCTCTAGGTCCTAGGTGCGACTACAACCCCTGCACCTACTATAGTTACGCCTTTGGCCATCAAACTCCACAGCATTTTCCAGACATCATCACTGTCCCGTTGGGGCTCACAATCTAAATTCCCTATAAATATTTTTGGAGTATGGGTGGATACCGGAGATCCTGGAGGAAACCCACGTAAAAGCGGAGATTGCAGAAGTTATCCTTGGTGGGATTTGAACCTACCTAAGGACCCCGCTGCTGCAAAGAAACCATACTAACCACTGAGCCACCATGCTGTCCTAGAGATTCTGAACCAGCAGGGGGCAGCACTTAGACTTAAGACTTAGACTGAGTGTTAACTGAAAGCCAGTATCATTTCAAGTCAAAACGTTTGTATGGCATTAGAAAAATAATATCTGCTATTTTTCCCCCAAAACAGCGGTGTTCTTAGCCATTGTTTGTGTGTGGTACTGAAATTCATCCTCATTCACATTAAAGGATGCAGAAAAATAAAGCCACAAATTTAGGATCCAATCTACAAATAATGATAGCGTTTGAAAGAAACCATTATTTCTCAGTATCATCTTCCCTATTCTTCATGAATCATTTTCCCTCCGCTGTTGAAAGCGACAGACAGGACAAATCACAATTATTGAATCCTCGGCGGTAAAGAGGTTAAACCGTCTTATCATCGTCACCCTACTAAAAGACAACGTACATCGAAGTAAATAATGAAACAAAGTAGATCCTGCCGTATTCCCAGATAATAGTAGCCTGTGCCCATTTGTTTTGGTTTATGTGAAGGTGGTGAAATGAATGGATTAGACTGGAGCATTGGCATGCCTCATTGCGGCCGTTTGCGAACATCTGTCATCTTCTCAGTCATTCATTCATTCTAGATGATGCGACGGGAAGGCAAAAAAAACAAACTTGACACCTTTCAATTTAGAGAATATCTTGGCGGGTGGAGAAAGAAAGAGCGAGAGGCAAGGAGAGAATGGAAGAACGTTCTTTTATGACTTAATATAAAATACGTCCAGTGAAACATCATAAACTGCAAGTGCCACACAGGAGTACAGCTGTCCGCAAACCAGAGAGGATGGAACCAATTTGTTTCTTGTGTGACCGAGCCACCGGGAAGCTGACACTTTACTGCCGATACACACAACTCCTTCAGTGTCTGCAGAAATATTATCTATCTGACCTACAAGACTGAACAATGGTAGAAAATCTTCTCTATAGTCAAATTAACAAAAAAAACGCATTACAAATCGGAAACCTACAAACCAAAAAGTCACACTAAAAATGTGCAACTGTGCTGTACTTATCATGGGCTTGTACAAGATTACAAAAATATGGCTCCTTTCTTCAAGAAACAGCGCCATACATGTCCATTGGTTACGTCTGGTATTGTAGGTCTGATGAATAACAGTAAAGGAAAGAAGTGGGTATATGACCCTGCTGATGATGACCAATAGATGAACCAGGAGACTGAAGAATTTCCGATACGGTTTATTATCAATGCAAATCCAAGTCATATGACTTCTTCATCAGAAAAAAACCTCAAGTACCTTTCTCCTGATGAAGAAGTCTGATGACTTTAAAACGCTTTGCTAATAAACCGCAGAAAAAATTCTTTGGTCTCCTGGATTGTTTTATTGGTCATCAGCAGCAGCAGCACAGTTAACCCACTTCTTTCGATTACTGTTCATTTGTCGGATTTCCATGTTGGGCTTTCCAACAACCTCATCAGGCGAGCACCTTCTCACACCCAATTATTCTCCATCACCAGGTTTCTCCAGGCTTCTTCACCTTGGTAATGCAGGTTGACTCCTTTGTACTCAATAAGGCTAAAATGCAAAAGTACATTGGTGTCATGGCTCGACTCCTCATAACTATTTTAGGGTAGAGCGTTAGAAAAATATGGTGCTGTTTTGGAAACAAACCAGCCATGTTCATGATCTTTCAAAACGGGTTTCCTAACTGGATCCCAAAATGAAGCCCCCCATCAATAAGCCATTAAAATATGGGCCAGTTCCATTTGGAAACTGAAGTAGATATTTAGTATTAGATCTCATTTAGAAGACCGTCATACAGGCGCATTTTAGCATCCACAAGTCATGAGAGTCTAGATCTCTAGGATACTGTTAGTTCAAGTCATAAAACCCCCATTGGACTTGGACTTGCATTGGTAACATGGGTGAAATAATATCCCTATAATACAGCCTTGTCATGTCCACTGTAGCTAGCTCACCAATGTAGCTTCCCGAGAAGAGAATCTCAACTCTACGACCCTGACAGAGCACATGCAAAGCAGTTTCTTGAAGGGTTTTTATCCATGTACCCTGGCTATTCCCATAACTCTCGTAGATAGTAATACGGCCAAAAATTGGGCCTGCTCTCTGTTTCTCCCTTTCTTAGCCATTGATGGCCATTTTGAACAATGTATTGGAGCTTCAGATACACAAGAACTGGGGGTCAAACCTTTCAAACATATTTGCTATATACTACAGATACTTTATTACTGTCTACAATCTTTGAATACCTGTTGTCCTTAAGTGTTTTTACCTTCGGAAATAATTTTCAACTACGATGGTTGAATTATGGTTATATGGTTCTTCATATTGGACATACCCAACCACCAAAAGTAGCTATCTGCACTGTGGATGTACCACCGAGTTAGACTCATGTCTTAAAGGTTTTACATTGGAATGTATTACACTTGACATTAGCCAAGGATGCCTGACTAATAGGATTATATAGAAAATCCTGACATTATCTATTCGACTGATCCCAGACATAGAGGAGCTCGAAATGTTAACCTTCCATAGAGAGATTATATTTCCCTTCTTCCATATTCCCTTGTCAGGGGGTTGCCTTATTTACATTGTTTAATCATTAATATAAGTAATTATTTGCAGCCGTGAGCCTGCCCCGTGTGCTCCAGTCTGTAATCTCTCTTTAATAGGTACAGAGGAATAGTTATTATGATATGTACTGACTCCATCCGCCATCAGTCCGAAATTTCCTATACGTTACATCATTACAGACCTGGAATCATCAGGAATAATTTGGCAATAAAACAAATGGACCGTGCGTGAATTACTCAGAAAGTCTGTATAGTTGGAGGTGGCTGAGAGCCCTGAGGTTAAGTTGCAATGATCACTGGGTGGGGGAGGGGGCGTTAGCAAAGAAAACAGACCTATTAGGAGGATTTGTTTGGCGTGAAGAGTAAATTTGTAAGGTTTCAACATTATTTATGATGTGGTTAAAATGTTACATTTGAAAAAAATATTCATTATTTTTGTAAAATCCAGCTCCTACTAACGAAAGATTAAGCAAAATGACACATTTTGAAGGGACTTTCAGGATAAAGTGAAACATTAGTGCCAATTCATCAAGCAGTTTTTGCCAGTATTATGGCATACAATTGCTTGAAATGTCTCAAAAATTTAGTTGGTTAAAAACTGAGACTTTTGCCATTTTTACACCAGTCCTGGCCAGTTCCACCTACTTTTAGGAAGTGGGAAGAGCTCTGGTGGGATAGGGTGCAGCCAAGCGTACCTGACATTCACCATAATTTACACCACAAAATGGCATTGATTGGCTCCAGCTTCCTAATCCATTAATGACAATACCACCCCCTTAAATAGTGACATAGGATTAAAGAGCCCTGTTAAACTACACAAGTTATATACTTGTACTGCCGTATAAGATCTATAGGAATGTACCGTTAAAGTGACCCTCCACCCTGTCACTGAGAAGTGACTATACATTTGTCTTGCATAGTCACACTGTCTGGTGCCCTCAGTTTGCTTCCCACAGCCTCTTCTGTTGAGATGGTCTACGGTAGTGACACGAGGAGAGCAATGGTAAGTCAGAAATTACCTCATCTACCTTTCCCTTGCCATGGTTTAGAATTACCCATGCATTCCTCCATGCCGATGTAACAGTCATCTACGATTGGAAAACCTCAGCAATGAGGTTTTGGGAGTCAAATAGAGGGCACCAAGTTGGGTACATAACAAATGTATAGTGCCAGGTTGGAGGGCTTTAATTCTATCCTCCAATTTACCCCCATTGATGGCAAAATGCAAGGTTTACTTAGAAACAGAAGAGTCAACTGCCACAAAGTGCACAAAGCAACATGATTTGGGCAGACACTGATCACAGTTTTTATTATAGTATCAGCATCCAACATGATGATGCTAAACTATAAAATTCTCTTTATTGGAAAGTTTGACCAGTGGATGGGGCGGGATTAACAAATACCAATCACTGGGCATTAATAAACTCCTCCATTGTAAGCCCAACCCTCTAGGAGCCTAGTTAAAGGTTCACCACATGCTCTTTAAAAAAATGTATAAAGTGCTGTAATATTCTTTCTATACATTAGTGCATTTTATAAAATATTGGCCTTTTAATTCTTTTTCTCATTGTAAGAAAGAAGCGCCATCATGTAGTCAGCCTTTTACATGGTGATAACATGCCAACTTCAACATGAGTGCTTGCATAAATCATATTATTTAAGCCAATACAAACCTAATTAGCGCCGTATAAATGGTTGTCACCATAACTGTGTTTTCAAAACACACAGAGCTGGAGAACGGTATTGGCACCACGAATGGTGTCATATCAAGGCTATAATGTGTCTGATACATCTTGACACGATATCTGACAGATCAACATTTCTCAAGGTAATTAACTTTAAAAACTTTCAATTAACAAGACAGCTGTTGGGAAAACCTCAGCTTTGGAATATTTTAAAAAAAAATGTGGGTAATATGGTGGCCTAGATAGTCTGTTTTTTCCTTTTACTATGTTATATATTAGAACCATTAAAATGATTAAATATTTGGGATTGTTTGGTTATGAATAATTTGGTAAAAATAGTTTTTATGTATAAAAAAAAATAATTTATACCGAAATTAAAGAGTTATCCCCTTTATTAAAAGTTTTCACCTATCAAAAGAATTGGTGATGACTTACAGGGCTCTGAAGTGTCCTCTCTGAGTAGAGCTCTATTCATTCTTTATGGGACTGCCAGAGAAAAGCGCTCAGAAGTCCCATACTGATGATGTGGTAGTGCACAAGTCTGGTCACCCCTCCAGTCCAATGAGGCATTTCAGAGCCTTGTTCTTGGGATCACAAAGGTTGGACCCCCAACAATCTGCAAGAAACTACGTATTCTTTGATTAGGTGATAACTTTCAGTTATGGGAACAACCCTTTAAATAGAGATAACTAAGGCAGGATTATATCATATTATTGGTGTAACACTGGTGGGTGTGGATCCACTGTGCCAAGGACCGGGCTTACCTTAGTGGGGCATAACTAAGATATAGCGGGTACTCACTAGAGCCTCTGATGGTAAGGACAGACTTTGACACCGATAGTCAAAATGCACCATTGCACGGCAGTCCTCGGGTCGGAAGGCGCAAGTACGAGGTACAGAGGATGAGACAGAGCCATAGTTAGATGGTATGTTGGACCAGGCATCACAGAATCGGTAAACGTAGCCAAGGTCAGGATTAGGGAGATCAGGCGGGATGAGTAAACAAGCCGGGTTGTTAACGAGAAGCGGAATACAGAGGAATGCATAAACGGGTGCCATCAGGATAGGCAGTAACGTTTGGGTGGGGAGTGGTAGGAGGACCAAGACTCCCAGGACAACAGCTGGTCTTACAGATTGGCTATGTGTTCTGATTTATAGAGGAAAGTCTCAAGAAGCAAGAGAAATAAATAAAAGTATACTGGAAAATTGCATTATACATCAAGGAATAAAATACATTTGCAGAAACTGTAAAACCCCTTTTAAATCTAGAAAGACCTAAAGCAGTCCAAGTAGATAATGTGTATTCTAAAGACCACCCCCCACTATACAACATCCCATCCTGCACAGCACTCTCTCCTTGGACTTCTTATATGGTCAATATGTACTTGTTCCTGCCCTTGTAAACGCAGCTCCAGGCTAAGCAGAACATTTGGTGCTCTTTATAAAAACAAAAGAGTGCTCCGACCTCAGGAATAGTAAGAGAATAATCAATTTTGAATGCCCCAAAAGATTGCAAAGTGTTTGACATTCACTTTAAAGCCTCCATTAAAGCCTCTGGAATACATTTTGATTGGGCCAACCAGGAGCCTGCATAGGAAATAATACGCCCGCTAAATTCAGCAGAAACTCATTGACACATGCAAAGTATTGACTGCCTTTACCAATGTCCATTGTGGTCAGCTTGATGTGACAGGGACATTATTCCAGGGTAACAATCACAAAGATTTTGGCCAACTTGCTGCATTATCGCAAGATATGTAGCCAAGAAGAGCTGGCATATTTCCTTCCTAAGAATCATGTCTGTACAGCCCGGTAGAAATGCCTGACATTTTAATAAGGTATGTCTTGATGTCTTTAGCATTTTACTGGACCTTGAGGCTTATTCGAGAAAATCTCTGGTGTCTTATTAAAAATCAGTGCAAAGTATCGTTTCCTATTCCTCATTTAAGAAACTGAAGATGCCTTTGTAATTAGCATTGTGCCCCATTTTCTAAATAGGGCTGTCAGGTGAAATTGTTTTGGATCAGGCTCACTCGGGGGACTCTTTCAGGAAATGTTCCTCATCTGTATTCATGTCGTTATCAGACATTTGCTTATGTTCTAGATCTTATGTGATTGCTAATGATACAGGAAATACTTTCCAAATGAGACATTTTATTGTAGGATTTCCCTTATAACTTGTGTCTAACTTCTAGTGAGTTGACCCCAAATCCACCACGCAGGGTGAGATATATTGGGCACATGTTCGGAGTGGCTGGACTAAGTTTTCATTTTTGTAAAATGAAAGTGTTCTGCTGCATTGTGTCAACCTCTGGGAGGATATCTCCATATTATTACAATTATTATTAGTAGCCTTCAGCTTGATCTCGAGCCATGGCGACTTGATGGATGGAGGATCTGTTAGAAGATCGATCTTGGGCAAGCCTAGATAGGTCCACAAGGTTTTCTCTGCCATAATCGTGTTTGTATCAGACCATAGGGTTGCTGGTCTTCCTCTTCATCCTCTTCGGCTTGCCCCTTCTATTCTTCCGACCATGATGTCCTCCAGTGATTGCTCTCTTCGCATGATGTGTCCAAAGTAGGCAAGTAGTAGTTTGGTGATCCTTGCTCTATGTGCCATGTCTGGCTCATTTGTTCCAAACTTGATTTATTCTTCTTGCCATCCTTGGTATAGATAACATCCTTCTCCAACACCACAGTTCCGAGGCGTCGATTCTTCTTCTGTCTTGTTTCTTTATCGTCCAGATTTTGCATCAAAATGCAAAGTAAAGTATGTGAATCACAGTACAGATCCATACCACAGAGCTCATTATTTGCTATGTTCATGAGATCCAGCTTATAAATAAAAACAAGGCCTATCAGAAGGGTGGAGTGGTTAGCAATGCTGTCTTGCCACGCTGACATCTTAAGTTAAAATCTAACTAAGAGTAACATTATTATTATTATTTATTATTGTAGCGCCATTTATTCCATGGCGCTTAACATGTGAGGAGGGGTATACATAATAAAAACAAGTACAATAATCTTGAACAATACAAGTCACAACTGGTACAGGAGGAGTGAGGACCCTGCCCGCGAGGGCTCACAATCTACAAGGGATGGGTGAGGATAAAGTAGGTGAGGATAGAGCTGGTCGTGCAGCGGTTTGGTCGATCGGTGGTTACTGCAGATTGTAGGCTTGTCGGAAGAGGTGGGTCTTCAGGTTCTTTTTGAAGGTTTCGATGGTAGGTGAGAGTCTGATATGTTTGGTAGAGAGTTCCAGAGTAGGGGTGATGCGCGAGATAAATCTTGTATGCGATTGTGGGAAGAGGAGATAAGAGGGGAGTAGAGAAGGAGATCTTGTGAGGATCGGAGGTTGCGTGTAGGTAAGTACCGGGAGACGAGGTCACAGATGTATGGAGGAGACAGGTTGTGGATGGCTTTGTATGTCATGGTTAGGCCGGAGAATAGCGGGGGGACAGGTGGATTAGTCGGGCAGCTGAGTTTAGAATAGATTGGAGGGGTGCGAGAGTGTTAGAGGGGAGGCCACAGAGCAGGAGGTTACAGTAGTCGATGATGAGGGCATAGACTAGGGTTTTTGCAGATTCTTGGTTTAGGAATGTACGGATCCATGAAATATTTTTGAGTTGAAGGTGGCAGGAAGTGGAAAGGGCTTGGATATGTGGTTTGAAGGAGAGATCAGTGTCAAGGATTACCCCGAGACAGCAAGCTTGTGGGACTGGGGAGAGTGGGCAGCCGTTTACTGTAATGGATAGGTCCGTTGGGGGGGGGTCATGTGAGATGGGGAAAGATGATGAATTCTGTTTTGTCCATGTTAAGTTTTAGAAATCTAGTGGAGAAGAAGGATGAAATAGTGGATAGACATTGAGGGATTCTGGTTAGTAGGGAGGTGATATCTGGTCCAGAGATGTAGATCTGTGTATCATCAGCATAGAGATGATACTGAAAATCGTGAGATTCTATGAGCTGTCCCAGGCCAAAAGTGCAAATGGAGAAGAGCAGGGGCCCTAGAACATCTATAAGATCAAGAAAAGAGTGTCCTTTGATATAGTGTAAACAAGCAGTAATATACGGTCGATCAAATGGTTGCCCATATGTACCCTAAATTTAGGGGAGCAGGCAAACAGAAGTGACCACAATGGGATTTATTTAAAAACAAATACATTTTATTAACAAAGTTATTTTAAAAGAAAAAAAAAACAACATATAATTTCATAAAACTATTTGTGCCTCTTGTGTGAGTAAATAACCTCTGCACGTAGTACCAATAACATTATGCATCCATTTGTTCAAAACACTATAAAAGAACCATATCATAATTACCTCCATTTAGAGGGGTAGAATATGTGCTTATTGTAAGGATCTGACCCAACTAGAAAAAAAAACAACCAGTCATGCCATGGTACATATTTATAGGATTAAAGCATTAGCCAGTCTAAGATTGAATGTATTTCAAGTGCAAATCCATATATATATATTATATATAAGGTGCAAGTGCAGGTAGGTATTGGTTTGAATTTCTCCCCCAATATAAGCCCAGTGGCTGTTATGAGATCAATATGGAGACTGACATTACGCGATATAAAAGATTTTTATATTACCTATGGCTGATAGGGTGGAATGAACATGCTGTGGACTGCAGCTGGGTATGTTTGTGCTTCCCTCAGCCCCGACGTACGTTTTGTGAACACATTCTCAGGGGCAACCATTTGCATGGATTTATATGCTCTCTACCATTTGCATTAATTTCATCCTGATACTCCAGTTTCCTTTTCATTATTTTATCATAAATATACTTATTTCTCCACTTATGAGCCACCTTTTCCACTCCCTTGCCTCCAAATTTGATAATTCTCTCTTTAAGGCACACATTCTAGCATTCAGTATTTGGTCCGTATTTTTACATCCGAATTTGTAAGCCAAAATCAGGAGTGTAGCAATCAGAGGAAAAGTATAACAGAAACAAGTGTATCACTTCTGCATTTTTTATCTACTCCTGGTTTTGACTTACAAATACTGATCTAATATACTGACTGAATACTGAACGTGCCCTCAAACTTAATCAACCATGTTCAAAACAAGATGGACTGCCAGTTCACTGAGGGAGCTGACTGTAGCTGCCTATTGAAGTGTGTGGAGAGGGGAGAGGTGGAGGCACAGACACACACTTGCTTTTTATTAAGTGTTTAAGCGCTGAATTCACAGCTACACTGCTCATTACTGGTGAATAATGTCCTCCATGCTGCTTTTCAACATCTTCTAAATAGAGATTGGTAAAGAAGAATCCCTCATGTTTGTGAGCCAGTGTATGGGAAATATTATAGCTGTTAGCCTCCACCCACTAGATGAGAGACAACTGAAAATTAGAAATAGAGCTTGTATGGGAGACTATCATGGCCAGAGAGAGTGTTATTACTCATGTACCCACAAAACAGCTTATTTTGAAAATAACATGTACGATATAAATCTTTACATGTTGTTAAATTAAGTATATTCATTTTGTTTCTTCCCACAGGTCAACGGCCTTTTCAGTGCAGATACTGCCCATACAGTGCCTCTCAAAAGGGAAACCTGAAGACCCATGTTCTGTGTGTCCATCGAATGCCTTTCGACAACAGTCAATACCCTGACCGAAGGTTCAAGCGCTCCAGGGTTGAACTAACGGAGACTAATGGGAATTCTGAAGAACTTGTACCTCCCAAACCTGGGAGTTCTACGCAACTTCCAGCAGAAGGCAGTAAACCTCAGGATTAACCTGTGGAATCAAGTGGACTTGTATGTTGCAATATGACTTTTTTTGTGTTGGCCCATTTACCATTGTCGGATGGGAAACCTCGAACACGTTCAGGAGACTTTGAATGTCACAACCTACAAACCCGCTCCCCCGCCTTTTACGAAATGGCTGCGGGACTGTTAGCTAACAACAAAAAAACTTCCAACCATGTAATTTGGATTATATATATATATATATATATATATATATATATATATATATATATAATGTAACCAGAGGACCGGTATGGCATCATAAGACTTTTTGAGTAATGTTTGTCCAATGCAAAATGCTTTTATCAGAAAAATGATACTGTCTAAATGACTCGACGCTGCCTTGAAGAAGAGAGAGAGAGAGAAAAAGGAGGGGCACTGTGTTTTCATCGTCGAAAACACCTTTATAATATGACACCAGCTTCTGTCATTATCCGAGCATAGTAATGAGATGAGTTGGTAGATTGCCATGGTGCCAGTCTGACTGGAGCTGTCATTACAGGGAAGAAATCAATTGAAGTGGTGTTGCAACCGCACTGTAAGAGAAATCTAAGACAGCCCACAAGCTGAGGTCACGACTGACCTACAGTACATTGGAAAGGAAAGAAAATAAATAATACAATATTCCATTTTCTGCCTCTCTTCATATTCAGCCAAACAAATAATCCTGAAGATTAGCAGAATTCGTAGTGTACAACCAAATGCAGTGCACGCAGTATAATCCACTGGCCATTTCCTGCACTTTGCATTTATTTTATTTTCTAAAAAGTTATTGTTTTATATTTTTAATAGAGCTCTTATGATTAAGTGGAAATATTAGAGAAATATTTAACTTTTGATTTCTTTTATTTAAAAATAGAAACTTTCAGAAAGAGTTAAAATTGGATTAGACATAGTTCTGAACTTTGTAAAACAAGAAAAAAGTTTTAGTTTCTAGAGGAACGTTGGGCATTGTTTAAAAATAGTTTATATTTTTACACATTTTTGTTTGTTTTGTTTTATTGTTCATCTTTTTTTTTTTTTTTTTCTTCTTCCTTTACAATTATTCCAGTTTCTTATTGTTACATTTTAATTAAAAGGATTCAGCCGCAGCTCTTCAGATTTTAATTATGCTCTTTTGGTAAGACAAACAGAACTGGTGCTTTGTATTAAAACTGTTAGAACTACTGCAGGAATGTCTTGAAAATAATAATAAAGAGATGACTCGGTAGAACAGAGTTTTCTCAAGAAGGCTGAGAGCAGGGTGTTCATCCCAACAGCCTTAAAAAATAAATAGAAAAAAAACTTTTCTCTGCCTAAAGCAGTTTTGCAAAAGTACTGAGCTGCAATCAATGTAAATAGAATTCTGTATGCTCTGCTCTGAGACTGGAAACATATCTCAGGAGATTGAAGAGTACAATTTACATATACTGCCTGAAAGAAAAGACACCCTAGTGAATTTTTTTTTTTTTTTTTTTCAGGGAGGTCATAATGTAATGGACTCGCTTCACATAGAGCAAGCTGCTTACTCGGTTTAATTTTTTAAAATCTCCTACTATAGTTCTCACTGCCTTATTTATATCGAGTTGTGAAAAAAAAAAATGCAGAAATCCTAAAAAAAAAAAAAAGGATTAAAATAAATTTATTAAGTTTGCGTTTTTTTTTTTTTTATTGTAGTAAGCTTTAGGATTTTAAGTGCACTACTGTGTTTGGTGACGATGTCAGTCGCTTGCTTTGTGTGTTTGCCTCGCTGCCTTCAATATATTAACAAAAAAAGAAAAAAATGAAACAAAATGTAAAAAAAACATTCCATTTCTTGCACTTTTTATCTACTTTAGTAGTTTTTGTGTCCGTTGAAAATTTTCAGATAAGACAGGCAATAATTTTGTTTGCGACACTGGATACATCTGTTACTTGTGACGTGCGTGTATGTTGAGCCCGTGGTCCAGTGCTACGGCCCCCTGTGTAATTGTACTTGCAGTCCCCACATTCTGGTTCAACAGACTTCTTTTTTTTTTTTTTTTTCAGAAGATCATTTGTAAATTGTAGTCCCGGCAAGTGACAGCGGCAGTGATACATTGTCAGTTTCTGAACATTACCATGCTCTTCATATATAAACATGTCATGTTTTTCCCTCTGTAATGCCTGTTGTCTGTAGTTCTGGTCATAATAATATTGTCTACATTCCTACGCGGAGAAATGAACATATTTTCCATCTTGGAGAATATCGGAGAATGATAGAGTAGAGGCATCTGTTGCTATGCTTGTAACGAGTAGAGGACTTTGTATTTAACTTTATTCCTGGTCATTATTTATTAAGAGATACATCAGTTGACATAACTTTATTCTGGTACAAAAAGTATTAAACGTTTTTTTTTCTTTTCTTTTTTTTCCAGCAATGACTGTTTTATTTTCTCTTATTAGAATAAAATGTCTTTGAAGCAGTACAGTTTATTCTGTGGTTTACGCAATAAAACCTCTACCTCTGAAGACGAAACAAAAACAACAGTTTTATTACTTACTGACCGTTCCGAGCAGAACTTTTATTTGTAGTTTTACAGTTGTTTATAGATTTCGGCAATTAAGAGGGCTACTAGAAAAATTAAATATTTTCTTTTAAAAATTTACAGCATTTGTTAAAGATATAATTTATTGAGATAGGTGTCTAAGGCTCTGTTCACGTGTCTAGTCATGATCCATTTGTAATGGACCGAGAACTGAAAAAAAAACAACTGGATCTCTTATAAACGGAGCAAAAACGGATGCAAAATAGAATCCAAAAGTTTCTGCTTTTGAATGGATCCATTTTAAAAGGACACTTTGGTTTACATTTTGCATTCGTTTTTATCCTTTTTTAAACGGATCCGTTTTCCCTAGTGTTTGGAAAATGGAAAAGCTAATTGATGACAAACATTATGACCATCCACTATGATCCATTTTCCAAATTGTCTCAAAATAACTTATCCAGTTGCTAGCCTTTAGTGATGAGCGAATATACTCGTTACTCGAGATTTCCCGAGCACGCTCGGGTGTCCTCCGAGTATTTTTTAGTGCTCGGAAATTTAGTTTGCATCACCGCAGCTGAATGATTTACAGTTATTAGCCAGGCTAAGTACATGTGGGGGTTGCCTGGTTGCTAGGGAATCTCCACATGTAATCAAGCTGGCTAATAGCTGTAAATCATTCAGCTGCGGCGAAGAAAACGAAATCTCTGAGCACTTAAAGGGAACCTATCACCCCCAAAATCGAGGGTGAGCTAAGCCCACCGGCATCAGGGGCTTATCTACAGCAGAGGTGTCAAACTGCATTCCTCGAGGGCCGCCAACAGGTCATGTTTTCAGGATTTCCTTAGCATTCCACAAGGTGCTGGAATCATTCTGTGCAGGTGATTAAATTATCACCTGTGCAATACAAGGAAATCCTGAAAACATGACCTGTTGGCGGCCCTCGAGGAATGCAGTTTGACACCTCTGATCTACAGCATTCTGGAATGCTGTAGATAAGCCCCCGACGTATCCTAAAAAATGAGAAAAAGAGGTTATATTATACTCACCTGTGTGGGCGGTCCGATCTGGTGGGCATCGCGGTCCGGTCTGGGGCCTCCCATCTTCATAGAAAGATGCAGCAAAGTACTGCAGTAAGCAGGTGCTAGGCCTCTGACCTTTCCCGGCGCCTGCGCACTGCAGTACTTTGCTCTGCCCTCAACAGGGCAAAGCATGCCTGCGCCGGAGCCGCAGCGTGAAGACCAGAAGAGGACATCATCTGATGAAGATGGGAGGCGCTGGACTGGACCGCGACACCCATCGGACCGGACCGGGACCGCCCCTGGGTGAGTATATTCTAACCTCTTTTTCTTATCTTTCAGGTTACATCGGGGGCTTATCTACAGCTTTCCTGAATGCTGTAGATAAGCCCCTGATGCTGGTGGGCCCTTTAAAAATACTTGGAGGTCACCCGAGTGTGCTTGGGAAATCTCGAGTAACGAGTATATTTGCTCATCACTACTAGCCTTTTTTTAGGCCACACAAAAAAGTTTTGTGCAGACTATGAGGCGGCATAACAAATGTACCCAAGTCAGATTGGAGTAAAATTTCTACCAGTAGAGCACAGAAGATGAAGGCACACGTCTCGTAATGATTTTTGCGCTTCTTACTACAGTGCACGGTCCCACAAGATTGGCCCATGAAATGCCAACCTTGATGAATCAGGCTTTATGTTTTTTGATTGCAGCTGGAAAGGAGGCAAAGAGTACATTGTGGTCCAGATTTGGACCCCACCTCACGGATTTCTTACTGCCACCTTAGGGTTGTAGTGCAAAATGTACAATTGCTTCCACGCAGGGGCGAACATAGAAATCATGGGGCCCCATAGCAGAAGCTCTAATTGCCCCCCTCAAAAGAAAAAAAAAATTGTTGGAGTCACCACAGAACATACAGTACCTCACAACTTTGCTGTCACTACAAAGTAATTTTCCTCCTTTTGGAGCTCTAGATTCCCCTTTCATTGCACTCAATGAATGCAAGTCAATGTATGATATCAACAAAAGTGCCCTACAGACATTGTAAGAAACCCACACAGTACCCTCCACATGCACCGTATGATGACCCTACTGTGTGCCATCCCTCAACTCCCCCGGAAAAGTATAGTGAACCCAACACAGTATTATCCCCCAACTGTGACCCCTCCACACAGCCCTCCATACAGTATCATGGGCCTACACCTCTCCACATTATATAATGGCCTCCATACGGCCTTTCACATAGTATGATGGAACCCACACAAACCTAAACACTGTATAATTGCTTGCATACAGCACAAATGCTACCACATTACTCTCCAAATATAATAGTCCTCCGTACAGTATAGTGCACTTCCCATAGTCCTCCATACAGTATAATGCACTTCCCATAGTCCCCCATACAGTATAATGCACTCCCCATAGTCTGCCATACAGTATAATGCACTCAACATAGTCCTCCAAGTAGTATAATGCACTTCACATAGTCCTCCGTGCAGTATAATGCCCTTCCCATAGTCCTCCATACAGTATAATGCACTCCCCATAGTCCTCCATACAGTATAATGCACTTAACATAGTCTTCCATGTAGTTTAATGCACTCAACATAGTCCTCCATGTAGTATAATGCACTCAACATAATTCTCCATATAGTATAATGCAGAGTCCCATAGTTCTCCATACAGTATAATGCACTACCCAGAGTCCTCCATACAGTATAATGTGCTTCCCATAGTCCTCCATACAGAATAATACACCACCCATAGTCCTCCATATAGTATAATGCACTCTCCACAGTTCTCCATATAGTATAATGCACTCTCCATAGTCCTCAATATACAGGGTGGTCCATTTATATGGTGTGAGATAGCGCTTACTGCATGTGTTGGGGACACTCGCTTAGCAACGGGGCTCAGTCACACAGGCACGTTTTTCTCACAAAAATAGTCCATATGGTTTATTATGCAGTCATAAACCAGGTTATGTACAGTTCATTATAAACTTTATAGAGCACAATAGGCACAAACAGGTGACATTAAGTAGCAGCTTTAACTTATAAACTTCTTATATGGCTTTAACTCACAATTCAGACACTATACCTGCCAGCCCTCCTTGACTAGTTCCAGGGGTGTCAGTACGCCGTATCAATGTCTCTACTCATATAGCGCACACGACATTGATTCGTAGTCTCTAAACACGCTAGACCTTCACTTCGCTCAGTTACCGTGGGAGACCCCACAGTTCATTACTGACATCCTGTCAGTGCACACAATTCTCCATACTCTGGGTTACCTTCCAGGAGCTCTTGCTTCACACGCTGACCTCCTGTCAGTCCTCTCGCCTCCAGGGAAACTGCCTAACCGGGATCACCAACTTGCCTGGCAGGCACACATCAGTTAATCCAGATCCTCAGACGGGCTGTAGCTCCCCCAGTGCAGTGCCGTTGCAGACTCTGCATCCACTCCTTCCATGTGCTCTTCAGGAAGTCATACTCCCAGGATCTTCCAACACAGGTTGTGCTACTCAGGAATCCTACTCCCCGGACTTCCAACACAGGACACTCAGTGCGCTATTCAGGATGTCCGTCCCAACCTGAGACCGTCCAATGCACAAGTCTCTCAGTGCGCTTAACAGGGATCCAATCATACTCCCAGGATCTCCCAACACACAGGTCTTCAGATCCACAGCCTCACAGTGTGCTATTCAGGGATCCAGCCCCCACACAGGACCTCCCAACACACAAGCCGTCCAGGATCTCACACAGTCTCCATTACAGAGACCATTCAGGTTTATACACAGGAACCACTACCGACTCCATTGTAGGAGCCCCTACTGACCATGTGACCACACCATGGTCACATTATGCAGTTGTAACCACTCCCACTGGTGGGTGGTGTGTATGTGTGGCTAGTCCAACCAGCCCAGCTCTCGAACTAGCCCAATAAGCCTTCCTTGACTACTATACAAAGACTTGTGGGACTACAGGTCCCAGAACAACATTACTTCAGGCTTAGAGAGCAGACTCCCTCTGCGACACATATCGGCCATTTACAATTCTGCCAGTCACTGTTTCACCATCATTATAACCACAAATACGCCTCCATGCATATGCTGAGGAGCACACACAGCGCCCCCTAGCTGCAACAGGGGTCACTGCATCACAATGGATACACCTAAATAAAATGGGAATGGTTGGTTATATCAATTTCCTGTTTGTGGCACATTAGTATATGGGAGGGGGAAAACTTTTCAAGATGGGTGGTGACCATGGCGGCCATTTTAAAGTCGGCCATTTTGGATCCAACTTTATTTTTTAAAATGGGAAGAGGGTCATGTGACATCAAAATTATTGAGAATTTCACAAGAAAAACAATGTGCTTGGTTTTAACATAACTTTATTCTTTCATGAGTTATTTACAAGTTTATGACCACTTATAAAATGTGTTCAAAGTGCTGCCCATTGAGTTGGATTGTCAATGCAACCCTCTTCTCCCACTCTTGACACACTGATAGCAACAACGCAGAAGAAATGCTAGCAAAGGCCTCCAGTATTCGTTGTTTCAGATGCTGCACATCTCGTATCTTCACAGCATAGACAATTGCCTTCAGATGACCCAAAGATAAAAGTCTAAGGGGGTCAGATCGGGAAACCTTGGTGGCCACTCATCTGGCCCACGATGACCAATCCACTTTCCAGGAAACTGTTCATGTAGGAATGCTCGGACCCAACACCCATAATGTGGTGGTGCACCATCTTGACGGACTATAGGACTATATGGTGGTATTAAAGAGAAGACACACAAGGGTTAGTTTCACCAGGTATGAAGGAAGCAAACCCTGTTGCGTCCCAGGGCCGCGATATCGCACAGAGAGCGCAAGCAAGGAGTCACAGAACTCTGCCCCAAGACTCAGGGTAAGAGACCCTCTAGACCTCTTGCGCTTGACACCGTTACAGTGGTGTCAGGGAAATAACTAAATTAAAGATTTACCGCACAAGAGTGCATGCAGCGCTGCTCTGGCGGATGCCACTAACCACCCTAACTTGGGCAAGGAAGGCACACTATTTGCGCACGGGACTGCACTGGCGGTCGCTGCTAATAGACGCAGTCTCTTGTGCTAAATGTGTGCGATCGCACTGTAAGGCGCTAGGTAGCTCCATCATTCGCGAGCGAGTTGTTGAACTCTAGGAAGGGGAATGATTAGGAGCTTTCATACATTGACAGTCATACATCCACAAACACATGTAAACAGGTTTACACTAGCGCATGGCTGAGTAGCCATGCGAACCTTTTATGGTAGTAGCGCTCCGGGACCTTCCTGATGGTCCAATAGGAGTTGCAACAGGACCTGAGCATGTGACCCCCGACCTCCAATGGGAGGTCGTCCTGAGGGCATGCTCATTATGGAAAAAGCAGGACTTAGTCCCTGAAACGCCTGCTCGCTGCTGATCAGTGCTGGCTACAAAGGCAGTGCCTGGAAAGGCAGCAGTAACCAAGCGCACAGGATCAGATTGAGCCAGACACTGGGATTGACGTCTCTGCTGAGCAAGCTCCACTGCGGCTGGAGGATAATGGGAGACCGCAGCGGACATGGTTTGAGATTCCCACTGTGCTGCAGCGAGAACTCGACACCTATTATTACCCCCTTCCTTGAACCTCGCTATGCTCAAAGGCTGCAATGAGCAGCAGAGCCCGAATGTGCTCCACAGGATCCCAGGTTCTGCCCTCTGGGCCGTGACCCTTCCAGTCCACCAGATAGTACTTTTTGCCATGTACCACCTTGCACCCCAAGAAAGAATTCACCTCGCAATCATCCGTGGACGAACCCGATGTCCCGGCAGATGACTCGGAAAACCGGGACATGTAAACGGGCTTTAATAGGGACACATGAAAGGTGTCAGTGATACCCAGGCATGGAGGAAGTGCCAGATGGTAGACCACAGGATTAACCTGTTCCAGAACCTTGAAGGGCCCTAAGTAGTGAGGAGCAAACTTAGTGGACTCAACTCGCAGCCTGATATTGCGGGCGGAGAGCCACACTAAGTCGCCAGTAGCAAAGGTCGGAGTGGGGTGCCGATGTGCATTGGCAGAGACCCTCATTCTCTCCTTGGAGGCCTGGATGGCATCCTGTGTGTGGTCCCAGATGTCCCGTGCTTCCCCTGTCCAGTCTGCCACCCTAGAGTCAGCAGAGGACACGGGCATGGGCACAGGAACCCGCGGATGCTGACCGTAATTAAGAAGGAATAGGATCTGCCCAGTGGAATCGGCTACGGCGTTGTTCAAGGCAAACTCCGCCCACGGTAGCAAGGATGCCCAATCATCCTGCCTGGCCGAGACAAAATGTCGTTGGTATGTGACCAGGGTCTGCTTGGCCCCCTCTACCAACCCATTTGACTCGGGATGGTACGCTGAAGAGAGATTCAGCTCATTGCTAAGTAGGCGACAATGCTCTCTCCAGAAACGAGACGCAAACTGGGGACACCGGTTACTGAATCTTGTCAGGCATACCGTGTAAGTGGAAACATGTTTAACAAACAACGCCGCCAAGGCCCGTGCAGAAGGTAACCGTGGGAGAGGCACCAAATGAACCATTTTGGAGAAATGATCGGTAACTACCCAAATAACGGTGCAGCCACGGGACTTGGGTAATCCTACCACAAAGTCCACCCCGACCATCTCCCAGGGCCTATCTGCCTCCGGTGGGGGGTAAAGTAACCCAGCAGGCCGTTGTCGATGAGACCTATTCTTGGCACAAGAGACGCACGCCCGAATATAGTCTCCGACATCACGGGCCATATGCGGCCACCAGTACATCCTCGCCAGAAGCTCTGATGTCCTTTTGATCCCAAAATGTCGACCCAACCTGGACTAGTGAGCCCAAGAGAGAACCTCTGGTCACAAATTAGATGGTACAAAAGTCTTGCCCGGGGGCACAGACTCTAGCGACTCTGGAGTCACAGTTCTCAGACTCTCAGAGGGGACAATTAGCCGAGGCTCCTCCTCCTCTGATGACACCACAGAGCAGGAGAGAGCGTTGGCACGAATGTTCTTCTTCCCAGATAGGAAATGAAGAGTGAAGTGGAACCGGGAAAAGAACAGGGACCATCTAGCCTGGTGAGAATTTAGCCGCTGGGTTGTTTGCAAATACACCAAATTCTTGTGGTCAGTGTAAACTTGGGAGGGAAAGCGAGCCCCCTTCAGAAGGTGTCTCCACTTTGAAAAGGCCAACTTCATTGCTAGCAACTCCCTGTCCCCGATGGAAAATTTCTTTTTCGCCGGAGTGAAGGTCTTGGAGAAAAAGAAACAAGGATGCTTCCGACCCTGAGTGTCCTTTTGAAAGAGGACAGCTCCAGCAAAGATGGATGAAGCATCCACCTCTATAATGAAGGGCTTATCTACATAGGGACGATGCAAAAAGGGAGTGCTAGCAAAATAGGACTTAACAGATAAAAAGGCCTTGAAGACCTCCTCCGACCATAATTTGGGATTTGCACTCTTCTTGGTGAGGGCTACCAAGGGAGCTACCAAAGTTGAGAAGTGGGGAATGAACTGGTGATAATTAATGAACCCCATAAAGCGCTGCACCGCTTTGAAAGAATGAGGTTCCTGCCAGTCCATCACTGTTTGTAACTTGGCAGGATCCATAGCTAATCCGGGCTTAGATGATATAGCCCAGGAAAAGCAAGGACTCCTGCTCAAACACACACTTCTCCAACTTGGCATAGAGGGAGTTTGTCCGTAGGGGGTCGAAGACTCTGCAAACATCTCTCCGGTGGGAATCTATATCTTGAGAGAAGATGACAATATCATCCAGATAGTCTACCACTGAGGTGGAGAGCATATCCCGGAAGATATCATTTACAAAGTCTTGGAAGATGGCTGGGGCATTACAAAGTCCAAAGGGCATCACCAGATATTCATAGTACCCATCGCTGGTATTGAAAGCTGTCTTCCATTTGTCCCCTTCACGGATGCGAATCAGGTTGTAAGCACCCCACAGATCTAGCTTAGTAAATACCCTTGCCCCTCGTAGTCTATCAAAGAGCTCAGATATCAAGGGCAGAGGGTACTTATTCTTAACGATGATGGTGTTAAGACCCCTGTAGTCAATGCATGGATGCAATTCTCCGTTCTTCTTTTGTACAAAGAAGAACCCCGCCCCCGCAGGTGACACTGACTTCCTAATGAATCCTCTTGCAAGATTCTCCTGGATGTATTGTGACATTGCCTCCATCTCTGGGAGAAACGGGATAGACGCGCCCCTGGGGAGGCTCTGCCCCTGGCAAGAGAACAATAGGACAGTTATAGGGGCGGTGAGGCGGAAGAGTCTCTGCAGCTCTCTTGGAGAATACGTCTGCATAAGACCAATAGTGTTTGGGGAGAGAGGTAAGATCTGCGGGTACCTACGTAGTGGCAACCTGAACACACTCCCGCAGACATCTGCCCGCACAAGATTTACTCCATCCCAGAATTCTCCCAGAGGACCACTCTATATGTGGGGAATGGTAACGCAACCAAGGTATCCCTAACAGAATCTTGTCTATTCCCTCAGAAATGACAAGAAGGGAAATTATCTCCTGATGGGTTGGAGACATAGATAACGTAAACGGGATAGTCTGGTGTGTAATCTGTGAGGGCAGTGTCAACCCATTCACCACTCTTACGGTCACTGGTTTGGCTAACATAACCAGGGGTATGGCGTTCTATTGGGCATGAAATTTCCCTCCGCCCCAGAATCCACACAAAGTTCGACCGTAAAAGGGAAGGGCCAAAGGTAATTGTCCCCTTGAAGGACAATTTGGAGGAAAATGCCACTCTGTCTAGTGAACCTCCTCCTACAGTCACTAGACGCGGTCGTTTCCCTGCCGCTGTGGACATTTCTTGGTATAATGTCCTGACTGCTGGCATACATTACAGACCATGGGTATTCCAGCAGCCTGAGACTTAGGACCTGTTCGAAAAACCTCCATGGCCTCAGGGCTTCGACGCCTGAACAGGAGACTCCAAATGCCTGGCGAAGGTAGGTGCCAACCAAAACCTCTGCCTACACTGGGCTCGCTCCAACCCTCACTCATGAAAACGGAGTTCAATGTGAGTGGAAATAGGTATTAGCTCCTCCAGTGTGGAGCGAATCTCCCTAGTGGCCAAGGCATCCTTCACATGGTCAGATAGTACTTTCCAGAACACCGGGATAAGGACTTTATCCAGCCACTCCAGCTCAGATGCCAAAGTCCAGAAGTGGACGGCAAAATGACTGACCATGGACGAACCCTGTATTAATGCCAGCAGTTGGAGCGCCGAATCATGGGTGACATGAGGTCCTAGAAAGACCTGTTTCAGAGAGTCCAGGAACCTTGGAGCACTCTGCACCACATGATCGTCACACTCCCACAGCGGCATTGCCCACTCCAACGCCCTGCCCGACAACAAGGATACTATAAATCTCACCTTCATAAACTTATCAGGTAGCGGGAGATGGGATAAGGTCGGAGCAGAGGTAGCAGTGGACAAACTGGCTGCAGCTACTCTAGCAGCCTGAACAGTGACTGCGGTAACATCCACAGCCGAGGTTGTACTCTCAAGAGCCGCCAACCTACCCTCCAGCTGCTGGATGTACTGGTGTAGACGATGTTCGTCTGCCATTACAAGCCAGACCCTGGCGCTAGTGTAATGTTAGGACTGGTGGGACACACCAAATATTAGAGGCGATATAAGATGCGTTCGCAGTCCGGGGTGCAGAAAAGACACCTGCTGCTCGGTAATGACGGACTATATGGTGGTATTAAGAGAAGACACACAGGTTAGCTTCACCCGGTATGAAGGAAGCAAACCCTGTTGCGTCACAGGGCCACGATACCGCACAGAGAGCGCAAGCAAGGAGTCACAGAACTCTGCCCCAAGACTCAGGGTAAGAGTCCCTTTAGACCTCTTGCACTCGACACCGCTACAGTGATGTCAGGGAAAGAGCTAAATTAAAGATTTACCGCACAAGAGTGCATGCAGCGTGCGCTCTGGCGGATGTCACTAACCACCCTAACTTGGGCAAGGAAGGTGCACTATTTGCGCAGGGTGCCGTACTGGCGGTCGCTGCTAATAGACGCAGTCTCTTGTGCTAAATGTGCGGGATCGCACTGTCAGGCGCTGGGTAGCTCCACCATTCGAGAGCAGTCAACAACTCTAGGAAGGGGAATGATTAGGAGCTTTCATACATTGACAGTCATACATCCACAAACACATGTAAACAGGTTTACACTAGCGCATGGCCGAGCGGCCATGCAAACCTTTCATAGTAGTAGCGCTCCGGGACCTTCCTGATGGTCCAATAGGAGTCGCAACAGGACCTGAGCATGTGACCCCCAACCTCCAATGGGAGGTCGTCCTGAGGGCATGCTCAGTATGGGAAAAGCAGGACTTAGTCCCTTAAACGCTTGTTCGCTGCTGATCAGTGCTGGCTACACATTCAGAGCCTGGAAAGGTAGCAGTAACCAAGCGCACAGTATCAGCTTGAGCCAGATGCTGGGATCGATGTCTCTGCTGAGCAGGCTCCACTGCGGCTGGAGGAGAATGGGAGACTGCAGTGGACATGGTTCGAGATTCCCCCTGTGCAGTGGCGGAAACTCGACACCTAACCCTAATGTGCCACAAACAGGAAGTTGATATCACCAACCATTCCCATTTTACTTAGGTGTATCCATATATATGGCTTCCATACAGTATAATGTACTCCCTATAGTCCTCTATTTGGTATAATGCTCTTCCCATAGTCCTCCATACAGTATAATGCACTAACCATAGTCTTACATATGGTATAATATCCTCCATACAGTATAATGCACTTTCCATAGTCCTCCATTCAGTATAATGCACTCCCCATACTCCTACATACAGTATAATGCACTCCCCTTAATCCTTCATACAGTATAATGCACTACCCATAGTCTTTCATATGGTATAATGCACTCCCTATAGTCCTCCATACAGTATAATGCAATAATGCACTACCCATAGTCTTCCATACAGTATAATGCAAACCATATAGCCTTCCATACAGTATAATGCACTTCCCCATAGTCCTCCATACAATATAATGTCCTCCCTATAGTCCACCATACAGTATAATGCACTCCTCATAGTCCTCCGTACAGTATAATGCACATCCAATAGTCCTCCATATAGTATACTACACTCCCTATAGTCCTTCTTATAGTATAATGCACTCCCCATAGTCCTCCATACAGTATAATGCACTACCCATAGTTCTCCATATAATATAATGCACCCCATAGTCTTCCATACAGTATTCTGGCCACCACTATGTTCTCACCAATTTAAAAATTTAATACTTTCCTCTCTTCCTCGTTCCCCCACTGCTCTGCTCTCGGCATGTAGTGATTTAATCGCGCTTGCTGTGCTTAGCTATCAGACACCGTGGAAGAAAGATGGGGGAGAGAAAGTCAGCTGATGCTCCCTCTTTCATCATTGCTTTTAACAGTATCGGCATCCAGTATGCTGATACAGTTGAACTTGTTATGACGGGTAGGGGGTCTGGTGCTGGCACTGGACTCCCCAGCTCACAGGCATCATAGCGACCACTTGGCCTGCTACCATTGGTGGAATACTTACACTTTTTTGCCTGGCATTAGCCATAATTAATATAGGCACAACAATGTAGCCTTTAACTGTCATATTCAACAAAAAAAAAATGAAGTATCGGGGCATAAAGTCTGAAAGGAACTAGAGCCATACGCTTTTTTATAAGGACACTGTTCTAACACTTGACTAAAAGGGCGCAAAGTAGCAGGTTAGTGGGAAAATGTAAAAAGTTGCAACACATTACAATGTAGGGGAGAACTCAAAAGCAAACTTTCAGCCTATATGCCTTATATTTTTGTATAGTCATAACTGGTCTTTTTTTTGCACCACATTTGTAGGATATTACAAGGTTTGTGTTGGATTTTAGACACAATTTTTGCCTTTGCTCTCAGAGATCCGACTTCCATTCAATCCACTGAGTCTTGGCCGTTGGCCAATGTCGAGCGGCTGCTGTGTAAACACTAGTGAAATTGCTCGGTATTTCATTATTTCCTAAGCTCTCGCACAAGCAGGAAACGCCAGAATAGTCATAATATTCAGAAATATCCAAGGGGATGGTAAAAAATAGAAAAAGAAAGCGGCAGCAGAGGGAACGGATTTTTACAAGCCGCGCTGCTATTTACCTGTTGGTGTTGCTAGATGTGCACCTTCTAAAGGCGGAGGAAATGTAAATGACCCAGACTGAACTGTTTTCTGTTAATACAGGCACACGGAACAAGACACGTTTAATGGGCTCTCTTTTTTATTATACTATGCTGAATAATTAAGTTTGAGGCAAAGTGTCATATGGATTTATCTTTTAATTAAAAAAAGCATGGTTCACGCATATTTGAGTGCTAGTCCAAATAAAGGCAATATCGAAATTTATGCTTGTTTATCTAGGTGTTAATTACCTAGAGATTGTTCTGGATTATTCTTTTTATAAAGTGTCATAGGCTCGTGTCACTGATAATAAAGTTTAACAGTGGAACCTTATCAATTTGCTAAGTATAGTTCAAGTGTGACCAACCGAATGAAAAAAGATCTTTGCATAATGGTATGGAGCCGACTCGCTCTGTGCAAGGAAACACGGCCGCGCCGAAAAAGCAATCTTTCTCAGATTGTTAGCCATAAGTAAATGCATAGTGCATTATATTTCATGCTGCACAGTCTGCATACACATTGTTATTTACACAGCAGAAGCTGCTGGGGTATAGGCACACAATGGATTTTGCGGGGCTCTATGTATGTGACAAGGTTCATGTTCCAAAAGGAGGCAAAAGAAGCCGTAACTCATAAGACTATACTGCATCCATTTGCCTTCAAGTGGTTATCCCATCTTGGCAGCTTATTGAATATCAATGGGATACATCAAAGTCTGATAGATGGAGGTCCCATCATCTCCCATGTCAATATTGATGGAGTGCTGGCTGCAGATGGATGGCTCCCTCCATTCATTTCTATGCATTTTCCTATCAATATGCAGCTATGGTGTCATTTGGAGTAAAATAATGGCATGACCATACTTGCCAAAACTTCCGGGAAAAAGAGGAGGCTTCCCAGACTCCTGGAGAAGTAAGCAAATCTTCAAGGTACAATTTAAAGCACCCAAGAACAACCCAAAGACTGTACTTAATGGCAAGTTACTCCATCACTGGACAGAGCGTCGGAAATCCAATTCAGCTTGACACAGGGATGAAATTGAGGACATTGCCTCCGACAAGATTGGAGCAAGCAGTGAAAATTTGGACATCTGCTTTGGGCCCTTCAGACAACCTTTTTCAGAAACCATCAACCGTCAATCTTGCCACCCAAATCCAAAAAGGTTAAGGTTGCATTGTAGTACAATGGTGTTTTTGTGGTTGGTCAAAAAAGAAGAGGCAATAGAAAATGGTACACCTGGAGATGCAAAAGTAACATAGTTCACCATAGGTGATCACATTTTTGGATTAAGTGATAGTCATTATGTAAATTTAAAGAAAAATATTTTAGCACAAGTACAAGATCTCCGTAATACAAAGTGAATTCCGACTCGAAACATACAAAAGCGATGTACAGACTCTACAACTTCACCATGACATAATGGTTAAATGTATTAAGTAGTGAATGGTAGCTAAGGTGGGGAGAAGGATGTTGGCTTCCAAGACAAGTATCTGGTGCGTGGTGCCAACAAGCTACTCTTGGGAAGATATAAGCACATCAAACTACAACAAATTAAATTAATTCCAAATTCCCTGTACACTTTGGGTTCAATTGGCAAAAAATCCAGAAATCACAACATTTTGGGGAATTGGTATGTACAAATCTAGCACAATGATGACAAGGCAGAAGCCCTTTTACTGGATTCTTTTGAGAACTAGAAAGATGTTACAGTAAAATGATAAAAAAAACAAACAAATCACATACTCACTAGTGATGAGTGAGTATGCTCATTACTCGAGATTTCCCGAGCATGCTCGGGTGGTCTCCGAGTATTATGGGTGTGCTCGGAGATTTAGTTTTCATCACCACAGTTGCATGATTTGCGGCTGCTAGACAACCTGAATACATGTGGGGATTTCCTTACAAACAGGCGACCCCCACATGTATTCAGTGTTGTGAATTAGACTTTTTTGGCTCCCTCTAGTGGTTACTAGTGATATGACTCTGGGATTTCCTTCCCTCTGTTTGCACCCAGCTGGGTCGTTACTTCAGGGGTGTTGTTATATAAACCTCCTGGAACCTTAGTCCAGTGCCTGGCATCGGTGTTATCAGACACATTCTGTTTGCTCCTGTTTGCTGGTCCTGGTTCGTGCTAAATTAAGCTAAGTCTTGCTTCTTTGTTTTTTGGGTTATTTGTTTGCTATCATTTTTGTCCAGCTAGTACTATATGTGATTCCTGACCTTGCTGGAAGCTCTAGGGGGCTGGTGTTCTCCCCCCGGGCCGTTAGACGGTTCGGGGGTTCTTGAATTTCCAGTGTGGATATTTTTGATAGGATTTTTTGCTGACCATATAAGTTATCTTTCTATATTCTGCTATTAGCTAGTGGGCCTCTCTTTGCTATATTCCTAGCTCATTCTTATGTTTGTCTTTTCCTCTTACCTCACCGTTATTATTTGTGGGGGGCTTCTATCCAACTTTTTGGGGTATTTCCTCTGGAGGCAAGAAAGGTCTTTCTTTTCCCTTCTAGGGGTAGTTAGCTCTCCGGCTGGCGCGAGACGTCTAGGATCTACGTAGGAACGTTCCCCGGCTGCTGGTATTCGTGGTGCTAGGATTAGTTATATGGTCAGCCCAGTTACTACTGCCCTATGAGCTGGTTTTCTGTATTTACTGACTTAGCATTATTCCTGAGATCCTCTGCCATTGGGGTCATAACAGTATGCCAGGCCCATATTGAATGTTTAAAGCATTGCAGAAGTGGGATAATAAGAAAGGAAATTCTGAGTTTTTTTTTTTTTCCTTCCTTCTCTTCCTCCCCTTTACCTTTGAGTGGCGTGTGCTTGCTGCAGACATGAATGTGCAGACCTTGATTACAAGTGTTGACCAGCTGGCAGCTCGTGTGCAGGGTATACAAGATTTTGTTACCAGTAGTCCTATGTCTGAACCTAAAATACCTATTCCGGAATTGTTTTCTGGAGATCGATTTAGGTTTAGGAATTTCAAGAATAATTGTAAATTGTTTCTTTCTCTGAGACCCCATTCATCTGGAGATTCTGCTCAGCAAGTTAAAATTGTTATTTCTTTTTTACGGGGCGACCCTCAGGATTGGGCTTTCTCGCTAGCGCCAGGAGATCCGGCATTGGCGAATATTGATGCGTTTTTTCTGGCGCTCGGATTGCTTTACGAGGAACCCAATCTTGAAATTCAGGCAGAAAAAGCCTTGCTGGCTATTTCTCAGGGTCAGGATGAAGCTGAAGTGTATTGCCAAAAATTTCGGAAATGGTCCGTGCTTACTCAGTGTAATGAGTGTGCTCTGGCCGCAAATTTCAGAAATGGCCTTTCTGAAGCCATTAAGAATGTGATGGTGGGTTTCCCCATTCCTACAAGTCTGAATGATTCTATGGTGCTTGCTATTCAAATTGACCGGCGTTTGCGGGAGCGCAAAACCGCTAATCCTCTGGTGGTGTTGTCTGAACAAACACCTGATTTAATGCAATGTGATAGAATTCAGACTAGAAATGAACGGAAAAATCATAGACGTCAGAATGGGTTGTGTTTTTACTGTGGTGATTCTACACATGTTATATCTGCATGCTCTAAACGCCTAACAAGGGTTGTTAGTCCTGTCGCCATTGGTAATTTGCAACCTAAATTTATTTTGTCTGTGACTTTAATTTGCTCTTTGTCTTCTTACCCTGTTATGGCGTTTGTGGATTCATCAAATCTGTCATTTGCCAAGCGCTGTGGTTTTGTTCTTGAACCGTTAGTAAATCCTATTCCTCTTAGAGGTATTGATGCTACGCCATTGGCGGAAAATAAACCGCAGTTTTGGACGCAGGTGACCATGTGCATGACTCCTGAACATCAGGAGGTGATTCGTTTTCTTGTTCTGCATAAAATGCATGATTTGGTCGTTTTGGGTCTGCCATGGTTACAGACCCACAATCCAGTCCTGGATTGGAAGGCAATGTCTGTGTCAAGTTGGGGCTGTCAGGGAATTCATGGTGATTCCCCGCCGGTGTCTATTGCTTCCTCTACTCCTTCGGAAGTTCCTGAGTATTTGTCTGATTATCAGGATGTATTCAGCGAGTCCAGATCCAGTGCTCTGCCTCCTCATAGGGACTGTGACTGCGCCATAGATTTGATTCCAGGTAGTAAATTTCCTAAGGGAAGATTATTTAATCTGTCAGTACCTGAGCATGCCGCAATGCGTTCATATATCAAGGAGTCTCTGGAGAAGGGGCATATCTGTCCATCCTCTTCCCCTCTTGGTGCGGGATTCTTTTTTGTGGCTAAGAAGGACGGATCTTTGAGACCTTGTATTGACTATCGGCTACTGAATAAAATCACTGTAAAATTTCAGTATCCTTTGCCTCTCTTGTCGGACTTGTTTGCCTGGATTAAGGGTGCCAAGTGGTTCACCAAGATAGATCTTCGTGGTGCATACAACCTTGTGCGCATTAAGCAAGGTGATGAATGGAAGACTGCATTTAATACGCCCGAAGGTCATTTTGAGTACTTGGTGATGCCTTTTGGGCTTTCTAATGCTCCCTCAGTATTTCAGTCCTTTATGCATGATATTTTCCGGAAGTATCTGGATAAATTTATGATTGTTTATCTGGACGATATTCTGGTTTTCTCTGAAGATTGGGACTCACATGTGGAGCAGGTCAGGATGGTGTTTCAGGTTTTGCGTGAGAATGCCTTGTTTGTTAAAGGCTCAAAGTGTCTCTTTGGAGTACAGAAAGTTCCCTTTTTGGGGTTTATTTTTTCCCCTTCTGCTGTGGAGATGGACCCAGTCAAGGTCCGAGCTATTCATGAGTGGACTCAACCCACGTCAGTTAAGAGTCTTCAGAAGTTCTTGGGTTTTGCTAACTTCTACCGTCGTTTTATCGCTAATTTTTCTAGCGTTGTTAAACCTTTGACGGATATGACCAAGAAAGGTTCTGATGTTGCTAACTGGGCTCCTGCAGCCGTGGAGGCGTTCCAGGAGTTGAAGCGCCGGTTTACTTCGGCGCCTGTTTTGTGCCAGCCTGATGTCTCACTTCCCTTTCAGGTCGAGGTGGATGCTTCTGAGATTGGGGCAGGGGCCGTTTTGTCACAGAGAGGCCCTGGTTGCTCGGTAATGAGACCATGTGCTTTCTTCTCTAGGAAGTTTTCGCCTGCTGAGCGGAATTATGATGTGGGCAATCGGGAATTACTGGCCATGAAGTGGGCATTTGAGGAGTGGCGTCATTGGCTCGAGGGTGCTAAGCACACGGGTGGTCTTGACTGATCACAAAAATTTGATGTATCTCGAGTCTGCTAAACGTTTGAATCCTAGACAGGCCCGCTGGTCATTGTTTTTCTCCCGTTTTGACTTTGTGGTCTCGTATTTACCAGGTTCAAAGAATGTGAAAGCTGATGCTCTTTCAAGGAGCTTTGTGCCTGACTCTCCTGGAGTCACAGAACCTGTTGGTATTCTTAAAGAAGGAGTTATTTTGCCAGCCATTTCTCCTGATTTGCGACGTGTGTTGCAGAGATTTCAAGCTGGTAGACCTGACTCTTGTCCACCTGACAGACTGTTTGTTCCTGATAAGTGGACCAGCAGAGTCATTTCCGAGGTTCATTCCTCGGTGTTGGCAGGTCATCCGGGAATTTTTGGCACCAGAGATCTGGTGGCTAGGTCATTTTGGTGGCCTTCCTTGTCACGGGATGTACGGTCATTTGTGCAGTCCTGTGGGACTTGTGCTCGAGCTAAGCCTTGCTGTTCCCGTGCCAGCGGGTTGCTCTTGCCCTTGCCTGTCCCGAAGAGGCCTTGGACACATATTTCCATGGATTTCATTTCTGATCTTCCGGTGTCTCGGGGTATGTCTGTCATCTGGGTGGTATGTGATCGCTTTTCAAAAATGGTCCATTTGGTGCCTTTGCCTAAGCTGCCTTCCTCTTCCGATCTGGTTCCTGTGTTCCTTCAGAATGTGGTTCGTTTACACGGCATTCCTGAGAATATTGTGTCTGACAGAGGATCCCAGTTTGTTTCCTGGTTCTGGCGATCCTTTTGTGCTAGGATGGGCATTGATTTATCGTTCTCGTCTGCCTTTCATCCTCAGACTAATGGACAAACTGAGCGAACTAATCAGACTCTGGAAGCTTACTTGAGGTGTTTTGTTTCGGCAGATCAGGATGATTGGGTGACCTTCTTGCCGTTGGCTGAGTTTGCCCTAAATAATCGGGCTAGTTCCGCTACTTTGGTTTCGCCATTTTTCTGCAACTCTGGTTTCCATCCTCGTTTTTCCTCGGGACATGTGGAGCCTTCTGACTGTCCTGGAGTAGATTCTGTGGTGGATAGGTTGCAGCAGATCTGGAATCATGTGGTGGACAACTTGAAGTTGTCACAGGAGAAGGCTCAGCGTTTTGCCAACCGCCGCCGCGGTGTGGGTCCCCGACTTCGTGTTGGGGATTTGGTGTGGCTGTCTTCTCGATTTGTTCCTATGAAGGTCTCCTCTCCTAAATTTAAGCCTCGCTTCATCGGTCCTTACAAGATATTGGAAATCCTTAATCCTGTGTCCTTTCGCTTGGATCTTCCGGTTTCGTTTGCCATTCACAACGTGTTCCATAGGTCTTTGTTACGACGCTACGTTGTGCCTGTGGTTCCTTCTGCTGAGCCTCCTGCTCCGGTGTTGGTTGAGGGCGAGTTGGAGTACGTTGTGGAGAAGATCTTGGATTCTCGTCTCTCCAGGCGGAGGCTTCAGTATTTGGTCAAGTGGAAGGGTTATGGTCAGGAGGATAATTCCTGGGTGGTTGCCTCTGATGTGCATGCGGCCGATTTGGTTCGTGCCTTTCACGCTGCTCATCCTGATCGCCCTGGTGGTCTTGTTGAGGGTTCAGTGACCACTCCTTAAGGGGGGGGTACTGTTGTGAATTAGACTTTTTTGGCTCCCTCTAGTGGTTACTAGTGATATGACTCTGGGATTTCCTTCCCTCTGTTTGCACCCAGCTGGGTCGTTACTTCAGGGGTGTTGTTATATAAACCTCCTGGAACCTTAGTCCAGTGCCTGGCATCGGTGTTATCAGACACATTCTGTTTGCTCCTGTTTGCTGGTCCTGGTTCGTGCTAAATTAAGCTAAGTCTTGCTTCTTTGTTTTTTGGGTTATTTGTTTGCTATCATTTTTGTCCAGCTAGTACTATATGTGATTCCTGACCTTGCTGGAAGCTCTAGGGGGCTGGTGTTCTCCCCCCGGGCCGTTAGACGGTTCGGGGGTTCTTGAATTTCCAGTGTGGATATTTTTGATAGGATTTTTTGCTGACCATATAAGTTATCTTTCTATATTCTGCTATTAGCTAGTGGGCCTCTCTTTGCTATATTCCTAGCTCATTCTTATGTTTGTCTTTTCCTCTTACCTCACCGTTATTATTTGTGGGGGGCTTCTATCCAACTTTTTGGGGTATTTCCTCTGGAGGCAAGAAAGGTCTTTCTTTTCCCTTCTAGGGGTAGTTAGCTCTCCGGCTGGCGCGAGACGTCTAGGATCTACGTAGGAACGTTCCCCGGCTGCTGGTATTTGTGGTGCTAGGATTAGTTATATGGTCAGCCCAGTTACCACTGCCCTATGAGCTGGTTTTCTGTATTTACTGACTTAGCATTATTCCTGAGACCCTCTGCCATTGGGGTCATAACAATTCAGGCTGTCTAGCAGCTGCAAATAATGCAGCTGCGGCGACAAAAACTAAATCTCCGAGCACACCCAAAATACTCAGAGACCACCTGAGCATCCTCGGATATCTCAAGTAATGAGCATACTTACTCGCTCATCACTAATACCCACCTGTCGTCGGCCTTCACTTGCTCACTTGACTCCTTAGGCTGGCTCCACTGCAGTTTTCTGGGCCTTTACATGTTCTGATGTGCATCACCCCCTATGGGATCACATAGACCTCATCAACAAGGGAACCAAACATCCGAATGGGGGATTGGGGAGAGGCAGCCTTAGGAGTCAGGTGATGGTCTAGCAGATGTGAGTATAGTAGAGATCATTAATAGAATGGTAAAAAATGACCAATCCCTTAAACCATCTCTTGAGTGGGAACATTTCATGCATAAAAGCATGACTTCTTTACAAATTGTAAATGAAAAAAGAGCTAACACTATTTTGGCCCCTTTTTTCTATGACCACCCGCTGTGAACAGGTAATTAAAGTAGGCTCTCTGATGGAGAGCAGGAAGCCACAGACTGTATGGTGATACTTTTCTTTCCTGTGTAAATAACTCTTCCCTTTTATTTTAAAGAACTACAAGCAGATGGGACAGTGCCAAATTCCAGATCTAAATACTGTTGTTGTTTTTTGTGACCGGTATAGTTTACTATAGATATGGTCATTAATGATTGACAATCTCCTTCCATCACGATAATAATTTGCCGCCGATATGTATTAGAATTTATTTTTTTGGGACCTCAATAAGGGACTTTATTGCAAGTTATGGATGGTTATAGGTGCAAGCACATAAGGAGGAAACATTTCCTTTTTACCTTCTAGTGTCAATCAATTGCTTAAATAGAAACATATTTTAGTGCCGTGATGTTTATGACCGAGAGGTAAACTTTAACAGCATAAAAGAAGTTTGAGGATTTAATAGTTATAACCGGCTTCAGTTTTTATCAAAATAATCACTTTTTTTGTTAATTACACATTCCATTGAGTCACTTTTTTGATTGGCTTGTTACCACTTTTATTCTCATCATTTCGTTCTGATAAATTTTTTAGCATGGGAATTAAAAAAGAAATCTCCTACTTTAAAATTTATGGCTGGAGTATAAAAATGATGACTTGGCTATACATTTTGTTTAATGGGTAATATGCATATAATAGGCATTGTAGTGTAACCATGCATAGAAAAGGAAAAAAAAAATAAAGATTCAGGCTGAAGAGGTTTTGATAATTTTTTTTTTTAAATATCTCACATTCATTACAGTGTATTTACTACTAGGCTCCGGGCAAGAAAAAGGAACTACAAAAGACAGATCTATTGCCCTGAGGTAGGAGTCTATAAAGGGCATATTCCAACATCATGACTCAATATACAGCACATACAGAAGACTGCAAGATCCGCAGTATGGGGGAAACCTTCTCAGAAGTGGGTCCCACCATTTCAGTTATACCCATTGCTAGCAGAAGCAAATACCAAGGCATCCAACCACCAAGGGTCATACGACGCCACCTTTCAAATTAATTCCCTATATTGCTTACTAGCTGCAAAACCAGAACAAAAGTGACTATTTGGAAATTAAAGGGATTGTGTCATTAGAAAATGACATATTGTATAAATCAATTCGTTTTTTCATGTGGCAGGTTTTTTATTTTTATTTATAACCACAAACTATATTAAAGATAAATAGGAATCTTGCAATTTTAACACTCACCAATTCAACTTTTTCGACTGTTTCAGAAAATTCACATGTACATTAGCAGCAATGATTTATGTTTTGTATTGAAGCATCTAATGAGAGTGTGCAAAGGTCATTGTGAAGGGAGGTGGAGGAGGTGAGCTTTGATCTAGTCTATTGCCATTGATGGCTCCTGGGTCATAAGCTGTGTTACAGAGGTGATATCAGTCCTTGTATTCTTGTCTCTGATGATAAGGAGACTACTGAAAACTCTTCTGGAAAGGACATTACCTTTAACCCCTTAATGACCTTGGACGGATCCATGCAATAAGCATTTACCGACCTTGGACGTATGGACACGTCCATGCAATTTTGCACACACGAGAGCTCTGTTCACGCGATCGTTGCCGAAAGTTCAGGGATTCTCACAATTGACATCCAACACTCACTGTTTAACCCCTAAATACTCTGATCGATATTGATCGTAGCATTTAGAAGGCTGGCAGAGGGAAGGCTGCCTTCTAAATGCTTCGATCAGAGTATTAGGGGGTTAAACAGTGGCCCAATCGCTCCCATGGTGACCCTATGTCGTCAGGTCAGGCTCTAGCATTTAGATCATGTACAGTGCATGATCTAACTAACTTGTATCAGTGCGGCACTGACAGTTACAAAGCATAGCAATGCTCCTACATTGCTATGCTTTGTAACTGATCAGAGTGCTGAAAGTCCCATAGTGGGACTAAGTAAAAAAGGAATAAAAAGTTGCAAAAATAAATATAAATATAAAAAAAAATCAAATTAAATTTTAAAAATAATTTAAAACGTTACATAAATCTGGTATCTAGACAAATCATATAATTTATTAAATGTTCTCCGAAAAAAAAAAATGGATGATGCAGTTCATAACATATCCCGCACACGATAGTCAAGCATTCTAAATGATCAAGGTATATAGTTCGACGTTTCGGCTGATTTAAGTCTTTATCAAGAAATACCTATAGAGAGAGTTGCCGGGTGAACCGAGTCCATGGACTCGGTTCACCCGGCAACTCTCTCTATAGGTATTTCTTGATAAAGGCTTAAATCATCCGAAACGTCGAACTATATACCTTGTTCATGTATAATGCTTACCGTAAATATCGTGTGCAGGATATGTTATGAACTGCATCATCCATTTTTTTTTTTGCAAAACATATAATAAATTATATCATTTGTCTGGAACTTTTAGTGTGCCGGAGTTATCTTTTGAAATTTATTGACTAATTTTCTCCTGAGCACCTCTCTTTTACAGTGAGCACCCCTTATACCCTTTAATTTTTAATCATATATCTGGTATCGCCGTAATCACACCGACCCAAAGAATAAAGTGGTCTAATCATGTATACTGCATGAGAAAATACGCAAAAAAAAAAATTCTTCAACTGCTGTTGATTTATTCATTCTGCCTCCCAAAGATTGTAGTAAGGCTCAGCTCACATTTTATCCTGCACTCGTCGCTGAGCACTTGCACTGGGGTTTGTGTGTAAATTTCTGAAATATGTGATTCAGACAGAACTGCGTTATAAACTGTAGTGAAATACTTGGGGGTTCAAAGCTCTCAAAACACATCTAGATAAGTTCCTTAGGGGGTCTACTTTCCAAAATGGTGTCACTTGTGGGGTTTTTTAATGTTTAGGCACATCAGGGGCTCTCCAAACGCAACATGGCATCCCATCTTAATTCCAGTCAATTTTGCATTGAAAAGTAAAATAGCGCTCCTTCCCTTCCGAGCTCTGCTATGCGCCCAATCAGTGGTTTACCCCCACATATGGGGTATCGTCGTACTCAGGACAAATTGCACAACAACTTTTGTGGTCTAATTTCTTCTCTTACCCTTGGGGAAATAAAAAAATGGGGGCGAAAAGATCATTTTTGTGAAAAAATATGATTTTTTATTTTTACGGCTCTGCATTATAAACTTCTGTGAGCACTTGTTGGGTCAAAGTGCTCACCACACATCTAGATAAGTTCCTTAAGGGGTCTACTTTCCAAAATGGTGTCACTTGTGGGGGGTTTCAATGTTTAGGCACATCAGGGGCTCTCCAAACGCAACATGGCGTCCCATCTCAATTCCAGTCAATTTTGCATTGAAAAGTCAAATGGCGCTCCTTCCCTTCCGAGCTCTGCCCTGCGCCCAAACAATGGTTTACACCCACATATGGGGTATCAGCGTACTCAGGACAAATTGCACAACAATTTTTGGTGTCCAATTTCTTCTCTTACCCTTGGGAAAATAAAAAATTGGGGCGAAAAGATCATTTTTGTGAAAAAATATGATTTTTTATTTTTACGGCTCTGCATTATAAACTTCTGTGAAGCACTTGTTGGGTCAAAGTGCTCAACACACATCTAGATAAGTTCCTTAAGGGGTCTACTTTCCAAAATGGTGTCACTTGTGGGGGGTTTCAATGTTTAGGCACATCAGGGGCTCTCCAAATGCAACATGGCGTCCCATCTCAATTCCGGTCAATTTTGCATTGAAAAGTCAAATGGCGCTCCTTTCCTTCCGAGCTCTGCCATGCGCCCAAACAGTGGTTTACCCCCACATATGGGGTATCAGCGTACTCAGGACAAATTGTACAACAAATTTTGGGGTCTATTTTCTCCTGTTACCCTTGGTAAAATAAAACAAATTGGAGCTGAAATAATTTTTTTTGTGAAAAAAAGTTAAATGTTCATTTTTATTTAAACATTCCAAAAATTTCTGTGAAACACCTGAAGGGTTAATAAACTTCTTGAAAGTGGTTTTGATTACCTTGAGGGGTGCAGTTTTTAGAATGGTGTCACACTTGGGTATTTTCTATCATATAGACCCCTCAAAATGACTTCAAATGAGATGTGGTCCCTAAAAAAAAATGGTGTTGTAAAAATGAGAAATTGCTGGTCAACTTTTAACCCTTATAACTCCGTCACAAAAAAAAAATTTGGTTCCAAAATTGTGCTGATGTAAAGTAGACATGTGGGAAATGTTACTTATTAAGTATTTTGCATGACATATGTCTGTGATTTAAGGGCATAAAAATTCAAAGTTGGAAAATTGCGAAATTTTCAAAATTTTCGCCAAATATTCGTTTTTTTCACAAATAAACGCAAATTATATCGAATAAATTTTATCACTGTCATGAAGTACAATATGTCACGAGAAAACATTGTCAGAATCGCCAAGATCCGTTGAAGCGTTCCAGAGTTATAACCTCATAAAGGGACAGTGGTCAGAATTGTAAAAATTGGCCTGGTCATTAACGTGCAAACCACCCTTGGGGGTGAAGGGGTTAAAGGAATGTGTCACATACATTTTTTAAAATGACTAATAACACCACATACAAGGGACAAATACAGGGTGGGCCATGTATATGGATACACCTAAATCAAATGGGAATGGTTGTGATATCAACTTCCTTTTTGTGGAACATTAGTGTTACGGAACCCTCCAGCACCCAGAATATGGTGTGCAGTTATAGGTATGTATAATAGGTTTCATGCGAGATGCATGTCCCTAATGCATCAGCCCACAGGCTGCGCCCCTGGGCAGAGGGGATAAGATATCCCCCTTCTGACCTCCCCCACCTTTGTAATTCCCACAGTAAATATCGGCAGGCTCCGGCCACCTGCGGCTATTGTAATGTATGTCTGGCCTGCCGCTTTTCAATTGGCCCACCCTCTGTATCTGTGTGATATATTCTGTGTCCTGTGAGTAAAGTGTTGTCACACTGGAAATACGTGGAGAAGCAGTGATCTTTTATATGCGCCCATGTAACCAGGCAATTCCAGCCAGCGTCCTTCATTCAGACTCCAGCCAAAGCAGAGTGAACCTCCTGAAACACGGGGTGGTACTGAAAGAGGTACCCCAGCATGGTAGACCCCATTACAATTAGTATATGGGAGGCCGAAAACTTTTCAAGATGAGTGGTTACCATGGTGGCCATTTTGAAGTCGGCCATTTTGGATCCAACTCTATTTTTTCCAATGGGTAATACTAATGTGCCACAAACAGGAAGTTGATATCACCAACCATTCCCATTTTATTTAGGTGTATCCATATACCTGGCCCACCCTGTATATTACCATCACATAGTGACGAATTCTACAAAACTGATCATTAATAAAAAAAAAACCAACACAATACTAATATTACCATAAGTGCCATTATACACAGGAACTCTGTCTATAGTGTCAGTGTACAGATAATATAGTGATTACCAGTGACATTACACACAGGAGATCTGTATATAGTGTACAGGTAATATAGAGATCACCAGTGACTTTATATACAGGAGCTCTGTATTATTATTTTTTTATTTATTTATTTATATGTATATGGGTGTATTGTGTACAGGTATCACATTGCCTCACCAGTGACAACTCTATTTGAAGTTCTTCATCTTTTCTCCTTCATCCAGCACAGAACGCCAATCACGTCTTCGAGCCAGGACTCATATGTACATAAAATAACACACAATTATCTAGAGCACCGCTTCCAGAGCACATTCCCCAACTTCTACACTTTGCAGGTGAATACAGGCGTGAACACACCATTAATATATAATTATTTATTATGCAACCCACCATTCCAAATATAAATTGTAATCCACCACTCTGCCCTGAAAAGGGGGCCTGGGCTGGGTCCAAGCCCCCGCTTTTAACCCTTTTAACTTCCTAACAAAAAAATGATGTTTAAAAAATTGCGCTGATGTAAAGTAGACATGTGGGAAATAGTATCTAAGCCACTACGTGAATACAGTTCACACCTCCACCAAAGGGACTCCAGATAACTAAGAACATCATTCCCACTGCAACTCAACTCAACTCGGCTTTATTGGCAGGACCAAAATACATTTAGTGTTGCCAAAGCAAGGAAGGTAAATGTGACAGGGGAGTGGATCAGGGATTATGGGAATGGGGTGTTGGGGGCACAATTTGGGAAGTAATAGTCCATTTGGGTGTTTTAAGTTCCTCTCAGCTTATGACATATGGTGACGTATTGGGAGGTAATCTCCAGTGTTGATTCTTCTTCCCCCAGTAGGATGCAGAGTTTCCTCTCCTCGTCCATGGATGGGAAGTCCACGTTGTGAGGGGAAAGTCTCTGGAAGTGGGAGGTCCTCACTGCTGAGTATTTGTTGCAGTGAAGCAGGAAGTGCGCCTCATCCTCCAGTGCCCCATGCTGGCACAGTCTGTTCTCCCGTGGCTTGTATGTCTGTCGGTGCTGCCCTGTTTCCACCTCTAGACTGTGGGCACTCAGTCTCCATTTGTAAGAAAATGCCTAATTTGATTTCCTTGTCTTATCTTTAGGAGGCATCACCCCTCCCACCTCATGAACAAATGTCCTACTGTAGTATTCCTTAAATGTTGTGCCTTTTTCTTATTAATGATGATAATGTGTGCAAACTGTAAAGCGCTGCGGAATATGTTAGCGCTATATAAAAAGATTCTTATTATTAAAATGCACAATTTCAAGTAGAATTGCTTTTTTTTGTCTTTCAAGCAGTTTTCCTTCCAGATAAAAACCACAGCAAAATGGCTTGAGTGTGGATTTTGCCACCAATTTTGTTGTAAATGTGATCTTGTACATGGCTAAGGGTGAAGTCTGGAACAAATTCTGCACAAAGAATTGACATGCTGAGGATTTAAAACTTGCAGCCCAGATCAATTCTTATGTATATAAGAAAGCTGCGAGACTTTTTTTTTTATCATGCTATGACTATCCATCCTGCTTAGTCCCTTGGCACTGACTCTTGATACGAGTGGTTCCTTATCAGAATTCTTCCAGCACTACAGGTGCTTGAACCTTCTCGCCCTCACTTTCCAGCATGCATTGTGCTTCTATTGTCCATCAATTTCCCTACTTCTTTGTCTTGACAGACAGGAAAGAAAAAGACTCACTACCGCTTCCTATAGAGAGACAAAGGCCCTCCTCCTGTTCCTGAAGTCCGTTTCAGGATCTCTGCTACTAATGATAGATTACATCTGATAAGGGGTGTCAAAAACCAGTTATACAGAAGGAAGACAGTTAGTGGGTGACACTTTTAATGGATTTTGGGGGGGGGTTAATGAGACAGATAGAAACTGCACTGTTGATTTAGAGTCATCCAGTAGCTATAGGGGTTAAATGGTTATAGCAGACAGGGAGTGGTTAGCTCAGGGCCAAGGCATACTGGGAAAGTTGTCATCGTGTCCTGGACATCAAAGAGTAAGGGGTATGCTACAGAGTGTCCAGTCAAACTGAAATTAGATAAGCTATATAGACCAGCTCTTCCTGGGAAGCAATTGCTATAATCATAGAAGCAGTCAGGACATCCAGGAGAATCTACCTCAAGATAGAAGTAAGAGCTACAGCACTGAACTCATCCCCCCCCCCACCTCACTGCATGAGCAAGGTACAGTTCTGCTTAGGTTAAGACTCTTGTGAAGAGAAGTTATCTGTGAAGAAACTTTCACATATTTTGATGAAGCATTGCATGAAGAGAAGTCTTTCTGTGTGATGAAAAGAAGCTTGAATAAAACCTCTATGATCAACTTCAGCTCAGAACTGTGTCATGTGCCTGTAAACCGCTACTTCTCCTCTACTGTGAAGAATTATGGTCATCCTGAGTTAGATTTCCCCAGGATTAAAAAAAAAATAACTTGTTTCCTTTGTATCGCATTCATATACTGAGTGGCGTGCATGCAACATTAAGACAACATCACTCAAAACTTAAGTGATTTGCAAATTGTCTAGATGTAGAAGTCTGAAAGTAGTGGTACCGATTGTACTGTATCATCCAACATACACCACTCAATAATATTTTCATGGCGAAGAAAACTTTTGAAGCATCAGTCCGGAAATCACTTTCCTCCAGACGTTCTCAGATGTCAGGCAGTTCATGAATGGTGACAGCAGTGTGATGGCTCTGCTGGTCAGCGATACATGCCATAATCAATTATCAAGCGCAGTTCACAAAGGTCAGGACATTTTCGGCAGCGTTTAGCCGAGTGTAGAATGTAGGTGCCAGTCGAAGATGTGTGATAATTTCCACAGAGACGCAGGTAGTGTGCTTATAGAATCCTCAGATCGCCGCTGTTATCCCTCAATCTCAGAACATGAGAATGAATCCTGACATAAGCCGAGCTCTCGGACCACCACGTGTCACTAGTGTGGACCCCGCTGTGTCCTCATGGTAGATAATATGTATATTATTCACAGCTGTATACATACTGAATATAAAGTTGTGACGGCAATAATCCATATATGATGTACCCCAATATCATAACCCTGACCCAATCACATGCAGCCCTGTCCTCACTAACATCATCACGTGAGAGAACACACCAATTATTCCATGAAGGGTTTAAAGACTTCTCCTGAAATACTCTGTGCTGCTGAGAACCCTGCTGCTTCTATAGCCTGTTATCCCTCACTTATCTCTATTCTCCTCTCACATCTTGATTCTGCCCTGTCCCGGCCCCACAAATATATGGAGCCTTCAATACCATAAGCCCATGAATGGACAGATCAGTGTTAAGTCAGCACAGTTTTCTCCTGAAATACTCTGTGCTGCTAGAGTAACTTTTTTTTTTAAATTATTATTATTTTCCAACTCTTACTCTGTGACAAGCAGCCAAATCCTTAATAACATCATACATGACAGTGCAAATCAATGCCATTCATTACATTAGTACTCTACTCTCCTGAAATACTCTATGTGCTGATGAAGAAACTATTCTTAACCATGTAATTCTCAGTACTTGGAAGGCGGTATTTGTATATTAAAAAAACACATTATGTTTGCTGCAAGTAAACCAGATGATGATGGGGTAGGTATACTTGGAAATGTGTTACCCTAACCTTAGTGGTAGTACTTCAGGTCTCCTAGGGAAATACTGCCTTTAAAAATGTACCTGAAACACTGCATATTGGAAAGCTCTAGAAAATTGTAATATATATATATATATATATATATATATATATATATATATATATATATATACATATATATATACACGGTATATATATTTTCTATATATACACACACACACACGCGACAATGAAAAAAATACACACATTTGCTATTGCTGAGTTCAGAAATGTCCAATCTATCAAAATATAAGGTAAATTAATCAGATCAGTTAAAGGCGTAACAAAAAAAAAAGCATACCAACTTCAGAATTAGTTTTTTTTCAGCCTCCGCAACATTGCAATAAAACGTAATAAAAGACAATTAAAACATTGTATCTGCCCCAACATGCTATCAATAAAAACATCAGCTCATGGCTCAAAACAATAAGCCTTCATCCAGCCCCAGATCCGGAAAAATGAAGATGCTACGGGCAGGGCCGGTGTTAAGGTACCGTTACACTAAACGACTTACCAACGATCACGAATAGCGATACGACCTGGCCGTGATCGTTGGTAAGTCGTTGTGTGGTCGGTGGGGAGCTGTCACACAGACAGCTCTCTCCAGCGACCAACGATCAGGGGAATGACTTCGGCATCGTTGAAACTGTCTTCAACGATGCCGAAGTCCTCCTGCAGCACCCGGGTAACCAGGGTAAACATCGGGTTACTAAGTGCAGGGCCGCGCTTAGTAACCCGATATTTACCCTGGTTACCATTGTAAAAGTAAAAAAAAACAAAACACTACATACTCACATTCTGATGTCTGTCACGTCCCTCACCGGCGTCCGCAGGGTTACGCGCTGCTGCTCAGAGCTTCCTGCACTGAATGTGTCAGCGCCGGCAGTAAAGCAGAGCACAGCAGTGCCCTGCGCTTAGTAACCCGATGTTTACCCTGGTTACAAGTGAACACATCGCTGGATCGGCGTCACACACGCCGATCCAGCGATGACAGCGGGTGATCAGCGACGAAATAAAGTTCTGGACTTCTAGCTCCGACCAGCGATATCACAGCGGGATCCAGATCGCTGCTGCGTGTCAAACACAACGAGATCGCTATCCAGGACGCTGCAACGTCACAGATCGTCGTCGTTCTCGCTGCAAAGTCGCTTAGTGTGAATGTACCTTTAGACAAAGTGGGGCCCTGGGCAAAAGACTACAGTGGGGCCCCCAATGCTAACATATGGCACCATCAGACAGAAACATGTCTGTTGTATTTATAACACTAAGTTCAGGTTGGTAAATGAGCTTGATCGACAATACTGAAGTCGGCCTCTTTAGGGCATGTGCACACGGTCAGTAATTGGCAGCGCTTTGGACGCAGTACATGTCCGTTGCGTCCAAAGTGCTGCTGGCTATTAAACACAGGTGAATAGACATGTGTTCATTGAGCCGTGCAGAATCACCACGCCCAATACATTGTACAGGTGGAATTTATCTTGCGGAGACAAATAAAGATAAATTGACATGCTGCGGTCTGGAAAGACGCACCGCAAGTCTGTCTCCGCGGGTGAGCTGCGGTCGTCTGTGCACACATAGTGGGCATGGGATTTCAAGAAAATCCATCCACTATGCGGTAACATCTGGCTGCTGCACAAGTACGTAACGTCCAACCCCGCATCGTTTACTGACCGTGCACCTACCCTTACTCTGGCTGAGGAAGAATGATTGGTACAGATAGTCCTCGATTCAGTATATATAGTACATATAGTAAAATACACTCCCCATGGTCCTTCGTAGAGTATACTGCTGCCCCCATTATAGAGTAAACTGCAGCACCCTTCAGAGTATACTGCAGCCCCCTCAGAGTATACTGCAGCCCCCCTCAGAGTATACTGCAGCCCCCCTCAGAGTATACTGCAGCCCCCCTCAGAGTATACTGCAGCCCCCCTCAGAGTATACTGCAGCCCCCCTCAGAGTATACTGCAACCCCCCTCAAAGTATACTGCAGCCCCCCTCAAAGTATACTGCAGCCCCCTCAGAGTATACTGCAGCCCCCCTCAGAGTATACTGAAGCCCCCCACATACAGTATAATGCAGTCCCCCACACACAGTATAATGCAGCACCACACACACAGTATAATGCAGCACCACACACAGTATAATGCAGCCCCCCACACACAGTATAACGCAGCCCTCTCAGAGTATAATGCAGCTCCCTCAGAGTATAATGCAGCCCCCACACACAGTATAACACAGCCCCCTCAGAATATAATGCAAACCCCACTCCCACAAAAACACACAGCAAGGTGCAGCCCCGTCACAGAGAGTGTAATTCAGCCCCCCCACACACAGTATAATGCAGCCCCCACACACAGTATAATGCAGCCCACTTCAGAGTACACTGCAGCCCCCCCACACAGTATAATTCAGCACCCTCAGAGAATAATGCAGCCCCTTCAGAGTATAATGCAGCCCCACACACACAGTATAATGCAGGCCCCACTCCCACAAACAGTATAGTGCAGCCCCTTTCACACACAGTATAATGCAGCCCCCAGAGTATAATGCAGGCCTGACCTCACACAGTATAATTCAGCCCCCCCACAAACACACAGCATAGTGCATCCCCCACACACAGTATAATGCAGCCCCCTGAGTATAAAGCAGCCCCCTCAGAGTATAATGCAGCCCCCCAGAGTATAAAGCAGCCCCCCCAGAGTATAAAGCAGCCCTACACACAGTATAATGCAGCCCCCCACAAACACACACACAGTATAGTGCAGCCCCCCACACACAGTATAATGCTCCTCTTACTCAGGGGCACCATAGCGGACACTGGCTGTGGGCCCCTGGAGGAGTGGAGGTCCTAGGCGGCTGCCTGGTCTGCCTGCTCCTAACGCTGGCCCTGGCTACAGGTCTCATAAAATGTGGACAAATGCAAAAACTTTTTTTTACATATGTATTTTTTCACCATTTAAATTTAAATAATAAACTAAAGATGTTTGGTAGTTTTGTATCTGCATACTCGCACAGACCTGGGGAATCATATTGCCAGGTTAGCTTTTCCATATAATGAACATGGTAAATCAAATGCACTTCATTTTTTACAGTTTCACTGCACTTGGACTTTTTTTTTCCTGTTTTCCAGTACACTATATGGTAAAATCAATGGTGTAAGTCACAAGTTCAACTTGTCCCACAAACAACAAGTCCTCATATGGCAATATTGACAAAAAAAAAATTAGTTATGGACCTTCAAATAAGGAGCTGAAATAATGAAAAAAAAAAACCTGAAAATTTCCAGAGGTAAAGTGGTTAAATAGGCTCCAGAGTGGAGATATGGGAACGAACAATCCTACCCAGCTCTTCTGGTCATTCCTAAAACCTGGACTATTAAAAAAACCCTATCAGTGCTGGGGCTTTTTTTTCCAGCGATTCATATCACTGAGGCTAAGAACCATGGTGACACATATCAGGACCTGTCCCTCTGCCCCCTTACAATAAATACACATGCAGGATATTACAATACAAATACATTCTATCTATACATTCCATTTGCACCCTGCATTTCCATGACAAACAATAAAGATCCACTGTTATATAACTAGCAAAATGTCAAAATAAACAAATCGAGTGCGTGTTCGATCCTATAATCATTTTGTCTACCTTGGCATAGAGTCTGCCACTTCTGAGGAAGTTTGTGAATGTCACCATCCTCTGGTATAAATGCAAAAGACTGACTGTAATTGTAAAAAATTAAAGATTAATTACATTCTTCACTTAACATGAGATTTTATTGTTTATTTTTTTTATAAATGTATTGTCAAAAAATAATTTTCATTAAATATTTTGTAAGGTTTCCCTTAGTGTTGCATGGTGTATTGTCAGCAGCAGAATGAGTTAAATGAGCTTCATGGATTGTCCCCTACTTCAAAAGTTATTCTCAATGGGTCGAGAGTGGGATAAATGGGGAAAAAATTCCTATATTTACCTTTTTGGCCGTCGCCACTCCTCCAAACTCGCTGCATTGTTCCCCGATGGTCTCAGGATATTAGCATATGAAGGGGTCATGACTTGGCCACTCAGACAAAATGTTCTAAGAGCCGGTCTCATCCTCTTGCATACACATTTAACTAGCCAAATTAATATGAAAGTGCATTAGAAAATACAAGTGGTGCACGCGGTTCATGAATCTGGTGCAAAATTAATTTTTTTTTTTAAAAAAAAGCTATTTTTGCCTTTAACTGTTTTTTTGCGACTTTTCAACACCAAAAGATTAAATTTGTTTAACCCCTTTCCGACATTGTGCATAATAATACGCCAACGTCTGACTCCCCGTGTTTGGTGCGGGCTCCAGTACTGAGACTGCACCTTTCCGGACACATGTCAGCTGATCTATACAGATGACTTGTGCCCGCAACAGCCGCGGGTGGAATCGCGATTCACCCATGGCTGTTCACTAGTTAAATGCCGCTGTCAATTTCTGTCATCGGCATTTAACTCGCATTTACCTGAAGCATGTCCTTTATCCCGCTCATCAGTGACCCCATCACATGATCACAGGTCACAATGGGTCGGCATGACAACCAGAGGTCTCCAGCAGACCTCTATGGTTGTTATAGCCAGATTGCTATGAGTGCCACCCGGTGGTCGGCGCTCTTAGCAAGTGAGCATTTCTGCTACACACAGGTGATCTGATTATCGCCTGTGTGTAGCAGAGGCGATCAAAGTACTGCAGCTTCTAGTCTCCCATGGAGACTATTAAAGCATACAAAAGTAAAAAAAAAAAAAAAAATGTTTTTAATAATATTAATATATATATATATATATATATATATATATATATATATATATATATATAAAAGTTCAAATCACCCCCCCTTTCACCCATTCAAAACAAAAAAAAATCAAATATGCACATATTTGGTATCGCCGCATACAGAATCGCCCGATCAAAATAAAACATGAATTTACTCAATCGCTAAACAGCGTAACGAGAAAAAAAGTCTAAATGCCAGGATTACGTTATTTTGGCCAATGCAACATTGCATTAAAATGCCATAATGGGCGATCAAAATATCATATCTGCACCAAAATAGTATCATTAACCCTCCATCAGGGGCAACTGATCTGACAGGCGCAGCTCACTTAGTTTCATTTCTCTATTTTCGGCCAGTCTCACACGTCCAGATAATTCCGGTACCGGAAAAATCGGTACCGGAGTTATCCGTGTCCGTGAGCTTACGTGGCACATCAGTATGGCACACGAGCGGCAGCCGTGTGCCACCCGTGTGCCGACTGAGTACCACACGGACCATGCAGGAGACAGCGCTACAGTAAGCGCTGTCCCCAGCGTGGTGCTGAAGCCGCCATTCATCCCTTCTCTCCAGCAGCGTTCGCTGGATAGAAGGAATGAAAAATCAATATGCGGCTCCACCTCCCACAGGTGTGAAGCCGCATATTCATCCCTGTAATGAGCGGTACCACGTGACCACTCATACAGGACAAGCTGCGGCGCTGAGAGGAAGCATCGAGGGAGCTGGGTGAGTATTTTATTTCCAGTGGGCGGGCACACAGGGGGTGGGAGGGGGGAGGTTGCCGGGAAGTTTATTTTAACCACAAAAAAATAAAAAAACATAGATTTTTCATTCCTTCTCTCCAGATAATGCTGCTGGGGAGAAGGAATGAATGGCGGCTTCAGCACCACACGCTGGGGGGGACAGCGCTTACTGTAGCGCTGTCTCCTGCACGGCGCATGGACAGCATCCATGTGCGGTACGTGTTTTACACGGACCGTTTAATGGGTCCGTGTGATCCGTGCGCTCCCACGAACACTGACATGTCTCCGTGTTTTTCAAACGGATACATGGTCCGTGAAAACACGCTGACATGTGCAGAGACACATTTATTTTAATGTGTCTACGTGAGTCAGTGTGTGTCTCCGGTATGTGAGAAAACTGTCACCTCACGTACCGGAGCCACTGACGTGTGAAACAGGCCTTCAGTGGTTTGTCTGGGAAACACCCTCCTCCCAGTACCTTCCTAACTTTAAAGGCTGTGTGAAACCTGAGAAGCCTCTTGTGCTGCAGGAGATCACATATCAGTGTCTTGGCTTCTCCAGCTCATGGCCCCTGAATGCGTCACACCTTTGACGGTTAGAATTTGCTGTTTTTATTCATCCCAATTGTTTTTTAGCTTGTTTTATGAATAGCTAGTAGTGTTGAGCGATACCGTCCGATACTTGAAAGTATCGGTATCGGATAGTATCGGCCGATACCCGAAAAGTATCGGATATCGCCGATACCGATACCCAATACCAATACAAGTCAATGGGACACCAAGTATCGGAAGGTATCCTGATGGTTCCCAGGGTCTGATGGAGAGGAAACTCTCCTTCAGGCCCTGGGATCCATATTCATGTGTAAAATAAAGAATTAAAATAAAAAATATTGATATACTCACCCGTCCAGAGGCCCCTGCACCTTACCGCTGTTAACCGGCAGCCTGCTTTGCTTAAAATGAGCACGTTCAGGACCTTCCATGACATCACGGCTTCTGATTGGTCGCGTGCCGCTCATGTGACCGCCACGCGACCAATCACAAGCCGCGACGTCATTCTCAGGTCCTAAATTCCTAGAATGAGGAGTTTAGGGCCTGAGAATGACGTCGCGGCTTGTGATTGGTCGCGTGGCGGTCACATGAGCGGCCCGCGACCAATCAGAAGCCGTGACGTCATGGAAGGTCCTAAACGCGCTCATTTTAAGCAAAGCAGGCTGCCGGTTAACAGCGGTAAGGTGCAGGGGCCTCCGGAGAGGTGAGTATATCCATATTTTTAATTTTAATTCTTTATTTTACACATTATTATCGATCCCGATACCGATTCCCGATATCACAAAAGTATCGGAACTCGGTATCGGAATTCCGATACCGCAAATATCCGCCGATACCCGATACTTGCGGTATCGGAATGCTAAACACTAATAGCTAGTGCTAAATTTGTGGATTTGTCATAGAAGGTTTTGTTAGAAATAAGAGTGTGCTTCTCAGGCACATTGCGCCCTAACACATATTCTCTCTCTTGCTTCAGCTTTTCTTCTGAAATGGCGAGGAGAATATTTGACTTGTCCAATGCCCTTCATGTTGAGCAAGTGCAAAATATACTGCTTGATGATGAGACAGACCCCTTAGGGTATGTTTCCACGTTCAGGAAACGCTGCGTTTTTGACGCTGCGTTTTTCCGCAGCATCAAAAACGCAGCGTCCAGATGTTAGGCTACGTTCACATTTGCGGTCGGCACCGCAGCGTCGCCGCATGCGTCATGCGCCCCTATATTTAACATGGGGGCGCAAGGACATGCGTCGCACTTGCGTTTTGCGCCGCATGCGTCCCTGCGGCGCCCGCGTCCGGGCGCAGAGGACGCAGCAAGTTGCATTTTTGCTGCGTCCAAAATCAATGAAAAAAAGGACGCATGCGGCGCAAAACGCAGCGTTGTGCATGCGTTTTGCTGCGTTTTTGTTTGCGTTGTGTGTTGCGGCGCCGACGCTGCGGCGCACAACGCAAATGTGAGCGTAGCCTAACAGCATAGTGGAGGGGATTTCATGAAATCCCGACTCCACTATGCGTTAAAAAACGCATGCGTTTTTGCCGCAAAAACGCATGCGCGGTGCGTTTTTTCAAAACGCAGCATGTTGCTACTATGAGCAAAACACGCAGGTACACCGCAGGTGACCTGCCAGTGACCTCAGGTGCAGTTTTGGTCAGGATTTTACCTGCATAAAATCCTGACCAAAGCCTGAAGCAAAACTGAACGTGGACACATACCCTTACAGCAAGAAGATTTAGGGGAAGAAAGTGACATTGATTCAGAAGATGATGTGGAAGAATGTCCAGATGTGTCTGAGGGCTGTCCCACAAGTCCAGATAATTCCGGTACCGGAATAAATCGGTACCGGAGTTATCCGTGTCCGTGTGCCTGTGAACTCACGTAGGCCACGTAGACGGAGCGTGTGGTACCCACGCGTATGGTACCCTGCATCGTGCTGAAGCCGTGATTCATATGTTCCCTGCAGCAGCGTTTGCTGCAGAGAAAATATGAATAATAGTGTTTAAAATAAAGATCTATGTGTCCCCCGCCCTCCCACCCCCTGTGCGCCCCCCCACCCCCTGTGCGCCCCCCCCGCTGTTCAGAAAATACTCACCCGCTCCCACGTTGGCTGTCGCGGCTTCCTGGTCTGGCCCCATCTTCTCCTGTATGCGGTCACGTGGGGCCGATCATTTACAGTCATGAATAAGCGGCTCCACCTCCCATAGAATCCCCGCAATTCCGCAAATTTAATGAACATGTTGCTTTTTTCCGCGATGCGATTTTTTCGCGGAAAATAATGCAACATTTGCACAAGAAATGCGGAATACACTGTAAATAATAGGAGGTATATGTAAGTGGTTTTTTCGCATTTTTATCATGTTTTTAAAGCGAAAAAACGAGAAAAAAACGTGAAAAATACTAAACGTGCGCACATTGCCTGAGTATCAGGGCCAGACAGGAGCAGCTGAGGCTGGATCAATAATGGCCACAAACCCTGGATTGGGACATGGTGGTGGCCTACATAGAAAACATTTGTGTATTGTCTGTAAAATTGGACCTAGAACCGAGCAGAACACTTATAAGAGTCGAACTACAAGTCTCAGCATGCCTCACGAGCACCATGCTTGCACCCCAGAGTAATATTGCGAAGTGTGTATTATATATGCATCTCTTTTTTTTTTAGGTTTGGTGACGCTTTTGTTTTTGTCCTCGTATTCATTTTTAACCCCTAAAGAAACAGACAAAATTAGCATTTTTGCGGTTTATTTTTTTTTCCCCCTCCTTTTATTTTTCCATCCCCATAGAGGAATTGTTGTTGTTTTTATTTGCGGGACGAGCTGTAGTTTGGGATGACACCATTCATTTTACAGTATATTATGCTGAAATATGGGAAAAAAATCCAGGTGACAAAAATAAAAAGCAATCTCAACACTTTTTTTTTTTTGGGGGGGGGGGTTTCTTTCAACAACATTCGTTGTTCCGGTGGTATCAATGATCTGGCAACGTGATCCTCAAGGTTGGTGAAATTGCGGCAATCAACCTTGCGTTGTCTTTTTTTAAATTATTATTATTTTAGTTGTTAAAAAAACTCTGAATATTGTAAAAAAAAAAAATATATAAAAACTGGTGGGTGCCTGGCCTCCTGGATAGAATGGTCCACTCATCTACCCAAAATGTATAACAAAATAGGAAAAGAAGGCAGCACTCCAAGTCCTTTTCAGGGTGAAAAAGTGTGTAGTTTATTCAACCCCACATCTCTGTGCGACGTTTCGGCTCACACTGAGCCTTTCTCAAGCAGTGGGTGTTGCTAACAATTGTGTTTTTATAGGTATTATCTACAATCATTTGCATATTATAATAATAGCCATTAATATATATACACAGTTTGTCTGAAATTACAGCATATACAAAATACCTTAGTGCAATCCCTATATATTAGGCCGGTTTCACACGTCAGTGGCTCCGGTACGTGAGGTGACAGTTTCCTCACGTACCGGAGCCACTGACACACGTAGACCCATTAAAAATCAATGCATCTGTGCAGATGTCATTGATTTTTTGCGGACCGTGTCTCCGTGTGCCAAACACGGAGACATGTCAGTGTTCGTGGGAGCGCACGTATTACATGGACCCATTAAAGACGGACCTTCTCCGTGTGCAGTCCGTGTGGCATGCAGGAGACAGCGCTACAGTAAGCGCTGTCCCCCCCACATGGTGCTGAAGCCGCCATTCATATCTTCTCTGCAGCAGCGTTTGCTGCATAGAAGATATGCATAATAGTGTTTAAAAGAAAGATCTATGTGTCCGCCGCCCTCCCACCCCCTGTGCGCCCCCCCGCTGTTCTGAAACTACTCACCCGCCTCCCTCGCAGTGTTCTGTGCTGGCCGCCCCTTCTACTGTATGCGGTCACGTGGGGCCGCCGATTAGAGTCATGAATAGGTGGCTCCACCTCCCATAGGGGTGGAGCCGCCTATTCATGACTGTAAATGAGCGGCCCCACGTGACCGCATACAGTAGAAGGCGCGGCCAGACCAGGAAGCAGCGACAGCCAACGAGGGATGCGGGTGAGTATTTTCTGAACAGCGGGGGGGCGCACAGGGGGTGGGAGGGCGGCGGACAGATAGATCTTTCTTTTAAACACTATTATTCATATCTTCTATGCAGCAAACGCTGCTGCACAGAAGATATGAATCGCAGCTTCAGCACGATGCAGTGTACCACACGCGTGGGTACCACACGCTCCGTGTGGTACCCACTCGGGACACGGGCGGCACACGTGTGCCGCACGTATGGCCTACGTGAGCTCACGGGCACACGGATAACTCCGGTACCGATTTTTTCCGGTACCGGAATTATCTGGACGTGTGGGACAGCCCTTAAAGTGCAATGTGCTAAGGTGCTAGTAAAAAACATAGATCTTCACTGTTATGTTTCTCATTAATAACGTGCTCTTACAATTCCTTTTTAAGAAAACATATACCATGTGCTGTTTATGTAAGTAATTATTTACACCTCTTACCCTGCCGCGTGTAGGTTAAACCACATGGAGGACGCTGTATCTGCCATTGTCGGCGTTCTATTGTACCTACTGCGCATGTCATGATATCATTCCGCCCTGTCATAGGCTGTCAGCCAATCACCATACAAGTGTGGCTTACTTCTCGCGCTTGCGCACTATCATTTTGTCAGCGTGATAACGCCATCTTGAATGTGGCTCAAATGTCCTCTTATGCGCCTAGCTTATATATACGCCTATACAGTTTACTTTCTTATAAACTGCACAGCGGTACAAACTACTCTTAAATATAATCGTATCACAAGTCAGCCGTGCATTTCTTAAGCTGAAGATACTTAATAGGCTGCCACAGATATTAGCTTCCACTCTGACATACCGGACGGCACCTTACTCAGGCTGTCTCCATTAGCCAATGGACCTCCACATTAATGTGTAGCCCTTCCAGACCACAACATCAATATTAGAGGATCCATATAATATCTGGAAGATGCGCCTATTCTGGCACTTAGCGTCTCTCTTCCCATTCCCGTGTAGTGGTGGGATATGGGGTAATGAAGGGTTAATGTCACCTTGCTATTGTAAGGTGACATTAAGCCAAGTTAATAATGGAGAGGCGTCAATTATGACACCTATCCATTATTAATCCAATAGTACGAAATGGTTAAATAAACACACACACATTAAGAATAAAGTATTTTATTGAAATAAAGAAACAGGGTGTTGTAATAGTTTATTATACTCTTAATCCAAATGACGACCCTCGTTCTGTAAAAAATAAAAAATAAAAAAACAACAATATCCCATACCTTCCCAGCGCTCAGTCACATCCCACACTGTAAATCCATCTGAAGGGGTTAAATCATTTTACACCCAGGAGCTGTGCTAATGCAGCTGTGCTCCTGTCTGTAAAATTTGGTGAATGAATGGAATGCAGGGGAATGTCCTGTAGTTACCTCGAGTCGCGGTGATGCGCCCTCTGCTGGATGAACTCATATGGACTCGACCGTGGGAACTTTTCAGAAAAGTTCTTTTTTTTTTTGTGGATTCATAAAAAAACAAAAATGCCTAAAAAAAAAAGTTTGTTTAATGGTTTGTTCACACCAAGCTTTTTGACTTGATTTTTTGCTATGGACTCTTAAAAAAACACTTCAAATTCACTTCCAACAAGCTTTTTATTAATTTGACTAAGAAAATGCATCTATAGTGCCTTGCATTTTGAATATGTTGTATAAGAAAGCATCTCAATTTTTTTTAGCAATTTTTGCACATGAATAGCGGCAAAACACACATTTTTGCAGACAGTTTTTAAATATATTTTTTTAAAGTTTTTTTCTGAGGAAATATTGCAAAAAAAACCACAAATTATAATCAAAAAGCATTGAAAAATCGCATTAAAAAAACTTATCAAAATTGGCACTGGAGAGGGCGCTCATCCACATGAATAAAGGCAAAACACACATTTTTGCAGTTTTTTTGACATTTTTTTTTTTTTTTTTTTTTTTCAATTTCTGAGGAAACATTGCAAAAAAACACAAATTATAATGAAAAAGCATTGCAAAATTACATAAAAAAATGTATCAAAATTGGCACTGGAAAAGGTGCTCATCCATACAAAACCATGTCAGCATCCAAGCATACGATTCGTTATTGCATCCGTACCTTTTTTATCTAGATTTTACTAGTGATGAGAGAACGTGCTTGGATAAAGTGTTATCTGAGCATGCTCGGATGTTAACCCAGGGTCATCAGCGTGCTCGAAAAATATGTTCCAATCCATGCATCTGCATGTCTCAGCCACATTGCCATATTTTTCGAGCACGCTGAAGACACTCGGTTAGCACCCGAGCATGCTCAGATAACACCTTATCCGAGCACGTTCACTCATCACTAGTGTTGTCCTGTTTTTCATTAGTTCATTACTCTTCTTTTAATTTGCTCCTTTTTTAAAGAATACAGCTCTGGCAAAAATTAAGAGGCCACCACATCAAATCCCTGTCATGGCAGCCCAATCTCCAGACCTGAACCCCATTGAAAACCTCTAAAATGTAATCAAGAGGAAGATGGATAGTCACAAGCCATCAAACAAGAACTGCTGACATTATTGTGCCAAAAACAGTGTGACAGACTGGTGGAAAGCATGCCAAGACGCATGAAAGATGTGATTAAAAATCATGGTTATTCCACAAAATATTGATTTCTGAACTCTTCCTGAGTTAAAACATTAGTATTGTTGTTTCTAAATGATTATGAACTCGTTTTCTTTGCATTATTTGAGGTTTCAAATCACGGTTTTTTTTGTTGTTTTCTTTTTACCATTTATCTTTGTTAAAAAAATACAAAATGTATTGCTTGGAACTTCGTAGACATGTTGTCAGAAGTTTATAGAATAAAATAACAACTTACATTTTACTCAAAAATATACCTATAAAGAGAAAAATCAGGCAAACTGAACATTTTGCAGTGGTCTCTTAATTTTTGCCAGAGCTGTATATTGTGTTTGACTGTTTGTTGGGTTTTTTTTATTAACATTTTCCCCGTTTTGGGCGAGTTTTGTTGTTTGCAGATTTTTTGTTGTTGATTCAATTGCAACTTTTCGAAAAGTCGAAAATTTTTAGTGCAAATAGTAATTTTATGGCTTTAAATTCATTATTTGTGATTTTTTTGTTTGTCTTGTGGTATGTGTTGCTTTTTCGACACCAAATAATTAAAAATATGTGTACTCATTAAAAAGTCATCTTTTTTTATCTTCAACAGTTTTTCAGAGCAAAAAGTTGCATGATCCTCCAAATAATACACCTGAAGAAGACTGTGTACAGTCAAAACGTGTTGTGTTTTATTACATTTTTACATTTTTTTTTCTTCTGGTACTATTTTGGTAATTTCATTACATCTGCTATTGTGGAAGCACCTTTCACTTGGTATCTTCAACTGAAGAAAAAAATGGCAAAAAATGCAATGATGAATTGGGCCTGAACTTTTTACTCAAATCTTTCTGGAACATGAAATTAGTTGCAGTTAAAAAAGTCTAAAAAAAAATAGTTATTTAAAAAATAATGATCATTCTTGATTTTGTGTAAAATTCATGAACCACGTGCGTCATTTTGAAGAATGATACATGGTGAAGGGCTAGCCGAAACGCGTTGTGTTTTTAACCGTTTTTAATACAAATATTTTTTTAGGAGTAAGTCAATCTATCTTTTCATTTTATGCTTTATTCCTGTATAATTTGGAGTCCCTATCCTGGTTTTACATTTTTTTTACATATTTTTAGGAATTATGCTCAAGAAACCTTAACAAATACCACAAGACAGATGTAGAAAACAGACCTTAAAATAGAAAAATGCAAATGATGAATCTGGGCCCATATTTTTTTTTTATAAGTGTTTTTATGGTATGTTCAGTTTTTTAACTATAAAAAAAAATCAAAAATCCTTTTCTGCACTACTTGCTGAGAGTCGAGGATGGTAGGATGGTGATAGTGATGTGAGGGAGTGACAGGGCCGTTGTAATTGCCCACATAGGTGTCTGCTTAGCGCGCCCTGACCACCCGCATCACATATATGCAGTCCCACTGTCTTACTTGCCTGGTTCTCCGAGGCCTCTCTTAGATGCAGATACACTCCTTCCTTTGATCTGGCACATAAAGAGATAGAGTCCAATTCCAACTTTAAATTTAGAACTTAACTTGTTTCCAATCGCAGCATCAACACAGAGTTCTGCACTGTTCACATCTTTCACTTTCCCTGTGCTCTTCCCTATGTCCTTTAGTATGTAACCGGTTTGTCCCATCTCGACCGGTACTGCAGCATCCTCCCTGTTCAGCTTTTCTACGTTTAGGAGTTCCCTTGTCCGTTTTGCCCCAGACATGAGGCCAATGTAGAAATCTGCCACATCTTGGAGCGACCTGCATGCCTATCCTGCTGCACTTCTGGCCCACTGACCCTGGATGGCTGGGCTATTTGCTCTTAACATTATGGAGCTGACTGCTCTGACTAGGGTCTATGGCCCTTACTGCCTAGGAAAAGGAAAACCCTCTATCTTATCCACGGTTGCTCCTCCTTTGTAAACTATGTATACTTTTGTACCCCATCTAATGTCCACCTTGACTTACTGTACTTTCCCTATCTACTCAACATATAACATATAAATATGTGTACATAGCAGCATCAGAAACATTATATATAATTATATACAATATCAACATGAGGGAAGGGAGTGGAGCATCACATGGTCCCGGTACACCCCTTACAGTGATGTCACTCCATATGACCTTAGTCACGTCATCTGTAGTAATGTAATCATTAGGCAGTCAGGTGACCTGCTATTACGCTGTTTGAGACAGTGTTCAGTAAGTATCAGTGGGTGAGTCGTGATGGTGTAGATGAAAATATACTTATATAAAGGTACTGTTCACAAAATTAGAATATTATCAAAAAATTTATTTATTTCAGTTCTTCAATACAAAAAGTGAAACTCCTATATTATATAGAGTCATTACAGAGTGATCTATATCAGGTGTTTATTTCTGTTAATGTTGATGATTATGGCTTACAGCCAATTACAGCCTTTACAGGTGTTTTATATTAATTATTCTAATATAATGAGATAACTTTTGGGTTTTCATTGGCTGTAAGCCATAATCATCAACATTAACAGAAATAGACACTTGAAATGGATCACTCCGTGTGTAATGACTATATAATATATGAGTTTCACTTTTTGTATTGAAGAACTGAAATAAATTAACTTCTTGATGATATTCTAATTTTGTGAGAAGCACCTGTATATGTGCGCATGTGTATAGGTGTGGCAAAGTTTAATCTGAGATCTAACATAGCGAGTGTCATGCTAAAGTTGCACTTTTAAAAACTTCAAAAATGTAATGAAAAATTGTCACATTTTGTCCTCTGCGATATAATTTCTGCAGTATTGATAGTGTCCACCAGGTGGAACTTATTGAGGACTCTCTTAGCAGAATGGTTTGTTTTCTTGCATCTTTTTTTAAAAGCAGTCCTAGGGAAAGCACATTGGACTACCACATGAAAAAAAAAATAGATCTGTTTAATGTAAGATATGTAGTTTTTTGAGCGAAAAAGGAGGAACTGCAACCGCTTAGGTAAAGGGAAAAAAAAGTGTAGTTTTTGAGATTTTTAGGGTTTGCTAGTGAGACCTTCACTGACCCGGAGAACATAGGGACAGAAACACTACCAAAGAAGCATTGCGCTTCTATCAGTAAAAGTTAGTTTGCCAATGAGTGTCATAATGTTGTTGTGACCTTATTGACATGAAATAAGAAAAAAGGGAGCGGATTTGTCAAGCTGATTTTGGAGTGGTGGCATTATTAGGGCAGGATTTTTCCAGTAGGTGTAAGAGGCCCTTTTTTGATAGGGGCAGCCCGACAGAAAAAAGCAACTGTTGCTCTGGATCTGTGTAATAGTAAAGTTGTGTGATTTAAATTGCACATTTATCGAACTGCTTGATTGAAATTGCATTATAAAGTGACAGGTAGCTGTACAACATCACCAAAAACATGCAAGTGCACAGTGTCGGACTGGGGTGTCATGGGCCCACCAGTAACATTGACTCTGGTGGCCCACTGTTCAGCTACATGCAAATATCACATTACTCTCATTTGCAAATTTAACTAGTAGTTTGTTAAATGAATGTTGACATGATGATCTTGTCTGAACAAAGCGAAACAAATGTATTGTGCCAACTAGTTTTCATATAAGTGGAGTGGAGAGCCTATTCCTGCATAGGGGCCCACCGGAGGATTCTCCTGTTCTCCTGTGGGCCAGTCCGAGTCTGCAAATATGGCTCAGCTTGCTTTCAACATGAAGAAAGTAATACACCACTGTCGGACACCCCTATCCCTTCTATTCATACCACCATTCCTACCGACATCTCAGCTGCTAAAATAGTGCTATTAAAGCTTCGCTCCTCAGGACTGCCCAAAACTGAGAGGGAATGTTAATTTGTGGGCAGGGTTTACGTAAAACATGCCTCTTTTCGGACATGTCCAAATTTAACCAAAATTGTTTACAAATATTAGGGATCTGCTTATCTCCTGTGAGTAGAAGGGTACAGGCATCTTAAAATTTCGCACACTCATGTGTATGACCTGAATTTACACATTGTAGAATCTTTGTCTTACAATTATGGCATATAACTGTATTGATTTTTGCTTCTGTCTTGTTTTGTTTTGTTGTTTTTTTTTACTTATGGTAAATTTGCAATTATATTTTTTTGTCACAATTTTAGGAACCATGTTACATAGCCGCACGCTTAACATAAAGCAAATCATTATTTTAAAAAGAATAAATAGTATTTCTTACTTGATGTACATAAGACTAATGAGCCCGTGTTCTGTATCTGAGACGCCAGATAACTAGACATGGTATTTTTGAGCTGGAATCTGGTGATGTATTAATTAATGAAATCTCAAGTCGTTTTCTCTGCTTGGGTCTGCATTTGAAAGGACATTTGCATTCAGTTTCATTTTTATATCCAATTATTTTTTTTCTTTGTTTCCGACTCATGCATAGCTGTAGAGCTAGCACAACTCAGAGGCATAAACATAGAGGAATACCTAAAACTGTGTTCTCAAAATACAAATTTGACAATGGGATCATTACCCCGAAGTCAAATGCTTGAAGCGTGACGAGTACAACACATCATGCACCCCGTGTCTACTGCTATATGTTTCTATTCTATTTAGCTGTGTTTTATACATGAGAAAAAACTTGGCAACAGAGCCGCTTCCAGAACAATACACTGTGACTTAAAAAAAAAATTGGATTCTCAACCCTGAAACGTGTAAGCTTTGTATCCTCCATGTCACGGTCGCCCAAAGAACCTTTCAGCTGGACACATTTCTATAAAATGTGGCATCTCTAAGTATTTACCTTTCTCTTCTTTCTTGTATTTATTTGTTGGGTTATATCATCATGAATAACTTGCCTTGTATTACATCCTATTCACGGATATCATTCTAAGTTTCTCAGTCCATCAGGCCTCATTCAGACGTCCGATATGCTCGCACGAGTGCTAGCCATGGTTTGCATGGATGCCACTCATACTTGTGATAGTCTATGGGGCCATTCACATGTTAGTGATTTATTGAAGACCAAGCGGTCCACGCAAAATCGCAGACATATGGCCAATTTTGATCTGCGTGTCGGATGAAAGTCGGAGATGCAAGTCTGTGGGTCTGTGAAAAAATCAGACGGTACTCAGTCTGATTTTCATGGACTGTAAGAAAGGAGAATGTGGAGAAACTGTTTATTTTTTCCTTTCCATTCAGATGACACTTAAACGACACTCTGATCAAAGTCTGATCATGCATCAGATACTGGCTGCATGATTTCAGCCAAGTATTGAACCTGAATGGCTAAGGTGTCAGAGAAGAACGTAGTTCAACCCCTTTACGACCTTGGATGTATAAGTACGTCCAGAAAAATGTTTAGAATTGAGAGTCCTCAGTGGTTGATATCTTTTAATGGCTAAGGCTAGGTTCACATTGCGTTAACAGCAGCCCGTTCAACACATGCGTAAACGAGCTGCTGTTAACGCAAGTGCCGACTTGTCATACCGCTAGCGCAGATAGAGCTAGCAGATGCTCTATCTGCGCTAGCAGTGACGGACTCGGAAACGCTGCAGCCCGCGTCCCAGGGTTCGTCACACCCATAGGAGCCTCTGTCATGTGATCACGGAGCGCTGATGGGTTGTCATGACAGCTGGGGGTCTGCAAAAGACTCCTGTACTTGTCATTGTGATCCTCCTATGAATACCTGCCCATGGTGATCATGATTTATGCTACACATAGCAGGGCTGAAGCTAAAGAGACTATTGAAGCAAGTAAGAACAAATGTTTAAAAAAAATTTAGACATAAAAGTTCAAATCACTCCCTTTTGCCCCATTCAAAATAAAACAAAAAAAATGCACATATTTGGTATTGCTGCTTTAAAAAATGTCAGACCTATCAAAAAATAAAGTAAATGCCAATCAGTTACATAACGAGAACAAAAATCAAAATGCCACGACTACTTTTTTTTTCGGTTGTCGCAATATAATGCGATAAAACATCGTATCTACCCTAGAATAGTGTCAATAAAAATGTCAGCTTGATGCGCGAAAAAAAAACCCTCACACAGCCCCAGATCCTGAAAAATTGGAGACGCTTCTGGTCTCGGAAAATGACGCCTTTTTTTTTTCTTACAAATTTGGGATTTTGTTTCACCATTTAAATAAAAAAGATCCTATACTTGTTTGGTATCTATGTACTTGCACTGATTTGGAGAATCATCTTGGCAGGTCAGTTTTAGCATTTATTGAACATGCCAAATAAAAAAAAGTAAAAAATCAAATGTGGATTTGCACTTTTTAAAAAAAAAATTCACTGCACTTGTTTTTTTTCTTCCTATTTTCCAGTACACTATATGGTAAAATCAATGGTGTCATTCAGAAAAAAAGCCCTCATATGGCTTTGTTGATGGCAAAATAAAAAAGTTCTGGCTCTGGGAAGAATGGGAGTAGAAAACGAAAATGCAAAAATGATGGTGAAGGGGTTTAAAGTTGCAAGGAATCAAACGGCACATGAGACTAGTCAGACAGGTGAGTTCCCGGTGGCTTCTACCTGATTACTGCCAGTGACTGCCAGGTCTCTACCTACACACGCAGACAAGAAGAGAGACCTGACACTCCTGGGGAGCGGGTGGGTAGAAATAGCCAGGGACTCGCCAATCCAACTGGTCTCATCTTGTGCAGCTTGGACCCTGGCAGTTTGGTTCCCTTTAATTGTTTTTAATGTGTTTTGGTATTACTGAATATATTATTTTTTCGTCCCACGTATGTTTTACTCTGAAATGCTATATTTCATCAAAAACTTACCTAGTAAACCCGGTGGGCCCCATGCATCTGGAATGTGTAGTGTGAAACTTGGCCTTGGGTAGATTATCCCAGCTCCACTGTACTAGATTAGCAGGTCTCTCCCTATACATACACATAGGGAGGGACCTGTCAGTCTGCTGCAGTGGGAGAGGAAGATGCTGATGATGACTGGTCTCAGACAAGTCCTCCCAGGTGCTTGGTTTTAGAGTATGGTTTCTTTGACACACCAGAGAATTTCAGAGTAAGGCATACTTGGCTGCAGTAAAGCAGCCAGCATCTGATTCTTGCTGCATGTGGTTTGGCCAACATGAATCCTCCCTTTAAATTTGCTATTATACAGCTTCCTAATCAAGCATTAGGGTAAATAAAACTGTGAATGGATTCTTATCCTTTCTGTTCCTTATTTGTGCAGAGTCCATCCAGAAAAGCCTTGTATTGCTGTTATTGAATGACAATGGTGATAATTAGTGATGAGTGAATATACTCGTTACTCGAGATTTCTCGGGTGTCCTCCGAGTATTTTTTAGTGCTCGGAGATTTCGTTTTCATCACCGCAGCTGAATGATTTACATCTGTTAGCCAGCATAAGTACATGTAGGGGTGGCCTGGTTGCTAGGGAATCCCCACATGTACTTATGCTGGCTAACAGATGTAAATCATTCAGCTGAAGTGAGGAAAACGAAATCTCCGAGCACTAAAAAATACCCGGAGGTCACCCTAGCGTGTATTGCACATAGAATCCCCTTAAAACTTAGCTTTTAATAATATCAGAATAAAACCCTGACCCAAAACAAACCTTGGTTCAATAACCAACAATAAAATACCACCAATAGGTAACCTGTTGAGGTGCTACAATAAAACCTACTGCTCACCACTGCCTAGCTGTGGAGGTTGGCACCCTAAGAATCGATTGTTTGGCGCCCCCACTCAGACGTAGGCTGTCCCTAGCTTCCCTATCGAATCCCTAGCAATATAGGTGGGAAAACAAAATAGTGGAGAGCAGTGGTGAAAAAAAGTGGAACAAACGACCCCAACATAAATTAGCAAACACCCCCACTTAGGATATTGATAATCAGTAAATAATACAGCACCTCGCTCAATAGCGACCCATGTCACCGCATATTTGAATATGTGTCATCAGCTGCTAGATGATGCAGATACCTACGAGGTTCTGGATCATGACCCTACCATGAGCTATAGCCATGAACTAATGGATATTTTGGACAGGGCTAAAGAGGAGAATTTGTTATCCCTTAATGAATGGAAATTTTTGACACCGAACAACCCAGTGAAGCCTACTTTCTACGCCCTACCGAAGGTGCACAAGGGTCTGTCCCCTTTAAAAGGGCGCCCAATTGTATCCGGTATTGACTCAGCTACACAGAACAGTGGGATCTATTTAGATAAGATCCTAAGACCCTTCGTTATATCCTTACCTTCCTATGTCCGCGACACGTCGCATCTATTGAGCCAGCTGGAAGGTATCACGGTTGAATCTGGTACTCGGCTTGTATCAATAGATGTGGAGGCTCTCTATAGCAGCATCCCCCACGCCTGTGGGATGGAGGCCATAACCTACTATCTACAAACAAGAGCGATTGAATGTCGTGAACATAATTTGTTCATAGAGGAACTCTTGCAATTTTGTCTTACCCGAAATTACTTCCTCTTTGACGGTAAGTACTTCCACCAGCTCAGGGGTACTGCGATGGGGAGCCCTTGTGCCCCCTCATATGCTAATATCTTCCTGGGCTGGTGGGAGGAAACCGTCATTTTTGGAGAGGGGGAAGTGTGGTGGAGCCCGTACATTAGCCTCTGGGCCAGATACATAGATGATATCCTTGTGCTGTGGTCTGGCCCAGAGGTTGAGCTCCAGAGATTTGTGGAGACAATCAATGTGAACAATATTGGTCTCCATTTTACCTACGAACACCACGACAGGAGTATTAACTTCCTTGATTTGACCATTTCGAAGGAACTAGATGGTAGCATCAGCACTTGCACCTACCGTAAACTGACTTCTACAAACAGTTTGTTGAGATGGACTAGCCACCATCCGGTTCCCCTTAAGAGGGGGATACCAAAGGGGCAATTCATGAGAATTAGAAGAAACTGCACGGATGAGATAACATACAAGAGACAGGCCAAAGATCTATACCAACGTTTTAGGGCAAGAGATTATCCCCGTGAGGTTTTGGATGGCCCCTTCAACGAGACTTTGAGGATGGATAGGCAGTCCCTGTTGAGGCCTAAAGATAACGCCAGTCGAGTGAAGGAGGAGACGGTTAGGCTCATTGGAACCTTTGACGGGCAGTCAGAGAGGGTTTACCAGGTTCTCAAAAAACACTGGGGGATCCTACTGGCGGATCCAGCTTTAAGGAAATACCTACCACTGAAACCGAGTGTGACATATAGGAAGGGCAGATCAATAGGGGATCGCCTGGTGCACAGTTTATACCAGAGACCACCAAAACCAGGGACATGGCTGGACAGAAAACCTTTGGGTTTCTTTAGGTGTGGAAACTGTACTAAATGTGAAGTCATGTCTCAAGGGAAGGTTTTCCGGAGTGCATCTAATGATAGAATATTTTCCTTGAGGGACTTCGGAAATTGCAAATCCACCGGTGTGATTTACAAAGCTACCTGTACATGTCCCTTGGATTATATAGGGAAGACTCTGAGGGAATTGAGAGTCAGGGTTGGCGAGCACCTGGGGGATATCAGGCACAAACGGGATACCCCAGTTGCTCGTCATATGAATGACTCCCATGGTGGTAATATTCGGCAAATCTCTTTTAGTATGATCGAACTGGTGAGACCTCAAATTAGGGGAGGCGATCTTGACAAAATTCTATTAAGGAGAGAGACTGAGTGGATATACAGGATGCAATCAATGTCCCCGAAGGGGCTGAATGAGTGTTTGTCCTATACCTGTTTTATCTAAATATCATGGTGGATACCTTTATTTGACTGCCTGTCACGCATGAAACTACAATGGAAGATTGTGACATGTACCGTAATAATCCCCTATCCTGATATGCTTTAGCATGCTTCCGATTGTAGGGAATTGATTATTTATCTAATATTATTATTCGTACTAACATTTATTGCTACCCAATTTACCTTTGGGCGTTTAATTATCCCAATGTTCTGTATGTTCAGAACTATAGTCAATACATTTCTATTGCTGGCTTGTTCATTGGTCTGTGCCAGATTTATTTATATCACATTGTTTATTAATACTCTAAGTCTATCTTCATACTCGATTATTAGCTGTTAGCTACTATTTCATAATGTCCTTGAATTTAATATGGCTCTTTGTACGCTGGATGACATATACCGATGAGGTTATCGCTCCACTGACAATGGGGCACGCCCCTTTTCTCTCCCTCCTCCTGCTACTCCTCCCCTTCATTACTACGCAAGCTCCCTCTGGGGCGCAGATATTCTTCTGCTTGCGTTCCAGGCTAGGGTGGACTGATTGGTGCGCATTATCCAGATAGGGAGAGATGTACGCGCCGCAGCGTCTCTAGGACCCGGAAGTGATGACATCGGGCAGGTAACTAACAGCTTATGGCTTGGAGAATCTTTATCTGTATCTTTTTCTTTAATTTGGTATAACCTTGGAATGCAAATAATGTTTGTGGCATCTATTTTTGATGTTAAATTGGGATTTTGAACGCCATCATGACCCGGATGTTATCCCGCTGTATCTTCTTGGGGGCGGGGCCTATGAAGGCGCGCGGATTTGATGTTATCTATTTATACCCGCTGATTACCACCGCCGGCTTATGCTATTCATCTCCATGGCATGAGGCAACATCGGTCACCACACTATCTCCTCCTGATGAACCGTGTAAACGGGGAAACGCGTCGGGTTGACGTCAGCACACGCTAAGTGATCTCCTCTCATTATTTAGCATCATATCTTGGTCTGCTATTCCGGTCCCTATTGTGTCTGTATATGCTATCAATGTTTATCCAGGACAGACAGGGGACTGAGATGGTTATGGTTGGACCTAGTTGTTTGCGGTGACATGGGTCGCTATTGAGCGAGGTGCAGTATTATTTACTGATTATCAATATCCTAAGTGGGGGTGTTTGCTAATTTATGTTGGGGTCGTTTGTTCCACTTTTTTTCACCACTGCTCTCCACTATTTTGTTTTCCCACCTATATTGCTAGGGATTCGATAGGGAAGCTAGGGACAGCCTACGTCTGAGTGGGGGCGCCAAACAATCGATTCTTAGGGTGCCAACCTCCACAGCTAGGCAGTGGTGAGCAGTAGGTTTTATTGTAGCACCTCAACAGGTTACCTATTGGTGGTATTTTATTGTTGGTTATTGAACCAAGGTTTGTTTTGGGTCAGGGTTTTATTCTGATATTATTAAAAGCTAAGTTTTAAGGGGATTCTATGTGCAATACTGGTCTTCAATAATCCCCGTTACAATTGTCACCCTAGCGTGCTCAGGAAATCTCAAGTAACGAGTATATTCGCTCATCACTAGTGATAATCTTTGGGTAAATCGAGAACCATAAACCTATCTGAGACATTTCACCTGTGTACCCTTACTATACTGCACTTCTGCTCTGTAGAATCACAGAGGAAGGGGCCGGGAGAATACGTTCTCTACAGTGAGGCCCAGCATAGTTGTCTTCCTAATGTCTCACATGACCTTTTTATGGTTTTGACAATTTTATGGGCTTACTTCTAGGGTAGACTTCCGCACTTCCATATGGCAGCACAGTGGATTTCCAATATCAACTCGTGGGGCACCATGTTCCATCTTATAGGATGATACAGCTGTTTGACCATGTGTACACATGGAATATTTTACCAACTACTTCAACACAAGCAAAGTCAAGGTAAACACATAATTTACTGAAGTATTTCAGAAAATAACACTAATGTAATGAAAGTTGATTAGTAGTTTTGAATCACGTGCATTCAGTTTGGTGCACTAATAAAATAAAGTATCTGAAAGTAATGCCCCATGTTTCCTCCATAGTCTGCGCTCACTACAAATTGGATTGTAAAACTGTTTGTTTAGCGCCCAGGTCTTCTGCTGTGTTTCGCCTCTTCATACACTGGAGGTATTGTTATGTTCAAATATAATTACCTATTGCTCTGTGATTTGTGATAAATTATATTACATACCCATGTGAAGCCGTGTAATATCCCCAAACTCTCATCACTCGATATAATTAATGTGTCCTTATCAGAAGTTAATTACTGCACAGGAAACATGATTATCATTTTGCAGAGTATTTTTTTCTCTCGGTCGAGTCGATATAAAAACAAATATATTATATTTCCATTTGATTTCTCTTTGGGGAATATTCAGTTTGCATTTACAATTATTGGGGTGTGTTGATTCTCTATAAGTAGATAAAACTATAATAATCAGTAAACGGGTATTAGAAAGGAAAAACGTTAAACTAGATGGACCTGTGGTTTTTTTCAACCTATCTACTATATCTGTTGTGCCATTAAATTCAGTCTATTAGAGATGAGCAAAAGGATTCACAGGACCCTGTTACCGCTGCCATGTCCGTGGTCTATGGTACTGGTCCAGGGCTTTACAAATCTCCTTCTACCTGCCAGCATCCCCAAAGGCTTTTCTGATTAGTAGGCCTGGTGTGATATCATGGTTGAAGCAAGGAGGAGGTCTGTAATGCTCTGATCCGGCGGCCACAGACCACCTGCATAGCCACTGGATCAGAATCCTGCAAATCTTTTTACTCAACGCTACGATTTATTTACTATTTCTTGCTATCAGTTATTTTGAGATTGTGTTGTGGTAAACAGGTGCTTGGGATGCAACCGCACAGAAGATGAGGACACAGCAATAACTTAACCAAAAATTATTTATTACTCAAACACAGCATTATAAGTTAGAGACTGGACAATCTAAATGAATGTGTTAAAAAAGATATACCTTGGGCGAAATAAGTATTGAACACATCCCCAATTTTCTTCATGTAAATATTTCTAAAGGTGCTATTTACATGAATTTCTCACCAGATGTTGGTAACCACCCATTCAATCCACTAGGCAAAGAAATCAAAATATAGCTGTCCACAAATTGGGAGCCTCTCACCAGGGAATTTTCTCTATTCTATTGCACGACGTATGGACTCTTCACCCCACATCTTGGATTTCTCCAGCACACCCTTAATTTCAGGCTCTCCACTTCTCTATATATCTTATTTGAAGACGGTCTGATTATAAGACAGAAACGTTACACACAAGATATTGGGATCACTTATTCTTAATAAATTCTCTGCAAACATTTTTTGAGTGCCAGATTTTTGATATTTATATGAATTAGGAGTGGTATCCTTTTCTGTGCACATAAATTAAGTTATGTGTAATAATGAGAAGTGACACAGTGAAAAGGTATTGAATACATGAAGAAAGAGAGGTGCATAAAGCCCTGGAAAGTAATGACACCAGCTGATATCTATCATTAATTTAGAAAGCAATCCTGCCACTTATGGTAGTGAAAAATAATATCAGCTGATTCAACTGATGACTGATAAAAAGTTGTCTCCTTACCAAGGTGCCACACACAAGAAACATCTCATGGGTAAAGCCAGTGAGCTTCCTCAAGACCTTAGCAACCTTATTGTTGCAAATCATACTGATGGCATTGGTTACAGAAGAATTTCTAAACTACTGAAGGTTCCAGTGAGGACTGTTGGGGCCATAATCCTGAAGAGAAAAGAACATAATTCCAATTAAAAAATATATATATTATACATACTGCATATATGCAGCACCCCAGAGTCCTGGTTGTTGCAGTACTGTGGCTCCGCCACTATGGGGAGCTGTTGTGAATTTGGATTCTGGGCTCCCCCGGTGGCCGCTTGTGGAATTGGACTTGTCATCCTCTTTCCTGTTTCACCTGGTTCCATCAGTAGTGGGTGTCGCTATTTAAGCTCATTTCTCTGGTGGTTTCTTGCCGGTCAACAATGTTATCTGATGCCTCTCAGTACTTGTTCCTGCTTCTAGACAACTACTAGATAAGTTGGACTTCTGTCCATGTTTTGTTTTGCCTATTTGTTCCAGTTCACAGCTGAAGTTTTGTTACTGTGTCTGGAAAGCTCTCGTTGATCAGGGATTGCTACTCTGGCGTTATGAGTTAATGCCAGAGTTTAAGGTAATCTCTGGATGGTGTTTTGTTAGTGTTTTTCTGCTGACCATGAAAGTATACTATCTGTCTTCTGCTATCTAGTGAGCGGACCTCAAATTTGCTAAGACTATTTTCCTGCTGCGTTTGTTGTTTCATCTGAACTCACCGTCATTATATGTGGGGGGCTACTGTCTTCTTTGGAAATATTTCTCTAGAGGTGAGCCAGGTCTTATATTTCCCTCTGCTAGCTATTTAGGTCTTAGGCCAGAGCTGGGCATCTAGCGATAAATAGGAAATGCTACCTGGCTATTTCTAGTTGCGTGGCAGGCTTAGTTCATGGTCAGTATAGTTCCATCTTCCGAGAGCTTGTTCCTCTATAGGCTTGCTATGATCTCTGCTTGCAGAGATCATGACAGTTTGACCGGCCAATAAAGTGTTAAAGACCCAGGTTGAGAAAGGAGAGTTGTAAGAAGTCTGCTGGAATTTTTTTTTTTTTTTTTTTTTTTTTTTTTTTTTCCCCTCCAGTCTGCCTTGCTGCAGTCTTTTTTCTCTCTCTCCTCCTAATCTCTGTGTGGCTCTGTGTGCACCTGACAATAATGGATCTTCAGAGTGTGACTGCGGGTTTGAATAATCTCATCACGAAAGTACAAAATTTACAAGATTTTGTGGTACATGCTCCGGTATCTGAGCCGAGAATTCCTTTGCCGGAGTTCTTCACAGGGAATAGAGCTAGCTTTCAGAATTTCCGAAATAATTGTAAGCTTTATTTGTCCCTGAAATCTCGTTCAGCTGGAGACCCTGCTCAACAGGTTAGGATTGTGATTTCCTTGCTCAGGGGTGACCCTCAAGATTGGGCCTTCGCATTGCCAGCAGGGGATCCTGCGTTGCGCGATGTGGATGCGTTTTTTCTGGCCTTGGGCTTGCTTTATGAGGAGCCTCATTTGGAACTTCAGGCAGAAAAAACTTTGATGGCACTATCTCAGGGGCAAGACGAAGCTGAAGTTTACTGCCAAAAATTCCGTAAATGGTCTGTGCTTACTCAGTGGAATGAGTGCGCCTTGGCGGCAACTTTCAGAGAGGGTCTCTCTGATGCCGTTAAGGATGTTATGGTGGGGTTCCCTGTGCCTGCAGGTCTGAATGAGTCCATGACAATGGCTATTCAGATTGATAGGCGTCTGCGGGAGCGCAAACCGGTGCACCATCTGGCGGTGTCTATGGAAAAGACGCCAGAAAGTATGCAGTGTGATAGAATTCTGTCCAGGAGCGAGCGACAGAATTTTAGACGGAAGAATGGATTGTGTTTCTATTGTGGGGATTCTACTCATGTTATATCAGCATGCTCTAGGCGTACAAAGAAGCTTGATAAGTCTGTTTCCATTGGCACCATTCAGTCTAAGTTTATTTTGTCTGTAACCCTGATTTGCTCTTTGTCATCCATTGCCACGGACGCCTATGTTGACTCTGGCGCCGCTCTGAGTCTGATGGATTGGTCCTTTGCCAATCGTTGTGGTTTTGATTTAGAGCCTTTGGAGACTCTTATTCCTCTGAAGGGGATTGACTCCACCCCATTGGCTAATAATAAACCACAATACTGGACACAAGTAACCATGCGTATCAATCCGGATCACCAGGAGATTATTCGTTTCCTGGTGCTGTATAATTTACATGACGATTTGGTACTGGGATTGCCATGGTTGCAGTCTCACAATCCAGTCTTGGACTGGAGAGCAATGTCTGTGTTGAGCTGGGGATGTAAGGGTATTCATGGGGACTTACCTTTTGTTTCTATTTCTTCGTCCATTCCCTCTGAAGTCCCTGAGTTCCTCTCTGATTATCAAGACGTCTTTGACGAACCCAAGCTTGGGTCGTTACCTCCGCACCGTGAGTGCGATTGTGCCATAGATTTGATACCGGGTTGTAAATATCCAAAGGGTCGTTTGTTTAATCTGTCTGTGCCGGAACATGCTGCTATGCGGGAATATATAAAGGAGTCTTTGGAAAAGGGACATATTCGTCCATCTTCTTCTCCCTTGGGAGCTGGGTTTTTCTTTGTCTCAAAAAAAGACGGCTCTTTGAGACCATGTATTGATTATCGGCTTCTGAATAAGATCACCGTTAAGTATCAATACCCATTGCCATTGCTTACTGATTTGTTTGCTCGTATAGAGGGTGCTAAGTGGTTCTCTAAAATTGATCTTCGTGGGGCGTATAATTTGGTGCGGATCAGGCAGGGGGATGAGTGGAAGACCGCATTTAATACGCCCGAGGGCCACTTTGAGTATTTGGTCATGCCTTTTGGTCTTTCTAATGCCCCTTCGGTTTTCCAGTCTTTTATGCATGATATTTTCCGCGATTTTTTGGATAAATTTGTGATAATATATCTGGATGATATTCTGATTTTTTCTGATGACTGGGACTCTCATGTCCAGCAGGTCAGGAGAGTTTTTCAGGTTTTGCGGTCTAATTCGTTATGTGTGAAGGGGTCCAAGTGTGTTTTTGGGGTCCAGAAAATTTCCTTTTTGGGGTATATTTTTTCTCCCTCTTCCATTGAGATGGATCCCGTCAAGGTGCAAGCTATTCGCGACTGGACTCAGCCCTCCTCTCTTAAAGGTCTTCAGAGATTTTTGGGCTTTGCCAACTTTTACCGCCGATTTATTGCTGGTTTTTCGGATGTCGTTAAACCACTGACTGATTTGACCAGACAAGGCGCTGATGTTGCTAATTGGTCCCCTCATGCTGTAGAGGCCTTTCTGGAGCTTAAGCGCCGTTTTGCCTCTGCCCCTGTGTTGCTTCAGCCTGATGTGAATCTGCCTTTTCAGGTTGAGGTTGACGCTTCGGAGATCGGAGCTGGGGCAGTGTTGTCGCAGAAAGGGTCCGACTGCTCCGTCATTAGGCCTTGTGCCTTCTTTTCTCGCAAATTTTCGCCCGCAGAGCGGAATTATGATGTTGGGAATCGGGAACTTTTGGCCATGAAGTGGGCGTTTGAGGAGTGGCGCCATTGGCTCGAGGGGGCTAGGCATCAGGTGGTGGTATTGACTGACCACAAAAATTTGATTTATCTTGAGACTGCCAGGCGCCTGAATCCTAGACAGGCGCGCTGGTCTTTATTTTTTTCTCGCTTTAATTTTGTGGTGTCGTACCTGCCCGGTTCTAAGAATGTTAAGGCAGATGCCCTTTCTAGGAGTTTTGACCCGGACTCTCCTTGTAATTCTGAACCCACAGGTATCCTTAGGGAGGGTGTAATTTTGTCGGCCGTTTCTCCTGATCTGCGGCGGTCCTTGCAGGAGTTTCAGGCGGATAGACCGGATCGTTGTCCGCCTGATAGACTGTTTGTTCCGGATGATTGGACCAGTAGAGTCATCTCTGAAGTACATTCTTCTGCATTGGCAGGTCATCCCGGAATTTTTGGTACCAGGGATTTGGTGGCAAGATCCTTCTGGTGGCCTTCCCTGTCACGAGATGTGCGAGTCTTTGTGCAGTCATGTGACATTTGTGCTCGGGCCAAGTCTTGTAGTTCTCGGGCTAGCGGTCTGCTGTTGCCCTTGCCTATTCCTAAGAGGCCTTGGACACACATCTCGATGGATTTTATTTCAGATCTGCCTGTTTCCCAGAAGATGTCTGTCATCTGGGTGGTCTGTGACCGTTTCTCTAAAATGGTCCATTTGGTTCCTCTGCCCAAGTTGCCTTCTTCTTCTGAGTTGGTTCCTCTGTTTTTTCAGAATGTTGTCCGATTGCACGGTATTCCTGAGAATATCGTTTCTGACAGAGGTACCCAATTTGTGTCTAGATTTTGGCGGGCATTCTGTGCTAGGATGGGCATAGATTTGTCTTTTTCATCTGCTTTTCACCCTCAGACTAATGGCCAGACCGAGCGGACTAATCAGACCCTGGAGACATATCTGAGGTGTTTTGTCTCTGCTGACCAGGATGATTGGGTTGCTTTTTTGCCATTGGCAGAGTTCGCCCTCAATAATCGGGCCAGCTCTTCCACCTTGGTGTCCCCGTTTTTCTGTAATTCAGGGTTTCACCCTCGATTTTCCTCCGGTCAGGTGGAATCCTCGGATTGTCCTGGAGTGGATGCGGTGGTGGAGAGATTGCATCACATCTGGGGTCAGGTTATGGACAATTTGAAGTTGTCCCAGGAGAAGACTCAGCGTTTTGCCAACCGTCATCGTCGTGTTGGTTCTCGGCTTTGTGTTGGAGATTTGGTGTGGTTGTCTTCTCGTTTTGTCCCTATGAGGGTCTCATCTCCTAAGTTTAAGCCTCGGTTCATCGGTCCGTATAAAATATTGGAGATTCTTAACCCTGTTTCCTTCCGTTTGGACCTCCCTGCATCCTTTTCTATTCATAACGTTTTTCATCGGTCGTTATTGCGCAGGTATGAGGCACCAGTTGTGCCTTCCGTTGAGCCTCCTGCTCCGGTGTTGGTTGAGGGTGAGTTGGAGTACGTTGTGGAAAAAATCCTAGACTCCCGTGTTTCCAGACGGAGACTCCAGTATCTGGTCAAGTGGAAGGGATACGGCCAGGAGGATAATTCTTGGGTCACTGCATCTGATGTTCATGCCTCTGGTCTGGTTCGTGCCTTTCATAGGGCCCATCCTGATCGCCCTGGTGGTTCTGGTGAGGGTTCGGTGCCCCCTCCTTGAGGGGGGGGTACTGTTGTGAATTTGGATTCTGGGCTCCCCCGGTGGCCGCTTGTGGAATTGGACTTGTCATCCTCTTTCCTGTTTCACCTGGTTCCATCAGTAGTGGGTGTCGCTATTTAAGCTCATTTCTCTGGTGGTTTCTTGCCGGTCAACAATGTTATCTGATGCCTCTCAGTACTTGTTCCTGCTTCTAGACAACTACTAGATAAGTTGGACTTCTGTCCATGTTTTGTTTTGCCTATTTGTTCCAGTTCACAGCTGAAGTTTTGTTACTGTGTCTGGAAAGCTCTCGTTGATCAGGGATTGCTACTCTGGCGTTATGAGTTAATGCCAGAGTTTAAGGTAATCTCTGGATGGTGTTTTGTTAGTGTTTTTCTGCTGACCATGAAAGTATACTATCTGTCTTCTGCTATCTAGTGAGCGGACCTCAAATTTGCTAAGACTATTTTCCTGCTGCGTTTGTTGTTTCATCTGAACTCACCGTCATTATATGTGGGGGGCTACTGTCTTCTTTGGAAATATTTCTCTAGAGGTGAGCCAGGTCTTATATTTCCCTCTGCTAGCTATTTAGGTCTTAGGCCAGAGCTGGGCATCTAGCGATAAATAGGAAATGCTACCTGGCTATTTCTAGTTGCGTGGCAGGCTTAGTTCATGGTCAGTATAGTTCCATCTTCCGAGAGCTTGTTCCTCTATAGGCTTGCTATGATCTCTGCTTGCAGAGATCATGACAGGGAGCTATGGTACGTCTGATTGCACTAAGGAGTTTCTCTGACCAGGTACACTCACACCACACTTCACACTCCGGCCACCAGGGGGGGTGGTCCTATTTAGTAGGCCACTCCTCACAACTCTGGTAAAAACTGGGGGTTGGACAGGAAGACAGGGAGAAGTAGCTGGGAAGAGCTAGTGAGAGGACCTGTCAGGGATGGGATCCTGGCAGACTCCTCAGAGCAGAACAAACCAGTGAACAACGGGAATACAGCAAAGAGGAATTAATACCAGAAGGAGTCGTGCTGCTAGACCGAGGCAACATCCTTCTGAGGCGCAAACAGTCGGTGGCCGGAACGCCGAGCAAGTAAGAGACTTTAAGTACACTGCAAACCACGGCCGGACAGCCAATTATAGGTTGGCTGTCTCACTTAACACCTAAGCAGACAACGGAGGCAGCTGTGGGAGAGGGGCGACTCTAGGGTCCCGGAAGAACTCCAGGCCTACCCCGTCATACGGGTGCGTCCTACCCTATCATCTGGAGGACGGAGAAAACGAACATCAGAGACAGACAGAAACAGTTGTGAGGACTATCCCGGGAGCTCAGCAGGGAAGAACTACAACACTCAGCGCTAGAAGGTAGACACTGATTCCCACCTGTAAAGAGAACTCCTGATGTGCCTTTGGACCGGCCGGTCTCTGACAACCCAGTTAATAGCGCTCTGGACTGAGGTCTCCAACACCTTCAGTAAAGAGGTAAAGAGACTGCAACCTGGTGTCCTCGTTATTTATTGCGACCGGCACTTCACAACTGCACCATTATCATCATTTATTGCACTGGACGTTCCCCCACTGACAGACAGGGCCACGGACCGGGTCTAGCCACCGTGACAACCCCAGAACGGAGATCCCAGAGGCCCGGCTCCGGGTACCCCTCGGCCCTGCGGCGGTGTGGGGGCGCTCCAACTTGGCGTCACGAACAGGATCTACTTAAGCCTGAAGAATCAGGTCATGTGTGCCTTGGAACTGTGATTTATTGCGCTTGAATTGTACTTTATTGAAAAGACTGTGTATTGCCATTTACCGCCAAAATTCGCCATTGCCGCGCACGGAGGGAGGAGCCTTAGCTACGTGGGCGGAATCATCCAAAAGAAGCGCGGAACGGAAAGCGCGGTAAGGCGCCAATCCCGGAAGAGGAACTCCGACCTCCAGCAGGTTCGTGGGAGGAAGGGACAGCCATGTCTGAGTCGGGAGGAGAGGAGGTGGCGGTCGCAGCCGCGGACGCAGGGGCAGCTCCGGTCCCTGCAGCGGACGGAGCCGCGGCCCTAATACCACCACCGGTAGCCGCAGAACCCGCTGTTCCTCCCAACCAGCCGGACGCTGCCGCTAACACAAAAGCCATAATGCCCTTCTCTATGCCGTACCTGCCCGGAGCGGCTTGGCTTCCGCGATACTCTGGGGAGTCGCATACGTTCACTGACTTTAAAGAGGGGCTCTGCAGCCTGCTCGAGTTCTATCCCCTAACCGAGCCTCAGAAGGTCCATATGATAACCGGCCAACTCTTTGGGGCGGCTCTGAGAGAATTGAAATCCTGGCCCGCTGAGGATAAAGAAACTGCACAACAGATTTTTGCCAAGCTTAAAGCCACCTTTGATACTCGCACTGCTACGGAAATTAAACTGACTTTTTATGGATGCAAACAAAGGCCACAGGATAGCTTACGGGATTATGCCCTTAATCTCCAGGAAGCGATGCGGGCCATTAAGCAGAGTGACCCCGGCAGCATGCAGGATGAGGATAAAATCCTGAAGGAGCGGTTCATTGAGGGGCTCCTGTGCAGTCACCAGCGGGGCCAATTGCACTTCCTGGCCATGCAAAATCCAGACTTGACTTTTGCGCAGTTTAAAGATAAAGCTATCCAGGCATTGCAGGAGCGACAGCCCAGCCACGCAGTACCACCCAGGCGCCCCGCTCTCACATACCACCAGGAGGTGGCATCGGATACCCCAGTTGCCGCGGAGGCCGACGCCCAGAGCTTCAAGGACGACTCCCCTGCAGGACTCCGTCTCCAAATGCAAGAGCTAACCAAGAGCGTTGCTGCCCTGGCCCGGACGGTGCAGTCCCTACAGGAGGCCCCCAAAGAGAAGATCCAGTTGGCTTCCAGCCCGGAGGATGTCCCTTGGATGCGACAGAGGAGGACTCCGCCAACCAGGAGCCGGCCCGACGATCGCTTCCACCAGGATGGACGACCCATCTGCCGCCGCTGTCACCAGGTGGGCCATCTTGCAAGGTACTGTCCTTTAAACGAGCAACCCCTGGGGCAAAGGGCCAACCCCCAGGAGTAGGACGGTCAGGCCCGCAGCATTGGAGAACCAAGTATATTGGAGGACGACCAGTTCTCCCTGTAGTGATTGATGGAATCCCCTTGAATGCTTTGCTGGACACCGGTTCTCAGGTGACGACTATACCTTACGTGCTCTACAAACGGTATTGGGAGGACGCTGATATTACTCGTGGCCCTGACGATGATTTCACCATAATCGCCAGTAATGGTCAGCCGTTGCCACAAGTGGGGTATAAGGAGGTCACCATCAAAGTGGGGCGGGTGGAATTGAAAGCCCAAGGGATTGTGATTGTTGATATTGATCGCCGAGAATGTAATCCCATGATGACTCTTGGTACTAATGTTATAGAAAATTGTCTTGCAGAAGTGATTGTTTTGTTGCAACAGGTGGCCGAAACCGCTGGCCACAGTGAGCAACGTGCCCTGCAGAAGGAAATCAGAGCTCTGATGCAGAGACAGCAGGTAGAGCTGACTGGTGGTGAGATTGGTCGTGTCACTGTGAGTGATTCAAACCCCATCGCGATACCCCCCAAGAGTGAAATGTTAATATGGTGTCGAGCAGCCATAGGCCTCAGGGGTAAGGACTACCAGGCCTTGGTAGAACCCGTATATTCAGACAATAGGCCTACTGTTCTAACAGCCCGGGGGGTGGTCGACGTCCGTCAGGGGAGAGTGCCCGTACGTGTCCTCAATTGTGGGGAGGAAGAGGTTCACCTCACCAAGTATACCACGCTCGCCAAATTGTTCACTGTCAATAATAATGTGATACAGACACCTGAACCCTTGGTCCCGTCAAACTTGGCGGAGAACAAAGGTTCTGCAGAGCCCTCGAAGGACTGGTGTCGGGAATTGCATGTGGGCACTGACTCTACCCCATCCCATCAAAAACAGGGGGCCTACAGGGTGGTACACGAGTACGAGCAGATATTCAGCAAACACCCCTCAGATTTTGGGCAGGTGAAAGGGATCAAACATCACATCCCCACGGGAGATCACCGACCCATAAAAGAGAGATATCGCCCTGTACCCCCAGCTCATTACCAGTGTGCCAAGGACATGTTGCGGGAAATGAAGGAGGCTGGGGTGGTGAGAGACAGCTGTAGCCCCTGGGCAGCTCCTTTAGTCCTTGTTAAAAAGAAAGATGGTACAATGAGGATGTGTGTTGATTACAGGCAGTTGAATCGCATTACACATAAGGACGTGGAGCGCCCCCACACCGCCGCAGGGCCGAGGGGTACCCGGAGCCGGGCCTCTAGGTCTCAGTCCTGGGGTTGTCACGGTGGCTAGACCCGGTCCGTGGCCCTGTCTGTCAGTGGGGGACGTCCGGTGCAATAAGTGGTGTAGTAACGGTGTAGCGGTGCAGTTGTGGGGTGCAGGTCGCGGTAAATAACGAGGACACCAGGTTGCAGTCTCTTTACCTCTTTACTGAAGCTCTCTGGGTCCTCAGTCCAGAATACGGCTCACCAGGCTGCGCAAGTCCGGCCGGTCCAATGGCACTTCCAGAGCTCTCTTTGCAGGTGGAAATCGGTGCCTTCCTTCTAGCGCTATGTGTTGCAGTCCTTCCCTGCTGTGCTTACGGAAAGTACCCCACAACTGTTGTGTCTGTTTCTCGTGTTCCCTCACAACAACTTAATTCGCAATGATCTTCCTCGTCCCTCCAGATACTATGGTAGGAACGCACCCGTATGACGGGGAGGCTCGGAGATCTTCCGGGACTCTATCTGCGCCCCTCTCCTGTTGGTACCCCCCTTTGCCTTCCTGGGTGATGCGTGAGACAGTCCGCCTAAAGCTAACTGCCCTGCCGTAGGTCTGAGGTATGGCTTGAAACTCTTTACCTCCTCGGCGTTCCGGCCACCGGTAGTGCGCCTCAGTAAGGTGCTGCCTCTTTCAGCACAACCCTCACTGGTATCTCCTTTCGCTTGACTTCGTTTCTCACTCAGCACAATCTATCTCGCTTCTAGTCCTTTCTTGAGTCCCGCCGCTTCCAGGAGCCTGCGCGGACCCGTTACGTTCTTTCAATGCCAAGCCTCTGCCAGGATCCCACCCCTGGCAGAGACCCTACAGTCTCTCCCTTCACAACACCCCCTGCCACAGGGTGTTGCTCCGTTCAATCCCGTCAGCGTTCTCTCTAACTTCCTGCCTGACCCCCAGTTTACCCACTATGGTGGGGAGTGGCCTAATGAATAGCACCCTTAGCTCCCCCCGGAGGCCCAGCGGTGAAATGTATTGGTGACTGTGATACCTGCTCAGAGAACCCCTTCAGTGCCATCGAACGCACCATGGCCCCCCTTAGTGGCTGAGCCATGATACTGCAACGACCAGGACTCTGGGGCGCTGCACTCGCATACCCACTGCCTAGGATAGAGGAGTCTCTGGCTGCCTTAAAATCTGCTAACTACTTCTCTACCTTAGATCTCACCAGTGGGTACTGGCAGGTTCCTGTAGCAAAGGCGGACAAAGAGAAGACGGCCTTCACGACGCCAATGGGTCTCTGTGAGTTCAACTACATGCCCTTCGGATTGTGCAATGCTCCCGGAACGTTCCAGAGGATGATGGAGTGCTGCCTGGGACACCTGAACTTTGAAACCGTGCTGCTATATTTGGATGATGTCATTGTCTTCTCTAAGACCTACGAAGACCACCTGAAGCACCTGGCCGAGGTGTTTGAAGCCCTATCCAACTTTGGCTTAAAGGTGAAACCGTCCAAGTGTCATCTGCTGAAACCTAAAGTGCAGTACCTGGGCCATGTGGTGAGCGCTGAAGGAGTGGCCCCAGACCCCGACAAGGTCACAGTGATTAAGGACTGGCCAAAGCCCAGTGACCTCCACGAAGTCCGGCAGTTCCTCGGGCTGGTAGGCTATTACCGGAGGTTCATTAAGGACTTCACCAAGAAGGCCGCACCCTTGCAAAACCTGTTGGTGGGCCAACCAAAGAAGACCAAGGGGAGGAACACCCCCTTTGATTGGAACGAAGAGCTGGAGGAATCCTTCACCTGTTTGAAGTCGGCACTGACGGGAGAAGAGGTACTGGCTTACCCCGAATACGACCAACCATTTGTGCTGTACACAGATGCCAGTAATGTGGGACTAGGAGCCGTGCTGTCTCAAGTCCAGAAAGGCAAGGAAAGAGTGATCGCTTACGCCAGCAGGAAACTCCGTCCCACGGAAAGGAACCCTGACAACTACAGTTCCTTCAAACTGGAATTCCTTGCCCTTGTCTGGGCAGTGACAGAGAGGTTTAAGCACTACCTGGCCTCCGCGAAATTCACCGTCTTCACGGACAACAATCCGCTAACGCATCTGGGTACTGCCAAACTCGGGGCTTTGGAACAGCGGTGGATGGCCCGGCTGTCCAACTATGATTTCACCATCAAATATCGGGCAGGACACCAGAATGCCAATGCCGATGCTCTGTCCCGAATGCCCAATTTACCAGAAGTGGGAGAAGACCCGGAGGCACTTGAAGAGGTGGAGCTGCCTGCCTTCCATCGCCCCAAAGCCACTCAGAACTCTCACCATGTGAAGAACAGGCACAAGAACCAACCGGATGCCATGCTGAATCCCCTGCCCCACCACGGATGGGCAGAAACCCAGGATAGTGACCCCGCGGTCCGTCAGGTGAAGGAGCTCTTGACGCAGGCTGGGTTGCACCCTGGCCCAGACGACCCACAAGAAACCCAACAGCTGTGGAAGGGGAGAAGCAAGCTGTTTATCCATGATGGCAAGCTGTGCAGGAGGAGCATTGACCCACGTACTCATGAATTGGTGTGGCAGATAGTGGTGCCCAGGCGAGATGCGCCCATGGTTCTGGGAGCCTACCATGATGGAGCCGGACACTTCGGATGGAGGAAGCTAGAGAAGCTGCTCCAAGGGAGGTTCTATTGAATTGGCATGAAGAGAACCATTGAGAAGTGGTGTCGGGAGTGTGGTCCATGTAGTCTGCGCAGGAAGGACCGTGACAGTCAGCGGGCTCCCCTGCGGCCTATCATCACCAAAAGGCCGCTCGAACTGGTCGCGCTGGATCATGTGAAGCTGACACCTAGCCGGTCGGGCTATATCTACGCCCTTACCATCGTGGACCACTACTCCAGGTTTTTGGTGGTTGTGCCTGTCAAGGATCTAACGGCCAGGACTGCCGCCAGGGCCTTCCAGCAACACTTTTGTAGGCCCCATGGCTACCCAGAGAAGGTACTGACTGATCAGGGACCTGCATTCGAAGCGGAAGTGTTCCAAGAATTCTGCCAACTGTACGGGTGTAAGAAGATCAGGACCACACCGTACCATCCTCAAACCAACGGGATGTGCGAGAAGATGAACCAAGTGGTAATTGATTTATTGAAGACCTTACCCGTGGAGGAACGGAACCTGTGGCCGACAAAGTTGCCTGACTTGGTGGATATGTACAATCACATCCCAGTAAGTTCCACCAACTGTACTCCAGCGTACCTGATGCGAGGAAGATCTAGTCGGTTACCCGTTGATCTGGACATGGGGGTCCTAGTACCCGAAGATACCTCGCCGGATGCAGATTGGGATGCAGAAAGGCAGCGAAGGTACCGCGAAGTACAGGAGTGTGTAGAGAGAAGTCTCGCCCAGGCTAGGCAGAAGCAAGAAAGGGACTACAACCAACATGCTCCTGCGATCCCCCTGTCACCTGGTGAGCAAGTACTTAAACGAAAGAGGAGATTACACAAGCTCGATGACCAATGGGAAGCGGAACCGTATACCATCCTGCCATCCGACTTCGACAACACAAAGGTCTGTCTCATCAGCAAGGACAGAGGGGAGACCTCGACAGCGGTATCCAGGGATCACCTTAAGGTCTGCCCCGATAAGTTGAAAGAGAGGGGCACGGCCCCAGAAATCTCCCCGCCGGTGGAAAAGGAGAAGATGTTCCATACCATCCTTGGTGACTTTCCCCAATCCTGGACTCAGATAAACCAAGCCATCGCGGTGCCTGTTCTAATGTTTCAACAGCCGGACCCACCAGAACCAATGGTGGTACCAGATCATCTGGCCCCGCTACCTCAACAAGCCTTACCTGATGAAGCCATGCCAACCATTGAGCCGGCAAATCCTCCCTCTGCTATCAGTGAATCTGCTGTACCCACTGTTGATAACCGCAGCTCTGAGAGCCCCAACCTGCCAGTGCTACCCAGACTCACTAGAAGTGTAGTTAGAAGACAGTGCACTACACCAGCGGTAGCAAGCATAGCGGGCCCTGTTAGGCCAATAGCAACCCCTGCGCTGCGAAGGTCCACACGCAGCACTCAAAATCAAACTCCCCTCCGCTACAAAACTTGGAGGTATTGATAAGGGCTGCTATTTAATTGAAAATGTTTGTATGCATATCTTTTTGTTACAGGTTTTTAAATGGACACTAGAGTAATGGACGGTGAATTGCTCAAAAACTTTCATAAGGGGGACCCCTTTGTTTACCCGGGGTCCCCGCTGTTTCAACCACTGAACTGAGAGTCATAAACTGTGCATGACCTAACTTTTGCAACGTTCAAGAATCCTCACCTCCCGTAAAGGGAAGCATAGTTATGTTCAATTGTTATGCTATTTCAAAAATTTGTGTGTTTCCTGTTAACATGTATTATTGTTCTTGTTTTCCCAGTCCCGGAGTACTGGATTTAACCGGGGGGGAGTGCAGCACCCCAGAGTCCTGGTTGTTGCAGTACTGTGGCTCCGCCACTATGGGGAGCTATGGTACGTCTGATTGCACTAAGGAGTTTCTCTGACCAGGTACACTCACACCACACTTCACACTCCGGCCACCAGGGGGGGTGGTCCTATTTAGTAGGCCACTCCTCACAACTCTGGTAAAAACTGGGGGTTGGACAGGAAGACAGGGAGAAGTAGCTGGGAAGAGCTAGTGAGAGGACCTGTCAGGGATGGGATCCTGGCAGACTCCTCAGAGCAGAACAAACCAGTGAACAACGGGAATACAGCAAAGAGGAATTAATACCAGAAGGAGTCGTGCTGTTAGACCGAGGCAACATCCTTCTGAGGCGCAAACAGTCGGTGGCCGGAACGCCGAGCAAGTAAGAGACTTTAAGTACACTGCAAACCACGGCCGGACAGCCAATTATAGGTTGGCTGTCTCACTTAACACCTAAGCAGACAACGGAGGCAGCTGTGGGAGAGGGGCGACTCTAGGGTCCCGGAAGAACTCCAGGCCTACCCCGTCATACGGGTGCGTCCTACCCTATCATCTGGAGGACGGAGAAAACGAACATCAGAGACAGACAGAAACAGTTGTGAGGACTATCCCGGGAGCTCAGCAGGGAAGAACTACAACACTCAGCGCTAGAAGGTAGACACTGATTCCCACCTGTAAAGAGAACTCCTGATGTGCCTTTGGACCGGCTGGTCTCTGACAACCCAGTTAACAGCACTCTGGACTGAGGTCTCCAACACCTTCAGTAAAGAGGTAAAGAGACTGCAACCTGGTGTCCTCGTTATTTATTGCGACCGGCACTTCACAACTGCACCATTATCATCATTTATTGCACTGGACGTTCCCCCACTGACAGACAGGGCCACGGACCGGGTCTAGCCACCGTGACAACCCCAGAACGGAGATCCCAGAGGCCCGGCTCCGGGTACCCCTCGGCCCTGCGGCGGTGTGGGGGCGCTCCATATACATACATACATACATACACAGCAGGAGAATTTCAGATCAATGGCACCTTTAGAAATATATTTACTTAGAAAATTGGTGACATGTTCAATATTTACACCTGTAAGCTGAGATAGAGTGTTGTTTGTTGGGGTTCTAGAACTTGTTAATCTAGACCCTGTTTACTATACTTTGTAATGCTTTGTTATTGTGCTTCACTCTTGTTGCCACCAGACTACTATAGGTTTGTACATTACGCTAGCCTGTAGACTGAGCTCCCATCTTGTGCATTGTACTTAACTGGTTTTAAGCTTGATTTCTTTCCACCAGGCAGCCATGTTTTGTATGTCATCTATCACCCTCTGCGGTGAGTTTTGCATTTAGCCCTTACTCTAGGCTTTGTGTTCAAAGACTTGAACTTGTATGTTGCCACCTGTCTTCACAGTGGGCTCGATAGCAGCCCCAGCATTGTCCTGTTTTGTATATTAGCCGCTTCTACAGAATTGTTGATGTATACTAGTCGCCACATGAACATCTGTCATTTATACCATTTGCCAAAATGATGGTAATTGGTAATGAAGCAGACAAGGGGGCTGGAGTGCTGGAACCCATGAGTTTCCAGCAACCTCACCGCCTAAATGACTCCCAGATCGATCTTCTCTAGATGAAACTTTGTATTTGAATGAAACACATCAGTTCAGCCCACACAATGAGGGATACTGTGTCTCTCTCTTATCCTTCTGGTTTCCCTCCAAGCCTTGTCACAGCTGCTCGAGTAGGTGTACAGTCTTGAGAAATGCGGAGACTGGGGACTTTCTGGGAACCTTAAAACTGCAGCACTACACAATAGGCTTAGAAATAAATTTTTTCATGGTTACAGCTATGGTTCCCTTGGGATTCATTTGAAATTTACTCTAAAAAGGTACCCGAAAAAAAAAACAACCAGCCTCCACTCTCTGTATATCAAGATGCAGCAGCTCCTAAAATAAAATAATACAAAAACCCTACAAAACAAAAGCTGATCAGAGAGCCCGATCCTTCCTCTGCATAAAGAGTTAAAAGAAAAGAGATAAAACCAGATACGTGTAGCCTCCAGACGTCCATTAAAAGAGTGGAATGCTGTTTTCTATCACAGATTATATGCCAGATGTTCAAACTATCTCTAATCATTGCAGATGTAATGGACTAGAATGCTGCAGTTTATGAGTTTACTGGCATTAATCCTATATACTGCACAAGGGAAAAAGATTTTAAATATATAATTATACCTCATTAATACTCAGGTTTTATTTCCTTTCAACGGAACAAGACTTATTAAGGCTTACATTTACAGCACTTTTTTTTTTTTTGCGAGACTTGGCCGCAACATTGTCTTTTGTGAGTCGGATATGAAAATATTATATCGCCATACTGCTGATGTTTTATATATGAGCTCAGAATAATGATACATGGATTTCTAAATGGCCTGGTCTGCGTAATCAAGGCCTAGGAAATAAGAAGGGCTCAATGGAGCGGAGAGGAGGCTGGATCGCCATCAATGTCTATCTGTTGCTCATCAAAAGAGACAGAAGGATGAGACAGTGTGGTATTACAATAGATCCTGACCCTTTTAGATTCCAGATGTGCTCAACATATGACTGGAGATGGGGATGGATATTGCCCACAAGGGGACGACCGTCCAGTGGATGTCACTGTTTATACACCAGCAATAGATTTCTTTTTTTCCAGACAAGATGAAAGTCTAGAGCAAGACTTGAAGACTTGAATAGGTCCAGGAGTTGTAAAGATAAGGAATTAAAACAAGGCACAGAAATGCTGTACATTAAATCTGAGCGAATTTCAATTTCACTTTTTTTTTCTCACCTGGGCATCATGCTGAGATTTTATTGTGTTAATTATTGTCTATCTATTCTCGATGCATAATACGGGAATCTGCACGTGCCGGAGGGATACGTGCAGAGACATTACCACCAAGCTGTCCAATGTTTTTTTGCATTATTTTGCTTCCCTAATTGCTCATGCACACTGCCATGGTATAGTTCTGTAGTAAAAGAAATCTATGGCTGCATACTGTAGCACTGTATGCTTCTGATTTTATATATATATATATATATACAGGTACACAGAAGTTTTTTTTCTTGCGGATTCATACAGAATGTGATGTCTTGTTTCACGTGTTGTTCTTTCCTAGAAATATGGCTTTTAGAGTGGCGTATGGTGCCCTACAGAAGCACAAAATGTTAGGCTCCCCAAGGCCAGGTTCAGATGGTCATATGAGAAAACTAGGCCAGTGTTGTCTGCATATTGTGGATGTGACTGGCTCTCTGTGCAGCTCTGTGCTTGTCAGCATAGTAGACTGGTGCAGGAGATGCCTGCATTTGCATTAACTAGTGCATACTGTGATTTTTTTTTTCCACACAGACCATAAGTCACTGTGAAAAAAATAGCTGGTGTGCAAATATGACAACTAGAGGTGAGCGAATATATATTTCCAGAACTCTGGTCCAGTGGCCAGGTAGGTCAGTATGTTGTGGCCAATCGACGGGAGCTCTGCAAGCTTACTCCTACACGCCAGCATCTCTGGCTCTTTTGATTGGCCAGCCTTGTTCAACATAATTGTTGTGGCGTGACATACACACAATGTCATGACATGCTGCTAATCAAAAGAGGAGTCACGTATGCCGACAGGAAACAGGTGGATCTCAGAGATGCCGACCAGCGGACATGAAATACTGACTTGGTCGCTTGATCAGGGTCTCTCATCTCTGCCTACAACTGATGTGTATGTGCAGTCTAAATCGGATTGTCTAAGATGAGAAAAAACATGGCTATCTTTTTTTCCAAAATAACAGCACCATCCATCTTCAGGTTGTTCCCACTGAATACTAGAACGCGCCTTAGCCATGTATGCACACTATTGTTCCAGTCAATGCCTATATGACTCACACACAGCTGAATATTATTCTTGGCCCACGTGAGGCAGTCCCATAGACATTCAGTGATGCAGCCGTATACCCAGTGCTGGCCTACACACTGCATTCACCGCTCTGCTTATCCTCGTGTAGCACTTCTGCATATCCTTGAAATCTCCATATATAGGGGGCGCAGCAGGAATTTATCAGGCAGCGCCACCCTTCACACCTTGTTTGAGCTTAGGTTCTAGTGTCTTTTATCTCTAGCTTCCTGCTGTTTAGTCTTCTCTGTTATCGACTCGGCTTGTCTACTCGTCTGTTCTGATCTCCCTGTTCCTGATCTCAGCTTTGTTTGTGAACCCATACTGCTTGCGCTGACCGCAGACCATCTGGCTACATTTCTGTGTCACCCCTCTATACCTCACTTATCTGTTCTGACCCGTGGATCAGCTGCTGCAGGTCCGGACACTGCCCTGGTGTGGCACCTGGTGACTATTCTATGGTCCAAGCCTATCCTCACCATCAGAGGCACCAGTGAAGACCAGGAAGCCACTTAGTCATGCCCATCCAGGGTAAGCGCGGCTAGAGGTGCAGTGGGTCTATACCCAACAGCGTTACAAGGATGTATGCATGGCAGACACTTTTTTTTCAACCACAGACAAAAGACTCCTCATGATTGCTGGGGTCCCAGTGGTGGTACCCCAAGTGATCACATATCAACTATCATAACATTAGTGATGAGCAAATATATTCATTGCTCGGGGTTTCCCAAGCACGCTCGAGTGTCCTCCGAGTATTTGTTAGTGTTCGGAAATTTAGTTTTCATCGCCTCAGCTGAATGATTTACAGCTACCAGCCAGGCTGAGTACATGTGGGGGTTGCCTGGTTCCTATGCAATCCCCACATGTAATCAAGCTGGCTAATAGCTGTAAATCATTCAGCTGCCGCGATGAAAACTTAATCTCCGAGCACTAACAAATACTCAGAGGTCACCCGAGCATGCTCGGGGAAACCCGAGCAACGAGTATATTCGCTCATCACTACATAACATACATCTATCTGTCCACTGAATATTACTGCTATATAAATAATTATATAAATATGAATCATTTAGTAGTATTGCAGAATATTTAGATTTACGCTTGTAGTATTTGGTTGACTATGCTATGATGTGCTGTATTACTATAGTGTTTTCATCAATGTGCTAGTATTTTATCAACGGTTTACATTTGTCTATAGGTGAACGAACCTAGTTACCTTAATTCTGAGTTTCTATGGTGCATAAAATAATTGAAAAGTTTGAATCTTCTGCATAGATTAAGACATGGAATTAATGAAATGAAAACCGCAAATGCAAAACTTTGAAGATCAGAAACTTTTCTATGAAATCGCCCTTTGAAAGTATAAGGAATAATATTCTGTAAGAGTGGAGAAAATGACATCATTCTTTAGTACTGGAAGAGTCTGCAGCCATCCGCTGAATCGCACACACTAGTTTCTCTATAAGTTATGACAGTGCAATATAATGCATAGACCCATTTTATTAAATTGTAACATGGAAAGTGCCCCTGCGGATTTATGCAGCATAGGTTAACTCAACTGTTCTGTTTCAAGCAAATTTGGAATACATTACAGATGACCCAAGGATCATTCCACACTACAGACGTAGAGTTATTTCCAATATCTTTTATTTTATGGGGTGGTGTCTCATTTAAGAAATTGAAATTGTCATTGCTCATAAGTAGTTTCTTATTTCGGTGACTTCTTTCTCCGTGTGGATAACACCTGCAATTACAACTGTGTATAGTTCAATAGACATAGGAAATTATTCATCTATTTAGAAGTTTCACAGAAAAATACCTAAGCAAGTTACCGTCTCCACGCTTGCTGTTTTATATACTTTAAAGGTCTGCATTTTTTTAAACTATGCAAAAATACATATCTCTTATACAGTATATTCATATAGTTATGGATGCACATGTCTCTACATTAGAAGTCTATTTTGGCATGACCAATAGCAAAAGTAAATCTTCACTTCCCGGCCCGTATGGACACTTTGCTTAAGTATACCGTGTGCACTACCGAGTCTGGTGCACGGGTAGGTTCCCAGACCGTGATCAATTAGTAATACAAAACCCGGCACTCAACTTATTGGTGTGAAGAAACAATAGGTTTATTATGTCCCAAATCCAACATAAACGTTTCGGTCTCACAATGGGACCTTCATCAGTAACTGAAACAAGTGTATATACACAATCAAAAATTCGGGAAAATGCAAAACATATAAATAACAACAAAATAACCAAAGTATATACAGCATATGCAATGCATATGATTATGGCAATTCATGATAATAGGTGAGGTCTATTAGTGTGGAGGAGTGACCTATATCGTGGCACAGTGGTAGTACAGTGATGGAGAGATACATACCGTAATTTGGGATGTTGTAAAGAGAAGGTGACTATATGACCTGTCTGGGAATAGATATAGACCGGGGTGAACAGATATAACAGGGGGTGTCCCATGAATGAATAAGAAGATGTTATAGTACCTACCAGTACATTAGGAAATTATGATATGGAGTCCCCAATGCAGGGAGAGAGGTTTTGGCCTAGAAAAAAAGGGGGGAGAAGCCTATAATATTGGCCCTGGGAATGGTATTACAGATCGGGGAGAGAACAAGTGGTTTGAAAGTAGTTTAGTAGTTGTTTAAAAGTAATTACCCGTATAACGGCCCTTGTCACGGCGTCCACCGCTGTATAGGTGTGTGGAGGAGGGCCTGGAGGCTGAATTTATACCAGACGCACTGAAGGAGGCGTGAGGGGTGTCAGCGCTATGCCGCTGTGTGAGCGGGCACGGATGGGCGGAAGTGACGCGCCGGAAGTAGCTGGTCACATGGTTGGTGGCCTGAAATCGCCATCTTGGAGGTGGAAATGTAGTCCTGAATACCGAACTGCGCATGTCAGGGAGCGCAAGTGCTAGGGCGATCTAGAGGTACTGAAGGTGCTTGATAATGAGCGGAAATGACGCACCTGAAGTGGTGGGTCACATGGGTGGTGACCTGAGATCACCATATTGGAGGTGGAGGATTAGTGTTACTGCGTATGTAGAGGGGCACAAATATGTGAGCAGCCTGATGTACCACAAACGCTTGGTGGTTGTCTTAGTTCTAATGTGCAATAGTAAATAGTCAGCATCGCTATAGTGTACCTGCCTATGGTCATGTGGGCGGTCGTAGTATGTATACATGGAAAATCCTATGAGATATGAGGGATGATATGTATTCTGACCAGAGGAGGACATCTAAAGGGGGAAAAAGATAGTAATAGCCCCATGTGAAATGATAGGATGCACTGTAATCAAGGAAACCCCAGACAGGTCAGTGACAACTGATATAACTGGTGTAAGTAGTTTTATTATAAATTAGGTATAACAGATGATACTGTGAGGAAATATATCAGAATAAAGTGGATGTAATAGGGAGACAGAGGGACGTGACGTTCCTGAGTTAGGTGATGATAAGTAGGTGGAACCGTGCCCGTGATCCAAAGTGATGGCAAATTCAATAGAGACGACTCTAGAAGGACAAAAGAGAGCAAATTAATAACAATGTATATTACATCACGGTATTACTTATACAAATGCCATAAGCTCGTAGTCGCGGTTCAGGCCTCTGGGAGAAAGGGTTTCCAGAGTATGTATCCAGAAAGCCTCTTTCTTTTTGAGTAGAGTGATTCTGTCTCCTCCTCGTCTAGGAGGTGGTACATGATCTATCACTTGGTACTTTAATTGTGAGACAGTATGTCCCTGTGTGTGGAAATGATAAGGGACAAAGCCCATTACATTGCGGAGATCCACCGCCAGTTGAATAATACCTCCATCTATGATCCACTTCCAAGGGACCCCTCTATAGAAATCAGGAACAAAATTGAAAAAATCATTACCAAATACTCTAATTTGGGCATTCTAGATTCCAAAACAAGTGATTTTCTAAGAAAGAAGAACCCCATAACACCGGTATTTTACACCCTACCGAAAATTCACAAGGATCTAACCAATCCTCCGGGTAGGCCAATAGTAGCGTCTACTGACTCCGTTCTCTCACCACTATCACGGTACCTTGAGAAAATACTGACACCAATCACTCAAAAATCAGCCTCTTTCATTTTAGATACGGGGGACTTTCTGAATTGCATTAGGGACTTACACAGGGTACCCTCCAACACTATACTGGTCACCCTAGATGTTAAAGACCTATATACGTCTATCCCACATCTGAATGGGATTAATGCAGTACACCAGTCTCTTACTGCTGCGGGCCTTGATACTGCACAAATCAATCTCTGCATTGACCTACTGTCTACGGTACTGTACAATAACTATTTTCTTTTTCAGGATTCCTTTTACTTACAGACACGGGGCACAGCAATGGGCTCCAATGTAGCGCCCCCTTACGCTAATACATATATGGCACTTTTTGAGACATCCATCATCTATAAGCATCCTCTATTCATCAACAATATTACACTATGGAAACGGTATATAGATGATATTTTTTGCATATGGGGGGGCACATTGGAGTCCTTGCAGGAATTCTTTCTGTTCCTCAACGATGCCTGGCCAGGCATTAAATTCACCATCAGCCATGATCAGAACGCCATTAACTTTTTGGACACTATGGTACTGAAGGACCCAACAGGCTTACTAACTACCGATCTTTACACAAAGCCAACTGATCGGAATAGCCTGTTACATTATCAAAGTTTTCACCCACCTTCCACCAAACGTTCCATTCCCCTGTCACAATACCAAAGAGTCAAACGTATAGTTCCGGATGCCACACTTTGTGAGGCACGCTTACAAGACATGACTAAGAAATTTCAGAAGAGGGGTTACCCCCCTACCCTCTTGACAGAATCTAGGGACCCCCCTCCCCGAGCAATTAGGAGGACCTCAGAGAAACGTATCCCCTTTGTTCACTCTTATCACCCCTTCTCATTTATTCTCCATAAAACCATTAGAAGGCACTGGCATCTTCTGTCTACAGCCCACCCTGAGATACCAGAATTCAGAGAGCCTTTCTTACCATGCTTTAGGAGACCCCCAAACCTAAGAGACAGTCTAGTCAGAGCGGATATTGGATCTAAGCACCCACATAGACAGACCTTCCTCTCACGACCCAAAACCGGCACTTATCCGTGCCTGCATTGTGCACAATGCAACAACATTCAAAAGGGGAACACTTTTCAACATCCCAGGTCTGGTAAAACGTTTCATATTAGGAACTTTTTTACTTGTGAGTCTTCTTATGTCATATATCTCATCAAATGCCCGTGCGGACTACTCTATATTGGGGAAACAACACAATCAGTGAGGGATAGGATCTCGAAGCATAAGAGCACTATCCGTTGCAGCAACCTACTCCTTCCTATCCCTTATCATTTCCACACACAGGGACATACTGTCTCACAATTAAAGTACCAAGTGATAGATCATGTACCACCTCCTAGACGAGGAGGAGACAGAATCACTCTACTCAAAAAGAAAGAGGCTTTCTGGATACATACTCTGGAAACCCTTTCTCCCAGAGGCCTGAACCGCGACTACGAGCTTATGGCATTTGTATAAGTAATACCGTGATGTAATATACATTGTTATTAATTTGCTCTCTTTTGTCCTTCTAGAGTCGTCTCTATTGAATTTGCCATCACTTTGGATCACGGGCACGGTTCCACCTACTTATCATCACCTAACTCAGGAACGTCACGTCCCTCTGTCTCCCTATTACATCCACTTTATTCTGATATATTTCCTCACAGTATCATCTGTTATACCTAATTTATAATAAAACTACTTACACCAGTTATATCAGTTGTCACTGACCTGTCTGGGGTTTCCTTGATTACAGTGCATCCTATCATTTCACATGGGGCTATTACTATCTTTTTCCCCCTTTAGATGTCCTCCTCTGGTCAGAATACATATCATCCCTCATATCTCATAGGATTTTCCATGTATACATACTACGACCGCCCACATGACCATAGGCAGGTACACTATAGCGATGCTGACTATTTACTATTGCACATTAGAACTAAGACAACCACCAAGCGTTTGTGGTACATCAGGCTGCTCACATATTTGTGCCCCTCTACATACGCAGTAACACTAATCCTCCACCTCCAATATGGTGATCTCAGGTCACCACCCATGTGACCCACCACTTCAGGTGCGTCATTTCCGCTCATTATCAAGCACCTTCAGTACCTCTAGATCGCCCTAGCACTTGCGCTCCCTGACATGCGCAGTTCGGTATTCAGGACTACATTTCCACCTCCAAGATGGCGATTTCAGGCCACCAACCATGTGACCAGCTACTTCCGGCGCGTCACTTCCGCCCATCCGTGCCCGCTCACACAGCGGCATAGCGCTGACACCCCTCACGCCTCCTTCAGTGCGTCTGGTATAAATTCAGCCTCCAGGCCCTCCTCCACACACCTATACAGCGGTGGACGCCGTGACAAGGGCCGTTATACGGGTAATTACTTTTAAACAACTACTAAACTACTTTCAAACCACTTGTTCTCTCCCCGATCTGTAATACCATTCCCAGGGCCAATATTATAGGCTTCTCCCCCCTTTTTTTCTAGGCCAAAACCTCTCTCCCTGCATTGGGGACTCCATATCATAATTTCCTAATGTACTGGTAGGTACTATAACATCTTCTTATTCATTCATGGGACACCCCCTGTTATATCTGTTCACCCCGGTCTATATCTATTCCCAGACAGGTCATATAGTCACCTTCTCTTTACAACATCCCAAATTACGGTATGTATCTCTCCATCACTGTACTACCACTGTGCCACGATATAGGTCACTCCTCCACACTAATAGACCTCACCTATTATCATGAATTGCCATAATCATATGCATTGCATATGCTGTATATACTTTGGTTATTTTGTTGTTATTTATATGTTTTGCATTTTCCCGAATTTTTGATTGTGTATATACACTTGTTTCAGTTACTGATGAAGGTCCCATTGTGAGACCGAAACGTTTATGTTGGATTTGGGACATAATAAACCTATTGTTTCTTCACACCAATAAGTTGAGTGCCGGGTTTTGTATTACGTATGGACACTTTGACTGAGTGTTTCTGACCATGACTAGGTTGGAAAAGCTCATTAACTCTCTTGAATGGGTTTTCAGGGACTACAAAATTGTTGGCCTACACATAGAAAAGGTTTAGCATTAAAGATGATTGAACCGTATGAAATTTGAAATTTCCCATTGGCCACCACATCGCAGTAATGGATGTGCGGGGAGGCGGGGGCTGCGGAAAAATGGCCGCCGGGGGCGGCGTGTGCTCAGATTAAGATCTTAGGTGCCGAGATCTCGTCTCTCATTGCCGAGATCACAATCTGAGCATGCGCCGCCCCCGGCAGCCATTTTCCCAGAGGCCACCGCATTGCATTAATGTATGTGCTGGGGCACTCCGGGCTTTCACAAAATGCTGGTGGAGCCCCCCGCACAACAGAGTACCACAGCCATATACACCCGCAGCAACCCAAATCAAAACACCCCCACATCCCAGCCCGCAGCAACGCTCCACTTTTGCCTCCTCCAGCAGCAACACTGGGACCCTGCTCCAATGCGGCCGGTAAGGTATATCTGTTTTAAAAGATGCACCCCCATTTTCCCGCCAAATTTTGGGGAAAAAAGTTTGTCTTAAAATCTGAAAAATACAGTATATAAAAATCATAAAATATAATTTTGTGGATTGATTTTTTTTTTTAGCTTCTGTTTCTCACAGTTGAAGTGTACCTATGATAAAAAAAAATTACAGACCTCTCTATTCTTTGTAGTTGGGAAAACTTGGAAAAATCGTCAGTGTATCAAATACTTATTTTCCCCACTGTATTTAGGTAGCATGTAGTCTAGTATTGGACTACTACAACAAAGAAGTGTTACAAATGTATGGATTCCAGAGGTTTCTGTTTTGTTGTAAAAAAAAGGGCTTCTCTGCCTGTTACAAACAAGCCTTTGTTTCAGGATTCTTTGTTACTAGCAAAATTGGGACACATGGAATTAAACTACTCTCCTGTCTTGCAATTGCTGTGTGCTGAAGATAAAACAAAAATGCTGTTATTCAGGTGTTGTTACTGCAGGATTTCATAGAGCAATGAGTTCAGTCACACTGACTATGCAGGTTCAGCACCTCCCTATCTCACTGGAATATTTGGATTATTATGCAAAGGCTGACTACCACTCCTATTTTCAATTTGTTTCAACCCTAGTGCAGTAGTAGAACACAATCCAATTTTGTCCTTTTTAGGTCTCTATGTGGTGTGAGCTGTGTGCTAAGACTGCCTAGCCCTAGTTTGTTAAAGCATAAAATGCCTCTGCGTGGCCACACCTCATCTTTATACTGGACGTTACAATCTTCGCTGATTGGCTGTGCTAGAACATGTGATGTGGTAGCTGCTGAACATTACGGGGAACCCCGCCTGTCTGCGCCTGATTTAGCCCACTCTGTGACTCTTCAACACTGTGTCAAATGGCGGCAGGTTTTTTTTTTTCCTTTTGTTAGCCAATTTGTGCAAATAGAATCACAAATTCTTCAAGTTTACAGAGACCTTTAAAACTTCTGGAAACTCAATTTGATTAATCGTAGATCGATTCAATCATCTCTTATAATATTGGTAGAAATCTGCTAATCAGCTCATTAAAGATAATGTCACACTCTGCCGGCCCCCCAATGCGATCTGTTGACTCTGTACTTTCGGTGGTGACTCTGACAGGTATTGCAACTCAGTCACACTCACTGAAAACTTGCTAGGGCTAGTAAAAGATAATAAGATCAAACCTTTCTGTTGCAAAGAATCATGGCAAAGATTTCCAAAGTAATGACTTGCATTGAGGCTGTCATTTTGGGGGATATTTTTGAACATTCTTGATTACTTACTTTCATAGAGATAATTAACATTAATTAATAACATTAATTTATTTTTCATTCTAGCTAGAAGAGGTTTAAATGCGACTCTATGCTATAAGGATTCTTGGTCCTGATTTTCCTGAATTTACACTGAGTCACACATATATGTTCATATGCAACGCGTGAACATGTCTTAAAAGGTTATTCCCATCTTCATAAATGGGTATTGTCGGATAGTGCATGTAATACAAGTAATTTAGCGATTTGCTGCTTATAAAAAATTTCAGCCATTCTTGAGGTATTAATACTTTAATTAACAGGTCACTGCCTTGGAGACAAACCACTAATACTAGGCAGCAGAAAATGTGCAGTACCGACAAGCTCTTTTTTTTTTTTGACCCAACTCCATACTGGGGAGGTAGAGGTAAAAAGGTTATCTATATTCCGAATAGGCTGGACCCGTACATATGTGCACTGTCTCTTGTTTGGACTCTTGTACCTTATTGCCATGCTCTTACCCCACTAATCCCAGTGTGCTTCAGAGCAGTGCTTACAAGCTAGACAGGATGGTCTCCTAGGCAATAAGTTGCGAACAAAATAAAAGTGTTAATATCTCAAGAACGACTGCAAATTTTAATAAGCAGTAAATTGCAAAACTGCTTGTTTTTACGGGCTCTATTTGACAGTATTCATCTTTGAAGATGGGAAGAACCCTTTAAGCCTAGTACTCTTCAACAATATTCACAGTTCACGGGTTATTAGATGTCGTGCTTTATTGACGCTAATATTATCTTATGGGGTTGCATGACTAGCATATGTTCATGTTGTTTTAGCTACCCACAACTTTAGGTTTCAATCTTTCAAGATCTTCTTTTGCAATTCAAAATTGTTGGCAATTAAATATAACAATCATAGGTCAATTTCAGCAGTGACAATGTTTAATATGGTACTATATTCTGTAACACTTAAAACGTGCAATAAATGCAGTGCATTAAAATGACTTGGAGCTGCAGTTCGAGGTTGGGTTTACCAGTAGTGAGGGTGCGCTGTTCGGCAAAACATTTTACTGTAATTTACCACCATTCTGCAATGATGCTATCTGTCGTGTTTTCTTTTTTTTTGGTTGAAAGATGTTCAAAATAGACCAGTTTGAAAAAAAATTAATTGCAGCCAATGTTGGCACAACTTGTGGCACAGCACATATGCATCGGGTGTGCAGTAATCAGCAATGGGTGGCTAATGTGCAGGGTGACCATCAGTGGTGAGTTTGCACTCGCAGTAGCACTGTGGGCCACTCATTGTTTTCCACTTGCCTGATGTTCTATGAAATAAAACCTTTACCATTGAGTAAAAACCCCAGTGTCTATTACTCCAGCAGAGAGAGAGAGGTTTAATCTCCCCCTCCCCATCTACTCTCAGATGCCTTTTATATATTAAGCAGTATGTTATGCATACTTCCACGTGGGATGAATTTATAGGTATCATTTGTAAAAATTATACTTTTTCGGAGGAATAGTGAGAGAACAATTTCAAGTTTTACAACAAGAATTTATGTGAGTCTTTATTTTCTCAAGCACTGAAATCAGGGTCTGTTCATCCTCAATCCCACACATTGTTATGTCTTTTTAATGAAAGTATAAAATCGCGTAGTTTAATCTGCGCTGAATAGAAAATGCATTGTGCCTTCAGCATTCTGTTTGCGACTGAACCCTAGATTAGAAAAGAATTTGAATAATTTAACTACTCCTATGAACTCAACCTTTTAACGCTCAACATCGGAAATCGCAGTTTACCCAGAAAGAAACATGGCACTCTTAAACTTCAAGCTGAAATATTGCGGCTTTGTCAGTGCGAGATCACTCTAAATAAAATTAGATATGTGCGCGTAACAGTCAAGTTGTACGTGTTACATTTTCTAGTTTTACTTGTCTTTTTTTAAACCAGGTTTAGGTATAATCCATTGATGTTTAGTGGGCAATTTCAGCCACAATTGATCTTAATATCCATAATTAAGTCAATATTCCTAAATTAGATACGGAAACTTAGAAAAATATGTTTACGAAAATGACTTTTTTCTGGATGCCATGTCATTCATATGTCTCAAAAAAAGTCATACTTTCTATACTCAAAAAGACGCTTGTTACATTTTACCCAGAATGTGGATCTCTAGGTGACAATTAATTGGACTGGCTAAAGTGAGGCGCAAAGTCCAACAGATCTCTGTCACAATTAGGCCAGATTCCTGTGTAGTGTAAACGCTACAATTTTTATGCTGCATTTTTTGGGGGGAAGATCTGCTGTATAACAATTAAACCAGTGTGTTGCAGCTATCGAATAGCTGTGAGACATGCAGGCTCCGGGACTCGAACATATTATTTAAACACGTCGAAAATACTCTGTTAGCATCAGAATGTGCTCGGATAACACCTTATCTGTGCACTTTCGCTCAACACTACGAACCAACCACAACCTTTAATCTGTCAAGGTCAAAAGATCCCCATTGAAATAGACCACCGAGACCCATCGTGTAGCCTACCTTTCTTTGTGGCATTTGTGAAGAGCACATATGCAGAGTCTTGTCACTGTCATTAAATAAGGACAACAGCAGTTTGGAACGGGCCTGTCATGGCTCCCGGGTATTATTGCTGCAGGGAGAGCTGAGCAAAATGCCGGGTTACTAACCAGGTTACAAACAGGACCTGAATCATGTGACAGAGTGGGAGGTGGTCGGGGCGGAGCCAGATGCTGAGGTGCAGAGGAGACGATACACACAGGAGAATAGTCAAACAAGCTAAGATCAGAGCCAGGAAATCACGAAGTACCAAAGGGGTGAGACAGGGCATTGTCAGAAGGGAAGCCAGAGGTCAGAAATCCAAAAGAACAAACAAGCAGAGTAACGCATGGTGAGCAAGGAACACAATTGCAAACCGAGCAGACACTCCAGGGGTCAGGCACACAGACTAGAATGTGAGTATAGCTGACATGGAATCCTAGTCTGAAGTGAGAATAAAATACCCCTCCCAAATCGAAAGGGAGGCCAGCAAAATTATCCCTGAGAGAACAGGACATTAACCATGTCCTAACCATGACAGGTCCCTTCTCTAACTAGGGGGGCTATCCTTCCCATCCAAGGGTGAAAATGCAACTAATTGTAACTTGTATAGTAATATACCCCAACATAACTTGCCAGACATAAGAGCTGGATGACAAGCCCAAATAGCAGCCATATTTTTTGTCACCATGTAAGTGTAACAGCTATTCAACTTCATAAGAATATAACAGAAGAAGACAAGTCAATTATTAAAACAAACATGGACAATTTGTATGCTCTTGTGTCACAGTAATGGTGCCCCAATGTTTTCATAGAACACTCAGCTCAATATGACAGCCGTTGATTTCTGTCCATTGTGAATGAAAGACATGGAAATTATTGACTGCTTTTGACCTTGCAAGTTTTAAGGAGGAAGTTTCAATGCCAAACCAAGGTACAATGAATGTGAGATCTGTCATTTAAAGGCTTTTGTTTCAAACCCCCATCATAAATAAGAAGACTTAACCTTACATGTTACTCTTTTTGAAACATGACTTAGATTGTAGACAGAGGGAAAGGTCGTACTTATCAGCATGCACTGTGATAGACTCTTACCCAATTGACATTTTCATTATCAGGAAATTTATGTCTCCATTGCTGTCTGTAATAATGACCATTCTCTGTAGAAGCCTGGTTGCCATTAATGCACATGAATGGAAAAAAAATATTTAATTAATACCGCTATTGAGACATTTCTTACAGCCTTGAGAGATCTGCTTTGTGTTTGGTTACATAGACGGTTGATAAAAGGAATAAATCTCATCATCCGTTATTTAAATTATGAAAATACAATTTGCAAGACATAATCTATTTGCCACTTAACCCTTGTAGCTGAATAAGCCTGATGACCTGAATATAAAAATAATAATGCTGGGATAAAATATTTTTTCTATTTTTTTTTAAATTAACATAAGTGTATCTACTATTGAAAAATAGAACATTTTTTATAGTCTCTATTCTCTATCTTGTAAAAATGACAGGTGTCACATGATGTTGACCCAAATTATATATTCCACAATGTTAGTGGCTAACCTACTAGATTTTCACGCACACAAGCTGTTTGTAGCCACATAGAATCATATACATCTCAATACTCTGATGCTTTCAGGGACACTTTCTGTCATTTTGATAACGCTGGGATTTGTAATCCCTTTACGTTCAGTGATTAGTACAATCTTTGGGATCCCTATTTATCCTGAATACAAAGAGGTCACAGCTCTGGTGTAGCTCATATTAGGTTCTGTAATTCTGGCTTTAGTTTGTTTACCATAACACAGTTGTTTTCATTTGTCTGCCCCATCACCTTTCAGGTGCGGCTTTATATTCTGTCCCCCTACTAGCTGGAGTTTCCTGCTGGTGATAGTTTCATTTGGATGTCCAGCCCTTCTGCTGTACTTTAAAGCCAGTCAGTAAAACTCCAGTTATTGTTTGTATCATTGCTGTTTCTGTTCTTAACTCTGCACCAAACGTCTGTTTCTTTTTAGGACGTAGGTGGCATATTCTCTTAACAGTATGTACTTTAGACTTTTTGTTTTTCGTGGTTATTTTACTTGCTGTGGGATCTTTCCTCTTTCAGCACACTTTCCCTTCTGTAGGTAATTCACACTCTACTCTGCCCTCTGGTTCTTAAGGAGGTACATGAAGCACTCTACGGCCTTTCAGGCAGCATAGTTCCAAGTTGCCATCGTCTAGTCTGTGGTTACGACTATATCAGCTCACACAGAAACCACTAGTTACTGCTGGGTCAGGATCTCTAGTCTCTACGGGAACCGGAAGGGTCCGTTGTAGTGATGAGCGAATGTACTCATTGCTCGGGTTTTCCCGAGCACGCTTGGGTGGTCTCTGAGTATTTGTAGCTGCTCAGAGATTTAGTTTTTGTTGCCTCAGCTGCATGATTTACGGCTGCTAGGCAGCCTGCGTACATATGGGGGTTGCCTGGTTGCTAGGGAATCCCCACATGTATTCAAGCTGTCTATCAGCTGTAAATCATGCAGCTGAGGAGATGAAAACTAAATCTCTGAGCAGTTACAAATACACGGAGACCACCCGAGCATGCTCAGAAAAACCTGAGCAACGAGTACACTCGCTCATCACTAGTCAGTTGCAGCTTTTAGCTTTACCGATTATCCCGAGTTGCTACTCTAGCATAACATTTATGGACACTTTTGGGTTTATATGTTGTTTTCTTACTTAAACATGTTCATTTTGTTTGCCTAGAAAAGGCATTTTTGCAATGTGGAGTCATTAGAAACTTTGCATGGTTTGTCCAATAAAGCCTGTATGTATTACGGTTGATAGAAGACTGATATCATTCTGATAGCAAGGTCTGTAACATTTATTTCTCTTCTCTTAAAGTATCTCTTAGGAGAATTTTTTACAAATTCGCTGAGAAGATGGTTCAGGATAAAAGTTATAAAGGTTATAGACCTGTCCGTCGGGAATGATCTCGCTGACTAATTCTTTCATTGGTAACTCATTGTATAGTTTTCTTTGTACAGTTATACACAGAGACCTATAGTAGCCAATGGTTCCCCCCCAACATTTCTGAAACCATATTTGTAATTTTTTTAAGCCAATCATACATGTATTTAATTTTATATTAAAATACCCCACATAAGTATCCATATAATTTATACTTGTGGAGAACGTATCCTACTATTAGCTTAAGAGATCTTATTCTTAAACTTTCTTTTCAATTGGTATTTTATTAATCCATCCTTGAGTCTTAACCTCCTTTTTTGTTTGGGTTTCTGTTTTTCATTACATTCTCTCTAACCCTGTTTGAACCAATGTCTTTTTCTTGTGGACCAGTTATTAAATAAGATCTCAGAGCCTATAAAAGTTGTGTTGCTTCATACTGCCTGGAGCGTGTTGACTGAGCTTTGTGGCCAGTTATGTACATTGAGGCCAGTCTTGTACATGGAGCAGGGAAAAATAACTTTTAGCTGATCTGTCTGTATTACCCAAAGACTTTGCTTATTTTCCGTGAAGTTTCTTACCAATGAACTTCACATTTAGTATTTCTTCTCTTAAGGGCAGAGTAATTTAGTTTTTTTTGTTCAGTTTAGTGGCCTTTTGGCAAGTTTCTGACACGGCCATCAGTAAGACGACTTAAAAAGTCTTCTAGTGAAACAAGAGAGATCACCTTGGGCTGCAATTCTTCCTTAACTGTGATTGCACACAGCTCAAAGACGAACATCAACCGGAGTGACAGCTTCATACGTCCACCATCTGCGTGCTGTCAATCAGCCAGAAATCCTGAGGCCACTGACATAGCTGTCAGACTGATTGAAAGTCAGTTCTCAGTGACGGCTCCAAGACTGTGAAATTGCTGGATCTTTGAATATATCATTTATGTAAGAGTAGAATGATGGGGTAGGGTATACGTGGAGAAAAAAAGTAGTTGAGTGAGCTGCAAATAACCCAAAGAAAAGAAAAACAAGAGTTACAGTAGATCCAGTTGGGAGTCTGGATTATCCTTTTCTGAGCTGAGGATAACCATAAATATATATGAAGTCTAATATTTGTTTCACATGTTAAGGTGTTTATTGCTACAGTTTAACAAAAGCAACAATAATAGCAATAATAATAACAAATGCTGCAAGAACTCGTAACAACCCTATGAGGCTTGCTGTTGTCACCTAAAAAACTGTAAAGATTCCTACTAGTTTTGTGTGTGATTTCTGGATTCTTATACTAAATCCTTTTCATTGTTGTAGGAGGATCGATTCAGATTTCCATAAGATCTCAACTTAATCTAACGCTGACAGATAAAATACTAGCGCGCACTTAGATGTATTACAACTACTATGACCATTAGTAAGATGGCCACTATCACTTCCAAACACGTGAACACTCTGCTCAGATTTCTGTTGTATTTCTCCAATTGTTCCAGTCCTGCAACCTATCCATTGATTTTTTTTGCTTTATCACCGAGACCAGTTTCCAGTCCCAGTGACCACAGTCCTGTTTTATGAACTGCTCAACACATCTGTTCCCCTGTGTAACACCACATGTGGTAGAATCGACCCACCCTTTATTAGTGCCAAACTTCATCTATTGACCATTTCCCTTTAGTCCTCCTACAAGTACACTGATCTGGCACATTGGTCAGCCCCAGGCTTTTCCTTGGTTTAGGTAGGACAAATTGCCTCCCTATTTGATTGTCCCGCAGAAGCCTCTTATTCGTCTGAGAACAATGCATAGGTATTACATTTGTCAGAGGTCACAGGCTCAAAAAGGCTATTTCGGACAGACTTGGTGCAAGCCACTCAGTCTGGCAGATTCTACGGGAACACTGCCGACCTTCACCCTTTAACCCCCTGTACAGGGATCTGGACTTAAACAGGGTCCACTGGATTGCTTCCGTGAAAGGGCTGCTGTCTGGAAGAGGGAAACAGAGGCAAAAGAATAGTCTGGTAGCTGGGTCAGAATCAGGAGGTTGGTGCAGGGATAAAAACCATGAAAAATGAGAATAATCAAAAAGCAAGCCAAGGCCAAAAATTAGGAAGGCACAAGTTACACAGAAGCAGGTCAGATTATATCCGTCAGTGGTCAGCAGGATTTCAGGATCTTAAATAGGCCGGGATCACACATACACGAGATACGGCTGAGTCTCGCAGGTGAAATCCCTCCTCTGGTGCCAGCACTCCGGAGCGGAGCGTGCAGCCGCACAGCAACACATGGAGCTGCACGCTCCGCTCCCAAGTTCCGGCGCCAGAGGAGGGATTTCACCTGCGAGACTCAGCCGTATCTCGCGTATGTGTGATCCCGGCCTTAGCTTGTGGCTCCACTCAAACAACACAGCAGTTAACTCTGTCTCCCAGTATGGATGGGACTTAAAACCCCAGATGACACAAAACTGGAACTGTCGCCCTGCGTCTCCTGCAACGAGAGCGCGGCGCTGTCCAGCGGCAGAAGAAGAGCTAGGAAAGGCAGGCACCGATGTTACAATAGGGCAACAAAAACAGTCTTCTTGCATGTTCAGACCATTTATATGTTGAAGTACACAGTACTGATAATAGAAAACCTGGGTCATCCCCTTAAAGGAACATGCAACAAACAGGATGCATGCACTTTCCGTAGTTTGCAATGAACAGAAGGTTTTTATATATAATTCTCATTACATGCAGATACGTTAGTATTCAAACCAAAATGCTTTCATACCTGTGCCAGCCATATCATTTACTATCTCCATACTCCAGCAATGTTTTCCCTCCTTAATGGAAAGCTAAAGGATACAAACAGGCATCATAAAAAAAGCCACCTGCTCATTACCCCTTTTTCTGTATCGATCAGTAGATATAGGTGGAGGGAAAGGGCCAGCATCCCCAGCAGAAGCAATCTTTTACTTACTACTACCTGGATATTTGTAAGGTAAAATTGCTTATGGCTGCATGTAACCCCCCTCATCATAAAGACCCATGCAAAACAATAAAATCTTATCGTCACTAAAACAATGATGAAATGATTTGGTTCTTTATTAACTGGAATATTAGCAACAACCCAGGTTTGATCAACAAGGTTATAATCTCGCAATGAGCTGCATTTTTTTCTCCTTCTTTTGACTGGCTGAATCGAACGCATTATTATCTCATGTCTCTCATTCATTAGGATAATAAAAATGTCAGCCACATGACTGAGCATGACAATAAACCTAATAAACTCAATATGCAAGCAAAATCCCTGGTAATATGTATTTTTTAATTAACCTGCGTACATAAATATTTATACTATATGATTTTTGGAGGAGAAAATGGGAAAAAAAAAGTAAATGACCTATGAAGCATATCCTATCAGGAAACAAGGAAATGACTTTAGTTTTTAAAGACCTCATGTTTTATACTTGGCAGCACGAGTTCCCAGCACTGTAGGGGTTAACTGTTTTATCATCCACCATGCACTATATTGCATAGACATCCTTGCATCGCAGTCATCAGAACACACTATAAATTATTCATCTCTACAGGATAGGATACTTGTAAACAGTGTAGGCCGAGAAAGTTCCCTGCCATGGGAATTAATTAACAGTCAATTATAACAATTATATCAATTTAAATGTTGGACATTGATTTCTAACAAAGAAACCCAGGTTCTCCAAGCAGTCAGTTCTCCTCTTCATTGATGGTTGCACTATGTTTGTACAAATTTCAGTTCTACACAAGATCAGGCTGGATTTTGCATTAGGAAATATTTCTAGCTGTGTTCACACCATGAGCTAAACTGAAATGGTATCTGGAAATGGTTATATATGAGTAACTGTCATGACACAGCTGTCGGGTGACCCGGGACCACGGGCTCCTTCCCTGTCCCTAACATTAGGGGGTGCCCTAGCTCGCCCCACTCCCTGGGATACTTCCTAAGGTGAAGATGCCAGGGCCTCCACCCTTAACTTATCTCCCGAGTTAGTGCTCCATCTGATTTCTTCCCCCACCCAGGGAAGTGGAGCGGTGCTGTGCACGGTAGTGCACCAACCAGACAAACAAGGCAACACAAACAAGAGTTCAACAGAAAACTCAAGGGTTCAACAGGCATACAAAATATTCACTCACATATAACAGAGTCTGCTCCTTTTCAATTTTAGTAGATTTTGACAAATACTGTGAACAAATGTTATCTACCATTGCTTAGATCTCAAACACACATATTCTGCTTTTTGCCAAAAAAACCTCAACACCCTTTCATGGGTTGCTACACAGTCCCATCTTCTTTATTAGGTCTGAGCTGTAATGCCAGATGCAACCTATGAACCTGTGTGGCGCTGTTTTCAGAAGAATGCACACATGTTTTTTTACCTAGGACAATTTCTTTAATATAGCATGCAACTCCCTTCTAACTGTTGCTTTTTGTTCCGTGTCAGTGGTTAACGCTTGGTTTAAGTCCACGTATGAAAAACCATGCGGCGAGCAGCCTTTGATCTTTGATACCACTTAGTTTGAAGCATTTTTTTGCTTGGCTTGTCTCAGACATTTCAGGCAGCTTTATGTAAAATGACAGCTAGTAAGAAAATAATTAAAAATGTATTTTGCCGACAGCAAGAGTATTTTTGGACTCAATAACCACTATCTTTAATTTGCCAGGCATTTCCTGCAATGTTTCAAGGAGGGTTCTGTATATTGGAGAGGAGTAAGAGGAAATAATGGAAATCTTTTCCTAGATCACCTGAAGGTCACTCGGACTGTGACAACCTCCCTTACTCATAAGCATTGTGTGGGGTTGACATTCTCGTTCCTCTTTGCCTCCATACTAACAAGCTGGCTGACACATGCAAAATCACTCCTACACAAAAAGGAAAAAGCCTCATAATTCACATGCAGCTCCCATCTATTTATTTATTTTACCAAAGAAGAGAATATTCATTAACCGAGCATTGAGACTTTTACTAGTCCAGGGGAAAATGTCAGGGGTCTTTAAAGTTTGGAGAAATGAGGTCCCAGTAAAACTAGGTTCAAAGAGGATACTGGTAACTAATATTGGGACCAAAAGAGAAAAAATGGCCACTTAAAGTATGAGAGTACAAGAAACTAAAATTTCCTTTCTTAACAAGAAATAGAATGAGTCTGAAGATTATATTTCCTCTCCTCTCCTTAAACCAATTCTCCAACAACTTATCTTTTAAGAATGCAAATCTCAACACCCAGTAGACGAGGGAATACAACCAAACATGGATAAGCCCTGTAAAAAAATATATATATATACAGTGGGTAAGGAAAGTATTCAGATACCCTTTAAATTTTTCACTCTTTGTTTCATTGCAGCCATTTGGTAAATTCAAAAAAGTTCAATTGTTTTCTCATTAATGTACACTCTGCACCCCATCTTGACTGAAAAAAAACCAGAAATGTAGAAATTTTTGCAAATTTATTAAAAAAGAAAAAACTAAATATCACATGGTCATAAGTATTCAGACCCTTTGCTCAGAACACTCATATTTAAGTCCCATGCTGTCCATTTCCTTGTGATCCTCCTTGAGATGATTCTACTCCTTCATTGGAGTCCAGCTGTGTTTAATTAAACTGATAGGACTTGATTTGGAAAGGCACACACCTGTCTATATAAGACCTCACAGCACACAGTGCATGTCAGACTAAATGAGAATCATGAGGTCAAAGGAATTGGCTAAGGAGCTCAGAGACAGAATTGTGGTAAGGCAAACTTCTGCAGTACTCAAGGTTCCTAAGAGCGCAGTGGCCTCCATGATCGATAAATGGAAGAAGTTTGTGACCACCAGAAGTCTTTCTAGACCTGGCCGTCCAACCAAACTGAGCAATTGTGGGAGAAGAGCTGTTATGGTTCTCAATGGCAAGAGAACATAGCCCAGCATACATATGAACTAGCTCTTGGAAGGATGGAAACTTAAACTGACCATGAACTAAACCTGCCGCACAACTAACAGTAGCCGGGTAGCGTGCCTACGTTTTATCCCTAGATGCTCAGCGCCAGCCGGAGGACTAACTAATCCTGGCAGAGGAAAATACAGTCCTGGCTCACCTCTAGAGAAATTTCCCCGAAAGGCAGACAGAGGCCCCCACATATATTGGCGGTGATTTTAGATGAAAATGACAAACGTAGTATGAAAATAGGTTTAGCAAAATCGAGGTCCGCTTACTAGATAGCAGGAAGACAGAAAGGGCACTTTCATGGTCAGCTGAAAACCCTATCAAAATACCATCCTGAAATTACTTTAAGACTCTAGTATTAACTCATAACATCAGAGTGGCAATTTCAGATCACAAGAGCTTTCCAGACACAGAAACGAAACTGCAGCTGTGAACTGGAACAAAATGCAAAAAACAAACAAGGACAAAAGTCCGACTTAGCTGGGAGTTGTCTAGAAGCAGGAACATGCACAGAAAGGCTTCTGATTACAATGTTGACCGGCATGGAAGTGACAGAGGAGCAAGGTTAAATAGCGACTCCCACATCCTGATGGGAACAGGTGAACAGAGGGGATGATGCACACAAGTTCAATTCCACCAGTGGCCACCGGGGGAGCCCAAAATCCAATTTCACAACAAAGAGCCTTGGAAAGTGCGGTAAAGAAGAACCCCAAGATCATTGTGGCTGAGCTCCAGAGATGCAGTAGGTAGATGGGAGAAAGTTCCACAGTCAACTATCACTGCAGCCCTCCACCAGTCGGGCCTTTATGGCAGAGTGGTCCAACGGAAGCCTCTCAGTGCAAGACGTATGAAAGCCTGCATAGAGTTTGCTAAAAAACACATGAATAACTCCTAGACTATGAGAAATAAGATTCTCTGGTCTGATGAGATGAAGATAGACCTTTTTGGTGATAATTCTAAGCGGTATGTGTGGAGAAAACCAGGCACTGCTCATCACCTGCCCAATACAATCCCATTAGTGAAACATGGTGGTGGCAGCATCATGCTATGGGGCGTTTTTCAGCTGCAGGGACAGGACGACTGGTTGCCATTGAAAGAAACATGAATGCGGCCAAGTACAGAGATATCCTGGATGAAAACCTCTTCCAGAGTGCTCTGGACCTCAGACATGGCCAAAGGTTCACCTTCCAACAAGACAATGACCCTAAGCACACAGCCAGCTAAAATAACAAAGGAGCGGCTTCAGAACAACTCTGTGACCATTCTTGACTGGCCGAGCCAGAGCCCTGACCTAAACCCAATTGAGCGTCTCTGGAGAGACCTGAAACTGGCTGTCCACCAACGTTCACCATCCAACCTGACCAAACTGGAGAGGATCTGCGAGGAAGAATGGCAAAGGATCCCCAAATCCAGGTGTGAAAAACTTGTTGCATTATTCCCAAGAAGACTCATAGCTGAACTATCCCTGCAGCTGAAAAACACCCCCATAGCATGATGCTGCCACCACCATGTTTCACTGTTGGGATTGTATTGGGCAGGTGATGAGCATACTTCAAGAAGCACCCAGAAATGGATGGAAACAAAGCACAGGATAGTTCTGAAGTGACCAGCAATGAGTCCGGATCTAAATCCTATTGAACACATGCAAAGAAATTTTAAAATTTCTGTTGAGAGAAGGCGCCTTTCAGATATGAGAGACCTATAGCAGTTTGTAAGAGTGGTCTAAAATTCGAGTTGAGAGTTGTAAGAAGCTTGTTGATGATTAGAAGAAGCGATTGATTGCAGTTATTTATTCCAAAGGGTGTGCAACCAAATATTAAGTTGAGCTTTCCAACAATTTTTGTGAAAATCATTTTTGTAGTTTCGTGTGAAATTATGTCCAATTTGCCTTTTTTTCTGCTTTTTTACGCTGTTCAAATGCACACAAAGGAAATAAACATGCATAGCAAAAAGTGTGTAATTGCAATAATATTCTGGGAGAATTACTTAATTTTCTGGAACAATTTCAACACTTTTGACCATGACTTTGCATGTATGTATTGACAGTAATATAATTTTATAATGTTGCCCACTAAGAAAAGAAGTAGAACTATTATAATACTGCCCTCTGTATACAAAAATATAAGTATTATAAAATAATATTGCCCCCTATGTACAAGAATATAACTACTATAATACTGCCCCGAATGTACAAGAATATAACTACTATAATACTGCTCCTACGTACAAGAATATAACTACTATAATACTGCCCCTATATACAAGAATATAACTACTAGAATACTGCTCCTACGTACAAGAATATAACTACTATAAGGGTATGTGCACACGTCAGGATTTCTTGCAGAAATTTCCTGAAGAAAACCGGAAATTTTCTGCAAGAAATCCGCATTTTTTTTTTTGCGTTTTTTCCCCGTTTTTTTCGTGTTTTTTTTAGCATTTTGCAAGCGTAATTACCTTGCAGAATGCTAAAGTTTTCCAAGCGATAGTAAAAGATAGAATGTTTAAAAATAATAAAAAAAATAAAAAAAATGGTTATACTCACCTGCAGGCGTCCGTTCCTATAGATGCTGTGTGTGTTTAGGACCTTCGATGACGTCGGCGCTTGTGATTGGTCGCTGAGCGGTCACATGAGCGGTCACGCGACCAATCACAAGGCCGCGACGTCATCACAGGTCCTGAACACAGACCATCTAAAGGAACGGAAGCGGCAGCATGCCTCCGGGGCCATCGAAGGTGAGTATATCACTATTTTTTATTTTAATTCTTTTTTTTTACCAATTATATGGTGCCCAGTCCGTGGAGGAGAGTCTCCTCTCCTCCACCCTGGGTACCAACCGCACATGATCTGCTTACTTCCCGCATTGTGTGCACAGCCCCGTGCGGGAAGTAAGCAGATCAATGCACTCCTAGGTGTGCGGAATCCCCGCAATTCCGCATTTTTAATGAACATGTTGCTTTTTTTTCCACGATGCGATTTTTTCGCGGAAAAAAATGCAACATTTGCACAAGAAATGCGGAATACACTGTAAATACTGGGAGGCATATGTAAGCGTTTTTTTCGCGTTTTTATCACGTTTTTATAGCGAAAAAACGCGAAAAAAACGCGAAAAATACTGAACGTGTGCACATGGCCTAATACTGTCCCCTATGTACATGAATATAACTACTATAATACTGCCCCCTATGTAGACAATTATATATATATGAGTCCGCAGTTTTCCCAGATTGTGATGAAGTCGCGGTCACATGACCGTGACGTCATGGCAGGTCCTTCTCGCATACCATCCTTGCCACCGGAACCTGCCGCTTGCATGGAGCGGTCACCGGAGCGTCACGAGGAGCGGGAAAGGTGGCGAAAGGTGAGTATATAATGAATTTTTATTTTTTTTATTATTTTTAGCATTAGATGTTTTTACTATTGACGCTGCATAGGCAGCATCAATAGTAAAAACTTGGTCACACAGGGTTAATAGCGGCGGTAACGGAGTGAGTTACCCACGGCATAACGCGGTCTGTTACCGCTGGTATTAACTCTGTGTGAGCGGTGACTGCGGGGAGTATGGAGCAGGCGCCAGGCACTGACTGCAGGGGAGTAGGGAGGGGCTAATCGGACTGTGGCCGTCGCTGATTGGTCGCGGCAGCCATGACAGGCAGCTGGCGAGACCAATCAGCGACGGGCACAGTATCGACGTAGATGAACGCATCGGGTATTCTAGAATATGCATGTCCCCGTAGTATATGGACAATGATGATTCCAGAATTCGCGGCAGACTGTGCCCGTCGCTGATTGGTCGAGGCAACCTTTATGACATCATCGTCGCCATGGCAACCATTATGACATCTACGTCGATACTGTGCCCGTCGCTGATTGGTCGAGGCCTGGTGGCCTCGACCAATCAGAGACGCGGGATTTCCAGGACAGACAGACAGACAGACAGACAGACAGACAGTCAGAAAAACCCTTAGACAATTATATATATAGATAATACTGCTCCTATGTACAAGAATATAACTACTATAATACTGCCCCTATGTACAAGAATATAACTACTATAATACTGCTCCTATGTGCAAGAATATAACTACAATAATACTGCTCCTATGTACAAGAATATAACTACCATAATACTGCTCCTATGTACAAGAATATAACTACTATAATACTGCCCCTATGTACAAGAATATAACTACTATAATACTGCCCCTATGTACAAGAATATAACTACTATAATACTGCTCCTATGTGCAAGAATATAACTACAATAATACTGCTCCTATGTACAAGAATATAACTACCATAATACTGCTCCTATGTACAAGAATATAACTACTATAATACTGCCCCTATGTACAAGAATATAACTACTATAATACTGCCCCTATGTACAAGAATATAACTGCTATAATACTGCCCCTATGTATAAGAATATAACTTCTATAATACTGCCCCTATGTACAAGAATATAACTACCATAATACTGCCCCCTATGTACAAGAATATAACTACTATAATACTGCCCCCTATGTACAAGAATATAACTACTATAATACTGCTCCTATGTACAAGAATATAACTATTATACTGCCTCCTATGTACAAGAATATAACTACTATAATACTGCTCCTATGTACAAGAATATAACTACTATAATACTGCTTCCTATATGCAAGAATATAACTACTATAATACTGCTCCTATGTACAAGAATATAACTACTATAATACTGCCACCTATGTACAAGAATATAACTACTATAATACTGCCCCTACGTACAAGAATATAACTACTATAATACTGCTCCTATGTACAAGAATATAACTACTATAATACTGCCCCCTATGTACAAGAATATAACTACTATAATACTGCTCCTATGTACAAGAATATAACTACTATAATACTGCTTCCTATATGCAAGAATATAACTACTATAATACTGCTTCCTATATGCAAGAATATAACTACTATAATACTGCCCCCTATATACAAGAATATAACTACTATAATACTGCTCCTATGTACAAGAATATAACTACTATAATACTGCTTCCTATATGCAAGAATATAACTACTATAATACTGCTCCTATGTACAAGAATATAACTACTATAATACTGCTCCCTATATGCAAGAATATAACTACTATAATACTGCCCCTATGTACAAGAATATAACTACTATAATACTGCTCCTATGTACAAGAATATAACTACTATAATACTGCTCCCTATATACAAGAATATAACTACTATAATACTGCCCCTATGTACAAGAATATAACTACTATAATACTGCTCCTATGTACAAGAATATAACTACTATAATACTGCTCCCTATATACAAGAATATAACTACTATAATACTGCCCCTATGTACAAGAATATAACTACTATAATACTGCTCCCTATATACAAGAATATAACTACTATAATACTGCTCCCTATATACAAGAATATAACTATTATAATACTGCTCCCTATATACAAGAATATAACTACTATAATACTGCTCCCTATATGCAAGAATATAACTACTATAATACTGCCCCTATGTACAAGAATATAACTACTATAATACTGCTCCTATGTACAAGAATATAACTACTATAATACTGCTCCCTATATACAAGAATATAACTACTATAATACTGCCCCTATGTACAAGAATATAACTACTATAATACTGCTCCTATGTACAAGAATATAACTACTATAATACTGCTCCCTATATACAAGAATATAACTACTATAATACTGCCCCTATGTACAAGAATATAACTACTATAATACTGCTCCCTATATACAAGAATATAACTACTATAATACTGCTCCCTATATACAAGAATATAACTACTATAATACTGCCCCCTATGTACAAGAATATAACTACTATAATACTGTCCCCTATGTACAAGAATATAACTACTATAATACTGCCCCTATGTACAAGAATATAACTACTATAATACTGCCCCCTATGTACAAGAATATAACTACTATAATACTGCTCCTATGTACAAGAATATAACTACTATAATACTGCCCCCTATGTACAAGAATATAACTACTATAATACTGCCCCCTATGTACAAGAATATAACTACTATAATACTGTCCCCTATGTACAAGAATATAACTACTATAATACTGCCCCTATGTACAAGAATATAACTACTATAATACTGCCCCCTATGTACAAGAATATAACTACTATAATACTGCTCCCTATATACAAGAATATAACTATTATAATACTGCCCCCTATGTGTAAGAGTATGACTATTATAGTACTGTCATCTTTTCCTATTTTATGTAAATGCAATTACTTCTTATTCTTAAGTTTACAATGTTTTGTTTTTCTGTTCATTTTTATAGGGATATGCTGTATTGTAAACTGGCAGGTGATACTGCTGCAATTTTGCATATATTGTCAGGACATTAACAAGGCTCGTGGGTCTATGTCTTAACATAAACTCCTTAATCAGTCATTGTGAAAGAAGTAAATCAACTGTCTAGAAAAACATCAATAGCTTACAGTCATTTGTTTTAATACTTTAGATTGCATGATGACTTGAATAACAATAAAATAGATTGAAACCATCACTGATAGCCCATTGATCGGTCTGTGTCATTCATCTCTATCCCCCCTCCCTGGACTCTCTGCAGAGAGTTTTATTTATGGCACCACCAGAATCACATATCCATCTATGCTGCATCATTGATTGGAAACCAGCAAATAACATGTAGGAACAATTCAATTGCCTTGCCAAGTAATGGTCTCATCTGCTGGGATCTCGCTCGATGAGCCAAGTGTGATTCTGGATGCTGGTGGTCAGCAACTTGTCCTGAAATGTTCTTTTCTTTAGAGCATGCTGGGTTCAGGTAGTTGGCTAGAAGAATTAAAAGCCTAATTAGTGTGAGAGAAACTGTAGAAAATTATTGTATAGGGAATACATTTTTTGAAAATTCTGTATATTCCTTGAAAAACGGTGGTCTGCGTTTTTCCTCTCCAGTTTGGATGTAGAGCTAGTGCACATGGTTGTATCTTGGATATCATAGAATGTTTGAGAAATGTTTTAAATCCATGATAATAAAATTGTGACATGTTCAATTGCAAACCCAGGGATAGCTTCAGGATAGCTAGAGTGTACATTAGCAGCCTGATTGCGGAGCCTCACACCATATGCTAGCACAGAGTGCCAACGGGATAGGGAGCCATAGGTCTTCCTTTTCATAGTGATTAAATTATTAGGAGTGCATTAAAGGGATTGTCTTGGTCAATATTAGAATGGTGGGGTCCAACACCCAGAACACCCATGATCAGTTGATAACTCTAGCTTCTTCCACCCGTAATACACAGTGTACAGACCCAGAAGACCACCGCTCTGTTCACTTTATTGTGGTGGTTCTCAGGTACTGCTGTTCAGCTCTCATTCACTTCAGTAGAAACCAAGCTGCATCATGTGTGGAGCTATGATGTTCTGCCCACGTACACTAGACCATCAGCGACCACAGGACTAAAGTATTGATGATTTATGAGAATCAGTCATCAATATTTTTGTCCTAGATAATATAGGAAAATGGAAAATAAAACGTTCCTAGCTCGCTTTTTTTAACATGCAAAGTGCAAACTAATTGACTGCTATGGGTGACTGCTCCACACGTACATGATCACGACTGCTTCTACTCAATATGGGCCGCTGAAGCTCTGCTTGACAGATTGCCTTCACCAGGGTTACATTGAGTGTTTATGGCAGGTCATATGGTGCCAATAAACTTTTCAGAACTGTTTGGTAGACCACTATTTCTCCTGATCCATATTTGCATGAACTTTCAACTCAACTAAATGTGAAAGAGAGTGAATTTGGGCCAATTTGGGAGAGAGTGAATAAGGGCCAATTAACAAAAGCCAACTGCTAATTGATACATGCCAGGTAATCAATTTAGTTCAGCCGACCTGACGTCCATGTACTAGAACTTGTTACATGTTTTATTCTTTGCCATATGCAAAGCATGCTTAGCATGTCACTCTCTGCAAGGACAAATGATACTTCTTGGATATCGGTCTGACGCCTCTCACACAGCCAAACCAGATCTCCACTTTGCACTGACGAAGGGCAGTACCCCGAAACACAGTGTCTGCAAATTGAGATTCTGGTTTGGCTATTATCCTAAGTCATGTGGCAAGGCTCATTAACCCCTTCACCCCCAAGGGTGGTTTGCACGTTAATGACCGGGCCAATTTTTACAATTCTGACCACTGTCCCTTTATGAGGTTATAACTCTGGAACGCTTCAACGGATCCCGGTGATTCTGACATTGTTTTCTCGTGACATATTGTACTTCATGATAGTGGTAAAATTTCTTTGATATTACCTGCGTTTATTTGCAGAAAAAATGGAAATTTGGCGAAAATTTTGAAAATTTTGCAATTTTCCAACTTTGAATTTTTATGCCCTTAAATCACAGAGATATGTCATGCAAAATACTTAATAAGTAACATTTCCCACATGTCTACTTTACATCAGCACAATTTTGGAACCAAAATTTTTTTTTGTTAGGGAGTTATAAGGGTTAAAAGTTGACCAGCAATTTCTCATTTTTACAACACCATTTTTTTTTAGGGACCACATCTCATTTGAAGTCATTTTGAGGGGTCTATATGATAGAAAATACCCATGTGTGACACCATTCTAAAAACTGCACCCCTCAAGGTGCTCAAAACCATATTCAAGAAGTTTATTAACCCTTCTGGTGCTTCACAGGAATTTTTGGAATGTTTAAATAAAAATGAACATTTAACTTTTTTTCACAAAAAATTTACTTCAGCTCCAATTTGTTTTATTTTACCAAGGGTAACAGGAGAAAATGGACCCCAAAAGTTGTTGTACAATTTGTCCTGAGTACGCCGATACCCCATATGTGGGGGTAAACCACTGTTTGGGCGCATGACAGAGCTCGGAAGCGAAGGAGCGCCATTTGACTTTTCAATGCAAAATTGACAGGAATTGAGATGGGACGCCATGTTGCGTTTGGAGAGCCACTGATGTGCCTAAACATTGAAACCCCCCAAAAGTGACACCATTTTGGAAAGTAGACCCCCTAAGGAACTTATCTAGATGTGTTTTGAGCGCTTTGACCCACCAAGGGCTTCACAGAAGTTAATAATGCAGAGCCGTAAAAATAAAACAAAAATTTTTTCCCACAAAAATTATTTTTTTAGCCCCCAGTTTTGTATTTTCCCGAGGGTAGCAGGAGAAATTGGACCCCAAAATCTGTTGTCCAAGTTGTCCTGAGTGCGATGATATACCATATGTGGGGAGAACCACTGTTTGGGCGCATGGGAGGGCTCGGAAAGGAAGGAGCGCCATTTGGAATGCAGACTTAGATGGAATGGTCTGCAGGCGTCACATTGCGTTTGCAGAGCCCCTAATGTACCTAAACAGTAGAAACCCCCCACAAGTGACACCATGTTGGAAATTAGACCCCCTAAGGAACTTATCTAGATGTGTGGTGAGCGCTTTGACCCACCAAGGGCTTCACAGAAGTTTATAATGCAGAGCCGTAAAAATAAAACAAAAATTTTTTCCCACAAAAATTATTTTTCAGCCCCCAGTTTTGTATTTTCCCGAGGGTAACAGGAGAAATTGGACCCCAAAAGTTGTTGTCCAATTTGTCCTGAGTGCGCTGATACCCCATATGTGGGGGGAAACCACCGTTTGGACGCATGGAAGGGCTCGGAAGTGAAGGAGCGCCATTTGGAATGCAGACTTAGATGGAATGGTCTGCAGGCGTCACATTGCGTTTGCAGAGCCCCTAATGTACTTAAACAGTAGAAACCCCCCACAAGTGACACCATGTTGGAAAGTAGACCCCCTAAGGAACTTATCTAGATGTGTGGTGAGCGCTTTGACCCACCAAGGGCTTCACAGAAGTTTATAATGCAGAGCCGTAAAAATAAAACAAAAATTTTTTCCCACAAAAATTATTTTTCAGCCCCCAGTTTTGTATTTTCCCGAGGGTAACAGGAGAAATTGGACCCCAAAAGTTGTTGTCCAATTTGTCCTGAGTGCGCTGATACCCCATATGTGGGGGGAAACCACCGTTTGGACGCATGGAAGGGCTCGGAAGTGAAGGAGCGCCATTTGGAATGCAGACTTAGATGGAATGGTCTGCAGGCGTCACATTGCGTTTGCAGAGCCCCTAATGTACCCCATTTTGGAAACTAGACCCCCCAAGGAACTTATCTAGATGTGTTGTAAGAACTTTGAACCCCCAAGTGTTTCACTACAGTTTATAACGCAGAGCCGTGAAAATAAAAAATCTTTTTTTTTCCCACAAAAATTATTTTTTAGCCCCCAGTTTTGTATTTTCCTAGGGGTAACAGGAGAAATTGGACCCCAAAGGTTGTTGTTCTATTTGTCCTGAGTACGCTGATACCCCATATGTTGGGGTAAACCCCTGTTTGGGCACACGGGAGAGCTCGGAAGGGAAGGAGCACTGTTTTACTTTTTCAACGCAGAATTGGCTGGAATTGAGATCGGACGCCATGTCGCGTTTGGAGAGCCCCTGATGTGCCGAAACAGTGGAAACCCCCCAATTATAACTGAAACCCTAATCCAAACACACCCCTAACCCTAATCCCAACAGTAACCCTAACCACACCTCTAACCCTGACACACCCCTAACCCTAATCCCAACCCTATTCCCAACCGTAAATGTAATCTAAACCCTAACCGTAACTTTAGCCCCAACCCTAACCCTAACTTTAGCCCCAACCCTAACTGTAGCCTTAACCCTAGCCCCAGCCCTAGCCCCAACCCTAGCCCTAATGGGAAAATGGAAATAAATACATTTTTTTTATTTTTCCCTAACTAAGGGGGTGATGAAGGGGGGTTTGATTTACTTTTATAGCGAGTTTTTTAGCGGATTTTTATGATTGGCAGCCGTCACACACTGAAAGACGCTTTTTATTGCAAAAAATATTTTTTGCGTTACCACATTTTGAGAGCTATAAATTTTCCATATTTTGGTCCACAGAGTCATGTGAGGTCTTGTTTTTTGCGGGACGAGTTGACGTTTTTATTGGTAACATTTTTGGGCACGTCACATTTTTTGATCGCTTTTTATTCCGATTTTTGTGAGGCAGAATGACCAAAAACCAGCTATTCATGAATTTCTTTTGGGGGAGGCGTTTATACCGTTCCGCGTTTGGTAAAATTGATAAAGCAGTTTTATTCTTCGGGTCAGTACGATTACAGCGATATCTCATTTATATTATTTTTTTTATGTTTTGGCGCTTTTATACGATAAAAACTATTTTATGGAAAAAATAATTATTTTTGCATCGCTTTATTCTCAGGACTATAACTTTTTTATTTTTCTGCTGATGATGCTGTATTGTGGCTCGTTATTTGCGGGACAAGATGACGCTTTCAGCGGTACCATAATTATTTATATCTGTCTTTTTGATCGCATGTTATTCCACTTTTTGTTCGGCGGTATGATAATAAAGCGTTGTTTTTTGCCTCGTTTTTTTTTTTTTTTTCTTACGGTGTTTACTGAAGGGGTTAACTAGTGGGCCAGTTTTATAGGTCGGGTCGTTACGGACGCGGCGATACTAAATATGTGTACTTTTATTGTTTTTTTTTTTTTATTTAGGTAAAGAAATGTATTTATGGGAATAATATATTTTTTTTTTTTTCATTATTTTGGAATATTTTTTTTTATTTTTTTTTACACATTTAGAAATTTTTTTTTTAACTTTTTTACTTTGCCCCAGGGGGGGACAATACAGATCGGTGATCTGTCAGTTTGCATAGCACTCTGACAGATCACCGATCTGAGAGAAGTGCAGGCTGCTTCACAGTGCCTGCTCTGAGCAGGCTTCTGTGAAGCCACCTCCCTCCCTGCAGGACCCGGATCCGCGGCCATCTTGGATCCGGGTCTGGAGCAGGCAGGGAGGGAGGTAAGACCCTCGCAGCAACGCGATCACATCGCGTTGCTGCGGGGGGCTCAGGGAAGCCCGCAGGGAGCCCCCTCCCTGCGCGATGCTTCCCTGCACCGCCGGCACATCGCGATCATGTTTGATCGCGGTGTGCCGGGGGTTAATGTGCCGGGGGCGGTCCGTGACCGCTCCTGGCACATAGTGCCGGATGTCAGCTGCGATAGTCAGCTGACACCCGGCCGCGATCGGCCGCGCTCCCCCCGTGAGCGCGGCCGATTGGCTATGACGTACTATCCCGTCAAGGGTCAGATAGGCCCAGGTCACCTCGACGGGATAGTACGTCAAAGGTCACAGAGGGGTTAAAGGGTCGACATTGACTTGTAGAATTGCTACCTTCCAATAGGTGGCACGAGAGTTCTAGTTCTCTTCTTCTCCGAAGAAACAATTTGCATAATTAGCATATTTCCCAGAGGAGCATTGCGGCTTTAAGTCTCCTCATCTCGTCATGCTTAGCATGTCAATCTCCGCAAGGAGAAACAATACTTCTTGGATTCTTTGCCATGCTTATGCTGTTGGCCATGAGCTGACGAGAACGATAATTTTATTGTTGGCATGAACAATTCAATCGCTCAATGAACAAGTATTTTACTTATTCGTTGACTTATTGCTTCACACTGCCATCATCTCATTGCTTAGTTTATATAAATTCTCATTTTGAATGCAGCTTTAGTTGTGACTGGAGCATAGGACTGCATAAGTCGAACTAAGTATTTGCACAGGTATTGTGAATGATATCTATATTTAAGTAGTCTGGTACTATACAACCGAGAAGGCAAAAATCATGATTTGGTTAACAGAACTTTTTATACATGTATATTTTAGATTTCAAGTCATTGTGTTGTTCTTCTGTATTCCATCATATAATATTATTATCTATGGTTTTATTGTATTTGCATATATGACACTTAATATCTTAAATGTTAAAACTGTTATTTATTCTTTGTCTGTCATCTAAGGCCGAGCCCCCCTCCTCCCAACCTTTTATAATCAATTATCTCATACATTGAATGTACGCTCTGCAGGTTTTCTCACCTTCTACAATTTGGGTGCATTGCCCATCCTTTGTGTGACTGATCGAAGCTTTTAATGAGGGTGTATAGTAACCCTCATAGAGACAGCTGAGTATTTCAGGCCTGATGACCCCTGATATTCCTCATGCTCAGCCTATCTCCTTCCAATTGTTTCATCAACTACAGGACTGTCTGCTAACACCTGACAAGTGACAAGCTGCAGCCTCCCGCTGACTAGATAATCAAAGTCTTGTCAGAGCTGTCAATACCCTGCAGATAGGATAGGACAAAAAAAGAGGCAACGATTCTAGAGAAACTAGTGTGTTTTACAAAAATACCACAGATTTCCTTCATAGGCTGCATGTAACAGTGTTCTACCCGGTACTGATAAAACACCTTGTTCTACTGCCCACATATACCATGGGGTGAAGGAGAATTGGATTCCCCCCTTGCTTTTGGGAAGCAGAAGTGTATTAAAACTGTTACATCTAACATTATTCTATCTTACTTCACAGAGAGGCCTCAATTCACAGTGTATAGACCAATTTAGCTCATTTCAGTGGCTTAGGCTTCTTTCACACTTGCGTCGGGCTCGGTCCGTCGCAGTACGTCGGGCCGAGGTCACCGACGCTAGCGTTGTCTCCGCCGCACAACGGGGGCAGCGGATGCATTTTTCCAGCGCATCCGCTGCCCCACTGTGAGGTGCGGGGAAGTGCGTGGAGTTGGGGGCGGAGTTCCGGCCGCGCATGCGCGGTCGGAAAAAGCGGACCGTCGGGAGCAAAAAACGTTACATGTAACGTTTTTTGCTCCCGACAGTCCGCCACAACACGGCGCAACCGTCGCACGACGGTTGCGATGTGTGTCAATGCGTCGCAAATGCGTCGCTAATGTTAGTCAATGCAGAAAAAACGCATCCTGCAAGCACTTTTGCAGGATGCGTTTTTTCGGCAAAACGACGCATTGCGACGTATTGCAGTTAACGCCAGTGTGAAAGTAGCCTTAAAGTGAAGGTCCACCAGGGGATAGAGTACAGAGTTCCTATCTTCTAATATCCCTAATCAACAAAATTCCACCGTTTTCTTACAGAGTCTAATCTTTCAGGTCTGAGTTGAATCCAACCTGGCTAAAAAAGGTCCAGTTTCTTACAGGAGATTGGGAAATGATCAATTATTGGCTGATCAATCCCCTCTCTGGATTCAATACAGGCATGAAGAAGAGAAGGAAATGCTCACTCCATCATGGCGGAACACATATCAAGAGTAGTAACTCCATTTATTTGGGGTCCACCCTTTTTAATAACCAGTAAAGGCTAAACAGACATGCTGTGAGCTGATATTAGTAGAATGGGAAGGTCCATGGATATTGGCCCCTTCCCAGAATAGTAACACCAGCTCACAGCTGTCTGCTTTCTTTCAGCTGGGTATTAAAATTAAGGGGTACCCCATTTTATTTTTTTATTTCTTTATTAGCTAAATACATGTACTTTAGCTACACATGCAACACACTAATTATATATATATACACTCACTGGCCACTTTATTAGGTACACCTGTCCAACTTCTTGTTAACACTTAATTTCTAATCAGCCAATCACATGGCGGCAACTCAGTGCATTTAGGCATGTAGACATGGTCAAGACAGTTCAAACCGAGCATCAGTATGGGGAAGAAAGGTGATTTGAGTGCCTTTGAACGTGGCATGGTTGTTGGTGCCAGAAGGGCTGGTCTGAGTATTTCAGAAACTGCTGATCTACTGGGATTTTCACGCACAACCATCTCTAGGGTTTACAGAGAATGGTCCGAAAAAGAAAAAAAATCCAGTGAGCGGCAGTTCTGTGGGCGGAAATGCCTTGTTGATGCCAGAGGTCAGAGGAGAATGGGCAGACTGGTTCAAGCTGATAGAAAGGCAACAGTGACTCAAATCGCCACCCGTTACAACCAAGGTAGGCCTAAGAGCATCTCTGAACGCACAGTGCGTCGAACTTTGAGGCAGATGGGCTACAGCAGCAGAAGACCACACCGGGTACCACTCCTTTCAGCTAAGAACAGGAAACTGAGGCTACAATTTGTACAAGCTCATCGAAATTGGACAGTAGAAGATTGGAAAAACGTTGCTTGGTCTGATGAGTCTCGATTTCTGCTGCGACATTCGGATGGTAGGGTCAGAATTTGTCGTAAACAACATGAAAGCATGGATCCATCCTGCCTTGTATGGAGCATCTTTGGGATGTGCAGCCGACAAATCTGCGGCAACTGTGTGATGCCATCATGTCAATATGGACCAAAATCTCTGAGGAATGCTTCCAGCACCTTGTTGAATCTATGCCACGAAGAATTGAGGCAGTTCTGAAGGCAAAAGGGGTCCAACCCGTTACTAGCATGGTGTACCTAATAAAGTGGCCGGTGAGTGTATATCACTGACATGTTTCTTTCTATTCTGATGAAATGTCAGTTTTAATGTCATGTACTGTGCGTTTCAGATAGCATTGTGACATTTATTAGTAGAGCTTTACTTTAAAGATCAATTTATTTCTTTTTAACGATATCCCAAATTGTGTTAAAGTGCAGCAGATGAACTTTTTACAGGTGATATCTATGGATATTTGTGAAACTTTACAAATTAGTGTTCCATACATTATAGAGCTTAACAGTGATCATACTTGCTAGTTATCTCTCTTCATCGACAACACAGTGATAATTTGGTTAAACTACAGAAATTTTTAATACAAGTGAATATAAGAAAATTTGTAATCTATAATATCAAGTAAATCTGCTCCTTTCTCCACTGATGAGCCATTTCTTTTGGTCCACTCGACCTTCAATCACTCTGGAAAAACATGACACGGACTGCCAGTTCACTAAGGGATCATATTACACTGAAAAAAAAGTATATGGATAAGGGAGGGAGGAGGAAGAAGTAAAAAACAGAGTTAGGGTGCATTTAGGCAACCGTATAAATCAGTCCGAGATTGGACTGCAATGCTTAGACTGACTGTGGCTCTCCTAACTGGAGCATGACAGATGCATTTATTTCTATGCAACAGTCACGCCTGGGTAGGTAGAGTCACAGCCGTCTGAGCATTTCGGTCTGATCTTGGTCCGATTTATACGATCATCTGAATGCACACTAAGAGAAACACACAGATCCCTTCTGCTGCTTTTTAGTAAGAGTTTTATCTCACCCCAGTTCTGGATTCACAGTTACTCTGCTTAGTATAATGTCCTCCGTATTGTGCTACATAGAGATAAGAGAGAATAAATCCCTCTGGTCTCTGTGCAGTGTATGGGAGACATCAAAGAATCTAGGCTCTACATTTCCACTAAAATGTTTATTCAGAGTAATTAATCTCTTACATTCATAAAAATAATAAACTAAGGCAGAGAGGATGGATCCCTTAATGTCCCCCAGCTTGACGTAGCTTAACCATTGGACAGGTTATCCTTGTGCTGCATATCTTATTTCACCCGTACATCTTCCTGACTTTGGCCTATAAATTGTAATTACTCTTTTATTATTACCATTATATTACATCTCTGCCTTTGTAATTACTATTTAAACTAGATGTAACTAATTACAAAGAAAAAGCAGAGGAAAAAAATGGCAACGCGGCTTGTGGCTGTTTTCTTCTTTTTTTTTTCTAGCAGAGCTGTTTAGACGTGATTTATATCGCCTTTTGTAAGTATCAAACGTATTTCAGTAATCTATGAAGAGATTACTGTAGATATAATATAGTTAATTGATATAAGCGATTTCAATTCTCCTTAATATGACAAATCTCCAGTGTGAAATATCCTCAGTTAACGATCAACATAAAATAGATAGAGGTCATTTTTAATGTAATTTTAACTTTTGAATTCATCTGCAGTTATACGGTGGATACCATTAAACTTTACTTATTTAGTGTTAAAAAAAACCAGAGCCATTCCGGGGAGTAACCTGTAAAACGCGGCCTCGCCGGGCCCTTTATAACAAGCTGCTGTGCTGTTCTAGAAGACCTTCATTAATTTCACTGCTAGGACTTCTGCATTACGGAAAGACATTACTTAAAGAGTGGAAAGATACAGAAAATTAAATAAAACTTAATTGCTTTCTTTTTTATTTTTTCAGATCCGTACAGCCTTTTACTCCAGCGCCATAGTTGTAATTTTCAAATGTTAAGCAGCGGGCGGCCATTTTTCTTTCCCAAAAAGCCTCTGCCGATTCTTTTCAGGTTTAGGGATTAATCAGATTGCTCATTAATTTTTATTATTCTGCAACTGATAATCCGGCATTTGTTTTTACTGCATTACTGCTATACAGTATAGTATTATCCAAGACCAGAAGCAGATAATTGATCAGGGAAAACCAACTGGAAAATGAGAAAACCACTTGATGGCATCAAGTTAGCCTTGCATTTATTGTTCAGGAAGGTTTACTATTTTTATGCTTTTCTATTTTATTCATTGATACTGAATGTTTGTTAATCTGGCACATGTCAAGTCTCATATGTGCGAGAGGGCATGAGTGCCTTTCTTGGAAACTATAACATAGGTAATGGGTACTAGAATCTAAAGATTGGACCTAGTGCGTTTGCTATTTGTGGAGTTGGAAAGAAATCTTCCCCTAACATGGGCAATTTATCATCTGCCTCTTGTTTTTTTTCCTTCCTATAATTTAAAACTCTTCAGGTTTTAGGTTGAACTTAATGGACCTGTGTTTTTTTGTAACTTTTGAAACTATAGGATATATAGGGGCACAGAGAAAAAAGTTTTCTGCCACATGAAGGGACATCAATGTAGCAAAACAACAGTTAAGCATTTATGGGGAGATGATTATTAACATTTTCTCCCTAGGATATATGAACAGTATAGGGTCAGTTCACTCCTAAGCCAGAAAGGAGAGCGACTCCTTACATATAACTCTTGTGTTGGACTCAAGCATTTCAAGAATGAGCGGTCATCTGAATCAGCGATCTGACAGGCAGTGTAGGAGGCTTGTTGGCGCCTGCTCTCAGCAGGCACTGACAAGCCACATCGCTGAAGGACCCGGAAGGACCCCACGGCCATCTTGGAACCGGGGGTCTCCATGGAGACCACAGGAACAATGCGATCGCGTTGTTCAGGTGGGAGAGCACAGGGAGCCCCCGTCCCTGCGCGATTGTTCCCTATGCTGCTGTCAGTACTGACAGTGGCATCAGAGGGGTTAAATGCCCACGATCGGTGCTAGCACCAATCGTTGGTGTTGCTGTGGGGTGTCAACTGTCACATACAGCTGACACCCACACCCGATCACTGCGGCGCTCAGCCTGAGGCCGCGGTGATCGTGCCGCCGTACCAGTACTGCTCCGGGCAGAAATGCAATTCCCGCAGAGCAGTACTAGAACGGCGGAGGTTGGGAAGGGGTTAATGGACCTGTGTTTTTGTGGCGCCCCAGGATCCTGGTCGTCACAGTAACGTTGCTTTCCTCACGGGGAGAGTGATGTCACACTTGGAGGCAAGGAAGGATAACTTTCATCAGGTAAACACAAGCATGCAACATGTTCACACTCCAGGCCACAAGGGGGAGCTTTTGATCCTATTCCTAGGTGACTCCGCTATATATATTGTGGTTTGGAGGGAAAGTTAGTCAGTTCCTGTCAGAGAGACAGAGGGAAAGGAAGCAGAGGGGCCGTGCAGCCACGAGAAAGTGCTGCAGCTCCTGGACAGAGACAACACCGAGAGCAGGACATATTGCAGTGAGCGTGTAGGAGAGAGAGGCACAGGCGAGGACACCAGGGGGAGGACAGCAGTGAGCAGACTGTCTCCCTAGCCAATTGCAGACAACCGGTTGCCGGCACATCAAGGTTGTAAGGGACTCTAAGACTTACATCAGAGACCAACAGGACAGCTGAATTGCAAGTTACCTGTCCGCTACACACACCTGAAGACACAGTAACACATAGAGCCCGGGGCATGATAGAGTCCCTGTAAAAAGGCTCTAGTTATCTGTCATACAGGTATTGTCCTATCCTATACGGGGACAGAGAGAAAAACTGTGAGGACCTTATCTGAAGCCACAGGCAGTAAGGGACTACAATACCACCGTGCTAGAGGGAAGGCTTTAATCTCCACCTGGAAAAGGGAACTCTGTTGTGAACTCTGTTTTTGGGCTCCCTCTAGTGGTCACAAGCGGTACTGTGTAGTGTTGTCTTTCTGCAGGTTGGCAGCATCAGCTGGTTCGTTATCCTTGGTTGGTTTCCTATTTAGTTCACCTGGATACTCAGTTCCTTGCCTGCTCTCAATGTATTCAGTGCTCTTCAGATTCCTTGTGATTACCTTGCTCCCAGTCTCTCCAAGACAAGCTAAGTTTTTGTTTGATCATTTTTTGATTATCAGCATTTATTATGTTTTTAGTCCAGCTCGCTAAAATGTGATTTCCTCGCTTGCTGGTTGCTCTAGGGGACTGAGTTTCTCCCCCCCACACCGTTAGTTGGTGCGGGGGTTCTTGAAATCTCAGTGTGGATATTTTGTAAGGGTTTTTTACTAACCGCACAGACCCCTTTACCCTTTACTATTTTCTCTAATCTAGTATTAGTGGGCCTCATTTGCTAAATCTGTTTTCACCCCTGTGTATGTGCCTTCCTCTTACCTCACCGTTATTATATGTTGGGGGCTTCTATTTCTTTGGGAATTATTTTTCTGGAGGCAAGAGAGGTCTTTCTTTCTCTCTAGGGGTAGTTAGTTCCTCAGGCTGGCTCGAGACATCTAGGATTTTTAGGCACGTTCACCGGCTACTTCTAGTGTGTTTGGATAGGTTCAGATTTGCGGTCAGTCCAGTTTGCCACCTCCCTAGAGCTTGTCTTATGTATGTTACTTAGCTGGAGTAATTTGTGATCCTCAACCACTAAGGATCATAACAGTAGAGCAGGCCTCAAAAGTGTTTAATGCATCGCAGAAGTGGGATAAAAAGAAGACCTGAGTACATTTTTTTTTTTCCTCCCGCTTTTCCTTTGCTGCAGTCTGTTTAGCTTCTTTCATCCCCTTGAACTCTGGGTGGTTTTGAGCTCAGCTGCAGACATGAATTTTCAGACTCTGAGTTCTAGTGTGGATCATCTGACTGCACGGGTGCAAAGTATTCAGGATTTTGTTATTCATAGCCCTATGTCAGAACCAAAGATACCCATTCCTGAATTGTTTTCTGGTGATAGATCTAGGTTTCTAAACTTTAAGAATAATTGTAAGTTATTTCTATCTCTGAGACCTCGTTCCTCTGGTGATTCCGCTCAGCAAGTTAAAATTGTTATCTCCTTGTTGCGTGGCGACCCTCAAGATTGGGCTTTCTCTCTGGCGCCAGGAGATCCTGCATTGCTTAATGTAGATGCATTTTTTCTGGCTCTTGGACTGCTTTATGAGGAGCCTAATCTTGAGAATCAGGCAGAAAAAGCGTTGCTGGCTATCTCTCAAGGTCAGGATGAAGCAGAGGTGTATTGTCAAAAATTTCGGAAATGGTCGGTGCTTACTCAATGGAATGAGTGTGCCTTGGCTGCAAATTTCAGAGAAGGTCTTTCTGAGGCCATTAAGAATGTTATGGTGGGGTTTCCCACCCCTACAAGTCTGAGTGATTCTATGGCTTTAGCCATTCAGGTTGATCGGCGTTTGCGGGAGTGCAAATCTGCTCATCCTTTGGCGGTATTTTCTGAACAGAGACCTGAGTCTTTGCAATGTGATCGAACTCTGACCAGAATTGAGCGACAAAGTCATAGACGTCAAAATGGGTTGTGCTTTTACTGTGGTGATTCTACTCATGTTATCTCAGCATGCTCTAAACGCTTAAAAAAAATCGCTAAACCTGTCACCATTGGTACTATGCAGCCTAAGTTTATTTTGTCTGTTACTTTGATTTGTTCTTTGTCATCCTACCCGGTTATGGCTTTTGTGGATTCGGGTGCTGCCCTGATTCTGATGGATTTGTCGTTTGCCAGGCGCTGTGGTTTTGTCCTGGAGCCTTTGGAATTTCCTATTCCTCTGAGGGGAATTGATGCTACGCCATTGGCTGAGAATAAGCCTCAGTATTGGACGCAAATGACCATGTGCATGACTCCTGTACATCAGGAGGTGATTCGCTTTCTTGTTCTGCATAATTTGCATGATGTTGTCGTTTTGGGTCTGCCATGGGTGCAGGCTCATAATCCAGTTTTAGATTGGAAAGCTATGTCTGTGTCAAGTTGGGGTTGTCAGGGAATTCATGGCGATGTTCCGTTGGTGTCTATTGCTTCTTCCACTCCTTCTGAGGTCCCTGAGTTTTTGCCTGACTACCAGGATGTATTTGATGAACTCAGGTCCAGTGTCCTGCCCCCTCATAGGGAATGTGACTGTGCTATAAATTTAATTCCTGGTAGTAAATTCCCTAAGGGACGACTTTTTAATCTGTCTATACCAGAGCATGCCGCGATGCGGAGTTATATAAAGGAGTCTTTGGAGAAGGGACATATTCGCCCATCCTCTTCCCCTCTTGGTGCAGGATTTTTTTTTGTGGCCAAGAAGGACGGTTCGTTGAGACCTTGTATAGATTATCGTCTTCTGAATAAAATCACAGTCAAATTTCAGTATCCTTTACCACTATTGTCTGATTTGTTTGCTCGGATTAAGGGTGCCAGTTGGTTCACCAAGATAGATCTCCGTGGTGCGTATAACCTTGTGCGCATTAAGCAGGGAGATGAATGGAAAACAGCATTTAATACGCCTGAAGGCCATTTTGAGTACTTGGTGATGCCTTTTGGACTCTCTAATGCTCCTTCTGTGTTTCAGTCTTTCATGCATGACATCTTCCGAGAATATCTGGATAAATTTATGATTGTTTATCTGGATGACATTTTGGTCTTTTCTGATGATTGGGAGTCCCATGTGAAGCAGGTCAGGATGGTGTTTCAGGTCCTGCATGCTAATGCTTTATTTGTGAAGGGCTCAAAATGCCTCTTCGGAGTACAGAAGGTCTCCTTTTTGGGTTTTATTTTTTCTCCTTCTACTGCGGAGATGGACCCAGTCAAGGTCCAGGCTATTCATGACTGGACTCAGCCCACGTCTGTTAAGAGTCTTCAGAAGTTCTTGGGTTTTGCAAATTTTTACCGTCGTTTCATCGCTAATTTTTCTAGCGTGGTTAAACCTTTGACGGATTTGACCAAGAAGGGTTCTGATGTGACTAATTGGTCTCCTGCGGCCGTGGAGGCCTTTCGGGAGCTGAAGCACCGGTTTTCCTCAGCTCCAGTCTTATGTCAGCCAGATGTCTCTCTCCCCTTCCAGGTCGAGGTTGATGCTTCTGAGATTGGAGCAGGGGCTGTTTTGTCGCAGAGAAGCTCTGATGGCTCTGTGATGAAACCATGTGCTTTCTTTTCAAGAAAGTTTTCGCCTGCCGAGCGGAATTATGATGTTGGTAATCGGGAGTTGTTGGCTATGAAGTGGGCATTTGAGGAGTGGCGACATTGGCTCGAAGGAGCTAAACATCGTGTGGTGGTCTTGACTGATCACAAAAATCTGATTTACCTGGAATCTGCCAAGCGGCTGAATCCTAGACAGGCTCGTTGGTCGTTGTTTTTCTCCCGTTTCAACTTCGTGGTCTCATATCTGCCTGGTTCGAAGAACGTGAAAGCTGATGCACTTTCTAGGAGTTTTGTGCCTGACTCTCCGGGAGTTTCTGAGCCGGCTGGTATTCTCAGAGAGGGAGTGATTTTGTCTGCCATTTCCCCAGATTTGCGACGAGTGCTGCAGAAATTTCAGGCGGATAGACCTGACCGTTGTCCACCAGAGAGACTGTTTGTCCCGGATAGATGGACCAGCAGAGTTATTTCCGAGGTTCATTCTTCGGTGTTGGCGGGTCATCCTGGGATTTTTGGTACCAGAGATTTGGTGGCTAGGTCCTTCTGGTGGCCTTCCTTGTCGCGGGATGTTCGTTCCTTTGTGTTCATTTATGCTCGGGCTAAGCCTTGCTGTTCTCATGCCAGCGGTTTGCTTTTGCCTTTGCCTATTCCGAAAAGGCCTTGGACGCACATTTCCATGGATTTTATTTCGGATCTTCCGGTATCTCAGAAAATGTCTGTCATCTGGGTGGTGTGTGATCGTTTTTCCAAGATGGTCCATTTGGTGCCCTTGCCTAAGTTGCCTTCTTCCTCCGATTTGGTTCCTCTATTTTTTCAGAATGTGGTTCGCTTGCACGGCATTCCTGAAAATACTGTGTCTGATAGAGGATCCTAGTTTGTGTCCAGGTTTTGGCGGACTTTTTGTGCTAAGATGGGCATTGATTTGTCTATTTCGTCAGCCTTCCATCCTCAGACTAATGGCCAAACCGAGCGAACTAATCAGACGTTGGAAACTTTGTTCTGTCTCCGCCATCTAAATTGTTACCTCCATTATCTGTTTGTATAATTTGCAGTTTCTCAGCCAGTATACAGGACTTGATATATTCATTCCTTTATCTGTAGTGCTTTGGCTCCCTCTAGCGGTCAGAGATATGTTGACTGTTCTATTTTTCTGCTATGTATTTTTTATGTCTGATCCTCCTTTGCAATGCATTATGGTAGCTCAGCCCACATTTCCCTCCAGTTTTCATTCACTTCCTCTAGTTTGCCTTCCAGGGAAGACGCTTACACTTCATTCCCCTTGCGATTGCATTGCCGGTATGTCTTTATGTTTTTCTCTAGATATTTCTGCTCTATATTAGCCTAGCTTAACCAGTTGCACTCCTAGTTCAGTTACTAGCCTTCTAAATGTAATGCATAACGTTTATCATGTGTAGTATGTATTTGTTCCCTACCATGCACTGATTCTATGTATATCATTGTTCACAGTTTCACCGCATCAATATACCAATACGTTTAATAAAGCACAGACTCAACCACAGTCTCCTTATTGGACCCCGGTATAGCGGTTTAGCTGACTGGATAGCTTCTTGGGTCTGTCTCATTTAGTGAGGACAGAACAGTGAAACGGCAGCCATCCAACTAGTGGGATTCAAGTCACCGGCTACTCAGAGACTAAATACAGCTACAGCAATCTCTGCACAGCCAAGCACTTTCCCAAGACACCATGTCTCACAAATCGCATAGAACAAGATCCGTTACTTCCGTTTCCTCAAAGACAACATCCATCAGCAGCGCGGTCGCCATTGCCCGCGCAAATGCCGAAGCCGCCAAAATGCGAGCAAGCTTTGCTGATCAAGAGATGAAACTTAAATTAGAAAAAGCATGCCTAGATGATGAAGAGAGAAGGACACAGTTAGAGAAGGCACGTGTGGATGCCGCCTTAGAAAGCCTAGCAGCAAAAAGGGAAGCTGCCACAGCCCTCGCTGAAGCGGAATCGCTAGAAGCCGCGCAAAGCCCCAAGCTGCATAGCCAAAGCAGTACGTCAAGTCTGGAGTTTCCACTACAAGACACACCACAACGCACATCTCAGTATGTTAATGAACTTCCTGATCCAAACTATAACCCTGAACCAGCACCAGAACGAGAATACGACGTCTCCAGCGAAGTGAGCGAGAGTCACCACGAGGCTCAGCTCCAGGACAGAAACAAACTCGAAAACGTGAGACAAAACAACTCTGCTAATGACTACCTTGCCCCTCACCAGGTAACCAACGTGGATCACCCTGCTGACACACCGTACGTCAGACCGAAGCAATACGACACCGGCTGGCGCCACCCTGAGGACACTAACAGGTATGAACGCACCTCACATCACTATCAGGGCGATCCATCACCAGTGTACTCCACCGACAACCGGTTCACAACAGAATTTGCCAAGTTCTTCACACGACGTGAACTGGTTGCCAAGGGACTCATGAAATTCACTGACCAAGCTGAAGGTTACAGAGCTTGGAAAGCTTCCTTCCAAAATGTCATTAGAGACTTGGGGCTACAACACAGGGAAGAGATAGACCTGTTAGTCAAATACCTGGGAGGAGAGTCAGTCAAACACGCAGTAAGGATCAGAGACATTAATATAAACCGCCCTGAGACCGGCCTCAAAGAGATCTGGAAGAGGCTGGATGAGTGTTACGGCTCAGCAGAAGTAATAGAAAGAGCCTTGTTCAAAAGAATCGATGACTTTCCTAAAATTTCTAACAAAGGTCTCCAGAAACTTAGAGAGCTAAGCGACCTACTAAAGGAAGTCCAAGTTGCCAAATACGAGGACGACCTACAGGGACTTGCATTTCTCGACACAGCCAGAGGTGTTAACCCTATAGTGCAGAAGTTGCCCTACAATCTACAGGAGAGGTGGCTCACACATGGTTCCACGTACAAATACAAACACAGTGTTCCATTTCCTCCCTTCTCCGTTTTTGTAGACTTTATACACCAACAAGCGAGAATTAGAAACGATCCCAGCTTTGACTTTGCAATGCCATATGCCACACCGTCACCACCTGCAAATCCACGCAGAACATCTGTGGCAGTACACAAGACTTATGTTTCTCCAGGTTCTAATTACAGGTCTGCTGGCTGCTCCCAATCAGACACAAAGGTGCAGGACCCTGACAAGCAGTGCCCACTTCATCAGAAGCCTCATCCTCTCCTGAAATGCAGAGCCTTCAGAGGAAAATCTATGCCAGACCGCAGAAGCTTCCTGAAAGAGAACGGTATCTGCTACAAGTGCTGCTCATCCACAACTCATCTCGCCAAGGATTGCAAGGTCAGTGTAAAATGCACAGAATGTGGCACCACAGACCATAACACTGCTCTACACCCTGGCCCAGCTCCATGGAGTACACAAAACACGCCAGCTGACAGTGAGCATGGCGGGGAGGAAAGGAACACTGATACAGCTACGCCAGAGATCACTTCACAATGTACCGAGGTCTGCAAAGGGACAATAGACAGTAGGTCCTGTTCAAAAATATGCCTCGTCAGAGTATACCCGAAGGGCCATAGAGACCAAGCTGTGAGACTGTATGCTATCTTGGATGATCAAAGTAATCGATCCTTGGCTAGATCAACTTTCTTTGACCTATTCAACATCAAAGGGCCAAGCACTCCCTACTCATTAAAGACATGTGCAGGTACTGTGACAACAGCGGGCAGGAAAGCTACAGACTACCAAATCGAGTCATTAGACGGACAATTCTGCCTACCACTACCTACGATCATCGAATGTAACCAGATCCCAGACAACAGATCTGAAATCCCTACGCCAGATGTAGCAATCCATCACGCTCACTTAAAGCAAATAGCACACCTTATACCAGAACTCGACCATCAGGCCCAGATAATTCTGCTGTTGGGGAGAGATATCCTGCAGGTTCATAAAGTGAGACGTCATATCAATGGACTCCACAATGCTCCCTATGCCCAAAGGCTAGACCTAGGATGGGTCATAATTGGCAACGTATGCTTGGGACGCATGCACGCCCCATCCTCTGTAACAAGCATGCTGACAAATACATTGGAGAAAGGACGACCATCTCTGTTTCAACCTTGTAACAATGAGTTCCATGTCAGGGAACTGCCAAACAGCATCCAACTGCCCAATCATTTAATAGACTTTACTCACGACAGCAGTATAGTGTCGGGAAGCTATGAGGATCAGTTAGGGTGCACAGTCTTCCAGATAACTAAACAGGACAACCAAGTGGCAATGTCGGTAGAGGACAAGTTGTTCTTAGAGGTAATGGACAAGGGACTCATTAAAGATGAGACCAACAGCTGGGTCGCACCCCTTCCCTTCAAAACCCACAGACCACGTCTACCGAACAACAAAAATCAGGCATTACAACGTTTCTCCTCTCTCAAACGTAATCTGCAAAAGAAACCAGAGATGAAAGATCACTTTTTCTCCTTCATGTCAAAGATTTTTGAAAACTGTCACGCAGAACTAGCTCCCACTCTCAAAGACTCTGAAGAATGCTGGTTCCTACCCATGTTCGGAGTATACCACCCTAAGAAACCAGGCCAGATTAGAGTCGTGTTCGATTCCAGTGCCAAATTTAATGATGTCTCCCTAAATGACGTTCTACTAACAGGACCAGACCTCAATAACAAACTGCTGGGAGTACTTATGCGCTTCCGTAAGGATTCCATTGCCTTCATCGCTGACATCCAGCAAATGTTCCATTGTTTCCTTGTGAGAGAGAGAGACAGGAACTTCCTAAGATTCTTCTGGTACAGAGACAATGATCCTACTAAAGAAGTCACAGAGTACCACATGAGAGTGCACATCTTCGGCAACAGTCCTTCCCCTGCCGTCGCCATTTACGGACTCAAAAGGTCAGCTCAGGAAGGAGAAGCAGAATACGGAGAAGATGTCAGAAGATTCATAGAAAAGGACTTTTATGTCGACGACTGTCTAAAAGCCATGCCTTCAAATGAGACTGCCATCAGTCTTCTCAGGAGAGCCCAGGACATGCTTGCCTGCTCGAACCTTAGGCTTCATAAAATAGCCTCAAACAGCCAAGAACTCATGGAAGCGTTCCCTTCTCAGGACCTATGTAATGGTCTCAGAGACCTGGACCTGGGGTCAGACCCCGCACCAATGCAACGCAGCCTTGGGCTTCTCTGGAATCTACAGTCAGACACTTTCACCTTTCAGGTCAACCAGGAAGAAAGGCCTTTCACACGTAGAGGCGTCCTGTCTACCATCAACAGTCTGTACGATCCCTTGGGTTTCGCAGCTCCTGTTACTATACAAGGCAAGGCCCTACTAAGAGACTTAACTAGGGAAACATCTGACTGGGATGCACCTCTGCCACCTGAAAAGAGGATCCAGTGGGAAGAGTGGAAGAACTCGTTAGCGGCACTCTCCAACCTGAATGTGCCAAGACCATACGCCCCTGTGCCATCTACTGAAATACAAAGCCAAAGACTGTACGTATTTGCAGATGCTTCTGTCAAAGCAATTGCCGCTGTTGCCTACCTGAGAACTGTAGATTCCAAAGGTCAGTGCCACATTGGTTTCATTATGGGAAAGGCCAAACTCGCACCACAACCAGAGCACACTATACCCAGGTTAGAGCTTTGTGCCGCAGTCCTAGCCATTGAGTTAGCAGAGTTCATCACATCCGAAATGGATATCGACCTGACACAGGCCAAGTTCTACTCAGACAGCAAAGTAGTCCTGGGATATATCCACAACGAAACCAGGCGATTCTATGTTTATGTCAATAACAGAGTGCTACGAATCAGGAGATCAGTTCATCCAAAGCAGTGGCATTACATACCCACAGACCAGAATCCTGCAGATCATGCAACTAGAGCAGTTGACGCAAGTCGACTAGGAAGCACAACGTGGCTCTCAGGACCAAAACTATTGTACATTGAGGAATGTTTTCCAGACACCTTTAAACTAGTAGGAGAGGACTCAGATGCTGAAATCCGCCCTCAGGTGTCTACACTTCATACAATGACCTCTGTTATCCAGCTTGGATCTTGCAGGTTCGACAGATTCTCAAGTTGGAAGTCACTTACTCGAGCTATTACCTGCCTGACTCATATAGCTCGCTCATTCAAGACCACCAGAACTTGTGGCACAGAAAAATGTAAAGGTTGGCATCTTTGTAAAAATACCTATGTTACCTCCGACTTAAGAGTTCTCTAGAAATCACATCATCCTCACTGTTCAAAGAGAAACCTACTTTGCAGAAATCCAATGTCTTATCAACAAAGCTCCAATACCAGTGAGCAGCGTATTGAGAAAACTCGACCCATTCATCGACAACAGTGGCCTACTGAGAGTAGGAGGCCGACTCAAAGAAGCTGAGATGGGGTTTGTGGAGAAATTCCCTCTTATACTTCCTGGAAAATGTCATGTTGCCTACCTAATCGTACAACATTACCACAATCTGGTCAAGCACCAAGGAAGACTTTACTGAAGGAGCCATCAGGTCTGCCGGTGTGTGGATCGTTGGTGCAAAGAGACTCATCAGTAGTGTCATCTACAAATGTATTACCTGCCGTAAGCTTCGTGGTTCGACTCAAACGCAAAAGATGGCTGACCTACCAGCAGATAGACTCAGCCCAGACCCTCCCTTTACCAGTGTTGGTCTCGATGTGTTTGGGCCTTGGTCAGTTGTTACACGTCGTACTAGAGGCGGCCAAGCCAATAGTAAACGTTGGGCAGTCATGTTCACTTGCATGTCAATCAGAGCCGTCCACATAGAGGTCATTGAGTCCCTCGACACGTCAAGCTTCATCAATGCCTTAAGACGCTTTATTGCCATCCGTGGTCCTATCAAGCACATACGCTCAGACAGAGGTACCAACTTCGTCGGTGCAGCAAAAGAATTGGGAATACCTTCAAACCTAGACTATAAGACTCTTGAGAGGTTCCTCAGTGACCAAAGTTGCACATGGTCATTCAACCCACCTCATTCTTCACATATGGGAGGATCTTGGGAGCAAATGATTGGTCTAGTACGGAGGATTCTTGACTCCACTCTTCTTCAAGAAGGAACAGCGAGGCTCACCCATGAAAGCCTCATCACCTTCATGGCAGAAGCTGCAGCTATAATTAACGCAAGACCCCTGGTTCCAGTTCCTAACGACCCTGAGGAGCCCTTGCTATTGACTCCAGCTACTCTACTTACCCAGAAAACGGGACTGTCCAGTGCCCCTCCAGGAGGATTCGACGCTAAGGACCTCTACAAGCGCCAATGGAGACAGGTACAAAGTCTTGCAAATACTTTCTGGGACAGGTGGCGCAAACAATATTTGTCTACCCTGCAGCCACGTACGAAGTGGCAATCTACTAAACCTAATCTGAACGTAGGTGACCTTGTTCTTGTGAAGGACTGTCAAATTCACCGGAACCAGTGGCCACTTGGTCTAGTTACCGCAACGTTCCCCAGCAAGGATGGCAATGTCCGCAAAGTTGAACTAAGGATGACCAAAGGGAATGAACCTAAGACATTTTCCAGACCGGTATCTGAACTGGTCCTATTGTTGCCTTCGGAAGAAAGGAGTAGTGACATCCTTTGATGTCAGACGGGGAGTGTTCTGTCTCCGCCATCTAAATTGTTACCTCCATTATCTGTTTGTATAATTTGCAGTTTCTCAGCCAGTATACAGGACTTGATATATTCATACCTTTATCTGTAGTGCTTTGGCTCCCTCTAGCGGTCAGAGATATGTTGACTGTTCTATTTTTCTGCTATGTATTTTTTATGTCTGATCCTCCTTTGCAATGCATTATGGTAGCTCAGCCCACATTTCCCTCCAGTTTTCATTCACTTCCTCTAGTTTGCCTTCCAGGGAAGACGCTTACACTTCATTCCCCTTGCGATTGCATTGCCGGTATGTCTTTATGTTTTTCTCTAGATATTTCTGCTCTATATTAGCCTAGCTTAACCAGTTGCACTCCTAGTTCAGTTACTAGCCTTCTAAATGTAATGCATAACGTTTATCATGTGTAGTATGTATTTGTTCCCTACCATGCACTGATTCTATGTATATCATTGTTCACAGTTTCACCGCATCACTATACCAATACGTTTAATAAAGCACAGACTCAACCACAGTCTCCTTATTGGACCCCGGTATAGCGGTTTAGCTGACTGGATAGCTACTTGGGCCTGTCTCATTTAGTGAGGACAGAACAAACTTATTTGAGATGTTTTGTTTCTGCTGATCAGGATGATTGGGTGACTTTTTTGCCATTGGCCGAGTTTGCCCTTAATAATCGGGCTAGTTCTGCTACTTTGGTTTCGCCTTTTTCCTGCAATTCTGGTTTCCATCCTCGTTTTTCCTCGGGTCAGGTTGAGCCTTCTGACTGTCCTGGGGTGGATTCTGTGGTGGATAGGTTGCAGCAGATTTGGAACCATGTGGTGGACAATTTGAGGTTGTCACAAGAGAAGGCTCAGCGCTTTGCCAACCGCCGCCGCGGTGTGGGTCCCCGACTTCGTGTTGGGGATTTGGTGTGGCTGTCTTCTCGGTATGTTTCTATGAAGGTCTCCTCTCCTAAATTCAAGCCTCGCTTCATCGGTCCTTATAAGATCTTGGAAATCCTTAACCCGGTGTCTTTTCGTTTGGATCTCCCAGCATCGTTTGCCATTCATAATGTGTTCCATAGGTCCTTGTTGCGGAGGTATGTGGTACCTGTGGTTCCTTCTGTTGAGCCTCCTGCTCCGGTGCTGGTCGAGGGCGAATTGGAGGACGTGGTGGAGAAGATTTTGGATTCTCGTATCTCTAGATGGAGGCTTCAGTATTTGGTGAAGTGGAAGGGCTATGGTCAGGAGGATAATTCCTGGGTTGTCGCCTCTGATGTTCATGCGGCCGATTTGGTTCGTGCCTTCCACGCGGCTCGTCCTGATCGCCCTGGGGGTCTTGATGAGGATTCGGTGACCCCTCCTCAAGGGGGGGGTACTGTTGTGAACTCTGTTTTTGGGCTCCCTCTAGTGGTCACAAGCGGTACTGTGTAGTGTTGTCTTTCTGCAGGTTGGCAGCATCAGCTGGTTCGTTATCCTTGGTTGGTTTCCTATTTAGTTCACCTGGATACTCAGTTCCTTGCCTGCTCTCAATGTATTCAGTGCTCTTCAGATTCCTTGTGACTACCTTGCTCCCAGTCTCTCCAAGACAAGCTAAGTTTTTGTTTGATCATTTTTTGATTATCAGCATTTATTATGTTTTTAGTCCAGCTCGCTAAAATGTGATTTCCTCGCTTGCTGGTTGCTCTAGGGGACTGAGTTTCTCCCCCCCACACCGTTAGTTGGTGCGGGGGTTCTTGAAATCTCAGTGTGGATATTTTGTAAGGGTTTTTTGCTGACCGCACAGACCCCTTTACTATTTTCTGCTATCTAGTATTAGTGGGCCTCATTTGCTAAATCTGTTTTCACCCCTGTGTATGTGCCTTCCTCTTACCTCACCGTTATTATATGTTGGGGGCTTCTATTTCTTTGGGAATTATTTCTCTGGAGGCAAGAGAGGTCTTTCTTTCTCTCTAGGGGTAGTTAGTTCCTCAGGCTGGCTCGAGACGTCTAGGATTTTTAGGCACGTTCACCGGCTACTTCTAGTGTGTTTCGATAGGTTCAGATTTGCGGTCAGTCCAGTTTGCCACCTCCCTAGAGCTTGTCTTATGTATGTTACTTAGCTGGAGTAATTTGTGATCCTCAACCACTAAGGATCATAACAGAACTCCCAACTTGCCTCCAAGCCGGCTGGACTCTATCTATCCTATGATCTGGTACCCTGGACTGTGGCTGCCTAAAGTCTTCAGTAAACAAGGTAAAGAGACTGCAAACCTGTGTCCTCGTTCCTTACTGCACCATTCACCACCATCTTCCATCTACACACCTGGAGTCCTGGGGATATACTTCACCTGTGGGAAGTTATACCATCTAGCTGCAATAACATCACCCCAGAGGACCCCTTAGAGCAGCGTCGGTCCCTACTGACCGAGTGCCACAGGTGGCGTCACGAACATAAACTTTATTCAATTTCCATTTTACATGGGCGCCCAGGGCCACGGACCAGGTCGCCACCGTGACATCCCCCTGTGAACACCGGACCCGGTACTGGGTACCCCACGGCCCTGGTGGGCGACTCATCTTTTTGTAACTTTTGAAACTATAGGATATATAGAGGGCACAGAGAGAAAAGTTTTCTGCCACATGAAGGGACATGAATGTAGCAAAACAACAATTAAGCATTGATGGGGAGATGATTATTAACATTTTCCCCTTAGGATATATAGACAGTATAGAGGTCAGTTCACTCCTAAGCCAGAAAGGAGAGCGACTCCTTACATATAACACTTTTGTTGGGCTGAAGTATTTCAAGAATGAGCGGTCATCTGAATGACTGACATGGACTACTAGGCTTCCATTGCTACAGTCATCAAGAGTTCTGTCTGAAAAAAACAGCTACATTAATTGCAGTGAAAATTGGGATTGAGACCTGTTATGATCCTTAGTGGCTGAGGATCACAGAATGAACTAGCTAAGTTACTGAACATAGAACGAGCTCTAGGGTGGTGGTAACTGGACTGACCGCAAACCTGATCCTAACAAAACACACTGAAGGTAGCCGGTGAACGTGCCTAAATTCCTGGACGTCTCAACGCAGCCTGAGAAACTTGCTACCCCTATAGAGAAAGTAAGACCTCACTTGCCTCAGAGAAATGACCCCAAAGATATAGGAAGCCCCCAACAAATATTAACGGTGAGGTAAGGGGAAAATACAAAACGTAGAAATGAAAACAGATTCAGCAAATGAGGCCCACTAATACTAGATAGCAGAAGACAGGCAGGGAACTGTGCGGTCAGTAAAAAACCCTATACAAAATATCCACGCTGAGAATTCAAGAACCCCCACACCAACTAACGGTGTGAGGGGAGAAACTCAGCCCCCTAGAGCTACCAGCAAGCAAGGAAATCACATATTAGCAAGCTGGACAAGGACAAGTAAATAACCAAGAAACATATTGAACACTGATGAGCAAAAAATAACCAAACAGAAAACTTAGCTTCTCTTGGAGAGACTGATAGCGAAGGAATTCAGGAGAGATCAAAATAGCACTGAATACATCGACAGCAGGCAAACACTGAAAGTCCAGGTGAGCTAAATAGGAAACCAGCTAACAGATAACGAGACAGCTGATCCAGCCTCAGACCTGCAGAATGACACAAAGAGCCACCAGAGGGAGCCCAAAGACAGCACTCACACAGTACCACTTGTGACCACAAGAGGGAGCCCAAAAACAGAGTTCACAACAGTACCCCCCCCTTGAGGAGGGGTCACCAAACCCTCATCAAAACCCCCAGGGCGATCAGGATGAGCCACATGGAAGGCATGAACCAAATCGGCCGCATGAACATCAGAGGCGACAACCCAGGAATTATCCTCCTGACCATAGCCCTTCCACTTAACCAAATACTGAAGCCTCCGTCTAGAAATACGAGAATCCAAGATCTTCTCCACCACGTCCTCCAATTCGCCCTCAACCAGCACCGGGGCAGGGGGCTCAACAGAAGGAACCACAGGCACCACATACCTCCGCAACAAAGACCTATGGAACACGTTATGAATGGCAACCGATGCTGGGAGGTCCAAACGAAATGACACCGGGTTAAGGATTTCCAAAATCTTATAAGGACCGATGAAGCGAGGCTTGAATTTAGGAGAGGAGACCTTCATAGGAACATTCCGAGAAGACAGCCATACCAAATCCCCAACACGAAGTCGGGGACCCACACCGCGACGGCGGTTGGCAAAGCGCTGAGCCTTCTCCTGTGACAACTTCAAATTGTCCACCACATGGTTCCAAATCTGCTGCAACCTATCCACCACAGAATCCTCCCCAGGACAGTCAGAAGGCTCAACCTGACCCGAGGAAAAACGAGGATGAAAACCAGAATTGCAGAAAAAAGGCGAAACCAAAGTAGCAGAACTAGCCCGATTATTAAGGGCAAACTTGTCCAATGGCAAAAAAGTCACCCAATCATCCTGATCAGCAGAAACAAAACATCTTAAATAAGTTTCCAAGGTCTGATTAGTTCGCTTGGTTTGGCCATTCGTCTGAGGATGGAAGGCCGACGAAAAAGACAAATCAATGCCCATCTTAGCACAAAAGATCAGCCAAAATCTGGACACAAACTGGGATCCTCTGTCAGACACAATATTTTCAGGGATGCCGTGCAAGCGAACCACATTCTGAAAAAATAGAGGAACCAAATCGGAGGAGGAAGGCAACTTATGCAAGGGCACCAAATGGACCATTTTGGAAAAATGATCACACACCACCCAGATGACAGACATTCTCTGAGAGACTGGAAGATCCGAAATAAAATCCATGGAAATGTGCGTCCAAGGCCTCTTCGGGACAAGCAAAGGCAAAAGCAAACCGCTGGCACGAGAACAGCAAGGCTTAGCCCGAGCACAAATCCCACAGGACTGCACAAAGGAACGCACATCCCGCGACAAGGAAGGCCACCAGAAGGACCTAGCCACCAAATCTCTGGTACCAAAAATCCCAGGATGGCCTGCCAACACCGAAGAATGAACCTCGGAAATAACTCTGCTGGTCCATCTATCTGGGACAAACAGTCTCTCTGGTGGGCAACGGTCAGGTCTATCCGCCTGAAATTTCTGCAGCACTCGTCGCAAATCTGGGGAAATGGCAGACAAAATCACTCCCTCTCTGAGGATACCAGCCGGCTCTGAAACTCCCGGAGTGTCAGGCACAAAACTCCTAGAAAGAGCATCAGCCTTCACGTTCTTCGAACCAGGCAGGTACGAGACCACGAAATCGAAACGGGAGAAAAACAACGACCAACGAGCCTGTCTAGGATTCAGCCGCTTGGCCGACTCAAGATAAATCAGATTTTTGTGATCAGTCAAGACCACCACACGATGCTTAGCTCCCTCGAGCCAATGTCGCCACTCCTCAAATGCCCACTTCATAGCCAACAACTCCCGATTACCAACATCATAATTCCGCTCGGCAGGAGAAAACTATCTTGAAAAGAAAGCACAAGGTTTCATCACAGAGCAATCAGAGCTTCTCTGCGACAAAACAGCCCCTGCTCCAATCTCAGAAGCATCAACCTCGACCTGAAAAGGAAGAGAGACATCAGGCTGACACAAAACTGGAGCTGAAGAAAACCGGCGCTTCAGCTCCCGAAAGGCTTCCACGGCCGCAGGAGACCAATTAGTCACATCAGAACCCTTCTTGGTCAAATCCGTCAAGGGTTTAACCACGCCAGAAAAATTAGCAATGAAGCGATGGTAAAAATTAGCAAAACCCAAGAACTTCTGAAGACTCTTAACAGATGTAGGCTGAGTCCAGTCATGAATAGCCTGGACCTTGACTGGGTCCATCTCAATAGTAGAAGGAGAAAAAATAAAACCCAAAAAGGAAACCTTTTGTACTCCGAAGAGACATTTTGAGCCCTTCACAAATAAGGCATTAGCACGCAGGACCTGAAATACCATCCTGACCTGCTTCACATGGGACTCCCAGTCCTCAGAAAAGACCAAAATGTCATCCAGATACACAATCATAAATTTATCCAGATATTCACGGAAGATGTCATGCATGAAGGACTGGAACACAGGAGGAGCATTAGAGAGTCCAAAAGGCATCACCAAGTACTCAAAATGGCCTTCGGGCGTATTAAATGCTGTTTTCCATTCATCCCCCTGCTTAATACGCACAAGGTTATACGCACCACGAAGATCTATCTTGGGGAACCAACTGGACCCCTTAATCTGAGCAAACAGATCAGATAATAATGGCAAAGGATACTGAAATTTGACCGTGATTTTATTTAGAAGATGATAATCTATACAAGGTCTCAGAGAACCATCCTTTTTGGCCACAAAAAAGAATCCTGCACCAAGAGGGGAGGAGGACGGTCGAATATGTCCCTTCTCTAAAGACTCCTTTATATAACTCCGCATCGCGGCATGTTCTGGTACAGACAAATTAAAAAGTCGTCCCTTAGGGAACTTACTACCAGGAATCAAATTTATAGCACAATCACAATCCCTGTGAGGAGGCAGGGCACCGGATCTGGGCTCATCAAATACATCCTGGTAGTCCGACAAAAACTCAGGGACCTCAGAAGGAGTGGAAGAAGCAATTGACACCAAAGGAGCATCGCCATGAATCCCCTGGCAACCCCAACTTGAAACAGACATAGCTTTCCAATCCAGAACTGGATTAGGGCCTGCAGCCATGGCAGACCCAAAACGACAACATCATGCAAATTATGCAGCACAAGAAAGCGAATCACCTCCTGATGTACAGGAGTCATGCACATGGTCACTTGAGTCCAATACTGAGGCTTGTTCTCAGCCAATGGTGTAGCATCAATTCCCCTCACTGGAATAGGGAATTCTAAAGGCTCCAGAACAAAACCACAGCGCCTGGCAAACGACAAATCCATCAGGTTCAGGGCAGCACCTGAATCCACAAAAGCCATAACCGAGTAGGATGACAAAGAACAAATTAAAGTAACAGACAAAATGAATTTAGGCTGTATAGTACCAACGGTGACAGATTTAGCGATTTTTTTAACGCGCTTAGAGCATGCTGAGATAACATGAGTAGAATCACCACAGTAAAAGCACAACCCATTTTGACGTCTATGATTTTGCCGCTCAATTCTGGTCAGAATTCGGTCACATTGCATAGACTCAGGTCTCTGTTCAGAAAACACCGCCAGATGGTGCGCAGATTTGCGTTCCCGCAAACGCCAATCAATCTGAATGGCCAAAGCCATTGAGTCATTCAGACTTGCAGGCGTGGGGAACCCCACCATAACATTCTTAATGGTTTCAGAAAGACCTTCTCTGAAATTTGCAGCCAGGGCACACTCATTCCATTGAGTAAGCACCGACCATTTCCGAAATTTTTGATAATACACCTCAGCTTCATCCTGGCCCTGAGAGAGAGCCAGCAAGGCCTTTTCTGCCTGGTTCTCAAGATTAGGTTCCTCATAAAGCAATCCAATCGCCAGAAAAAACGCATCCACATTCAGCAATGCAGGATCTCCTGGCGCCAGGGGGAAAGCCCAATCTTGAGGGTCGCCACGTAACAGGGAGATAACAATTCTAACTTGCTGAGCGGAATCACCAGAGGAACGAGGTCTCAAAGAAAGAAATAATTTACAATTATTCTTAAAATACAGAAACCTAGATCTATCTCCAGAAAACAACTCAGGAATAGGTACTTTTGGCTCAGACATAGGACTGTGAACAACAAAATCCTGAATGCTTTGCACCCTTGCAGCAAGATGATCCACACTAGAAGTCAGACTCTGAATATCCATGTCTGCAGCTGAACTCAAAGCCACCCAGAGATTAAGGGGATGAGAGAAGCTGGACAGACTGCAGCAAAGGGAGAGGAAAAAAAAAATTGTACTCAGGACTACTCTTATCCCACTTCTGCGATGCATTAAACACTTTTTGGCCTGCTGTACTGTTATGATCCTTAGTGGCTGAGGATCACAGAATGAACTAGCTAAGTTACTGAACATAGAACGAGCTCTAGGGAGGTGGTAACTGGACTGACCGCAAACCTGATCCTAACCAAACACACTAAAGGTAGCCGGTGAACGTGCCTAAATTCCTGGACGTCTCGACGCAGCCTGAGAAACTTGCTACCCCTATAGAGAAAGTAAGACCTCACTTGCCTCAGAGAAATGACCCCAAAGATATAGGAAGCCCCCAACAAATATTAACGGTGAGGTAAGGGGAAAATACAAAACGTAGAAATGAAAACAGATTCAGCAAATGAGGCCCACTAATACTAGATAGCAGAAGACAGGCAGGGAACTGTGCGGTCAGTAAAAAACCCTATACAAAATATCCACGCTGAGAATACAAGAACCCCCACACCAACTAACGGTGTGAGGGGAGAAACTCAGCCCCCTAGAGCTACCAGCAAGCAAGGAAATCACATATTAGCAAGCTGGACAAGGACAAGTAAATAACCAAGAAACATATTGAACACTGATGAGCAAAAAATAACCAAACAGAAAACTTAGCTTCTCTTGGAGAGACTGATAGCGAAGGAATTCAGGAGAGATCAAAATAGCACTGAATACATCGACAGCAGGCAAACACTGAAAGTCCAGGTGAGCTAAATAGGAAACCAGCTAACAGATAACGAGACAGCTGATCCAGCCTCAGACCTGCAGAATGACGCAAAGAGCCACCAGAGGGAGCCCAAAGACAGCACTCACACAGTACCACTTGTGACCACAAGAGGGAGCCCAAAAACAGAGTTCACAACAGAGACCCAGGGCGATCACCTAATCATCACCACAAGGGTCACATTCTGATCTTTACTCTTATTTTGGATAGACTAACTAAAGGTTCAAGTCTACAAGTTAGCTACCTCTACATTATTCAGTTTTCTGTTTGATTGGTATGGTGAAACATTAACCATTGAGCTAACAACGCTCAAGAGTTGCGTGACTATGGGCAGAACCTGCTACCCCATGTCAAAGTAAAATATAATTGGATGCATTTTAGATTAGTGCTATAACCTCCATCTATTCCATTCTTACATATACATTATGTAGCCCTAATGATACTGGATTACTCTACAAATTGAGGTTCTAGCTAAATTTTTTGAAGTTTAAAGGAGTTGTGTAGACCTATCCTTAGAATAGGTCATCAATATCTGATGGGTGGGGATGCGATACATGGCACCCCTTCTGATCAGATGCTCCCGGTGTTGGTAGCTGCTGGAACTGCTCAGTAACGGAGCTGCAAAGCACAGCTCTGTTGACTTTATAGTGGCCACGGCCGAGTACTGCACATGTGCCATCTGTTAAAATGAAGTTGCACATACGTTTTATGGAAACTGTGTGCAACTAAATGATGCCACAATGCCACAACTTCAATAGAAATTGTCTAAGATACACAACATATTGTGAGATGTTAGTTCAGCACAGGTCTGCTCACGGTATTTAAGGCTTTTCTCTTATGGCTTCACTGATGATCGGTTGCTTTAGATGTTGCATCTATTCTCCACTGCTCAAGGGGTGAGCTGATATTAAAGGGGTTGTCCTGTCCAAATCAATAAGTCTGCAGTCACACAGAATGACTGCAGACTTATGAATCCCCCCCAGTACACGCACTGTACACTGTGGGGATTCACAGGTTTCTGAGCCGGGAGCGGAGGGTATGTATGACTTATATATACTCCCGTCCAATGGGCATGTCCTCGCTTCATACATGCCCTCTGGTCCAGGCTCAGAAACTGGCGAATCCTCGCATCGCACCGTGCATGGGCTGGGGGCTTCATAAGTCTGCAGTCACATAGAGTGACTGCAGACTTTTCGTTTTGGACCAGACAACCCTTTTTTGACTGAGTCATAATGGTCTCTATTCGTTTCTTGAGGTGTCAGCCATTAAAATCTAACAACCCACAAACTACAAATCTGACTGTTAGCTCTGCAGGCGAGAGCTTTTTTTTTTCCACAGAAGTTCATTGCTTGTCAGGATTACATTACAAAACATTTTGTTCTTTAAGCATGAGCTGTTACTGTCATTAAGTGCAATCTCCTCTTGTAAACGGAATCCCAAGTGTATATTATTGATCCATAGATATTTTAATGCATTTTTTACTGACCGGCATGTCCAGCGATAAAGAATATGGGCAAAATTAGTTATCAGATCGGCTGTTTTGATTAATGGCGTGCCTCTGCTCCATTACACATGACAGCATTATCAGAATCATCCGTCGTGTCGGCTGGAGAAAACGTCATATCTGTCTTTTTCTTAATATTCAAATGCCAAATACAAAATGAAACTTTGTGTGTGTGGACGTGAAGTTGTAATTTATTTATGTGGCTTTTTTTTTTTTTTCTTTTCTTTAGAACAAACTGTTGTCATGTTTCCGAAACAGGAAAGGCGACAAGGTTGACTCTCTGCACAAATCAATGTTTTCTGGCTCAGGGGGGAAAATATAATCAGGATTCAGACGCTGACCTTGTCCAGAGTAAAACTTGTCTTACAATAATCGTGGACTGTCCAACAAATCATTATAAACATTATCCTGCATCCAGTAGAGAACTTATAAAAGTGATGTAACGTGCTCTGGCCATTATAAAAAATATGTGTATGTACACGGAGAGGACGAGCGCTGCATCAATCAAACTGCTTTTCTATCATGGAACTTTCTATGGAATTTTAGCACTAATTAGATATAGACAATTTATAAACCATTTTTCTAAAATGTGGTGGCGCAAAATTACCAGGGTTTGTTTTCATCTAAATACTAAAGATTTGGGTACCACCAATTGTGAGAACCTGATCTCCTAAAGTTCCCCTTGGTGGAGGAGAGTAATAATGACAATGCTGTTTTTTTTTATTCATAGTACAATCTTCATTAAAAAATAAAATTGATGATCTAGCAATCTTGCAATTTTCTCACTGGCTACCAGGGCTTTTTTATACTCATACTTCCTGTCCTTTAAAAAGTCATCAGTAGGCTCCTTGTGATCAGAGACAGGGTTACAATGACTGAGAACACCTCTATACACAGTTAGTAACACAGGATCCACCAATCACCATAGATGACGTCACAGCTCACCTCCTCCTCCTCCCTCCGTAATGACTTATGCACATGTTCTTTAGATGTTTCAATACAAAATATAAGGTCAAAATCTGCTCATTGCTGCTAATGTTCATGTGGTTCCCCCGAAACAACAGGAAGTTATAATTTAAGTAAAGTTAAATGTGAAAATTGCAAGAGTTCTTTACACATATATATATATATATATATATATATATATATATATATATATATATATATATATATATATACAGGGTGGGCCATTTAAATTGATACACTTAAGTAAAATGGGAATGGTTGGTGATATCAGCTTCCTGTTTGTGGCACATTAGTATATGGGACGGGGGAAAACTTTTCAAGATGGGTGGTGACCATGGCGGCCATTTTGAAGTCGGCCATTTTGGATCCAACTTTATTTTTTTCAATGGGAAGAGGGTCATGTGACACATTCGACTTTAACTGATACATTGCCATTAAATATAGATGCCACATCGATGTAAAACACGGACATACAAATGACAATATGGTTGAAAATTGTCAGACTTTTCTCGGACAATTTTTCATATGCTCATCTGAACCCGATCTCATGTCAGATCCCCTGTGGGGCTTCTAGGTGATTCCTACAATATTTTTTTTCTTTTTTTAACCCACCTAATCATATCGTAGTAGCAAACGTAATTACAGATGGAATTACTCTCAAAACCAATAAATTTAGTACATATGTATAATTCCTGCTATATTTCTTCTGAACACAATTCATAAGATGCCTTAAAACCGGAGTCATTGTTTCGCCAGTCAGTTTCCCACAAGCCCCCAATAATCAGTCTCCTGTATGGTCAGTGCTGCTATTTCCTTTTGTTTTATGTCATTTTTATACTTTCTCAGTTGATTGTCCCTACAAATCATTCTCGTTGACATGTTCTAAACAAGTGCCCATTAATCCCTCCATATCTGCTTACTTTATAAATTCCGCTCCATCGCAAGCTCTTGACACTCTGTCTGTTTTGAGAGTGAAGACATATGTTTTACTCACTGAGTGATAGAGTCCGGATTTGCTTCACTTATGAGGTTATTCTAAGAATTGATCATTTTAAATTTGGAAAATATTGCTGACTTTTGCCTGCACGACAAATTAATCAAATCCGTAAATGGCAATTTACAGCCAAACGTGTAACATCTTGTTTTTTTTTTCTTACTCTTTTTCTTCAAATGTCTTTTGCAAAATTTATGACGTTTTTCAATTTCTTATCCAAAGTTTGCTGCCTGCAGCCTGTGTGAAGATGATAGATCTTCTCGAATTGATAATATAGTGTATAAATGTTTGGCCTTTAGCCACTGGAAGGTTTCATTTCTGCACAAATTAAAACATTCTTTGCAAATTTCTGCTACTCAACCATGTACCCTTTATACTTATCGAGCCACATTGCTAAATCGAAATGTATTAATCTCGCCCCGTGACAAATTTATGGCTCCTTTCAGTTAGACTTCCATTAGTAAACATATTTGTCCCGGGCTTTCAGTAAGAGCACATGCAAGCAGACGATCTTTATTGGCTCCATAAAAAATTTTCACACTTTACCAGTAAATAACAAGAATTGTTGTTTACTGCAGCCCTAAAATAAGCATTACCCATGGAACAAAACTTTCCAGGCTCAGAGAGCATAGCCTGTGTTGTTTTATTGTCTCGTTTCTTTATTTCTTTTGCAATTCTTTTATGCCACCCTTGAATGACAGCGCCCATCATTTTCATCAGTTTGCAGCTTAGACCTTTTTTCAGTTTTGTCTGGTTTAATAGGAAATTTAATGTAGTGAATGTCTGCACAATGATCTTTCAGACTTTATATATATATTGGCAATGCAATCTGAGTAAAGGCGGATATAGCCTGCTAACCTGGCAGTCATTTATGGATGGATGCATGAGAGTTTTACAGCATTGTCTTATGAAATTAGTTAACCAGTAGCATCTGATGATGAGGAGTGAGCAGCCATGTGCTTATGTGAGACCATACCATATGTAATCTGCATAGATACACCTAGTAAACAGGAAACATTTCATTCAAAATGGTTTGAAAGGTTCAATCCCCTGTGAACTGACCATGATGTTCTACAAAAGGGTTAGAACCACAATGGCCAGAGATTAGTTAGGCGATAAAACTTTCAACACTTCTATACAACAAGTCATCTAACAGCATCACATCTAATGGGCTGAGAAAACAGTGCCTTATCAGCCAGATAGTATCACATATGAGGAGGCTGGCATAAAAGCCTATCCTCTTCAGCGATGAGATTTGCTTTTACCTTGAATGCAATAATAGCCAGAGTTTGGTCTGGAGACCACACGGGCAATGCCAATAGGCCTTCATGAAGGAAAATCACACCAGTCTACTCTCCGGATTATGTTGTGGGCTGGTATAATGTATAGCAGTTGTGCCCCTTTAGTCTTCATTCAAGGTGCGCTAACAGCTTTATGTAACATTGATTTAGTTCTAGAACCAGTTGTGCGGCCATTTCCCCAAAGTGTCCCAGGAGCTGTTTTTCAACATGACAATACAAAGGTCGCATGTTGCTCTTTATACTGCGAGCAGCCTGTAGGACCTAAACATTCTGCCTTGGCCTGCTCGTCTCTGAACTTGTGTCCTATCCCCTATCCAGCACATCTGGGACCGTCATTGGTCGACAATTGCCAGGGAAGCTGCCAGTGGTGGATCTTTGATGATTTTCCCAAATGCATTCAGTGTGGCAAAGCATTCCTCAGACATCCATTAATAACTTCATTGATAGACAAGGCGTGTAAGTGTGTTTATTTTTCCATATGATGCTTATAATCAAGATTGAATAAACTGAGATGTTATAAAGATTTTGTTTCCATTTTTTCATAATTTGCTGATCATTAATAAGACTATCATCCTGTGATTTCCATAACTCTATGACTTTTTGGTGATGCAGTTTCAATGTTGAGGAGTGAATGTTAATGTGTCTATATACAGGTGCTTCTCACAAAATTAGAGTATCATAAAAAAGTTAATTTATTTTAATTCTTCAATACAAAAAGGGAAACTCATATATAGAGTCATTACAAACAGTGATCTATTTCACATGTTTATTTCTGTTAATGTTAATGATTATGGCTTACAGACAATGAAAACCCAAAAGTCATTATCTCAGTAAATTAGAATAATCAACAAAAGACACCTGCAAAGGCTTTAGGTACCGTCACATTAAGCGACGCTGCAGCGATATAGACAACGATGCCGATCGCTGCAGCGTCGCTGTTTCGTCGTTGTGTGGTCGCTGGTGAGCTGTCACACAGACAGCTCTCCAGCGACCAACGATGCCGAAGTCCCCGGGTAACCAGGGTAAACATCGGGTTACTAAGCGCAGGGCCGCGCTTAGTAACCCGATGTTTACCCTGGTTACCAGTGTAAATGTAAAAAAACCCAAACACTACATACTTACATTCCGGTGCCTGTCGCGTCCCCCGGCGTCCGCTTCCCTGCACTGTGTAAGCGCCGGCCCTAAAGCAGAGCGGTGACGTCACCGCTGTGCTTTGCTTTACGGCCGGCACTGACACATTCAGTGCAGGAAGCTCTGAGCAGCAGCGCGGACGCCGGGGGACGTGACAGACATCAGAGGGTGAGTATGTAGTGTTTTTTTTTTTACTTTTACAATGGTAACCAGGGTAAATATCGGGTTACTAAGCGTGGCCCTGCGCTTAGTAACCCGATATTTACCCTGGTTACCATTGTAAAACATTGCTGGCATCGTTGCTTTTGCTGTCAAACACAACGATACACGCCGATCTGACGACCAAATAAAGTTCTGGACTTTAAGCTCCGAACAACGATATCATAGCAGGATCCAGATCGCTGCTGCGTGTCAAACACAACGATATCGCTATCCAGGACGCTGCAACGTCATGGATCGCTATCGTTATCGTTGGAAAGTTGGTCAGTGTGAAGGTACCTTAAGTGTTTAACCCCTTCATGACCTTGGGATTTTTCGTTTTTCCGTGTTCGTTTTTCACTCCCCTCCTTCCCAGAGCCATAACTTTTTTATTTTTCCGTCAATTTGGCCATGTGAGGGCTTATTTTTTGCGGGACGAGTTGTACTTTTGAACTACATCATTGGTTTTACCATGTCGTGCACTAGAAAACAAGAAAAAATTCCAAGTGCGGTGAAATTGCAAAAAAAGTGCAATCCCACGCTTGTTTTCTGCTTGGCATTTTTGCTAGGTTCACTAAATGCTAAAACTGACCTACCATTATGATTCTCCAGGTCACTGCGAGTTCATAGACACCTAACATGACTAGGTTATTTTTTACCTAAGTGGTGAAAAAAAATTCCAAACTTTGCAAAAAAAACAAAATTGCGCCATTTTCCGATACTCGTAGCGTCTCTATTTTTCATGATCTGGGGTCGGTTGAGGGCTTATTTTTTGCGTGCTGAGCTGGCGTTTTTAATGATTCCAATTCGGTGCAGATACGTTCTTTTGATCACCCGTTATTGCATTTTAATGCAATGTCACGGCAACCAAAAAAACATAATTCTGGCATTTCGATTTTTTTTCTCGTTACGCCGTTTAGCGATCTGGTTAATGCTTTTTTTTTTATTGATAGATCGGGCGATTCTGAACGTGGCGATACCAAATATGTGTAGGTTTGATTTTTTTTTATTATTGATTTATTTTGATTGGGGCGAAAGGGGGGTGATTTAAACTTTTATATTTTTTTTATTTTTTTCACATTTTTTTTAACTTTTTTTTTTACTTTTGCCATGCTTCAATAGCCTCCATGGGAGGCTAGAAGCAGGCACAGCACGATCGGCTCTGCTACATAGCAGCGATCTGCTGTTCGCTGCTATGTAGTAGAAAATCAGGTGTGCTGTGAGCGCCGACCACAGGGTGGCGCTCACAGCTGCCGGGGATCAGTAACCATAAAGGTCCCAAGGACCTCTATGGTTACAATGGAGAAGCATCGCCGACCTCCGATCATGTGACGGGGGTCGGCGATGCGCTCATATCCGGCCGCCCGGCCGGATGCGGTAGTTAAATGCCGCTGTCTGCATTTGACAGCGGCATTTAACTAGTTAATAGCGGTGGATGAATCGCGATTTCACCCGCCGCTATTGCGGGCACATGTCAGCTGTTCAAAACAGCTGACATGTCCCGGCTTTGATGCGGGCTCACCGCGGAGCCCTGCATCAAAGCAGGGGAGCTGACCTCAGATGTACTATCCCGTTCGAGGTCAGTAAGGGGTTAAAAAGGTCCCTTAGTCTGTTTCAGTAGCTCCACAATCATGGGGAAGACTGTTGACATGAAAGATGTCCAGAAGGCAGTCATTGACACACTCCACAAGGAGGGTAAGCCACAAAAGGTCATTGCTAACAAAGCTCGCTGTTCAGAGTGCTGTACCTAAGCATAGTAATGGAAAGTTGAGTGGAAGGAGAAGTGTGGTAGAAAAAGGTGCATAAGCAACTGGGAGAACCGCAGCCTGAAATGATTGTTAAGAAAAGGCCATCCAGACATTTGGGGAAGATTCACAAGGAGTGGGCTGCTGCTGGAGTCATTGCTTCAAGAGCCACCACACACAGACTTATCGAGGACATGGGCTACAAGTGTCACATTCCTTGTGTCAAACCACTCATGACCAATAGACAACCCCAGAAGCGTCTTACCTGGGCCAAGGAAAAAAAGAACTGGACTGTTGCTCAGTGGTCAAAGGTGTTGTTTTCAGATGAAAGTAAATTTTGCATTTCATTTGGAAATCAAGGTCCCAGAGTCTGGAGGAAGAGTGGAGAGGCCACAATCCAAGCTGCTGGAGGTCTAGTGTGAAGTCTCCACAATCATTGATGGTTTCGACAGCCATGTCATCTGCTGGTGTAGGTCCACTGTGTTTTATCAAGACCAAAGTCAGCTCAGCCGTCTACAAGGACATTTTAGAGCACTTTATGCTTCCCTCTGCAAACAAGCTTTTTGGAGATGGAAACTTCATTCTCCAGCAGGACTTGGCACCTGTCCACACTGCCAAAAGTACCAATACCTGGTTTACAAACAACAGTATCACTGTGCTTGATTGGCAGCAAACTCGCCTGACCTTAACCCCATAGTCTATGGGGTATTGTCAAGAAGAAGAGGAGACACCAGACCCAACAATGTAGACGAGCTGAAGGCTGCTATCAAAGCTACCTGGGCTTCCATAACCCCTCAGCAGTGCCACAGGCTGATCGCCTCCATGCCACTACACATTGATGCAGTAATTGATGCAAAAGGAGCCCCGACCAAGTATTGAGTGCATTTACTGAACATACATTTCAGTAGGCCAACATTTCAGATTTTAAAATAATTTTTCAAGCTGGTGTTATAAAATATTCTAATTTACTTAGATAATGACTTTTGGGTTTTCACTGGATGCAAGCCATAATCATTAACATTAACAGAAATAAACATGTAAAATAGATCACTCTGTTTGTAATGACTCTATATAACATATGAGTTTCACTTTTTGTATTGAAGAACTGAAATATATTAACTTTTTGATGATATTCTAATTTTGCGAGATGCAGCTGGATTTTTAAATTATTTGTCATTTATTTTTTTATGGATACTAGGATTCTGGTTTCTGAATGCTGCACAATATACATGGAGATATGAGCATACTAATATATTTCTATTTATATTACTATATAATATATAAAGGCTCACCTAATGTTCCTCTATAATATACCAATGCATTCCTGTGGTCATGACGGTCTATCTGCCACGTACCGAGCATCTGCTGGGAGGATCAGAAAGGTTACGTTCTTAGACCATGACCCACAGACAGTCACCTCATCAACCCATGAAATAACAGAGCGGCCGCACACTCTAATTGGCAAAAAACAGCTGCAAAATTAGAGAACAAATAGCATTTTAAACAAAATAAAATAAATGGCTGATATTGCTTCAAGGAAGTACTAATTGGCAGTACCTAGCTAATGCCAGCCAGTCACAGGAAGGAAACATTACGTTATTATTTTTAATAATGTTTACAAGTATATCCAGCCATATCCAACCAGTGAAAAATGTCAGCCTTGGGAAAAAGTGGCAGAACTACTTTTCAGTGGTGAAGCCGCTCATCTTCTCCCTGATAGCAATCATTAGTTTTATTTTTTAACCTACTGCTCAAATGAAGATGGATGAGAGGGATACTCTTAAATGCAAGCTGCTTAGGTACAGAAAAATGGCTCTTCTGCCACAAAGGGGGGATATTGCCGGATGAATTTCAGTTACTGGAAAGGGAAAAAATAAATATATAACATACACAAAATATATACAGTATTATATATATTACACACAAATGGTTAAGGCTGTTTTGACACTAGCATTATTGCAATATTGCTAGTCTATGACTCTTTTGTTTTTCCTTCAAACATACAGAAACTTTATTGGAGACCTGGTTATGAATCAGTGGGGTCTGTCCACAATCCGGCACTGTGATGATGCCTTATGCCAGGATTATAATGTAGCCACAACCTAAATGACCTAAAACAAATTAAAACACAATAAATAATTATGTATTTTTTAATGTACTTTTTTGGCTTCTTTACATTCCATTGCACTGTACAAAGAATATAATCGCACCACTCAGAATTTCAATATATGCATGTTTGGAGGTTTACATTAAGGGGGCATTTTGTACACTAGTTATCATCCAGAATGATTTGGAGTAAGATCAGCCTATATTGCGTTATACTTATTCTGCAATAGGAATTTCCTCAGCTATATGGCTATGTACTGCAGAGACTCTGCTCCTTCCCTGATAAGTAGGCAGAAAGTAAATTTTGTTGGCTGCTCTGCATAGAACACAGTATCGCTATTCAGAGACCTACTGTGGGGAAAGTGACTGAGAATGTGTGACCACCAGCACTCAGCTCATTAGATGGGGGTGAATGAGCATGTGTGACCACCAGCACTAAGGTCATTAGATGGAGGTGGCTGAGCATGTGTGACCACCAGCACTCAGCTCATTAGATGGAGGTGACTGGGCTTGTGTGACCACCAACACTCAGCTCATTAGATGGAGGTGACTGAGCATGTGTGACCACCAGCACTCAGCTCATTACATGGAGGTGACTGAGCATGTGTGACCACCAGCACTCAGGTCATTAGATGGAGGTGACTGAGCTTGTGTGACCCACAGCACTCAGCTCAATAGATGGAGGTGACTGGACATGTGTGACCTCCAGCACTCAGCTCATTAGATGGAGGTGACTGGACATGTGTGACCACCAGCACTAAGGTCATTAGATGGAGGTGGCTGAGCATGTGTGACCACCAGCACTCAGCTCATTAGATGGAGGTGACTGGGCTTGTGTGACCACCAACACTCAGCTCATTAGATGGAGGTGACTGAGCATGTGTGACCACCAGCACTCAGCTCATTACATGGAGGTGACTGAGCATGTGTGACCACCAGCACTCAGGTCATTAGATGGAGGTGACTGAGCTTGTGTGACCCACAGCACTCAGCTCAATAGATGGAGGTGACTGGACATGTGTGACCTCCAGCACTCAGCTTATTAGATGGAGGTGACTGGACATGTGTGACCACCAACACTCAGCTCATTAGATGGAGGTGACTGAGCATGTGTGACCACCAGCACTCAGGTCATTAGATGGAGGTGACTGGACATGTGTGACCACCAGCACTCAGGTCATTAGATGGAGGTGACTGAGCTTGTGTGACTACCAGCACTCAGCTCATTAGATGGAGGTGACTGGACATGTGTGACCTCCAGCACTCAGCTCATTAGATGGAGGTGACTGGACATGTGTGACCACCAACACTTAGCTCATTAGATGGAGGTGACTGGGCATGTGTGACCACCAGCACTCAGCTCATTAGATGGAGGTGACTGGACATGTGTGACCACCAGCACTCAGCTCATTAGATGGAGGTGACTGGACATGTGTGACCACCAACACTTAGCTCATTAGATGGAGGTGACTGGACATGTGTGACCACCAGCACTCAGGTCATTAGATGGAGGTGACTGAGCTTGTGTGACTACCAGCACTCAGCTCATTAGATGGAGGTGACTGGACATGTGTGACCTCCAGCACTCAGCTCATTAGATGGAGGTGACTGGACATGTGTGACCACCAACACTTAGCTCATTAGATGGAGGTGACTGGGCATGTGTGACCACCAGCACTAAGGTCATTAGATGGAGGTGGCTGAGCATGTGTGACCACCAGCACTCAGCTCATTAGATGGAGGTGACTGGGCTTGTGTGACCACCAACACTCAGCTCATTAGATGGAGGTGACTGAGCATGTGTGACCACCAGCACTCAGCTCATTACATGGAGGTGACTGAGCATGTGTGACCACCAGCACTCAGGTCATTAGATGGAGGTGACTGAGCTTGTGTGACCCACAGCACTCAGCTCAATAGATGGAGGTGACTGGACATGTGTGACCTCCAGCACTCAGCTCATTAGATGGAGGTGACTGGACATGTGTGACCACCAGCACTAAGGTCATTAGATGGAGGTGGCTGAGCATGTGTGACCACCAGCACTCAGCTCATTAGATGGAGGTGACTGGGCTTGTGTGACCACCAACACTCAGCTCATTAGATGGAGGTGACTGAGCATGTGTGACCACCAGCACTCAGCTCATTACATGGAGGTGACTGAGCATGTGTGACCACCAGCACTCAGGTCATTAGATGGAGGTGACTGAGCTTGTGTGACCCACAGCACTCAGCTCAATAGATGGAGGTGACTGGACATGTGTGACCTCCAGCACTCAGCTTATTAGATGGAGGTGACTGGACATGTGTGACCACCAACACTCAGCTCATTAGATGGAGGTGACTGAGCATGTGTGACCACCAGCACTCAGGTCATTAGATGGAGGTGACTGGACATGTGTGACCACCAGCACTCAGGTCATTAGATGGAGGTGACTGAGCTTGTGTGACTACCAGCACTCAGCTCATTAGATGGAGGTGACTGGACATGTGTGACCTCCAGCACTCAGCTCATTAGATGGAGGTGACTGGACATGTGTGACCACCAACACTTAGCTCATTAGATGGAGGTGACTGGGCATGTGTGACCACCAGCACTCAGCTCATTAGATGGAGGTGACTGGACATGTGTGACCACCAGCACTCAGCTCATTAGATGGAGGTGACTGGACATGTGTGACCACCAACACTTAGCTCATTAGATGGAGGTGACTGGACATGTGTGACCACCAACACTTAGCTCATTAGATGGAGGTGACTGGGCATGTGTGACCACCAGCACTCAGCTCATTAGATGGAGGTGACTGGACATGTGTGACCTCCAGCACTAAGCTCATTAGATGGAGGTGACTGGACATGTGTGACCACCAACACTCAACTCATTAGATGGAGGTGACTGGGCATGTGTGACTACCAGCACTCAGCTCAATAGATGGAGGTGACTGGACATGTGTGACCTCCAGCACTCAGCTCATTAGATGGAGGTGACTGGACATGTGTGACCAACAACACTCAGCTCATTAGATGGAGGTGACTGAGCATGTGTGACCACCAGCACTCAGCTCATTAGATGGAGGTGACTGGACATGTGTGCCCACCAGCACTCAGGTCATTAGATGGAGGTGACACTGTTATGGGCCTGGTGGTTAGGTGCACCCAGAATGACCTGATGGTTAAACTGGAAATCGGGACAAGCTCTGGGGAGTGGGAGCTCTGCTGACCGCAACCCTAATCCTATCACACAAACACTAGAAATAGCCGTGGAGCGTACCTAACTCTCCCTAGACGCCTCTTCACAGCCTAAGAGCTAACTACCCCTAAAGATAGGAAATAAAGCCTTACCTTGCCTCAGAGAAATTCCCCAAAGGAAAAGGCAGCCCCCACAAATATTGATGGTGAGTTAAGAGGAAAGTCACAAACACAGGAATGAAACAGGTATTAGCAAAGGAGGCCAGTCTTCACTAAATAGACAGAGGATAGTAAAGAGATCTATGCGGTCAGCACAAAAAACTACAAAAACCACGCAGAGTGTGCAAAAAGCCCTCCAAACCGACTCACGGTGTGAAGGTGCAACCCTGCGCCCCCAGAGCTTCCAGCTAGCAAGGAGATATCATGATAGCAAGCTGGACAGAACTTAGCATGTACTAAGAAATATATTCAGAACGCAATAAACAATAAATAAGCTAGCAGGGACTTAGCTTCTGTTGGAACAGTCAGGTCATCAGAGAAATCCAAGAGAGATCTGAACCAGTACTGAAACATTGACAGCAGGCATGAGGTAACGATCTGAGTGGAGTTAAATAGAGAAGCCAGCCTAGCGATAAACGAGGGCAGCTGGGAAAGCAACCTCAAGGATCAGCAGTACCACTCAAAGCCACCAGAGGGAGTCCAAGGACAGAACTCACTGAAGTACCATTCATGACCACAGGAGGGAGTCCAAGAACGGAATTCACAACAGACTGAGCTTGTGTGACTACCAGCACTCAGCTCAATAGATGGAGGTGACTGGACATGTGTGACCTCCAGCACTCAGCTCATTAGATGGAGGTGACTGGACATGTGTGACCACCAGCACTCAGGTCAATAGATGGAGGTGACTGGACATGTGTGACCACCAGCACTAAGGTCATTAGATGGAGGTGACTGAGCATGTGTGACAACCAGCACTCAGCTCATTAGATGGAGGTGACTGAGCAAGTGTGACCACCAGCACTCAGCTCATTAGATGGAGGTGACTGGACATATGTGACCACCGGCACTCAGGTCATTAGATGGAGGTGACTGGACATGTGTGACCACCAGCACTCAGCTCAATAGATGGAGGTGACTGGACATGTGTGACCTCCAGCACTCCGCTCATTAGATGGAGGTGACTGAGCATGTGTGCCCACCAGCACTCAGGTCATTAGATGGAGGTGACACTGTTATGGGCCTGGTGGTTAGGTGCACCCAGAATGACCTGATGGTTAAACTGGAAATCGGGACAAGCTCTGGGGAGTGGGAGCTCTGCTGACCACAACCCTAATCCTATCACACAAACACTAGAAATAGCCGTGGAGCGTACCTAACTCTCCCTAGACGCCTCTTCACAGCCTAAGAGCTAACTACCCCTAAAGATAGGAAATAAAGCCTTACCTTGCCTCAGAGAAATTCCCCAAAGGAAAAGGCAGCCCCCACAAATATTGACGGTGAGTTAAGAAGAAAGTCACAAACACAGGAATGAAACAGGTATTAGCAAAGGAGGCCAGTCTTCACTAAATAGACAGAGGATAGTAAAGAGATCTATGCGGTCAGCACAAAAAACTACAAAAACCACGCAGAGTGTGCAAAAAGCCCTCCACACCGACTCACGGTGTGAAGGTGCAACCCTGCGCCCCCAGAGCTTCCAGCTAGCAAGGAGATATCATGATAGCAAAGCTGGACAGAACTTAGCATGTACTAAGAAATATATTCAGAACGCAATAAACAATAAATAAGCTAGCAGGGACTTAGCTTCTGTTGGAACAGTCAGGTCATCAGAGAAATCCAAGAGAGATCTGAACCAGTACTGAAACATTGACAGCAGGCATGAGGTAACGATCTGAGTGGAGTTAAATAGAGAAGCCAGCCTAGCGATAAACGAGGGCAGCTGGGAAAGCAACCTCAAGGATCAGCAGTACCACTCAAAGCCACCAGAGGGAGTCCAAGGACAGAACTCACTGAAGTACCATTCATGACCACAGGAGGGAGTCCAAGAACAGAATTCACAACAGACTGAGCTTGTGTGACTACCAGCACTCAGCTCAATAGATGGAGGTGACTGGACATGTGTGACCTCCAGCACTCAGCTCATTAGATGGAGGTGACTGGACATGTGTGACCACCAGCACTCAGGTCAATAGATGGAGGTGACTGGACATGTGTGACCACCAGCACTAAGGTCATTAGATGGAGGTGACTGAGCATGTGTGACAACCAGCACTCAGCTCATTAGATGGAGGTGACTGAGCATGTGTGACCACCAGCACTCAGCTCATTAGATGGAGGTGACTGGGCATGTGTGACCACCAGCACTCAGGTCATTAGATGGAGGTGACTGGGCTTGTGTGACCACCAGCACTCAGCTCATTAGATGGAGGTGACTGGATATGTGTGACCACCAGCACTCAGCTCATTAGATGGAGGTGACTGGACATGTGTGACCACCAGCACTCAGCTCATTAGATGGAGGTGACTGGACATGTGTGACCTCCAGCACTCAGCTCATTAGATGGAGGTGACTGGACATGTGTGACCACCAGCACTCAGCTCATTAGATGGAGGTGACTGGACATGTGTGACCTCCAGCACTCAGCTCATTAGATGGAGGTGACTGGACATGTGTGACCACCAACACTCAGCTTATTAGATGGAGGTGACTGGGCATGTGTGACTACCAGCACTCAGCTGAATAGATGGAGGTGACTGGACATGTGTGACCTCCAGCACTCCGCTCATTAGATGGAGGTGACTGGACATGTGTGCCCACCAGCACTCAGCTCATTAGATGGAGGTGACACTGTTATGGGCCTGGTGGTTAGGTGCACCCAGAATGACCTGATATTTAAACTGGAAATCGGGACAAGCTCTGGGGAGTGGGAGCTCTGCTGACCGCAGCCCTAATACTATCACACAAACACTAGAAATGGCCGTGGAGCGTACCTAACTCTCCCTAGACGCCTCTTCACAGCCTAAGAGCTAACTACCCCTAAAGATAGGAAATAAAGCCTTACCTTGCCTCAGAGAAATTCCCCAAAGGAAAAGGCAGCCCCCACAAGTATTGACGGTGAGTTAAGAGGAATGTCACAAACACAGGAATGAAACAGGTATTAGCAAAGGAGGCCAGTCTTCACTAAATAGACAGAGGATAGTAAAGAGATCTATGCGGTCAGCACAAAAAACTACAAAAACCACGCAGAGTGTGCAAAAAGACCTCCACACCGACTCACGGTGTGAAGGTGCAACCCTGCACCCCCAGAGCTTCCAGCTAGCAAGGAGATATCATGATAGCAAGCTGGACAGAACTTAGCATGTACTAAGAAATATATTCAGAACGCAATAAACAATAAATAAGCTAGCAAGGACTTAGCTTCTGTTGGAACAGTCAGGTCATCAGAGAAATCCAAGAGAGATCTGAACCAGTACTGAAACATTGACAGCAGGCATGAGGTAACGATCTGAGTGGAGTTAAATAGAGAAGCCAGCCTAGCGATAAACGAGGGCAGCTGGGAAAGCAACCTCAAGGATCAGCAGTACCACTCAAAGCCACCAGAGGGAGTTCAAGGACAGAACTCACTGAAGTACCATTCATGACCACAGGAGGGAGTCCAAGAACGGAATTCACAACAGACTGAGCTTGTGTGACTACCAGCACTCAGCTCAATAGATGGAGGTGACTGGACATGTGTGACCTCCAGCACTCAGCTCATTAGATGGAGGTGACTGGACATGTGTGACCACCAGCACTCAGGTCAATAGATGGAGGTGACTGGACATGTGTGACCACCAGCACTAAGGTCATTAGATGGAGGTGACTGAGCATGTGTGACAACCAGCACTCAGCTCATTAGATGGAGGTGACTGAGCATGTGTGACCACCAGCACTCAGCTCATTAGATGGAGGTGACTGGACATGTGTGACCACCGGCACTCAGGTCATTAGATGGAGGTGACTGGACATGTGTGACCACCAGCACTCAGCTCAATAGATGGAGGTGACTGGACATGTGTGACCTCCAGCACTCCGCTCATTAGATGGAGGTGACTGAGCATGTGTGCCCACCAGCACTCAGGTCATTAGATGGAGGTGACACTCTTATGGGCCTGGTGGTTAGGTGCACCCAGAATGACCTGATGGTTAAACTGGAAATCGGGACAAGCTCTGGGGAGTGGGAGCTCTGCTGACCGCAACCCTAATCCTATCACACAAACACTAGAAATAGCCGTGGAGCGTACCTAACTCTCCCTAGACGCCTCTTCACAGCCTAAGAGCTAACTACCCCTAAAGATAGGAAATAAAGCCTTACCTTGCCTCAGAGAAATTCCCCAAAGGAAAAGGCAGCCCCCACAAATATTGACGGTGAGTTAAGAGGAAAGTCACAAACACAGGAATGAAACAGGTATTAGCAAAGGAGGCCAGCCTTCACTAAATAGACAGAGGATAGTAAAGAGATCTATGCGGTCAGCACAAAAAACTACAAAAACCACGCAGAGTGTGCAAAAAGCCCTCCACACCGACTCACGGTGTGAAGGTGCAACCCTGCGCCCCCAGAGCTTCCAGCTAGCAAGGAGATATCATGATAGCAAGCTGGACAGAACTTAGTATGTACTAAGAAATATATTCAGAACGCAATAAACAATAAATAAGCTAGCAGGGACTTAGCTTCTGTTGGAACAGTCAGGTCATCAGAGAAATCCAAGAGAGATCTGAACCAGTACTGAAACATTGACAGCAGGCATGAGGTAACGATCTGAGTGGAGTTAAATAGAGAAGCCAGCCTAGCGATAAACGAGGGCAGCTGGGAAAGCAACCTCAAGGATCAGCAGTACCACTCAAAGCCACCAGAGGGAGTCCAAGGACAGAACTCACTGAAGTACCATTCATGACCACAAGAGGGAGTCCAAGAATGGAATTCACAACAGACTGAGCTTGTGTGACTACCAGCACTCAGCTCAATAGATGGAGGTGACTGGACATGTGTGACCTCCAGCACTCAGCTCATTAGATGGAGGTGACTGGACATGTGTGACCACCAGCACTCAGGTCAATAGATGGAGGTGACTGGACATGTGTGACCACCAGCACTAAGGTCATTAGATGGAGGTGACTGAGCATGTGTGACAACCAGCACTCAGTACATTAGATGGAGGTGACTGAGCATGTGTGACCACCAGCACTCAGCTCATTAGATGGAGGTGACTGGACATGTGTGACCACCGGCACTCAGGTCATTAGATGGAGGTGACTGGACATGTGTGACCACCAGCACTCAGCTCAATAGATGGAGGTGACTGGACATGTGTGACCTCCAGCACTACGCTCATTAGATGGAGGTGACTGAGCATGTGTGACCTCCAGCACTCAGCTCATTAGATGGAGGTGACTGGACATGTGTGACCACCAGCACTCAGCTCATTAGATGGAGGTGACTGGGCATGTGTGACCACCAGCACTCAGGTCATTAGATGGAGGTTACTGGGCTTGTGTGACCACCAGCACTCAGCTCATTAGATGGAGGTGACTGGATATGTGTGACCACCAGCACTCAGCTCATTAGATGGAGGTGACTGGGTATGTGTGACCACCAGCACTCAGGTCATTAGATGGAGGTGACTGGACATGTGTGACCACCAGCACTCAGGTCATTAGATGGAGGTGACTGAGCTTGTGTGACTACCAGCACTCAGCTCAAAAGATGGAGGTGACTGGACATGTGTGACCTCCAGCACTCAGCTCATTAAATGGAGGTGACTGGACATGTGTGACCACCAGCACTCAGCTCATTAGATGGAGGTGACTGAACATGTGTGACCACCAACACTTAGCTCATTAGATGGAGGTGACTGGGCAAGTGTGACCACCAGCACTCAGCTCATTAGATGGAGGTGACTGGACATGTGTGACCTCCAGCACTCCGCTCATTAGATGGAGGTGACTGAGCATGTGTGACCTCCAGCACTCAGCTCATTAGATGGAGGTGACTGGACATGTGTGACCACCAGCACTCAGGTCATTAGATGGAGGTGACTGGGCTTGTGTGACCACCAGCACTCAGCTCATTAGATGGAGGTGACTGGATATGTGTGACCACCAGCACTCAGCTCATTAGATGGAGGTGAGTAGGTATGTGTGACCACCAGCACTCAGGTCATTAGATGGAGGTGACTGGACATGTGTGACCACCAGCACTCAGGTCATTAGATGGAGGTGACTGAGCTTGTGTGACTACCAGCACTCAGCTCAATAGATGGAGGTGACTGGACATGTGTGACCTCCAGCACTCAGCTCATTAGATGGAGGTGACTGGACATGTGTGACCACCAGCACTCAGCTCATTAGATGGAGGTGACTGGGCATGTGTGACCACCAGCACTCAGCTCATTAGATGGAGGTGACTGGACATGTGTGACCACCAACACTTAGCTCATTAGATGGAGGTGACTGGGCAAGTGTGACCACCAGCACTCAGCTCATTAGATGGAGGTGACTGGACATGTGTGACCCCCAGCACTCAGCTCATTAGATGGAGGTGACTGGACATGTGTGACCACCAACACTCAGCTCATTAGATGGAGGTGACTGGGCATGTGTGACTACCAGCACTCAGCTGAGTAGATGGAGGTGACTGGACATGTGTGACCTCCAGCACTCAGCTCATTAGATGGAGGTGACTGGACATGTGTGCCCACCAGCACTCAGCTCATTAGATGGAGGTGACACTGTTATGGGCCTGGTGGTTAGGTGCACCCAGAATGACCTGATGTTTAAACTGGAAATCGGGACAAGCTCTGGGGAGTGGGAGCTCTGCTGACCGCAACCCTAATCCTATCACACAAACACTAGAAATGGCCGTGGAGCGTACCTAACTCTCCCTAGATGCCTCTTCACAGCCTAAGAGCTAACTACCCCTAAAGATAGGAAATAAAGCCTTACCTTGCCTCAGAGAAATTCCCCAAAGGAAAAGGCAGCCCCCACAAGTATTGACAGTGAGTTAAGAGGAAAGTCACAAACACAGGAATGAAACAGGTATTAGCAAAGGAGGCCAGTCTTCACTAAATAGACAGAGGATAGTAAAGGGATCTATGCGGTCAGCACAAAAAACTACAAAAACCACGCAGAGTGTGCAAAAAGCCCTCCACACCGACTCACGGTGTGGAGGTGCAACCCTGCGCCCCCAGAGCTTCCAGCTAACAAGGAGATATCATGATAGCAAGCTGGACAGAACTTAGCATGTACTAAGAAATATATTCAGAATGCAATAAACAATAAATAAGCTAGCAGGGACTTAGCTTCTGTTGGAACAGTCAGGTCATCAGAGAAATCCAAGAGAGATCTGAACCAGTACTGAAACATTGACAGCAGGCATGAGGTAACGATCTGAGTGGAGTTAAATAGAGAAGCCAGCCTAGCGATAAACGAGGGCAGCTGGGAAAGCAACCTCAAGGATCAGCAGTACCACTCAAAGCCACCAGAGGGAGTCCAAGGACAGAACTCACTAAAGTACCATTCATGACCACAGGAGGGAGTCCAAGAACGGAATTCACAACAGACTGAGCTTGTGTGACTACCAGCACTCAGCTCAATAGATGGAGGTGACTGGACATGTGTGACCTCCAGCACTCAGCTCATTAGATGGAGGTGACTGGACATGTGTGACCACCAGCACTCAGGTCAATAGATGGAGGTGACTGGACATGTGTGACCACCAGCACTAAGGTCATTAGATGGAGGTGACTGAGCATGTGTGACAACCAGCACTCAGCTCATTAGATGGAGGTGACTGAGCAAGTGTGACCACCAGCACTCAGCTCATTAGATGGAGGTGACTGGATATGTGTGACCACCAGCACTCAGCTCATTAGATGGAGGTGAGTAGGTATGTGTGACCACCAGCACTCAGGTCATTAGATGGAGGTGACTGGACATGTGTGACCACCAGCACTCAGGTCATTAGATGGAGGTGACTGAGCTTGTGTGACTACCAGCACTCAGCTCAATAGATGGAGGTGACTGGACATGTGTGACCTCCAGCACTCAGCTCATTAGATGGAGGTGACTGGACATGTGTGACCACCAGCACTCAGCTCATTAGATGGAGGTGACTGGGCATGTGTGACCACCAGCACTCAGCTCATTAGATGGAGGTGACTGGACATGTGTGACCACCAACACTTAGCTCATTAGATGGAGGTGACTGGGCAAGTGTGACCACCAGCACTCAGCTCATTAGATGGAGGTGACTGGACATGTGTGACCCCCAGCACTCAGCTCATTAGATGGAGGTGACTGGACATGTGTGACCACCAACACTCAGCTCATTAGATGGAGGTGACTGGGCATGTGTGACTACCAGCACTCAGCTGAGTAGATGGAGGTGACTGGACATGTGTGACCTCCAGCACTCAGCTCATTAGATGGAGGTGACTGGACATGTGTGCCCACCAGCACTCAGCTCATTAGATGGAGGTGACACTGTTATGGGCCTGGTGGTTAGGTGCACCCAGAATGACCTGATGTTTAAACTGGAAATCGGGACAAGCTCTGGGGAGTGGGAGCTCTGCTGACCGCAACCCTAATCCTATCACACAAACACTAGAAATGGCCGTGGAGCGTACCTAACTCTCCCTAGATGCCTCTTCACAGCCTAAGAGCTAACTACCCCTAAAGATAGGAAATAAAGCCTTACCTTGCCTCAGAGAAATTCCCCAAAGGAAAAGGCAGCCCCCACAAGTATTGACAGTGAGTTAAGAGGAAAGTCACAAACACAGGAATGAAACAGGTATTAGCAAAGGAGGCCAGTCTTCACTAAATAGACAGAGGATAGTAAAGGGATCTATGCGGTCAGCACAAAAAACTACAAAAACCACGCAGAGTGTGCAAAAAGCCCTCCACACCGACTCATGGTGTGGAGGTGCAACCCTGCGCCCCCAGAGCTTCCAGCTAACAAGGAGATATCATGATAGCAAGCTGGACAGAACTTAGCATGTACTAAGAAATATATTCAGAATGCAATAAACAATAAATAAGCTAGCAGGGACTTAGCTTCTGTTGGAACAGTCAGGTCATCAGAGAAATCCAAGAGAGATCTGAACCAGTACTGAAACATTGACAGCAGGCATGAGGTAACGATCTGAGTGGAGTTAAATAGAGAAGCCAGCCTAGCGATAAACGAGGGCAGCTGGGAAAGCAACCTCAAGGATCAGCAGTACCACTCAAAGCCACCAGAGGGAGTCCAAGGACAGAACTCACTAAAGTACCATTCATGACCACAGGAGGGAGTCCAAGAACGGAATTCACAACAGACTGAGCTTGTGTGACTACCAGCACTCAGCTCAATAGATGGAGGTGACTGGACATGTGTGACCTCCAGCACTCAGCTCATTAGATGGAGGTGACTGGACATGTGTGACCACCAGCACTCAGGTCAATAGATGGAGGTGACTGGACATGTGTGACCACCAGCACTCAGGTCATTAGATGGAGGTGACTGAGCATGTGTGACAACCAGCACTCAGCTCATTAGATGGAGGTGACTGAGCATGTGTGATCACCAGCACTCAGCTCATTAGATGGAGGTGACTGGACTAGTGTTGAGCGATACCGTCCAATACTTGAAAGTATCGGTATCGGAAAGTATCAGCCGATACCGGCAAAGTATCGGATCTAATCCCATACCGATACCCGATACCAATACAAGACAATGGGACATCAAGTATCGGACGGTATCCTGTATGGTTCCCAGGTTCTGAAGGAGAGGAAACTCTCCTTCAGGCCCTGGGATCCATATCAATGTGTAAAAGAAATAATTAAAATAAAAAATAGGGATATACTCACCCTCCGACGCAGCCTGGACTTTACCGCCGTAACCGGGAGCCGTTGTACCTAAGAATGCGCGCTTGAAGGGTCTTAGATGAGGTCACAGCGCTCTGATTGGTCCGTAGCGGTCGCGTGACCGCTACGCGACCAATCACAAAGCAGTGACGTCACCTAAGGTCTTTCAAGTGCTTGAAATACCTTAGAAGACGTCCGCAGGTTCTGATTGGTCGCTTAGTGGTCGCGTGACCACTACGCGACCAATCACAAAGCAGTGATGTCACCTAAGGTCTTTCAAGCGCTTGAAAGACCTTAGGTGACGTCACTGCTTTGTGATTGGTCCGTAGCGGTCACGCGACCGCTACGGATCAATCAGAGCGCCGTGACCTCATCTAAGGCCCTTCAAGCACGCATTTTTAGGTACAACGGCTCCCGGTTACGGCGGTAAAGACCAGGCTGCGTCGGAGAGGTGAGTATATCCCTATTTTTTATTTTAATTCTTTCTTTTACACATTGCTATTAATCCCGATACCGATTCCCGATACCACAAAAGTATCGGATCTCAGTATCGGAATTCCGATACCCGCAAGTATCGGCCGATACCCGATCCTTGCGGTATCGGAATGCTCAACACTAGACTGGACATGTGTGACCACCAGCACTCAGGTCATTAGATGGAGGTGACTGGACATGTGTGACCACCAGCACTCAGCTCAATAGATGGAGGTGACTGGACATGTGTGACCTCCAGCACTCCGCTCATTAGATGGAGGTGACTGAGCATGTGTGACCTCCAGCACTCAGCTCATTAGATGGAGGTGACTGGACATGTGTGACCACCAGCACTCAGCTCATTAGATGGAGGTGACTGGGCATGTGTGACCACCAGCACTCAGGTCATTAGATGGAGGTGACTGGATATGTGTGACCACCAGCACTCAGGTCATTAGACGGAGGTGACTGGACATGTGTGACTACCAGCACTCAGGTTATTAGATGGAGGTGACTGGACATGTGTGACCACCAGCACTCAGGTCATTAGATGGAGGTGACTGAGCATGTGTGACCACCAGCACTCAGGTCATTAGAAGGAGGTGACTGAGCTTGTGTGACTACCAGCACTCAGCTCATTAGATGGAGGTGACTGAGCATGTGTGACCACCAGCACTCAGATCATTATATGTAGGTGACTGGACATGTGTGACCACCAGCACTCAGCTCATTAGATGGAGGTGACTGAGCATGTGTGACCACCAGCACTCAGCTCATTAGATGGAGGTGACTGGACATGTGTGACCACCAGCACTCAGCTCATTAGATGGAGGTGACTGGACATGTGTGACCACCAGCACAAAGCTCATTAGATGGAGGTGACTGGACATGTGTGACCACCAGCACTCAGGTCATGAGATGGAGGTGACTGGACATGTGTGACCACCAGCACTCAGCTCATTAGATGGAGGTGACTAGACATGTGTGACCCCCAGCACTCAGCTCATTAGATGAAGGTGACTGAGCATGTGTGACCACCAGCACTCAGCTCATTATATGGAGGTGACTGAGCATGTGTGACAACCAGCACTAAGGTCATTGGATGGAGGTGACTGGGCATGTGTGACCACCAGCACTAAGGTCATTAGATGGAGGTGACTGAGCATGTGTGACCACCAGCACTCAGCTCATTAGATGGGGGTGACTGGACATGTGTGACCCCCAGCACTCAGCTCATTAGATGGGGGTGATTGGACATGTGTGATCCCCAGCACTCAGCTCATTAGATAGGGGTGACTGGACATGTGTGACCCCCAGCACTCAGCTCATTAGATGGATGTGACTAAGCATGTGTGACCCCCAGCACTTAGCTCATTAGATGGAGGTGACTGGACATGTGTGACCACCAGCACTCAGTTCATTAGATGGAGGTGACTGAGCATGTGTGACCACCAGCACTCAGTTCATTAGATGGGTGTGACTGAGCATGTGTGACCCCCAGCACTCAGCTCATTAGATGGAGGTGACTGAGCATGTGTGACCCCCAGCGCTCAACTCATTAGATAGGGGTGACTGGACATGTGTGACCCCCAGCACTCAGTTCATTAGATGGAGGTGACTGAGCATGTGTGACCACCAGCACTCAGTTCATTAGATGGAGGTGACTGAGCATGTGTGACCACCAGCACTCAGTTCATTAGATGGAGGTGACTGGACATGTGGGACCACCAGCACTCAGTTCATTAGATGGAGGTGACTGGACTTGTGTGACCACCAGCACTCAGATCATTAGATAGAGGTGACTGGACATGTGTGACCCCCAGCACTCAGATCATTAGATGGAGGTGACTGGACATGTGTGACCACCAGCACTTGGCTCATTAGATAGAGGTGACTGGGCATGTGTGACCACCAGCACTAAGGTCATTAGATGGAGGTGACTGGACATGTGTGTCCATCAGCATCAGCTCATTAGATGGAGGTGCCTGGGCATGTGTGACCATAAGCACTTGGCTCATTAGGTGGGCGTGCATATTGCTATACACTAAACACCAAGTGACATCATACTAAGTAACAAAATCTCAGCACTCTGGATTTGCATGTTACAACCAAACATCATTATTTTTTTTTATTTATATCATAAATTTGCCATAAGGGGTGTTACAACCCCTTTAGCAAGACTTTTTTTATCTTTATTGTTTAGAAATTTTATAATATTTCTTTAACATTTACCAAGGTAAATAATGCTAATTTCCTATTTTATCAACTTTTTATCACTTTTTTGTTGTTTTCAATCATTTTTACATGCTCAATGCCTGCTAGATGTCAAATTTGGAAGCTTCATCAGCAACACAGTTACATTTTTTTTATACGTATATTTTTTTCCTTCCCTTGTAATCTGTTTTGAGAAGCATTATCACTGACACCAATTAGCGTGATTTAATTTCAATAGGTACAGTCATTTTATTGTAACGTGTTACAACTTTACCTTGTCTTTGTAAAATGAGAGGCCTTGTCCTCCTGCTGCAAAACCCATCATCACACATCATAATGCTAGCCATAATTACTGGCAATTATGTGAAAAAGGGATAAAAATGAGTTGCATCATCACTTAATAAATATCATGTAAGTGAGCGATCGTTGTAAAAATACACTTTTGTTTTTCATTTCCTTCAATAACAGAATGTACATGGTGTGACAGACATCAAATACATTGTATATTATATGAGGGTAGCTAGACGTACAGCTATGTATAAAAAATCTGGGCAAATGAGGCCCAAGGCAGTGCAGTAATATAGGGTCTTTCGCCTCCAGCCCTACACAATTTCCACTTCATCCTTCATACAGGGTTATTTTTAGACAAAGTGGAACCTTGGGCAAAAGTTTAAAGTGAGACCACAAATATTACATCATCACACAGAAAAATTTTGGTTGTATTTACATGCCCTGATTTCAGGCCACTAAATGAGCGTGATTGACAATATTGAAGTCGTTTGATGCTTGTTTCCGGTCCTATTTACAACAGCTGAGGAACAATGATGGAGACAGAACTATCACTAATGGATTAATCTGTCAACATACAGTATTATGTTATAAGCAACATATCTGCAGTTTTCACTGGGCGATGTGCTGCTGAGAACAATGATTTTTGTTCCAGCATAAACAATTTAATCACTCAATGAATAGGCAGCATTTTGATTGTTTAGTATAATATACCCCATAGTCCTCCACATTGTATAATGCACACCCCATAATCCTCCATATAGTATAATGTGCCCCATAGCCCTCTATATAGTATAATACACTGCCTATAGCCCTCTATAAAGTATAATACACTCCCCATAGTCCTCCATATAGTATAATACACTCCCTATAGTCCTCCATATAGTACTGTATAATACTATAATATATTTTTTTGCATGCAGCTCCAGTGTATTTGCATAAAGATTATAGACTAAAACTGTTGTGAATTCCGCTCTTGGGCTCCCTCCGGTGGTTGTAAGTAGCACTTTTGTGAATTCTGCTCTTGGGCTCCCTCCTGTGGTTTTCAGTGGTATAGCTGCTTCTTGGATTTAGCATCAGCAGCTGCTCCCACTTATCGTCTTTCTGGCTCGGCTATTTTAGTCTGGCCTTATTCCTCAATCAATGCCAGTTGTCAATTGTTCCTGCTTGGAGCCACTGCTCTTTTGGATTTCCCTGACACTCTGTCCAGTTCAGCAAAGATAAGTCCTTTTGTCCTTTTGCAGTCCACTTGTTGTGGACGTTATTGCTGCAAGAGTTCAGAGTATGCAAGATTATGTTGTTCAGACTCCAGCCTTAGAGCCTAGAATTCCTACTCCAGATTTGTTTTACGGGGATAGATCTAAGTTTTTGAACTTTAAAAATAACTGCATTTAATACGCCCGAAGGCCATTTTGAATACCTGGTGATGCCTTTCGGGCTTTCTAATGCTCCTTCGGTATTTCAGTCCTTCATGCATGACATTTTCCGCAATTATCTTGATAAATTCTTGATTGTGTATTTGGATGATATTTTCATTTTTTTCCAATGATTGGGAGTCTCATGTGAAGCAGGTCAGGATGGTATTCCAGATCCTTTGTGATAATGCTCTATTTGTGAAGGGGTCTAAGTGCCTATTTGGAGTTCAGAAGGTCTCTTTTTTGGGGTTTATTTTTTCTCCTTCGTCTATAGAAATGGATCCTGTTAAGGTCCAAGCCATTCATGACTGGATTCAACCCACATCTGTGAAGAGCCTTCAGAAATTTTTGGGCTTTGCTAATTTTTATCGCCGTTTCATTGCCAACTTCTCTAGTGTGGTTAAGCCCCTGACCGATTTGACGAAGAAAGGCGCTGATGTGACAAATTGGTCCTCTGAGGCTGTTGAGGCCTTTCAGGAGCTTAAGCGCCGATTTACTTCTGCCCCTGTCTTGCGTCAGCCGGATGTGTCTCTTCCTTTTCAGGTTGAGGTTGACGCTTCTGAGATTGGGGCAGGGGCCGTTTTGTCACAGAGGAATTCTGATGGTTCCTTGATGAAACCATGTGCCTTCTTTTCCCGAAAGTTTTCGCCTGCGGAACGCAATTATGATGTCGGCAATCGGGAGTTGTTGGCTATGAAGTGGGCATTTGAGGAGTGGCGACATTGGCTTGAGGGGGCCAAGCACCGTATTGTGGTCTTGACCGATCATAAGAATCTGATTTACCTCGAGTCGGCCAAGCGGCTGAACCCTAGACAGGCTCGATGGTCCCTGTTTTTCTCCCGTTTCGATTTTGTGGTTTCATATCTTCCGGGATCTAAGAATGTTAAAGCGGATGCCCTCTCTAGGAGTTTTTTGCCTGATTCTCTTGGAGTTCTTGAGCCGGTTGGCATTCTTAGGGAAGGGGTGATTCTTTCTGCCATCTCCCCTGATTTACGGCTGGTGCTTCAGGAATTTCAGGCTGATAAACCTGACCGCTGTCCTGTGGGGAAGCTGTTTGTTCCTGATAGATGGACAAGTAAGGTAATTTCTAAGGTCCATTGTTCGGTGTTGGCCGGTCATCCTGGGATTTTTGGTACCAGAGATTTGGTGGCTAGGTCCTTTTGGTGGCCTTCCTTGTCGCGGGATGTGCGTTCTTTTGTGCAGTCCTGTGGGACTTGTGCCCGGGCTAAGCCTTGCTGTTCCCGCGCTAGTGGGTTGCTTTTGCCTTTGCCTGTCCCTGAGAGGCCCTGGACGCATATTTCCATGGATTTTATTTCGGATCTTCCTGTGTCCCAGAGGATGTCTGTTATCTGGGTGGTTTGTGACCGGTTCTCTAAAATGGTCCATTTGGTACCTTTGCCTAAATTGCCTTTCTCCTCTGATTTGGTTCCATTGTTTTTTCAGCATGTGGTTCGTTTGCATGGCATTCCGGAAAATATTGTGTCTGACAGAGGTTCCCAGTTTGTTTCCAGGTTTTGGCGGGCCTTTTGTGCTAGGATGGGCATTAATTTGTCTTTTTCTTCGGCGTTCCATCCTCAGACAAATGGCCAAACTGAGTGAACTAATCAAACCTTGGAAACCTATTTGAGATGCTTTGTGTCTGCTGATCAGGATGATTGGGTGGCTTTCTTGCCGTTGGCCGAGTTTGCCCTTAATAATCGGGCCAGTTCGGCTACCTTGGTTTCGCCTTTTTTTTGTAATTTTGGTTTCCATCCTCGTTTTTCTTCAGGGCAGGTTGAGCCTCCTGATTGTCCTGGTGTAGATTCTATGATGGACAGGTTACAGCAGATTTGGACTCATGTGGTAGACAATTTGACGTTGTCTCAGGAAAAGGCTCAGCGTTTTGCTAACCGCCGTCGGTGTGTTGGTCCTCGGCTTTGTGTGGGGGATTTAGTCTGGTTATCTTCTCGTCATGTTCCTATGAAGGTTTCTTCCCCTAAGTTCAAGCCTCGGTTTATTGGTCCCTATAAGATCTCTGAGATTATCAATCCAGTGTCTTTTCGTTTGGCCCTTCCAGCCTCTTTTGCCATCCACAATGTTTTCCATAGATCTTTGTTGCGGAGATATGTGGTACCCGTTGTTCCCTCTGTTGATCCTCCTGCCCCGGTGTTGGTTGAGGGGGAGTTGGAATATGTGGTTGAGAAAATTTTGGATTCTCGTTTTTCGAGGCGGAGGCTTCAGTATCTTGTTAAGTGGAAGGGTTATGGCCAGGAGGATAATTCTTGGGTGGTTGCCTCCGATGTCCATGCTGCCGATTTGGTTCGTGCTTTTCATTTGGCTCGTCCTGATCTGCCTGGGGGCTCTGGTGAGGGTTCGGTGACCCCTCCTCAAGGGGGGGGGTACTGTTGTGAATTCCGCTCTTGGGCTCCCTCCGGTGGTTGTAAGAAGCACTTTTGTGAATTCTGCTCTTGGGCTCCCTCCTGTGGTTTTCAGTGGTATAGCTGCTTCTTGGATTTAGCATCAGCAGCTGCTCCCACTGATCGTCTTTCTGGCTTGGCTATTTTAGTCTGGCCTTATTCCTCAATCAATGCCAGTTGTCAATTGTTCCTGCTTGGAGCCACTGCTCTTTTGGATTTCCCTGACACTCTGTCCAGTTCAGCAAAGATAAGTCCTTTTGTCCTTTTGCAGTCCACTTGTTGTGGACTTTATTGTTCAGCACATTCTATGTTTTGCTCATTTGTCCAGCTTATCAGTATGGATCTATTTAGCTAAGCTGGAAGCTCTGGGCTGCAGTTTTTGCCCTCCACACCTTTAGTTAGGTGTGGAGATTTTTGCATATCTCTGCGGTGGACTTTTTCTAGTTTTTATTACTGACCGCACAGTGTTTCTTTCCTTACTGTCTATCTAGCTAGAATTGGCCTCCTTTGCTAAATCTTGTTTCATACTACGTATGTCATTTCCTTCTCCTCTCACAGTCAATATTTGTGGGGGGCTGTCCTATCCTTTGGGGATTTTCTCTGAGGTAAGATAGCTTTCCTTTTTCTACCTTTAGGGGTAGCTAGTTCTCCGGCTGTCACGAGGTGTCCAGGGAGTGACAGGAACATCCCACGGCTACTGCTAGTGTTGTGTTAAGATCAGGAACTGCGGTCTGTATAGTTACCACCTGCCCAGAGCTAGTCGCATGTCGCTCCTAAATTACCAGTCCATAACAAAAACAAAGAGTGAATCAGTGTGAACAGAAGACAGATGAAAGGGCAATCACTTTTCCTCCCTTCTGTAGGCGAGTTATTTCACTAGCGCCACCTATTGTAGATAGCAGCTACCCTCTAATCTATGTCAATGTCCAACAATTGTAACCAGCTTTATAGTATGATTTTACATGGAGGATCTTGGCCAAATCAGTGTTCTTCCAAAAGGAAAAAAACATCCAATTGTTGACTGCCTTCTCAGTACAGAGCTGGGTACTAATTAACTAAGTGATAGACCCCTGAAGTACAGTAGACTTCAAGGGGATAATGCTTCTCCTTGCGGAAACTGCCAGTAAGATTCTAACTAAAATGTCTTGCATGCTGATTCTTTTTTAGTAAGTGTGTGTTTTTTTTTAAATTTATCGCAGTGCTGGATTCACAGCCACACTGCTCAAGACTGCCGAATAATGTCCTCCATGCTGCAGCTTTTGAGTAACTTTTTAGCTAATCACAAAGCTGTATTCACCGCTACACTGCTCAGTACTGCTGTGTAATGTCCTCCATGCTTCTTCTGAACATGTGCTACATAGAGGCAGGAGGGCAGGAATCCTTCCTGGGAGAAATAATATGGAAGACATAATACCAGATAATCAAAACCTATTAACTTAGAGGAGAAATGTTGAAACATGCAGGACACACGTCCTATAATAACCAGAAGTAATTTTATTCCTCATGTACAGACACAACAGTTTATTCTGTATGACAGGTACACTTTAATATACACATGGGGTCTTCACATCTGCAGACATGTTTATAAGCGCCAAATATTATTACTGACTCTTCAGGTATTGGAAGAGTTAATATCCAATTATAATGGATTCACGTGAATGAATCCATGTGAAATTCAGAACATTTGCAGCCATTTCAAATCTTTCCCACCTTTCTTTTCTTTCAAAACATTAGTGAGAGTTTGCTTTCTTTTGTTCCCTGCTGATATGGACAAAGTCGAGCAGACATCCATCTGAGCATACCTGCTGAGCAAATCGCATTAGGCCTCTGTCATTCTTAATGAGTTAAACAAATTATCTTGCGCCGGCTAATCTACGGTTAGATAGTAACCGGACACCCTGAAAAAATGAGATACTTTCTCTTCAAGATAGTACATACAGTATATTACAAAAAATGTTCACATTGATGAAAAGGAAATGGTAGCAACAAAAGTGCACAGTGGTCCTATTGATCCTTACATAGGAAAGATACAGAAGGGTGATTCTTCTAAGACGTTGTTCGCTTCTTAAGGTCACCATGTGCATTACAAAAACGTTGGCAGAACCCACCAATTTCGACAGGTTTGGCCACATTTTGTGTTTGGGGTAATTTTGGAATTGACGATTCTTCATGAAAAGATAAGAAATGACTAATCTTGGGCCTTTTGTGAACCTAATAAACAGCAGGAGTAGGCCTCATACCATCATCCTAGGGCTTTCATAGCCTAGACATCTCCCTGAAGAGTATGTGGTTACTGAGTGACTGTGATGTGAGTTAAACCCTTTTGAGAGTTTATCTAGCATGTTGCGATAATGTTTTGTACTTTCATTGGGGGAAATTGGCATTGTTACCAAAATGTGCAGAATGGTAAAGTTGAACACATCTGTAGGTGGTTCCTAGAATATTTGCATTTCTTAAATGAAATCTAATTTTTAGTGTATTTGGCTCTTCATCTTTAATTTTGTGGCTGTTGGGTCTGTTAATAAACACAGTGGGACATAAGTAGATGGTTAAAGGTGGAATTGCATTTTAGGTTAAGTAAGTCAAGCCTGCTAATTTTTGGTAGAACCGACCAACCATCTAATGGTATGGAGGGGGTCCCAACTCTTCACCGATGGCACATGTCAGGGTACAGAATCGATGCGCATATTGGATTTCAACATGTTCAATCCTCTTGTCACGGGGTTACCGCAATGGAGCGGAGCCAGAAGACTGCAGCATCTGGTTGCTACTACTCTGCCGCTAAGAAGAAACACTTTTCCGGTTTATTAAATGTGTTCATTTCTTCCAGCAGAACAGGGGTTAATTGGCCATGTTGGAAATTTCTGTGTTCAGCTGTGCTCGATTAGCCACTCCTTTTCCCTATAAAATCTGGGCTCCATTACATAGTCCTTGTCAGAGTTAGCACTTGCTTGATGACAATAGGATGAAGAGAAGTTGGTTTGAGAAGGATTGCTGGAGGAGTTAGAAGCGACTGTTGTTTGGTTTGTAAGCTTGGTAATTCCTTATACTTCCCTATTTTGGTTTCTTCCCCTACCTGAACACCCTGGTGGATACCTCTGTTATAGGTGAGTGAATATTTTGTGTGTCTGTAGTTTTCAGTTTACCCTTGTCTTTGTTGCCCTGTTTGTCGGGTTGGTGTATTGAGGTGCACAGTAGCGCCCTCGCTTCCCTGGGTAGGAGAAGGGGACAGACAAAGGGCTAACTTAGGAGATAAGGCAAGAGTGGAGGCCCTGGCGTCTTTGCCATCTGAAGTATCCCGGGGAACAGCGTGAGCTGGAGCCCCTGGTCCCAGGTCACCCAACAGTTGTGTCGTGACACCTCTATTCTCAAGAAGGAGATGTGGTTACTAGAGGTCTGGAATTCTAACTTAACTTACTGATCACTGGGGGCTCAACTGCTGGAGCCCATAGCAATCCAGAGAACAGATTTCTACAGAACCGCATCTGGATAGTATGGAGGTCTGCCATGATTGACTTCAAGTTTATTTATGCTCTTTGGGACTACGGAAAAAGCCAAGCACTGCACTTTGATCCCTCTGCCAGTCCCATAGACAATGAATGGAGCTTAGGTGCACATGCTCGACCTCTGGTCCCATCAGATAGGGTTCTGCAGATAACTTAAAAACCCTTTTTAAAACTTGTCATAGTCCTTCAATGTTATTTGGCAAATTATACCAATTTCAAAGGTTGAACTTGATGAACCAAAGGTTGAACTTGATGGACCAGAGGTTGAACTTGATGGACCAAAGGTTGAATGTGATGAACCAAAGGTTGAACTTGATGGAACAAAGGTTGAATTTCATGGACCAAAGGTTGAACGTGATGAACCAAAGGTTGAACTTGATGGACCAAAGGTTGAATGTGATGGACCTAGGTCTTTTTTCAACATGTGCAACTATGTAACTGTTGATTGATTGTAGTTTAATCTACAGGCCTCCAGAAAATGCCCCAATGTCTATCCTCATCCTACATAATAATAATAATAAGCAGCTCCCACCTCCTTGCAAAGCGCATGTCCATGGAGGAATTGTGCACAATGACTATCTAATATCTATGGATAGTCTTTTATTCCAGGAATGAACCCCAGAAGCTTTGCCTAATCTCTTGCAAGAAATTAGGCATCTCATAATAGACATGTTCTAGTCCCAGTGCGCTTATAGGACACTTTATCACAAACGTAACGTAATCTTAACCTGTAAAAAGCACAACCTTTATGACAGAACATCCTGTCATTTTGTGATCCTTGAGCCTCGTCAGTTGATCCTTACTGCAAACGACAGTGACTCAAGGGCTGAAGTGTCAGCTCTCCATATAATATCATCTTGTTTCAGTTACACGGCTTTAATTCCACAGACTTCTGAGAAATCCTGATTTTTCTTGCAAATTGAACAAACGCATTTCACAGCCGACCCTGGTGGCTGCTTGCCGGATGCTTTTCCCAGAATGCAGCTGTGCAGGATCACACCAGCATTAATTGTCATGTACTTACTGAAATAAAAACAAGAGGTTAGAGACATATTGAGCCGGCTGACACACACTATTACAAATTGCTTCCATACAGATCAATAGTTATGTTTTCAGATAATGCTATTTTACCTGTGCTCAATGGTTGGCACAAAGGTGTCACACGTTGGCCGATGAGATTAATGAACGCTGGGGTTCCTCCTATCTGGAGGGATCTGTCAAAATATTTTGTTTCCATTTAAAGAAAAATGTATGGTGCATTTCTTATTGTCCTCTGCAAAGCACATGGAAAGGTCATATGGAGTCTGCAGGTTCACCGTGTGGTCCTCTGACCTTATCAGCATCCTCCACGCTTCTATTTCATGGTTATTTATTAAAGCTGCTTGGGTCATTTTTTCCAATTGTTGTGTTGTAAGTGACAATGGAAATGCTATAGTACAATAAACCAATGCATTTTACGAAGGTGATACTTATATCTGATGTCTGATTGTCAACTCTGGCTGGTATTTTTCATAGTGATGAAAGGGATTTATGTAAAATAACCGACAAGACCTGCTACTAGCAATAATGTTACATCAGTCTTGGCATAAACTAACATTTTAGCAGCATCGAAATGACAAGTTTCCTTCTTGAAAAAAAAAATCTCCAATAGGAAATCTTGCAAGCAATAAGGTCAAAATGCAATTACCCATGCAACTAAATTCTGTAAAATAGACACACACAAGCAATAACATTGGAAAAAAAAAGAAGAAAGAAAAATAAGAGTGGTCTGACAAAATTTAGGCCACAGTGTATATGAGGTTTAGGTGAGCTATATCAAAGGTAGCCAAAGGAAAAGTGGTTTTGTTGCACTGCTTCAACTTTTTTGCACTGCTAAAATTTTCCAATGAGCTTCTTAAAAAAATCTGATGAATTCATTTTTTAAGTGCACTAATATTTTACGCTTATCCCTCACAGCTAGCATTAGTCGCACATTGCATACATTGCTTTGAGCAAATTGATTTTATTTTGGTGGAAAACAGAGGCATAAACAATTGCCGTCTTGAAATACAACCATGATTGGGCCACGAGAGGAAATGGACCTTTCAATGGACAGTGCTATTTTTAATTGGATATGCACTCCTTGGACGCACATCTATATGTATTGCCCAGCAGAGAGCCATTGGTTCCTTGCTGCGCACTATGAGCTATGGATGTTGGCGCAAATGGCATCAATGCAATGTGCGACCTGCAACTCATAAAGAAGAAAACAAAACAAATGACTTTAGTTGGAGACATTACCATTGAGTCACTGAGTTCACCTGTACTTTATAGATTTTTACAGTCTATAGAGTGCCGGTGTGTATCTGGCATCTACCACTATATGGTCACTAGGGGTAATTCAGAACAGTGTTTTTCATGGGTGATCAGTATAGTGGTGTACTATCCTGGTATGCATGGCCACCATCCCCATCCTGGTATATATGGCCACTATTGCCATCCTGGTAAACATGGCCCCCTCATCCCCATCCTGGTATACATGGCCCCCTCATACCCATTCTGGTGTACATGGCTCCCCCATCCTCAACCTGGTATACATGGTCGCCTCATCCCCATCCTTGAATACATGGCCCCCATCCACAATCCTGGCATGGCGCAGTCACTTCAATCAAAATATCAGCAAGTAATGCAGCCCAAAGCTTTGGTCCAAGGCAATTATTGCAACACAACTTGCACTATGTCCTCCGAAACATTATACAGTTATTTTCCCACAAGAACGGCCTGCGGTGGTTATTGGCTGCAGGGCATAATGGAAAACATGGAGGTTCACGCTCTTACAGCAGGTCTCACAGTCAAGGCCACAGTTTCCTTCACTGTCTCAGGCCACTTGCAAAGGGTGTATAAAAAAACTTGCACTCTATCGTGCTAAAGCATGTCATTGTGAAATATGTGAAATATGAATAGCAATATGGCTTCTCAATACTAGAATAAAAATGAGACGCTTTGCACATATTTGGCCAAGTCATGCCTGCCCATCAACCAACGTCAAGGTGGTCTCAAAAATTGATGGGTCCTTATCAATGTGAATACCTCTCTTAGGCTGATGTCTGAATCCCTGGGTGAACGTGGACACCTCCCTAAGTAATGCCTGCATTCATGGGTAGGTAGGAACCTGCTGTAATTAAAATCACTACATGTTGAAGGGCGGAGTGCTCAGTCAGTAAGCTAACACACAAATAACAAAAGACTGACTGGCACATCCAAGCTAGCGTGAATAGGTGCAAACTATGAGCAGCCACCTCAGAGAAGTAAAGAGCAGGCAGGCTGTGATGATTCACTACTGGTAATCTTAGAGCTTAAAGGGAGTCTGTCACCCCCAAAATCATGTATGAGCTGCGGCCACCGGCATCAGGGGCTTATCTACAGCATTCTCTAATGCTGTAGCTAAGCCCCCGATGTAACCTGAAAGATGAGAAATAAAGGTTATATTATACTCACCCAAGGGCGGTCCCGCTGCTGGTTCGGGTCTGATGGGCGTCGCGGTCCGGTCCGGGGCCCCCCATCTTCATCAGATGACGTCCTCTTCTTGTCTTCTTGCCGTGGCTCCGGTGCAGGCATACTTTGTCTGCCCTGTTGAGGGCAGAGCAAAGTACTGCAGTGCGCAGGCTGTGGGAAAGGTCAGAGAGGCCCAGCACCTGCACAATGCAGTACTTTGCTCTGCCCTCAACAGGACAAAGTATGCCTGCACCGGAGCCACGGCAAGAAGACAAGAAGAGGACGTCATCTGATGAAGATAGGAGGCGCTGGACCGGACCGCGACAGCCATCGGACCCGGACCGCAGCGGGACCGCCCCTGGGTGAGTATAATATAACCTTTATTTCTCATCTTTCAGGTTACATCGGGGGCTTATCTACAGCATTACAGAATGCTGTAGATAAGCCCCTCATGCCGGTAGCCGCAGCTCATATACGATTTTGGGGGTGACAGATTCCCTTTAACTCTCTCTATTTTTTCAGAGGTCTATCATTTTAGGTCAGGCCATTCCTCCATCACTGAAATCTAACAGGTAGACGTCCGGTGTTGGGGAGCCCAGTTCAACCATAAGGGAAAAGCGGCTGGAACGTAAAAGGTGACACAATGGTGTAGACATTAGGACCCCACAACTCCAGTTCAGGGTCCTTTTCTGTCCTGCTCTTTGGCCACTTGAACCATTGAGAAAAAAACTCCTACAGAAGCTCTTTAGTTAGTGGGTACAACTGTCCTTATTTAAGGGGTCTGTCCTACAAATATAATTACTATTATTTTTAATTACTGTGATGTTATTTAGGTCCGCAACTAGTTATATATTATGTTCAGCTGTTGTAGAAGCCACTAGTGGACTAGCTAAGAATCCGGCATGACACCTGCAGCTGTTTGATCAAGCTCCATTAATTAGCTACTTATCAGCCTCTCCCCCCTTGTGCCAACCCTGAACTTTTCCCCTTCTCCTTCTTTCCCTTGTATCTTGCTATTGACATTCCAGCTCTTGATACAAGGTCTTCGCTCCTTCTTCACGTTTCAGGAACTTGTTTTGCTATTACAGTAACACCTGCCCAGCTATCGCCGCCAGTCAGCATCTGGGCCCGACTGACAACACTGTCTGCTCTCACTAATGATTTGATTGATGGACAAAATAAGAACGAACACACACAAAAAAGCTCCTTCTTTCTGTCTGGACTGGTGTGTCAGCGCACCTTCATCAAGTGGCCACAGAAGGTATATTTTCCTGCATGCCTCATTACACCATAATGCCATTCTCAGGCTAAACTGATCCTTATCATGACAGCCAGCCATCCGCACTGTGGTCGGCGGTCTCTGTCCAGCCTACAGCACTGATCTACAGCCATTTTCAAATTTACCTTAAATAATTTAATCATAAAGCTAATAAGTGGTTACGTGTGAGGACTGAGGAGTTATCTAGAATGTCTAAAAACCTTTTATAAAAGAAAAAGTAATCTGTTAGCTATAAAGGAGAGGAGCACTCTGTTATATGAGGCCAATGATATAGGCAACACAGCAGCCCAATGTCAAGATAAATGCAAACATTGACTATATGGATCCTAAACTGCAGTACTGATAAATAGACTATACTAAAATTAAGATACTTGGCGTACAAATGGGCTAATTCAAGCCATGAGAAGGTACCCTGACCTTTTTTTATCGGACATACCTTTCTGGGGCCAAAAGCCTACAATCTGTAAAGGTGTGAGGAGATAGACATATTGCCCTGTTCTCCCTTAAATACATTGGTGCTGTGTACAATATAAAGTGTAATGTGAATTGTGTTTTTATGCATTGTAGTGTTCTGCCCAGCAACAGTGACTAGGGTCAGATAGTTAAGTGTTGGGACTAGCCCATAGAAGGAGGGGCTGTGCACCCTGATCAGAAAGGACTTCCTTGTAGTGAGTGAGACAGGTCCTAGCTTGCAGCTAAAGCAGATGATTGGGCTCAGTGCTCAGCAGGGCCGCATACAGTGGGTGTTCTGTGGCAAGAGAGAAAGGAGATCAGGACAGAAATAGCGTGATTCAGAGGAACAGACCAAAATCAAGAGCGCAGCGATGTTTTGGGTTGTCATTATGGTTTAAAAAGAGAAAACACAGTAGTTTGACTATAAATGGCTTCACCCAACCACTAACCATGAGTGGAGAAAAAGTTTTGGTGTTATCATTCATATTCTCTGAAAAAAGGGCCAAGAAAGCAAAAATTTTGCCGGGGTATGTAAACTTTTGAACACAACTGTAGCTACAGTTAAGTCCATATATATTTATGTTTTTAAAGGGACCAAAAGTAATTGGACAGATTCAATAATTTTAAATAAAATGTTCATTTCTAGTACTTGGTTGAAAACCCTTTGTTGGCAATGACTGCCTGAAGTCTTGAACTCATGGACATCACCAGACGCTGTGTTTCCTCCTTTTTGATGCTCGGCCAGGCCTTCACTGCGGTGGTTTTCAGTTGCTGCTTGTTTGTGGACCTTTCTGTCTGAAGTTTTTAACAAGTGAAATGCATGCTCAATTTGGTGGAGATCAGGTGACTGACTTGGCCATTCAAGAATATTCCACTTCTTTGCTTTAATAAACTCCTGGGTTGCTTTGGCTTTATGTTTTGGGTCATTGTCCATCTGTAGTATGAAACAGCGACCAATCAGTTTGGCTGCAGTTGGCTGGATCTGAGCACACAGTATGTCTCTGAATACCTCAGAATTCATTCGGCTGCTTCTGTCCTGTGTCACATCATCAATAAACACTAGTGACCCAGTGCCACTGGCAGCCATGCATGCCCAAGCCATCACACTGCCTCTGCCGTGTTTTACAGATGATGTGGTATGCTTTGGATCATCATTGGGTTTCTCTTCACCATGGAGATTATTCTGCGTTCATCCACCACTGTTGTCTTCCGTGGGCGCCCAGGTCTTTTTGCATTGAAGAGTTCACCAGTGCTTTCTTTCTTTCTCAGGATGTACCAAACTGTAGATTTTGCCACTCCTAATATTGTAGCAATTTCTCGGATGGGTTTTTTCTGTTTTCGCAGCTTAAGGATGGCTTGTTTCACCTGCATGGAGAGCTCCTTTGACCGCATGTTTACTTCACAGCAAAACCTTCCAAAGGCAAGCACCACACCTCAAATCAACTCCAGGCCTTTTATCTGCTTAATTGAGAATGACATAACGAAGGGATTGCCCACACCTGTCCATGAAACAGCCTTAGAGTCAATTGTCCAATTACGTTTGGTCCCTTTAAAAACAGGGTGGCACATTTTATGGAGCTGAAACTTCTAAACCCTTCATCCAATTTTAATGTGGATACCCTCAAATGAAAGCTGAAAGTCTGAACTTCAACTGCATCTGAATTGTTTTGTTTAAAATTCATTGTGGTAATGTCTATAACCAAAATTAGAAAAACGTTGTCTCTGTCCAAATATATATGGACTTAACTGTATAAATGCTGCAGAGGAAGCAATCACAACTACCAAGACCGATGCTTAGTGGGCAAAAAATCTTTAAGGCTTCCTGTGGCATGTGGCCCCTTTGGCAACAGATCCATTAAGTCCTGTAAGAGTCTCATTTCGGATGGATTAGACTTGTTTTTTTCAGCACATCCCATAGATGAGCAATACAATTGCCAAGTAAAAAAATTATTTATACAGTGGGTACGGAAAGTATTGAGACCCCTTAAATTTTTCACTCTTTGTTTCATTGCAGCCACTTGGTAAATTAAAAAAAAGTTCATTTTTTTCTCATTAGTGTACACTCTGCACCCCATCTTGACTGAAAAAAGAAAATAGTGTGAAGTTTCCACAATCGCTGATGGTTTGGGGAGCCATGCCATCTGCTGGTTTAGGTCGACTGCGTTTTATCAAGGCCAAAGTCAGAGCAGCCATCTACCAGTAAATTTTACAGCACTTTACATGCTTCCCTCTGCCGACAAGCTTTTTGGAGATGGAAATTTCACTCTCCAGCAGGACTTGGCACCTGTCCACACTGCCAAAAGTACCAATACCTGGTTTACAAACAACAGTATCACTGTGCTTGATTGGCCAGAAAACTCACCTGACCTTAACCCCATAGAGAATCTATGGAGGAAGATGAGAGACACCAGACCCAACAATGCAGATGAGCTGAAGGCTGCTATCAAAGTAACCTGGGCTTCCATAACACCTCAGCAGTGCCACAGGCTCATCGCTTCCATGACACGCCGCATTGATGCAGTAATCGATGCAAAAGGAGCCCCAACCAAGTATTAGTGCATTTACTGAACATACATTTCAGAAGGACAACATTTCGGATTTTAAAATTATTTTTCAAGCTGGTGTTATAAAATAATCTAATTTACTGAGATAATGACTTTTGGGTTTTCATTGGCTGTAAGCCATAATCATCAACATTAACAGAAATAAACACTTGAAATAGATCAAGATCACTCTGTGTGTAATGACTCTATCCAATATATGAATTTCACTTTTTGTATTGAAGAACTGAAATAAGTTGAAGAACCTGTCACCCCCCTCAGGCGTTTGTAATTAAAAGAGCCACCTTGTGCAGCACTAATGCTGCATTCTGACAAGGTGGCTCTTTTAGTTATGCTCCCTGCACACACTGAAATAAACGCTATTAAAATGTGCCCCCTCATACCTCATATCGTCCCGGGGGCGTGTCTTTCCCTCCTAATCAGATGCAGCACAGCCGTCACTGTGGACCAGGGACGCTGATGAAGCAAGAGGAGGCGGCGCCCGGCGCGCACAGGCCTGGAGTGACGGCTGTGCTGCGTCTGATTAGGAGGGAAAGACCCGCCCCAGGACGATTTCACGGTGTGAAGGGGCACATTTTCTAAGGGTTTATTTCAGCGTGTGCAGGTGTAAGAGGGTGAACTGTAGTCCCACTGAGAGGGCACTAGGACCCTGTGGTTTTTGCCTGCTGCAGCAAAGGACAGACACTGCCAGGCCCCCGGAGACTATGTGTGCTGGTGGGTGGGGTCTGATGTCGGGTGTGTAAAGTGTCACATAAGAAAGTGGTGGCAGAGAAGAAAAGGCGGGAAGAGAGGAGGGAGCAGCAGTGTGATACAAATAGACTGTGTGAATTTGCTGCCAGTGTGTTGGAGAAAAGCTTCAAGAGGAAACAACACTGTGAGAGACTTGTTTTTGTTGCTAACGTTTTTCTGGAAACAGTTAACCTTTATTTTGGAAGACTGAGACTTTACTGAAAACCCAGTACGTATTTGAGAGTCTGTGGAGTCCCGGTGCATTGAGTTGAGAAACAAGTATGGACAGACTGCTGATATAAAGACGGACTGATTGTTGTAAGAGTATTTCTAGGAACTACAGGAGGAGAGACAACTTCTTTGGGCCACTAAACTAAGTCCCCGGCGTTTGGGCTCGGCATCGGCCGACAAGACGGAGAAGCGTGCTGTAACTTATTGGCGCTGAAGACTTGGACTGGCTGCAGCCTGTGTGGAATCCTGCCTGAGAGAAGACTCATCTTAGGTTAACGGTACCATAGTCATAGATACCCAGGTATCCCTTTGCAGAGTGTTTAATCGTTACTTTAGAGGTGTATCGCATATTAGATGTGTGTAAGTTATACTCAGTGTGTCATTCCAGGGGCTCCTCTTTATAACACTACATTCAATTTACACTTGTTCTTGTATTGAGTTGTTCTGTGAGGTAAATTGATTATTAGCCTGTTGGAGTATACAGTTCTCAGGAGACCTTGGAGTGGCACAGTGATTTCAGCTGCTGCTGAATTAGTGTATCTTTTGGGTGCTTCTGCCTGAGTATTCCTCATATTACCTTACTTATTCTGCCTTTGAGTAAACCACTGTTGGAGATTTCTGCCTTAGTCTTGGTTTGTGACTCACTGGATCTTATTCGGACCTCTGGTCATTACACAGGGAGCATAACTAAAAGAGCCACCTTGTCAGAATGCAGCATTAGTGCTGCACAAGGTGGCTCTTTTAGTTACAAACGCCTGAGGGGGGTGACAGGTTCCCTTTAACTTTTTGATGATATTCTAATTTTGTGAGAAGCACCTGTGTGTGTCTGTGTATATATATATATATATATATATATATATATATATATATATATATATATATATATATATATATATACCGTATATACTCGAGTATAAGCTCAGATTGTCAGCCCACTTTTTTGGGCTGAAAGTAACCCTCTCGGCTTATACTCGAGTCACACCCAGGGGTCGGCAGGGGAGGGGGAGCAGAGCTGTGTAATAATACTAACCTGCTTCTGGCGCGGTCCCTGCATGTCTGTTCCCCGGCGCCGGCAGCTTCTTCCTGTAGTGAGCGGTCACATGGTACTGCTCATTACAGTAATGAATATGGACCCGACTTCACTCCCATAGGGGTGGAGCCGCATATTCATTACTGTGATGAGCGGTACCATGTGACCGCTCACTACAGGAAGAAGCTGCCGGCGCCTGGGAACAGAGGTGCAGGGACCGCGCCAGGAGCAGGTGAGTATAACTCAGTACACGATATTCACCTGCTCCCTGTTCCACCATCGGCACCGCTGCGTCTTCCACGTCCTCTGCAGTGATGCTCCGGTCAGAGGGTGCGATGACGCGATTAGTGTGCACGCCGCCCTCTGCCTGAATGTCAGTGCAGAGGACAGGGAAGACACAGCGGCGCAGACGGTGGAACGCGGACAAGTGAATATAGCAAGTGCCGGGGGCCTGAGAGGTGAGTATGTAATTTTTTATTTTTTTAATCGCAGCAACAGCATATGGGGCAAATGTCTGTATGGAGCATCTTATGGGGCCATGTGCAGCATTATATGGGGCAATTATCTGTATGGAGCATCTTATGGGGCCATGTGCAGCATTATATGGGGCAGTTATCTGTATGGAGCATCTTATGGGCCCATGTGCAGCATTATATGGGGCAAATATCTGTATGGGGCATCTTATGTGGCCATGTGCAGCATGATATGGGGGCAAATATCTGTATGGGGCATCTGTATGGGGCCATAATCAGCATTTGTGGAGCATTATACAGGGCAAATGTGTCTATGGAGCATCTTATGGAGTCATAATCAGCATTTGTGCAGCATTGTATGGGGCATATTTTAATATGGAGCATTTTATGGAGCCCATCATAAACTTTGTGCAGCATTATATGGGGCTCCTGATTCAATATGGATATTCAAAAACACTTAACCTACTGATGTCTCAATTAATTTTACTTTTATTGGTATCTATTTCTATTTTTGAAATTTACCGGTAGCTGCTGCATTTTCCACCCTAGGCTTATACTCGAGTCATTAAGTTTTTTCAGATATTTTTGTGGCAAAATTAGGGGGGTCGGTGTATACTTGGGTCGGCTTATACTCGAGTATATACGGTATAAATATATAAATATATATATATATATATATATATATATATATACATACATACAGTATATATATAAAAATATGTCACCCTCCTTTTCCACTCATTAAAAATACACATTAAAAACATGAAGAAAGATAAATCTACTAAAAACTAAAATTGATAACAGAACTAGGCAACATATTAACTGGGAAATTAAAGCACTGAATCGTGCCGCAAGAACCCAAAGTCCCAAGGACAGGCTAACTCCATAAGAACCATAAAGAAAAAGGAGTATACCGGAGCAGAAAAGTGATATAAATGTAATTTATTAATTTTACAAACATATGGTGCATAAATACATACTAATAATACAAAAAGGATGGTAAAAACAGAGTGAGTCACCACCAGCAAAAACACTGCCCCAGTAAATATCCTGCATACAAGATAATAATAGGAAAGCAGCCAAATGTGCACACTAAGTTACCCCTGGGAGAAGCTAATATACCCCCCACAGTGTAAATACCGGTAACCAAGCGGCGCTTACCAAAAAAATATGCAGAGGCAGTGTGTACCGGGCAGGATTCAATCCATAAGGATCCCCATCCCCGGTACACACTGCCTCTGCATATTTTTTTGGTAAGCGCCGCTTGGTTACCGGTATTTTCACTGTGGGGGGTATATTAGCTTCTCCCAGGGGTAACTTAGTGTGCACATTTGGCTGCTTTCCTATTATTATCTTGTATGCAGGATATTTACTGGGGCGGTGTTTTTACTGGTGGTGACTCACTCTGTTTTTACCATCCTTTTTGTATTATTAGTATGTATTTATGCACCATATGTTTGTAAAATTAATAAATTACATTTATATCACTTTTCTGCTCCGGTAAACTCCTTTTTCTTTAAAAACTAAAATTATTAAACAGTAAACACTATAGTAAATCAAAATACTAGAATTGTTTTATTTTTTTATTGCCGCTTTCCCCCACCCCCCACAAAGGGAATAAACATTAAACAAAAATCATATGAACCCCCATAACAGTATCAATGAAAAAATATCAGTTCACCATGCAAAAAAAAAGCCCTCATATAGTTCCAAAATAAAAAGTTACTAGTTTCAAAATATAATGACACGAGCCATTGTTTGGTATCACCATATTCGCACTGACTTCGAGATTCATTTTGTTTCCTGAATTTTGCTGCACAAAGAATACTTTAAAACCCAGGAAACAATGTTCTTCATCTGGCTATGGCAATAGAAAAATAAAAAAAGCTTGGAAAAACGGGGAAAAAAATATAAAAATTAAAATTGGTCTTAGAGAGACGTGGTAAAAATCCCATCATTTGCTGCGCATTTCACCATTATTGCAAAGCAGGACATCACCAAAAATGTTTAACATATTAGCCAGTCTGTGGATTTTAAAATAAATCTGCAGCAGGAAAATATGTAACGTGTGAATGGTGCCATTGCGCCAAGTACCTTTTCTTTTTTGCTTACTTGGAAGGGATATCGGCCACGTGGTGGCGCTGTTTTGTCTATTTTTGTGACGCTTCACTTTAAGTAGCAGTTACTACACGACAGCTCTCACTAACAAAGTACCAAAAGTATCTATTTTAAATGTTCAATTTCTGTGTTTAGTTTTTAAGGACCTGACTACAATGCCAGTGACCGACCTTTGTAAGCAAATTTATGTGCACTCAATACTTTTGTAATCTTAGGATTTTAGACCATTTCCTTCAGATCTGGCATCAAGATAACTTTCTTGATCAAAGGATTTTTCTTCTTTTGCACAAGTGTCAAGTATTAATACATAGGGAGTATTCATGGCACATCCTACATAATGGATACCACCTCATGAGTTACAAAAATTATTTCATTTTTTTTTCACCCGCCACTTAACCGAACAAGACATCAATATAAATTCTTGTTATGACAAATGTAAGAGATAATCATTTAAATTGCATTTAATTTACAGTAGAGTAATCGCAAGAACCACTTTTGTGGTTCCTAAGAGTACAAAGTAATGAATACAAGATAATTTAAAGTAGGGAAGGAGTTAGATTGAAATTACACCAGCTCTTTCAGAAGCACACTCCAGGCTTTTATCAAGTAAGTAAGAAGAAAAAGACTGAAAAGAAGGATAGAAATACAATTTAGGATGTTTTTGGAAGGAAATGACTCACGGCTGAATAAAGGATGAGTGGAAGAATTTGGAACGTTTTAAAGGAAAATTCTACTCTGAAAATTGAGATTAGTTTTTCAGAGATGATGCAGCAGTTTTCTGATAGCAGTTTGCTGTAAGAGTGTTGAAACTTTCTTAAACTCATTTAAAAGTTTTATTTTTGTCATGTAACTCCTTTTCTTATGATGGATGGGGCAGGACAGGCTCCAGCTTTATGTGGACAGTTGGATAGTAGTCACACTGGGCTCCTTTTATGTATCTTTCTTTCATCCAAAATGACGTGTGAATAACCCTAATCCACTATGTTAGTCCGATACTTTCCACTGACCTATAGCATTTCCGGTTTTGAGCCGACACTTGGATCAAAATTGGACTTGTCACTTATTTTTTTTTTTTTTCACTCTGATCAAAATCGGCCATGTGCACAGCCCCATAGAATAATGTGAGCATGAGTGTTATTTGTGAAAACCATTGATCACACTCATCCGATGTAATTGATCGTGTGCTAAAGCCCTAAGACTAAGTCTTTTTTTGGGTTTTTTTTTTAGTATCCACTAAAACTAAACTTTTGTTACAGGTTACATAAAGAAAATGCCAAATGCACTTTTTTCTTGTTAAACTTTGGCATTATACAGTACTACGGCCTAAAACAGGACCTCGGACTCAAGTCACAAACTCTGTTGTTCCCGAGATACTGATTTGATATAAATGTGTCCTATACCGTGGCCTTCTGTGGCTTAAGACATTGGGGAAGCCCAAGTGTTTTCCCTAGTTTTCTGCCCTACACCTATGAGTAACATTACATACTCTTCCTGTGAAAGTGAAACTTTGATCTGCTCTGAATGTGATATACTCCAAGGTGATCAGAACTAATTGTCCTGTATCCAAAGCTTTTGGGGCGTGTTCATTGCCAGCAACAAAATGGCTATGAGTATAAGAGATTGTTCCAGTTGTTATATAACCACCATTCTCAGTGCAACAGTATTGTAGAGTAACCAACAAGCTCAGTGCCACAGTATTGACTATAACCAACAGGCACTGTGCTAAGGTATTATATGATTGCCAAATTAAAGAGAACCTTACAGCATGATTTTTGGCACTATAATACTGATTAAAATGATTCCTATAGTCAGTATATGTGGCTTTTGTGTAATCAGGGTTTGAAGTTTACTTATAATCATTCATTGAGGTGGGCCTGTGTGTAGGGTCTTCAGCTCTGTCATGGCCTGTCTGCTGCTCTTGTTGTCTTTATCATTTTCCTGGCTTATACTTTGTGCGGGCTGTCATAGCTATGGGTGGCGCTTGTGCACATTGATCTCCTGGCAGTCTTCAGGAAAATGGGGTGCATGCCTGTAATCCTGACTTCTATACCAGGATTGATCAATCATGAGCCGAGATCTAAATCTGCACATTCGCCGCCATGGCGCCATTTTACTGAAGACCTCCGGGAGGTCAATTTGAGCGTGCCAGGAGATTGATGCACGAAGCTATGATTTTAAGAAGACTTCAAACCCTGATTACACAAAATCCGCAAAATGGATTTCTTCACCACCGGTGTCATTTTAATCAGTATCACAGCTGACAGTGTTAGGGCTAGCGGAACGCACCGAGTAAATATAGATGTTATTATTGGTGCGTTCGCAGCCCGGGGTCCACCGTGCAGGAGGAACCTGCTGGTAGCAAATGACTGCACTATATGGCGGTTTAAGCGAACTCTGTTACTTCACAGAGTCGCACGGAAACAAGATGCTGTGCTCTGTTAACCCCACAAGAGTTCACAGCTAACTGCCGAGCTGAAGGCAGTCTGTGGTCACACCAACATACAATCTCCTCACCGGAGGAGCCGGTATTCTAGGGGCTTATTTCAGCCGAGTCCCTGAACACACATAAATGTGACCACACTGGCGCATGCACATAACAGATTTGATACTAGAGCATGGCCGTGCGGCCATGCGAACCCTTTATAGCTGCAGCAGGTACATGACACGGACTTCCTAATGAATCCCCTTGCCAGATTCTCCTGGATGTACTGAGACATTGCCTCCGTCTCTGGGAGAGACAAAGGGTAGACTCGACCCCGGGGAGGCTCAGCACCAGGCAAGAGGTCAATAGGACAGTCATAGGGGCGGTGAGGCGGAAGAGTCTCCGCAGCCCTTTTGGAGAACACGTCCGCATAGGGCCAATATTGCTTGGGGAGAGAGGAGAGATCTTCGGGTACCTCTGTAGTAGCAACCTGAATGCATTCCCTCTGACATCTACCCCCACAAGATTCATTCCATCCCAAAATCCTGCCTGTGGACCACTCAATATGAGGAGAGTGGTACCGTAGCCAAGGTATCCCTAAGAGGACCTCATCAATTCCCTCAGGAATGACGAGCAGAGATATTATCTCCTGATGAGATGGCGACATGTATAGAGTAAATGGGATGGTCTGGTGTGTAATCTGTGAGGGCAGTGTCGACCCATTCACCACTCGTACGGTCACTGGTTGGGCGAGCATCACCAGAGGTATTGTGTGTCGTTGGGCGAAGGCAGAAGACATAAAACTGCCCTCCGCCCCGGAATCCACGCAAAGCTCTACCGAATGAGTGGATGGGCCAATGGTAATTGTCCCCTTAAAGGACAACTTGGAGGCAAACGTCGCCGTGTCTAGTGAACCTCCACCTACTACCACTAGATGCTGACGTTTCCCCAACCGCTGAGGACATCCGGTGGCAAAATGTCCTGACTGCCGGCAAACATGACAGACCCTAAGTGCACGAGCGGTCCGGGACTTAGGTCCCGCTCGTAGCACCTCCATGGCCTCATGTGACTTGGGTGCCTGGACCGGAGATTCCAAAGGTTTGGCGAAGGTGGGAGCCAGCTGAAACCTCTGCCTACACTGGGTTCGCTCTAACCTCCGCTTGTTAAAACGGAGGTCAATACGAGTAGATACAGCTATCAACTCCTCCAGTGTGGCAGGAATCTCCCTAGTGGCCAGAGCGTCCTTAACATGGTCAGCCAGCCCCCTCCAAAATATAGGGATGAGGGCTTTATCCGACCACTCCAGCTCAGATGCTAAGGTGCGGAGGTGGACGGCAAAAAGGCTGACCAAGGACGAGCCCTGAGTCAATGCCAACAGTTGGAGCGCCGTATCATGGGTGACTCGAGGTCCTAAAAAGACCTGTTTCAGAGTGCTCAGAAACAGCGGAGCACTCTGCACCACATGATCGCCACGCTCCCACAGCGGCGCAGCCTGTTATGGACCTGGTGGTTAGGAGCACCCGGAATGACCTGATGAGTAAACTAGAAATCAGAACAAGCTCTGGGAAAGTGGGAACTCTGCTGACCGCAAACACTACTCCTATCAGACACACTAAAAATAGCCGTGGAGCGTACCTAACTCTCCCTAGACGCCTCTTCACAGCCTAAGAGCTAAATACCCCTAAAGATAGAAATAGAAGCCTAACCTTGCCTCGGAGAAATTCCCCAAAGGTAAAGGCAGCCCCCTGTTATGATCCTTAGTGGTTGAGGATCACAAATTACTCCAGCTAAGTAACATACATAGGACAAGCTCTAGTGAGGTGGCAAACTGGACTGACCGCAAATCTGAACCTATCCAAACACACTAGAAGTAGCCGGTGAACATGCCTAAAAATCCTAGACGTCTCGAGCCAGCCTGAGGAACTAACTACCCCTAGAGAGAAAGAAAGACCTCTCTTGCCTCCAGAGAAATAATCCCCAAAGAAATAGAAGCCCCCAACATATAATAACGGTGAGGTAAGAGGAAGGCACATACACAGGGGTGAAAACAGATTTAGCAAATGAGGCCCACTAATACTAGATAGCAGAAAATAGTAAAGGGGTCTGTGCGGTCAGTAAAAAACCCTTACAAAATATCCACACTGAGATTTCAAGAACCCCCGCACCAACTAACGGTGTGGGGGGAGAAACTCAGTCCCCTAGAGCAAGCAGCAAGCAAGGAAATCACATTTTAGCGAGCTGGACTAAAAACATAATAAATGCTGATAATCAAAAAATGATCAAACAAAAACTTAGCTTGTCTTGGAGAGACTGGGAGCAAGGTAGTCACAGGAATCTGAAGAGCACTGAATACATTGAGAGCAGGCAAGGAACTGAGTATCCAGGTGAACTAAATAGGAAACCAACCAAGGATAACGAACCAGCTGATGCTGCCAACCTGCAGAAAGACAACACTACACAGTACCGCTTGTGACCACTAGAGGGAGCCCAAAAACAGAGTTCACAACAGTACCCGCCCCCTTGGGGAGGGGTCACCGAACCCTCATCAAGACCCCCAGGGCGATCAGGACGAGCCGCGTGGAAGGCACAAACCAAATCGGCCGCATGAACATCAGAGGCGACAACCCAGGAATTATCCTCCTGACCATAGCCCTTCCACTTCACCAAATACTGAAGCCTCCGTCTAGAGATACGAGAATCCAAAATCTTCTCCACCACGTACTCCAATTCGCCCTCGACCAGCACCGGAGCAGGAGGCTCAACAGAAGGAACCACAGGTACCACATACCTCCGCAACAAAGACCTATGGAACACATTATGAATGGCAAACGATGCTGGGAGATCCAAACGAAAAGACACCGGGTTAAGGATTTCCAAGATCTTATAAGGACCGATGAAGCGAGGCTTGAATTTAGGAGAGGAGACCTTCATAGGAACATACCGAGAAGACAGCCACACCAAATCCCCAACACGAAGTCGGGGACCCACACCGCGGCGGCGGTTGGCAAAGCGCTGAGCCTTCTCTTGTGACAACCTCAAATTGTCCACCACATGGTTCCAAATCTGCTGCAACCTATCCACCACAGAATCCACCCCAGGACAGTCAGAAGGCTCAACCTGACCCCAGGAAAAACGAGGATGGAAACCAGAATTGCAGAAAAAAGGCGAAACCAAAGTAGCAGAACTAGCCCGATTATTAAGGGCAAACTCGGCCAATGGCAAAAAAGTCACCCAATCATCCTGATCAGCAGAAACAAAACATCTCAAATAAGTTTCCAACGTCTGATTAGTTCGCTCGGTTTGGCCATTAGTCTGAGGATGGAAGGCCGACGAAAAAGACAAATCAATGCCCAACTTAGCACAAAAAGTCCGCCAAAACCTGGACACAAACTGGGATCCTCTATCAGACACAATATTTTCAGGAATGCCGTGCAAACGAACCACATTCTGAAAAAATAGAGGAACCAAATCGGAGGAAGAAGGCAACTTAGGCAAGGGCACCAAATGGACCATCTTGGAAAAACGATCACACACCACCCAGATGACAGACATTTTCTGAGATACCGGAAGATCCGAAATAAAATCCAACAAAATGTGCGTCCAAGGCCTTTTCGGAATAGGCAAAGGCAAAAGCAAACCGCTGGCACGAGAACAGCAAGGCTTAGCCCGAGCACAAATCCCACAAGACTGCACAAAGGAACGAACATCCCGCGATAAGGAAGGCCACCAGAAGGACCTAGCCACCAAATCTCTGGTACCAAAAATCCCAGGATGAACCGCCAACACCGAAGAATGAACCTCGGAAATAACTCTGCTGGTCCATCTATCCGGGACAAACAGTCTCTCTGGTGGACAACGGTCAGGTCTATCCGCCTGAAATTTCTGCAGCACTCGTCGCAAATCTGGGGAAATGGCAGACAAAATCACTCCCTCTCTGAGAATACCAGCCGGCTCAGAAACTCCCGGAGAGTCAGGCACAAAACTCCTAGAAAGTGCATCAGCTTTCACGTTCTTCGAACCAGGCAGATATGAGACCACGAAGTTGAAACGGGAGAAAAACAACGACCAACGAGCCTGTCTAGGATTCAGGCGCTTGGCAGATTCAAGGTAAATCAGATTTTTGTGATCAGTCAAGACCACCACACGATGTTTAGCTCCTTCGAGCCAATGTCGCCACTCCTCAAATGCCCACTTCATAGCCAACAACTCCCGATTACCAACATCATAATTCCGCTCGGCAGGCGAAAACTTTCTTGAAAAGAAAGCACATGGTTTCATCACAGAGCCATCAGAGCTTCTCTGCGACAAAACAGCCCCTGCTCCAATCTCAGAAGCATCAACCTCGACCTGGAAGGGGAGAGAGACATCTGGCTGACATAAGACTGGAGCTGAAGAAAACCGGTGCTTCAGCTCCCGAAAGGCCTCCACGGCCGCAGGAGACCAATTAGTCACATCAGAACCCTTCTTGGTCAAATCCATCAAAGGTTTAACCACGCTAGAAAAATTAGCGATGAAACGACGGTAAAAATTAGCAAAACCCAAGAACTTCTGAAGACTCTTAATAGACGTGGGCTGAGTCCAGTCATGAATAGCCTGGACCTTGACTGGGTCCATCTCCACAGTAGAAGGAGAAAAAATAAAACCCAAAAAGGAGACCTTCTGTACTCCGAAGAGGCATTTTGAGCCCTTCACAAATAAAGCATTAGCACGCAGGACCTGAAACACCATCCTGACCTGCTTCACATGGGACTCCCAATCATCAGAAAAGACCAAAATGTCATCCAGATAAACAATCATAAATTTATCCAGATATTCTCGGAAGATGTCATGCATGAAAGACTGAAACACAGAAGGAGCATTAGAGAGTCCAAAAGGCATCACCAAGTACTCAAAATGGCCTTCAGGCGTATTAAATGCTGTTTTCCATTCATCTCCCTGCTTAATGCGCACAAGGTTATACGCACCACGGAGATCTATCTTGGTGAACCAACTGGCACCCTTAATCCGAGCAAACAAATCAGACAATAGTGGTAAAGGATACTGAAATTTGACTGTGATTTTATTCAGAAGACGATAATCTATACAAGGTCTCAACGAACCGTCCTTCTTGGCCACAAAAAAAAATCCTGCACCAAGAGGGGAAGAGGATGGGCGAATATGTCCCTTCTCCAAAGACTCCTTTATATAACTCCGCATCGCGGCATGCTCTGGTATAGACAGATTAAAAAGTCGTCCCTTAGGGAATTTACTACCAGGAATTAAATTTATAGCACAGTCACAATCCCTATGAGGGGGCAGGGCACTGGACCTGGGTTCATCAAATACATCCTGGTAGTCAGACAAAAACTCAGGGACCTCAGAAGGAGTGGAAGAAGCAATAGACACCAACGGAACATCGCCATGAATTCCCTGACAACCCCAACTTGACACAGACATAGCTTTCCAATCTAAAACTGGATTATGAGCCTGCAGCCATGGCAGACCCAAAACGACAACATCATGCAAATTATGCAGAACAAGAAAGCGAATCACCTCCTGATGTACGGGAGTCATGCACATGGTCATTTGCGTCCAATACTGAGGCTTATTCTCAGCCAATGGCGTAGCATCAATTCCCCTCAGAGGAATAGGAAATTCCAAAGGCTCCAGGACAAAACCACAGCGCCTGGCAAACGACAAATCCATCAGATTCAGGGCAGCACCCGAATCCACAAAAGCCATAACCGGGTAGGATGACAAAGAACAAATCAAAGTAACAGACAAAATAAACTTAGGCTGCATAGTACCAATGGTGACAGGTTTAGCGATTTTTTTTAAGCGTTTAGAGCATGCTGAGATAACATGAGTAGAATCACCACAGTAAAAGCACAACCCATTTTGACGTCTATGACTTTGTCGCTCAATTCTGGTCAGAGTTCGGTCACATTGCATAGACTCAGGTCTCTGTTCAGAAAATACCACCAAAGGATGAACAGATTTGCGCTCCCGCAAACGCCGATCAACCTGAATGGCTAAAGCCATAGAATCACTCAGACTTGTAGGGGTGGGAAACCCCACCATAACATTCTTAACGGCCTCAGAAAGACCTTCTCTGAAATTTGCAGCCAAGGCACACTCATTCCATTGAGTAAGCACCGACCATTTCCGAAATTTTTGACAATACACCTCTGCTTCATCCTGACCTTGAGAGATAGCCAGCAACTAGTGTTGAGCATTCCGATACCGCAAGTATCGGGTATCGGCCGATACTTGCGGGTATCGGAATTCCGATACCGAGATCCGATACTTTTGTGGTATCGGGTATCGGTATCGAAACAACATTAATGTGTAAAATAAAGAATTAAAATAAAAAATATTGCTATACTCACCTCTCCGACGCAGCCTGGACCTCACCGAGGGAACCGGCAGCGTTCTTTGCTTAAAATGCGCGCGTTTACTTCCTTCCGTGACGTCACGGCTTGTGATTGGTTGCGTGCCGCCCATGTGACCGCGACGCAACCAATCACAGCAAGCCGTGACGTAATTTCAGGTCCTGAATGCCTAATTCTGCATTCAGGACCTGAAATTACATCACGGCTTGCTGTGATTGGTCGCGTCGCGGTCACATGGGCGGCAAGCAACCAATCACAAGCCGTGACGTAATTTTAAAATGCGCGCGTTTCCTGCCTCCCGTGATGTCACGGCTTGTGATTGGTTGCGTCGCCCATGTGACCGCGACGCGACCAATCACAACCCGGAACGTAATTTTAAAATCCTGAATGCCTAGAATTAGGCATTGAGGACCTGAAAATTACGTCACGGCTTGCTGTGATTGGTCGCGTCGCGGCCACATGGGCGGCACGCGACCAATCAGAAGCCGTGACGTCATGGAAGGAAGTAAACGCGCGCATTTTAAGCAAAGAACGCTGCCGGTTCCCTCGGTGAGGTCCAGGCTGCGTCGGAGAGGTGAGTATAGCAATATTTTTTATTTTAATTCTTTATTTTACACATTGATATGGATCCCAGGGCCTGAAGGAGAGTTTCCTCTCCTTCAGACCCTGGGAACCATCAGGGATACCGTCCAATACTTGAGTCCCATTGACTTGTATTGGTATCGGGTATCGGTATCGGATTAGATCCGATACTTTGCCGGTATCGGCCGATACTTTCCGATACCGATACTTTCAAGTATCGGACGGTATCGCTCAACACTACCAGCAACGCTTTTTCTGCCTGATTCTCAAGATTAGGCTCCTCATAAAGCAGTCCAAGAGCCAGAAAAAATGCATCTACATTAAGCAATGCAGGATCTCCTGGCGCCAGAGAGAAAGCCCAATCTTGAGGGTCGCCACGCAACAAGGAGATAACAATTTTAACTTGCTGAGCGGAATCACCAGAGGAATGAGGTCTCAGAGATAGAAATAACTTACAATTATTCTTAAAGTTTAGAAACCTAGATCTATCACCAGAAAACAATTCAGGAATGGGTATCTTTGGTTCTGACATAGGGCTATGAATAACAAAATCCTGAATTCTTTGCACCCGTGCAGTCAGATGATCCACACTAGAAGTCAGAGTCTGAAAATTCATGTCTGCAGCTGAGCTCAAAACCACCCAGAGTTCAAGGGGATGAAAGAAGCTAACTACCCCTAGAGAGAAAGAAAGACCTCTCTTGCCTCCAGAGAAATAATCCCCAAAGAAATAGAAGCCCCCAACATATAATAACGGTGAGGTAAGAGGAAGGCACATACACAGGGGTGAAAACAGATTTAGCAAATGAGGCCCACTAATACTAGATAGCAGAAAATAGTAAAGGGGTCTGTGCGGTCAGTAAAAAACCCTTACAAAATATCCACACTGAGATTTCAAGAACCCCCGCACCAACTAACGGTGTGGGGGGAGAAACTCAGTCCCCTAGAGCAAGCAGCAAGCAAGGAAATCACATTTTAGCGAGCTGGACTAAAAACATAATAAATGCTGATAATCAAAAAATGATCAAACAAAAACTTAGCTTGTCTTGGAGAGACTGGGAGCAAGGTAGTCACAAGGAATCTGAAGAGCACTGAATACATTGAGAGCAGGCAAGGAACTGAGTATCCAGGTGAACTAAATAGGAAACCAACCAAGGATAACGAACCAGCTGATGCTGCCAACCTGCAGAAAGACAACACTACACAGTACCGCTTGTGACCACTAGAGGGAGCCCAAAAACAGAGTTCACAACAGCCCCCCACATATATTGACTGTGAGTTAAGAGGAAAGTCACAAACACAGGAATGAAACAGGTTTTAGCAAAGGAGGCCAGACTTCACTAATTTAGTCAGAGGATAGAAAAGGGAACTATGCGGTCAGCACAAAAGACTACAAAAAAACACGCAGAGTAAGCAAAAGACTCCCCACACCGACTCACTGTGTGGAGGTGCCACTCTGCACCCCAGAGATTCCAGCTAGCAAGGGAATATCATGATAGCAAGCTGGACTAGAAATAGCAGTACTAAGAAATATATTCAGGAAGCAGTAACAAAAAAATGAGCAAAGACTTAGCTTCTGCTGGAGTAGACAGGTCCTCAGAGAAGTCCAAGAGAGATCTGAACCAATACTGAAACACCAACAGCTGGCATGAAGTAACGATCTGAGTGGAGTTAAATAGGGAAGCCAGCATAGCAATAAACGAGAGCAGCTGACAAAGCCAACCTCAGTGATCAGCAGTTCCGCTCAAAGCCACCAGAGGGAGTCCAAGAGCAGAACTAACCAAAGTACCATTCATGACCACAGGAGGGAGTCCGAGAACGGAATTCACAACAGTACCCCCCCCCTTGAGGAGGGGTCACCGAACCCTCACCAGGGCCCCCAGGCCGATGAGGACGAGCCAAGTGAAAGGCACGAACCAAATCGGCAGCGTGGACATTGGAGGCAACAACCCAGGAATTATCCTCCTGACCATAGCCCTTCCACTTAACCAGGTACTGAAGCTTCTGTCTCGAAATACGAGAATCCAAAATTTTTTCCACCACATACTCCAACTCCCCCTCAACCAACACCGGGGCAGGAGGATCAACGGAGGGAACCATAGGCGCCACGTACCTCCGCAACAACGACCTATGGAACACATTATGGATGGCAAAAGAAGCTGGAAGGACCAAACGAAATGACACAGGGTTGGGAATTTCAGAAATCTTATAAGGACCAATGAAACGAGGCTTAAACTTAGGAGAAGAAACCTTCATAGGAACATAACGAGAAGACAACCAAACCAAATCCCCAACACGAAGTCGGGGACCAACACAACGACGGCGGTTAGCGAAACGTTGAGCCTTCTCCTGGGACAACGTCAGATTGTCCACTGCGTGAGTCCAAATTTGCTGCAACCTGTCCACCACAGAATCCACACCAGGACAGTCAGAAGGCTCAACCTGCCCCGAAGAAAAATGAGGAAGAAAACCAGAATTGCAAAAAAAAGGCGAAACCAAAGTAGCCGAACTAGCCCGATTATTAAGGGCGAACTCAGCCAATGGCAAGAAGGTCACCCAATCATCCTGATCAGCAGAAACAAAGCATCTCAGATAGGTTTCCAAAGTCTGGTTGGTTCGTTCGGTTTGGCCATTTGTTTGAGGATGGAAAGCCGAAGAAAAAGACAAATCAATGCCCATCTTAGCACAAAAGGACCGCCAAAACCTAGAGACAAACTGGGAACCTCTGTCCGACACAATGTTCTCCGGAATGCCATGCAAATGAACCACATGTTGAAAAAATAATGGCACCAAATCAGAGGAGGAAGGTAATTTAGGCAAGGGTACCAAATGGACCATCTTAGAAAAGCGATCACAAACCACCCAGATGACAGACATCCTTTGAGAGACAGGAAGATCTGAAATAAAATCCATGGAAACATGCGTCCAAGGCCTTTTCGGGACTGGCAAGGGCAAAAGCAACCCACTGGCACGAGAACAGCAGGGATTAGCCCGAGCACAAGTCCCACAGGACTGCACAAAAGAACGCACATCCCGAGACAAGGAAGGCCACCAAAAGGACCTAGCCACCAAATCTCTGGTCCCAAAAATCCCAGGATGACCAGCCAACACTGAGCAATGAACCTCAGAAATAACTCTGCTAGTCCATCTATCAGGGACAAATAGTTTCTCCGCTGGACAACGGTCAGGTCTATCAGCCTGAAACTCCTGCAGCACCCGCCGCAAATCAGGGGAGATGGCAGACAGAATTACCCCCTCTTTGAGAATACCAGCCGGCTCAGGGACTCCCGGAGAATCAGGCACAAAACTCCTAGAAAGGGCATCCGCCTTCACATTCTTAGAACCTGGAAGGTATGAGACCACAAAATCGAAACGGGAGAAAAACAGCGACCATCGAGCCTGTCTAGGATTCAACCGCTTGGCAGACTCGAGATAAGTCAGATTTTTGTGATCCGTCAAGACCACCACGCGGTGCTTGGCTCCCTCAAGCCAATGTCGCCACTCCTCGAATGCCCACTTCATAGCTAGCAGCTCCCGATTGCCAACATCATAATTACGCTCAGCAGGCGAAAACTTTCTAGAAAAGAAGGCACATGGCTTCATCACAGAGCCATCAGAACTTCTTTGAGACAAAACAGCCCCTGCTCCAATCTCAGAAGCATCAACCTCGACCTGAAAAGGGAGCGAAACATCTGGCTGACGCAACACAGGGGCCGAAGAAAAACGACTTTTCAGCTCCTGAAAAGCCTCAACGGCCGCAGAGGACCAATTCACCACATCAGCACCTTTCTTTGTCAAATCAGTCAAAGGTTTAACCACACTAGAAAAATTAGCGATGAAGCGACGGTAAAAATTAGCAAAGCCCAGGAATTTCTGTAGGCTCTTTACAGATGTAGGTTGAGTCCAATCATAAATGGCCTGAACTTTAACAGGGTCCATCTCGATAGTAGAAGGGGAAAAAATGAAGCCCCAAAAGGAAACCTTCTGAACTCCGAAGAGACATTTAGACCCCTTCACAAACAAGGAATTAGCACGAAGGACCTGGAATACCATTCTGACCTGTTTCACATGAGACTCCCAATCATCCGAAAAGACCAAAATATCATCCAAATATACAATCATGAATCTATCCAGATACTTTCGGAAGATGTCATGCATAAAGAACTGAAACACAGATGGAGCATTTGAAAGCCCGAATGGCATTACCAGGTACTCAAAATGGCCCTCGGGCGTATTAAATGCTGTTTTCCATTCATCGCCCTGTTTAATACGCACAAGGTTATACGCCCCTCGAAGATCTATCTTGGTGAACCAACTAGCCCCCTTAATCCGAGCAAACAAATCAGACAGCAGAGGCAAAGGGTACTGAAATTTGACCGTGATCTTATTGAGAAGGCGGTAATCTATACAGGGTCTCAGAGAACCATCCTTCTGGGCCACAAAAAAGAACCCTGCTCCCAACGGTGATGAAGACGGGCGAATATGCCCTTTCTCCAAGGACTCCTTTATATAACTCCGCATAGCGGCGTGCTCTGGAACAGATAAATTGAAAAGTCGGCCCTTAGGAAACTTACTACCAGGAATCAAATTTATAACACAATCACAATCCCTATGAGGGGGTAGAACACTGGATTTGGGCTCATCAAATACATCCTGGTAATCCGACAGAAACTCAGGGACTTCAGAAGGAGTGGAAGCAGAAATTGACACCAACGGAACATCGCCATGTACCCCTTGACAACGCCAACTAGACACAGACATTGATTTCCAATCCAATACTGGATTATGAACCTGTAGCCAAGGCAAACCCAACACGACCACATCATGCAAATTATGCAACACCAAAAAGCGAATATCTTCCTGATGTGCAGGAGCCATGCACATGGTCAACTGAGTCCAGTACTGAGGTTTATTCTTGGCCAACAGCGTGGCATCAATTCCCCTTAATGGAATAGGATACTGCAAAGGCTCCAAGAAAAAACCACAGCGCCTGGCAAACTCCAAGTCCATCAAATTCAGGGCAGCGCCTGAATCCACAAATGCCATAACCGAGTAGGATGACAAAGAGCAAATCAAAGTAACAGACAAAAGAAATTTAGGCTGTACAGTACCAATGGTGACAGATAGGGTTGAGCGAAATGGGTCGGCAATTTTCAGAAGTCGCCGACTTTTGGCAAAGTCGGGTTTCATGAAACCCGACCCGAACCCTGTGTGGGGTCGGCCATGAAGTCGGCGATCTTCTGAATCTGGAATCGGAATTCCGATACCGATTCCCGATATGTTTAAGATATCGGGAATTGGTATCGGAATTCAGATTTAAGTGTAAAATAAAGAATTAAAATAAAAAATATCGCTATACTTATCCTCTGACGGGCCCTGGTACTAACCGGAAACCTTCCTTCCTTAGAATCAGCCTTCCAGGACCTTGCGGTGACGTCGCGGTGACGTCGCGGCTTGTGATTGGTGCGCGGCCGCCCATGTGACCGCTCGCGCGACCAATCACAAGCTGCGACGTCACCGTGACGTCACCGAAGGTCCTGGAAGGGCTGATTCTTAGGAAGGAAGGCTGCCGGAACGAAGCCGAGGGTGAGTATATTCCTATTAGGTATATACTCACTCTCGGACATGCCCTGCTTCTTTCCGGCTGCCTTCCTTCCTAAGAATCAGCCCTTCTAGGACCTTCGGTGACGTCACGGTGACGTCGCGGCTTGTGATTGGTCGCGCAAGCGGTCACATGGGCGGCTGCGCACCAATCACAAGCCGCGACGTCACCGCGACGTCACCGCAAGGTCCTGGGAGGCTGATTCTAAGGAAGGAAGGTTCCCAGTTAGTACCAGGGCCCATCAGAGGGTAAGTATAGCGATATTTTGTATTTTAATTCTTTATTTTACACTTAAATATGGATCCCAGGGCCTGAAGGAGAGTTTCCGCTCCTTCAGACCCTGGGAACCATTGGAAACCCAATGCACTGCATTGGGTTTCGAGTTTCGGCCGACCCAGACCCCGACTTTTTTATAGGATCGGCCGATTTCACTCGACCCGACTTTTGAAAAAGTCGGGTTTCGTGAAACCCGACCCAATCCTATAAAAGTAAAGGTCGCTCAACCCTAGTGACAGACCTAGCGAACCGCTTAGTGCGCTTAGTACAATCAGAGATAGCATGAGTGGGTTCACCACAGTAAAAACACAGCCTATTCTGACATCTGTGTTCTTGCCGTTCAGTTCTGGTCAAAGTTCTATCACATTGCATAAGCTCAGGCCTCTGCTCAGAGGACACCGCCAAATGGTGCACAATTTTGCGCTCGCGCAAACGCCGATCAATTTGGATGGCCAAGGACATTGATTCATTCAGACCAGCAGGCGTGGGGAATCCCACCATAACATCCTTAAGGGCTTCAGAAAGACCCTTTCTAAAAATTGCTGCCAGGGCACACTCATTCCATTGAGTAAGCACAGACCATTTTCTAAACTTCTGACAATATATCTCCGCTTCATCCTGACCCTGACACAAAGCTAGCAAGGTTTTCTCTGCCTGATCCACTGAATTCGGTTCGTCATAAAGCAATCCAAGCGCCAGAAAAAATGCATCTACATTAAGCAATGCAGGATCTCCTGGCGCAAGGGAAAATGCCCAGTCTTGAGGGTCGCCACGCAACAAAGAAATAATAATTTTTACTTGCTGAATGGGGTCACCAGAGGAGCAGGGTTTCAAAGCAAGAAACAGTTTACAATTATTTTTGAAATTCAGAAACTTAGATCTATCCCCAGAAAACAAATCAGGAATTGGAATTCTAGGCTCTAACATCGGATTCTGAACTACATAATCTTGAATGCTTTGTACTCTTGCAGTGATATGATCCACACAAGAGGACAGACCTTGAATATCCATATCTACACCTGAGTCCTGAATCACCCAGAGATTAAGGGGAAAAGAGAGACAAAACACACTGCAAAGAAATAAAAATGGGTTCAGAACTTCTCTTATCCCTCTTTTGAGATGCATTAACACTTTGTAGGCCAGCTGTACTGTTATGGACCTGGTGGTTAGGAGCACCCGGAATGACCTGATGAGTAAACTAGAAATCGGAACAAGCTCTGGGAAAGTGGGAACTCTGCTGACCGCAAACACTACTCCTATCAGACACACTAAAAATAGCCGTGGAGCGTACCTAACTCTCCCTAGACGCCTCTTCACAGCCTAAGAGCTAAATACCCCTAAAGATAGAAATAGAAGCCTAACCTTGCCTCAGAGAAATTCCCCAAAGGTAAAGGCAGCCCCCCACATATATTGACTGTGAGTTAAGAGGAAAGTCACAAACACAGGAATGAAACAGGTTTTAGCAAAGGAGGCCAGACTTCACTAATTTAGTCAGAGGATAGAAAAGGGAACTATGCGGTCAGCACAAAAGACTACAAAAAAACACGCAGAGTAAGCAAAAGACTCCCCACACCGACTCACGGTGTGGAGGTGCCACTCTGCACCCAGAGCTTCCAGCTAGCAAGGGAATATCATGATAGCAAGCTGGACTAGAAATAGCAGTACTAAGAAATATATTCAGGAAGCAGTAACAAAAAAATGAACTAGCAAAGACTTAGCTACTGCTGGAGTAGACAGGTCCTCAGAGAAGTCCAAGAGAGATCTGAACCAATACTGAAACACCGACAGCTGGCATGAAGTAACGATCTGAGTGGAGTTAAATAGGGAAGCCAGCATAGCAATAAACGAGAGCAGCTGACAAAGCCAACCTCAGTGACCAGCAGTTCCGCTCAAAGCCACCAGAGGGAGTCCAAGAGCAGAACTAACCAAAGTACCATTCATGACCACAGGAGGGAGTCCGAGAACGGAATTCACAACAGCAGCCCACTCCAACGCCCTGTCCGACAGGAGAGACATAATGAATCCCACCTTTGCCCGCTCTGAGGGAAACGTGCAGCCAGGAGCTCGAGGTGTATAGAGCACTGGCTCACAAAACCCCTACATGATTTGCCATCACCAGAGAATTTTTCTAGCAGTGGGAGGCGAGATAGGGTCGGAACAGGAGTGGCAGTGGACAAAGCTGCTGCAGCCACGCTAGCAGCCTGAACAGCTACTGCGGTAACATCCACAGCTGAGGTTGTGCACTCGAGAGCCGCCAACCTGCCCTCCAGCTGCTGGATGTACCGCAAAGATTTGCTGTTTGTCCACCATTGCTAGCCAGACCCTGGCGCTAGTATTATGATAGAGCTAGCGGAACGCACCGAGTAAATATAGATGTTATTATTTTTGCGTTTGCAGCCCGGGGTCCACCGTGCAGGAGGAACCTGCTGCCAGCAAATGACGGCACTATATGGCGGTTTAAGCGAACTCTGTTACTTCACAGAGTTGCACGGAAACAAGACGCTGTGCCCTGTTAACCCCACAAGAGTTCACAGCTAACTGCCGAGCTGAAGGCAGTCTGTGGTCACGCAAACATACAATCTACTCACCGGAGGAGCCGATATTCTAGGGGCTTATTTCAGCCGGGGCCCTAAATCCACGCACACAATCTCCTCGCCGGAGGTGCCGGCATTCTAGGGGCTTATTTCAGCCGAGTCCCTGAACACACATAAATGTGACCACACTGGCGCATGCGCATAACAGATTTGATACTAGCGCATGGCCGTGCGGCCATGCGAACCCTTTATAGCTGCAGCAGGTACATGACCTTCCAAGAAGGACCAATGAGAGGCTACCACAGAGCCTGAGCACCTTCAGGACCTTCCTGGAGGACCAATGGGTTTTGCTGCAGTATCAAAGCGACCTCCAATAAGAGATCTCACCCTGGGCATGCTCAGAAGGTGAAAAGCAGGACTTAGTCTCAAAAGCATCTGCTCGCCGCTGCCCAGCACTGGTCTTAATGGCAGAACCTGGAAGAACAGCAGTAACCAGGCACAGAGTATCTGCCTGAGTCAGACGCTGGGATCGACGTCTCCACTGAGCAGGCTCCACTGCGGCTGGAGAAGGATGGGAGACCGCAGTGGAGATGGCTCGAGATTCCCCCTGTGCAGAGGCGGGAACTCGAGACCTAACAGACAGGTTCCCATTAAGTAAATCCAAAGCTATCTGAGGCATCATATGTCAAGACTCTGTTGACTGGTGTCCCAGGACCAAGGGCTCCTTTCCTGGCCCTAACGCTAGGAATGCACTAGCTCGCCCTGTTCCCTGGATTACTTCTGATGGTGAAGATGCCAGGACCATGTACCAGACTCACAAGGTAATACTATCAGGGATAAAGAAAAATACCAATCATAAAATATACACACATAAGCAACAGAGGTAAACACTGGGAAGTGAAGGTTGGGGTTAAACCAAAGTAGAAGAAGCAAGGGAATTATCAAACACTGAAAACCAACTAACAATCACAGATAAATCCACCAAACACCTTCTCCAATAACAACCACCAACAACCTCCAGCCATACAGCAAAAGCTAGCTCTGACAATGAGTGCTAGCCAGGACCCAGTTTGTATAGGAGTGGCTAACAGTGCACAGCTGAGAGCCTTAATGCAGGAAAGCTTCCAGAAGCACTCAATGGGGCAGATTAACCCCTGTACTGCTAAAAGAAACGAACGCCATTTAATATGAAGGCAAAGTGCTTCTAATCAGTGCAGGAGTAGGAGAAATCAGATGCTGCCGTCTTCTGGCTCCTCTCTGCCACGTTATACTAGTGACACCATAGTGATCCTTGTAAAAATCCAATTTTTATTCCAAAATATTTAAAACATCACAGCAGTGAGAAATAGAGCAATGTTTCGGCTAAATGGCTAATCTCAAGCCTAAAATACAGTCACAATTTTTAAATATTTTGGAATAAACATTGGATTTTTTCAAGGATCTCTATGGTACCTTGGATATCTTTTGGATATTCTGCTGTTTTTGAACCTGGTAGGTGGCCCTGCCGTGTAGCACATATTCATCAATGGTGCATAGTAATTTTATATATACTCGAATCGAAGTCCTTTTATATATAGTTCATTCCCTACTTCTCTGAACATAACCCTCCATCAAACTCCATCGCTCCCAAAAGCACTACAAATATTGGCTGGTGACTAGCACAGGCAGCTTTTATCTGCCTCCATTTCCTCAAGATGTCTGGACCATCACTGTAAATAAGCAGCTGTACTTTGTGTCTCCCCCACCTCATTGTAGATTGTAAGGGTCGTCAATAGCTTTGCATTAATTATTGTATTGTTGTTAACTTTGTTACTTAATGACTGTTGTATACAAATTGTTGAATTGTAAAGCGCTGCAGAATATGTTGGCACTATATAAATAAAGATTATTATTATACTTGACTGAGTAAGGTTCCCTTAAAGTGCCACCATATTGTAATGTATCCAATAAGTTAAGTTCATGAATATATATAGTGTAACTGCCAAGCTCATCGCCACAGTATTATATTGTAACTTCCAAGTTCAGTGCCACAGCATTTTAGTGTAACCATCAAGCTAGCTCAGTGACACAGCATTGTAGCGTAGCAATCAGGCTAGCTCAGTGACACAGCATTGTAGTGTAACCATCAAGCTAGGTCAATGACACAGTATTGTAGTGTAACCATCAAGCTAGCTCAGTGCAACAGCATTGTACTGTAATCATCAAGCTAGCTCAGTGCCACAGTATTGTAGTGTAACCATCAAGGTATCTCAGTGATGCAGTATTGTAGTGTAACCATCAAGCTATCTCAGTGACACAGTATTGTAATGTAACCATCAAGCTAGCTCAGTGATGCAGTATTGTAATGTAACCATCAAGCTAGCTCAGAGACACGGTATTGTAGTGTAACCATCAAGCTAGCTCAGTGACACAGTATTGTAGTGTAACCATCAAGCTAGCTCAGTGCAACAGCATTGTAGTGTAACCATCAAACTAGCTCAGTGACACAGTATTGTAGTGTAACCATCAAGCTATCTCAGTGACGCAGCAGTGTAGTGTAGCCATCAAGGTAGCTCAGGGACACAGTATTGTAGTGTAACCATCAAGCTAGGTCAGTGCCACAGCATTAAAGTGTAACCATCAAGCTAGCTCAGTGACGCAGTATTGTAGTGTAACCATCAAGCTGTAATAATGATAGGGGATAACTCAGGAGACTCTGCGTGGAACAAGACAACTACAGGACACAATTTTATAAGTGGTAAATAAAGTCTATATTATCACACGGTGATTCAAACAGGTGCAGAGAGAAACTCAAGTTCACAACACTTGGTGTAAATAATAAACGCAGCTTAACAGTCTATAGGGAACTTCAGAGGAAAATGCAATCACGCAGAAAGTCTATGAAGCACAATTATTCTTGAGGATACTTGACACGAATAAGTCCTTGACTAGTCCAAACACAGATAGCTATGCTTATAAGGCAGTTCAAGCAATGTCTTATCTCAACCAGGAAGGCCTGGGTGATAATCTCAGGTTTAAGCAGAGCAGCAACAGCTTACATGTCCAGCAAATGCAGATGGAAGTAAACAGGAGCAGCAGATGAAGGAGGATTACTGGATACTGGTGTATGCAGCAGGAACTCAGAGCAGAGTAGCAGGATCATCACACAGGTTCACAGGAGCAGGTATATAGCCAGGGAGTCACCAGGGTCAGGAGCTGGATGCAAGGCAGAATACTCTAGCACAGACTGAAGGCTGGGGTGAAGTTTTATAGCAGGAAGACATAGTGCATATGAGACCAAAGACGCCATCTTGGAAAAGGGCAGTAATGCACAAAAGGTAATAAAAATGTTCAGAGTCCTGATACAGCTAGCTCAGTGGCGCAGTATTGTAGTGTAACCATCAAGCTAGCTCAGTGACGCAGTATTGTAGTGTAACCATCAAGCTAGCTCAGTGACGCAGTATTGTAGTGTAACCATCAAGCTAGCTCAGTGACGCAGTATTGTACTGTAACCATCAAGCTAGCTCAGTGATGCAGTATTGTAGTGTAACCATCAAGCTAGCTCAGTGACGCAGTATTGTAGTGTAACCATCAAGCTAGCTCGGTGACGCAGTATTGTAGTGTAACCATCAAGCTAGCTCAGTGATGCAGTATTGTAGTGTAACCATCAAGCTAGCTCAGTGATGCAGTATTGTAGTGTAACCAGCAAGCTAGCTCAGTGATGCAGTATTGCAGTGTAACAATCAAGCAGTTCAGTGACGCAGTATTGTAGTGTAACCATCAAGCTAGCTGAGTGACGAAGTATTGTAGTGTAACCATCAAGCAAGCTCAGTGATGCAGGATTCTAGGGTAACAATCAAGCTTGCTCAGTGACGCAGCATTGTACTGTAGTGAATCCATCAAGCTAGCTCAGTGACGCAGTATTGTAGTGTAACCATCAAGATAGCTCAGTGACGCAGCATTGTAGTGTAACAATCAAGCTAGCTCAGTGACGCAGCATTGTAGTGTAACCATCAAGCTAGCTCAGTGATGCAGTATTGTAGTGTAACCATCAAGCTAGCTCAGTGACGCAGTATTGTACTGTAACCATCCAGCTAGCTCAGTGACGCAGTATTGTAGTGTAACCATCAAGCTAGCTCAGTGACGCAGTATTGTAGTGTAACCATCAAGCTAGCTCAGTAATGCAGTATTGTACTGTAACCATCAAGCTAGCTCAGTGACGCAGTATTGTAGTGTAACCATCAAGCTAGCTCGGTGACGCAGTATTGTAGTGTAACCATCAAGCTAGCTCGGTGACGCAGTATTGTAGTGTAACCATCAAGCTAGCTCAGTGATGCAGTATTGTAGTGTAACCAGCAAGCTAGCTCAGTGATGCAGTATTGCAGTGTAACAATCAAGCAGTTCAGTGACGCAGTATTGAAGTGTAACCATCAAGCTAGCTGAGTGACGAAGTATTGTAGTGTAACCATCAAGCAAGCTCAATGATGCAGTATTGTAGTGTAACCATCAAGCTAGCTCAGAGACACAGTATTGTAGTGTAACCATCAAGCTAGCTCAGTGCAACAGCATTGTAGTGTAACAATCAAGCTAGCTCAGTGACGCAGCATTGTAGTGTAACCATCAAGCTAGCTCAGTGATGCAGTATTCTAGTGTAACCATCAAGCTAGCTCAGTGACGCAGTATTGTAGTGTAACCATCAAGCTAGCTCAGTGATGCAGTATTGTAGTGTAACCATCAAGCTAGCTCAGTGATGCAGTATTGTAGTGTAACCATCAAGCTAGCTCAGTGATGCAGTATTGTAGTGTAACCATCAAGCTAGCTCAGTGATGCAGTATTGTAGTGTAACCATCAAGCTAGCTCAGTGACGCAGTATTGTAGTGTAACCATCAAGCTAGCTCAGTGACGCAGTATTGTAGTGTAACCATCAAGCTAGCTCAGTGACGCAGTATTGTAGTGTAACCATCAAGCTAGCTCAGTGACGCAGTATTGTAGTGTAACCATCAAGCTAGCTCAGTGACGCAGTATTGTAGTGTAACCATCAAGCTAGCTCAGTGCAACAGCATTGTAGTGTAACAATCAAGCTAGCTCAGTGACGCAGCATTGTAGTGTAACCATCAAGCTAGCTCAGTGATGCAGTATTGTAGTGTAACCATCAAGCTAGCTCAGTGACGCAGTATTGTAGTGTAACCATCAAGCTAGCTCAGTGACGCAGTGTTGTAGTGTAACCATCAAGCTAGCTCGGTGATGCAGTATTGTAGTGTAACCATCAAGCTAGCTCAGTGACGCAGTATTGTAGTATAACCATCAAGCTAGCTCAGTGACGCAGTATTGTAGTGTAACCATCAAGCTAGCTCAGTGACGCAGTATTGTAGTGTAACCATCAAGCTAGCTCAGTGATGCAGTATTGTAATGTAACCATCAAGCTAGCTCAGTGACGCAGTATTGTAGTGTAACCATCAAGCTAGCTCGGTGACGCAGTATTGTAATGTAACCATCAAGCTAGCTCAGTGACGCAGTATTGTAGTGTAACCATCAAGCTAGCTCAGTGATGCAGTATTGTAGTGTAACCATCAAGCAAGCTCAGTGATGCAGGATTCTAGGGTAACAATCAAGCTAGCTCAGTGACGCAGCATTGTACTGTAGTGAATCCATCAAGCTAGCTCAGTGACGCAGTATTGTAGTGTAACCATCAAGCTAGCTCAGTGACGCAGTATTGTACTGTAACCATCAAGCTAGCTCAGTGACGCAGTATTGTAGTGTAACCATCAAGCTAGCTTAGTGACGCAGTATTGTAGTGTAACCATCAAGCTAGCTCAGTGACGCAGTATTGTAGTGTAACCATCAAGCTAGCTCGGTGACGCAGTATTGTAGTGTAACCATCAAGCTAGCTCGGTGACGCAGTATTGTAGTGTAACCATCAAGCTAGCTCAGTGATGCAGTATTGCAGTATTGTAGTGTAACCAGCAAGCTAGCTCAGTGATGCAGTATTGCAGTGTAACAATCAAGCAGTTCAGCGACGCAGTATTGTAGTGTAACCATCAAGCTAGCTGAGTGACGAAGTATTGTAGTGTAACCATCAAGCAAGCTCAGTGATGCAGTATTGTAGTGTAACCATCAAGCTAGCTCAGAGACACAGTATTGTAGTGTAACCATCAAGCTAGCTCAGTGCAACAGCATTATAGTGTAACAATCAAGCTAGCTCAGTGACGCAGCATTGTAGTGTAACCATCAAGCTAGCTCAGTGATGCAGTATTGTAGTGTAACCATCAAGCTAGCTCAGTGACGCAGTATTGTAGTGTAACCATCAAGCTAGCTCGGTGACGCAGTATTGTAGTGTAACCATCAAGCTAGCTCAGAGACACAGTATTGTAGTGTAACCATCAAGCTAGCTCAGTGCAACAGCATTGTAGTGTAACCATCAAGATAGCTCAGTGACGCAGTATTGTAGTGTAACCATCAAGCTATCTCAGTGACACAGTATTGTAGTGTAACCATGAAGCTATCTCAGTGACACAGTGTTGTAGTGTAACCATCAAGCTAGCTCAGTGACACAGTATTGTAGTGTAACCATCAAGCTAGCACAGTGACGCAGTATTGTAGTGTAACCATCAAGCTAGCTCAGTGACACAGTATTGTAGTGTAACCATCAAGCTAGCTCAGTGACACAGTATTGTAGTGTAACCATCAAGCTAGCTCAGTGACGCAGTATTGTAGTGTAACCATCAAGCTAGCCCAGTGATGCAGTATTGTAGTGTAACCATCAAGCTAGCCCAGTGATGCAGTATTGTATTGTAACCATCAATCTAGCTCAGTGACACAGTATTGTAGTGTAACCATCAAGCTAGCTCAGTGACGCAGTATTGTAGTGTAACCATCAAGCTAGCTCAGTGACACAGTTTTGTAGTGTAACTAATAACATCTGTACCAATGTTCATTGTATAACCACCAGAGTCTGTAATAATGACTCTTTCTTGACTCGTATTTAGCAAACCTATTTGTCTACTGTACTTTACCAAGACTGTGTCCATCACTGCGCCATATTTGTGTGAGGAGCCACATTAAAGGGCATTAGATATAAAAAAAACTGACCTACTTACACACATACACATACATACATGGAAACAAAAATAGAGGAAAACTCGTATTCCAGTCAGCACCATATCGAGCAGCTTTATGTATGGAACCGTCCACATAATACAACTCAAACATAAAAGAATTGCCAGATCTTAAAAGCTGGTAACAAACATAAAATACGAGCCATCCCTGGCATATGTTTAACAGTTCCTGAAGTTAAGAAAGCAAAATATCATCATTCCAGCTCGGAGAGTATAATACTTTTCAGGAATAAATCACATAGTATTTTCATGGCAGACGTATAATTTTATGATTTTTATGACGATCATGGAGAACCCTCTCATGTTTTATAGGTTCACTTACTTTTATAGGATTTTATAGAATCACTTGCTTGAAAAAAAAAAAAGACCGTGGAACATTGCAACCATTGTTGGCTCGCTAAAGCCTAAATCAGGCATCATATATAGCGGGGTGGCATCAAAGTGCCTGCGTTAAATTTTATTTAAAAAAATATTAACGCAAGAGAAAGGTTTGTGATCGCTGTTGTTAAATCTCTCTCTATTCAATCGTTTCTTGCATTTGGCAGAGGACGTTTTATTTCAATGCAGAAGAGACAGAGGCGAGGTATAAAAGGAACGCTTGCTGTATAGTTCTGTCATCTTGTCTGCATCATAAATGGTGTGACATGCCATCTTGTGCCATGCTTTGGGCGTCATTTTGCAGAAAAAAGTGATTCCCTTGATAGAGTAAATCCTCTGCTGCTCCATTGCCGCCACCACTAGTCTTGTAGTGATGATGCCTTATGTGTCATTTATGTGACCAATGCAGCCTGTCACTGACCATAGCGATCACATGCCATACATGCAAGCTAATGCCACTAATTTGCTGCAGTATCTATGTAAATATTTTACATGACGTTATTGCTGCAGGACCGGCAGGGACCACTAGAGTGGCAGGCGGAGTTGAGGAGTGAGTACATTTATCTTAGTTTTATTTTTTACTATTTTCTGCTCGATTAATTCCCTTCTGACTCAGAAAGACTTCTTTGTTGCTGTTTATGATCACATTTATGATCCACCGTGGCATCTTCACATTTTTTTCAGGAGTAGTCATATTGCTTTGCATATGGGCAGTATATTCTTGTACATAGGGGCAGTATTACAGTAGTTATATTCTTGTACATAGGGGCAGAATTATAGTAGTTATATTCTTGTATATAGGAGCAGTATTATAGTAGTAATATTCTTGTACATGAGGGCAGTATTATAGTAGTTATATTCTTGTACATAGGAGCAGTGTTATAGTAGTTATATTCTTGTATATAGGAGCAGTATTATAGTAGTAATATTCTTGTACATGGGGGCAGTATTATAGTAGTTATATTCTTGTACATAGGAGCAGTGTTATAGTAGTTATATTCTTGTACATAGGGGCAGAATTATAGTAGTTATATTCTTGTACATAGGGGCAGTATTATAGTAGTTATATTCTTGTATATAGGAGCAGTATTATAGTAGTAATATTCTTGTACATAGGGGCAGTATTATAGGAGTTATATTCTTGTACATAGGGGCAGTATTACAGTAGTTATATTCTTGTATATAGGAGCAGTATTATAGTAGTAATATTCTTGTACATGGGGGCAGTATTATAGTAGTTATATTCTTGTACATAGGAGCAGTGTTATAGTAGTTATATTCTTGTACATAGGAGCAGTATTATAGTAGTTATATTCTTGTACATAGGGGCAGTATTACAGTAGTTATATTCTTGTATATAGGAGCAGTATTATAGTAGTAATATTCTTGTACATGGGGGCAGTATTATAGTAGTTATATTCTTGTACATAGGAGCAGTGTTATAGTAGTTATATTCTTGTACATAGGGGCAGAATTATAGTAGTTATATTCTTGTACATAGGAGCAGTGTTATAGTAGTTATATTCTTGTATATAGGAGCAGTATTATAGTAGTAATATTCTTGTACATAGGGGCAGTATTATAGGAGTTATATTCTTGTACATAGGGGCAGTATTACAGTAGTTATATTCTTGTATATAGGAGCAGTATTATAGTAGTAATATTCTTGTACATGGGGGCAGTATTATAGTAGTTATATTCTTGTACATAGGAGCAGTGTTACAGTAGTTATATTCTTGTACATAGGAGCAGTATTATAGTAGTTATATTCTTGTACATAGGGGCAGTATTACAGTAGTTATATTCTTGTATATAGGAGCAGTATTATAGTAGTAATATTCTTGTACATGGGGGCAGTATTATAGTAGTTATATTCTTGTACATAGGAGCAGTGTTATAGTAGTTATATTCTTGTACATAGGAGCAGTATTATAGTAGTTATATTCTTGTACATAGGAGCAGTATTATAGTAGTTATATTCTTGTACATAGGGAGCAGTATTATAGTAGTTATATTCTTGTACATAGGGGCAGTATTATAGTAGTTATATTCTTGTACATAGGGGGCAGTATTATAGTAGTTATATTCTTGTACATAGGAGCAGTATTATAGTAGTTATATCCTTGTACATAGGAGCAGTATTATAGTAGTTATATTCTTGTACATAGGGGCAGTATTATAGTAGTTATATTCTTGTACATAGGGGCAGTATTATAGTAGTTATATTCTTGTACATAGGGGACAGTATTATAGTATTTATATTCTTGTACTTAGGGGCAGTATTATAATTATATTCTTGTACATTGGGGGTCAGTATTATAGTAGTTATATTCTTGTACATAGGGAGCAGTATTATAGTAGTTATATTCTTGTACATAGGGAGCAGTATTATAGTAGTTATATTCTTGTACATAGTGGATAGTATTATAGTAATTATATTCTAGTATATAGTAGCAGTATTATAAAAGTTGTTATAAGTATCGTACTGTTTTGCTAGTGATAGCTTCATGTATTTAAAGTTTTTCATTGCAACAGGGAACAACATTGAATTCTTCTCAGTATATAATACACTTATTGAGGAAAAACATCAGCACGGAACAATAGAGAACGAGACATTCAGTGGACTGTTTTTGTCTAAAAATTTTAACCATCTACTGTAAGTTCTTAGCCGTTTGGTCCTCATTTCTGCTAATGTCATTGTGATTGCCTTTTAGGGAAATTAAACAGTTAAACATGTGGCTACTAATGACCTATGTGTCTACCCTATTGATTAACCTCTTCATTACTGCACTGGCATCTTCTCCAAGTGATAAACTGAGTAATTATTGTGGTGTCTTTCAAATTTGCTACTTGTCCATCTCATAGACGACAGCAGCCATTGCATCCTCCTAATAATTTGTTCTTATTGATTTTCTTTGTTTTATTTTTTTTCCCTTTCCTACTCACAAAGTTCTTAAAACATTTAAGCAGGGCTCTTTAAAGGTCAATGATTTCTGTGAAACATGACCCAGTTAGAGCGCAGCTCAATGAAAGGCTGCTGGAGACTGCTCCCAATAAAGAGTTATTGCAAGTCACCCAGCCTACTTGCTCTTGGCATTTTTACTTTATTTGTATTTTTTTTTCTGACTATTCAGCAAATTTGTATCTATGAGCTTTATTCTGATCGCATTTTTATAATTTGTGATGTTCCTGTGACAATATTATTATTTAGTTGGAATAGTAAGGACAAGGACTTTTTCTGCTTTATAACTTAACCCTGACCTAAAAAAGTCACCCTATTTAGTCTGTGGACTCCAGGCAAAGTGGTTAGGAAATAAGCAATGAACGCAAAACTTTGAATAGCATTTGTCGCTATGATCAGCAATGCATAGTCCCCCTTGAGGTAGGAAATATCCAAAACGCGCGTCGGGGTGGGTGGGAGACAGCGTGGAAACCCTCACTGTAGTTGTGGTATGTTTCATTCATTATCTTTGCATACGCTTTTGATGGATCCTTTTCCTACTATGGATTTACATAGGGATCCATATATGCATGCACTTTCTTTTTTTTTCTTCAGGATTTCCAAGGTGTTGCCACCGCCTGAGCTTATGCGGTATTGCCTGTCACTTTTTAGCCTGTTCATTTGTTTCTGACCTTTTGATATTTAATAAATGTATTTTGCAATATATGTGTATATATATTCCTTATAAGAAAAGCAATGAGGGCACTCACCAGTCTTCAAAAGTCACTTCTTTATTAATCACAACTCCAGATAAAATTCATGGCCGGGGGAGAGGGAGCCGAAGCTCATGTGAGCAGGGGAGGACGACGGCTGTTTCGCGCTGTGCCTGCGCTTCTATGGGTCCCGTAGAAGTGCAGGCACAGCGCGAAACGGCCTTCGTCCTCCTTTGCTTTTCTTATAAGGATTATGCACACAGAAGTCTTTTTTCCTGAAGGAGCACCCGAAGTCCTAAGTCAGCGGTATATGGATGAGTGGCATCTGGTGGCATACCCTGAGTAGAGTCTCGTTGGTACCGATGGATGAGGGATTGTGCCGCTCGTGTTCTGTTTTTTTTGCGGTGTATATTGTAAGCTGTAGTAGCTTCGTATGCAGTGAAGAAGCAGTGACCCACAAATTCAAACACAAAAGTCTCTTTTAATGTGTTTCTTCACAGCATTAAAGTCCAGTACACATAAATGCATATAACTTCAGTGATTAATTTACACCAGTTCAATGCAATACATTTCACATGGCTTTAGATTTGCGGTCCCTAAACAGGCCAGACTTCCCTTGTCCAGTTTCCCTGGGCGACCGCACTCCATCTCAGTCTCTATATGTCTCCATACGCACAGCCTCATATGTTGCAGACACTACTCATGCCAGCCCTCCTCTGACTAGTTCTCGTGGGTGTCCTGCATCGCTGTATCACAGTCTCTGTACTCACTCAGCGCACTGCACTCTTTATCGTCTGGAGTGCAGCCGGGTACAAATAAGACAGAGTCTCTTACAGACTCTTTACTAACACAGTCGTACACAGTTCAGGATATCCTCCGGATAGCAGCCGGGCACCATATCCACCTGTTTGCAATCGTTGCACATGCTAGTCCTCTTTCGGGCACAGGACATCCACCTCCGGGCACAGGACTGTCCACATCCGACTCCTACGGGCACAGGACATCCACCTCCGGGCACAGGACTGTCCACCTCCGAGACCAGTACCATGGACGACTTGCATCTCTGTGTACGCTGCGTGTTATGGTCTGGTGATTAAGGAGCGACATGCGACTAGCTCTGAGCAGGTGGTAACTATACCGACCGCAGTTCCTGATCTTAACACAGACACTAGCAGTAGCCGTGGGATGTTCCTGTCACTCCCTGGACACCTAGTCACAGCCGGAGATCTAGCTACCCCTAAAGGTAGAAGCAGAAAAGCTATCTTGCCTCAGAGAAAATCCCCAAAGGATAGGACAGCCCCCCACAAAAAATGACTGTGAGAGGAGAAGGAAATGACATACGTAGTATGAAACAAGATTTAGCAAAGGAGGCCACTACTAGCTTGAAAGAATTAGTACAGGACAGAACACTGTGCGGTCAGTAATAAAAACTAGAAAAAGTCCACCGCAGAGAAATGCAAAAATCTCCACACCTGACTAAAGGTGTGGAGGGCAAACTCTGCTGCCCAGAGCTTCCAGCTTAGCTGACTAGATACATACTGATAAGCTGGACAAATGAGCAAAACATAGAAAGTGCTAGACAACAAAGTCCACAACAAGTGAACTGCAAAAAGACAAGCAAGGACTTAGCTTTGCTGAAATGGTCAGAGTGACAGGGAAATCCTCAGAGAGCCATGACTCCAAGCTCAACAATTGGCAACTGGCATTGAATTAGGGAAAAGGCCAGACTAATATAGCAGAGCCAGAAAGACGATCAGTGAAAACAGCTGCTGATGCTAAATCCAAGAAGCAGCCATACCACTCAAAACCACAGGAGGGAGCCCAAGAGCAGAACTCACAAAAATGCTACTTATAACCACCGGAGGGAGCCCAAGAGTGGAATTCACAACAGCTGTGGGTGCCAGGCTATTCAGCTGCCCTGGGTGCTGGCTCTGCTGGCCTCCATGCACTCTGCAGACCAGCACACACCAGACTGACACTGACGTGCATCTTGCACACCTGGCCAGACACCTGACACGGCCTGACACGGCCTGACACACCCATACCCCTTACTGCAGGGCTTTTAAACACACACAAACCTGTGGCCTTCAGCCACCTGGAAAACCCGGACTGGAAATCCATGACTCTCATGCACACCTATGGACTTCATCCTTCTGCATGCACATTCTGGGACGAACAAACAGCGCCGCCTAGCTGTATCAGAGGCCACAGCCTCACAATATATATTCATTTGGACTGGAATTTTTCTGTGGTGGTTTTCATTTTGACATGCAGTGTGTCCTAATTGTCCCATTATCTAGCTATGGATGCAACTAATCTAGGAGAATATACTCTTTAATTATACAATGAATACGTCACATTCCATTGGCTATATGTGTTTTTCTTGTGGTTAATTAATTTGAAAAGGTAGGCAAACATATCTTGGACTTGTGCTCACATTGAGGGGCAGCATGGTGGCTCAGTGGTTAGCACTATAGCCTTGCATTTCTGGGGGCTGAGGGCCAAATATATGCCTGGGTTTCCATTGGGTACTCTGTCTTCCTCCCAGACTCCAAAGACTTAATTTTAGTGAATTTGGATTGTGAGCCTCAATGGGAACAGTGATGATGATGTTTGTAAAGTTCTGTGGAAATTAATGGCGTGATATATGAGGAAAATAAATAAATTGGAAAGCATATGAACAGAAAAGAGAAATTCAAAGCAAGAACAGACTGATCAAAGTGCAGCAGATGAAAAACCCTATTGACTTTAATGTCCTTAAAGGGAATCTCCAGCAGGTTTTCGCTGTCGAATTTTAGAACAGCATGATATAGAGGTTAAAACACTGAATTCAGGGATGTGTCACTTATCTGGCTGTGTCCTGTTGTTTACTTACAGTGATGGTTCTATTACCAGAATATTATCACTGACTGGACTAGGTCTCTTTGCCTGCTACACTAACCCCGCCCTCTTCTGTGATAAGCAGCTCACTGTCAATAGACAACGTACATAGAGGGTGAAATAGCAAAAACCTGGTGACAGATTGCCTTTAATGTTTCCTCAATTTTCAACAGAATCTGCAAAAAGGATCTGAATAAAGCCTTGGTTGGTAAAAAGCGAATATGAAGCATCGCCATTAACTGCATAAGAAAATAATGATTCTTCAGTGCCTACAAGTTCTACAAACATGACTTCTCTCTGCAGAGGCTTCATTTTTCTCCACGCAAAATGGGTCTCCACCCTCCGTTCCTGTACTTTGTAGGTATGGTTAAGACTAAGATGAGCGAACACAGAGTCCGGAGCTAAACTAGGTTGTTTTAATGTTCGGAGTTCTGGAGAGAGAGAAAGTTCGGGTACTTTGGACTAAAGTTTGGGTCGAGTACCAAAGCCCAAACTTCCATAGGTTCCGCTCATCCCTAGTTAAGACCTTCGACTTTGTGGAACAAAACTTGTATATAGGAGTACCAGAAAGACAACGGAGGAGGCAGCAGGTAGAGTGGCAAAACATAAGAAATGTCAAGTCATGGCTAGTGTTCATTGGGTGAGTTTTAAAAAATAAATCATACAGCAATAACGTTGTTTTATCTCTTTCAACTTCACAAACTTTCCTTTGTGCTCGCCGGGTTACGTTCCTTCCTGTGCAATGATCTCCAACGCTCCAATAAATGATGGCTCGTAATTCCGCTTGCAATCCTGAGCCAGGCAACGTGGGGTGACAGTTGTGTCAAATGAATACATCACAATATATGAAAGCACACTTACAATTTGACTGAGGTACTTCCAGCCTGAGAGGAGGAGAGATTTATCAATGCAAACTTAATAACATCTATCTGAATGTAACTAAAAATCAATATTTCATTACCAAATTGTTAGCGAGAATGAAGAAAAATTGCACAAGTCGAGCAGTTTGGTGGGAGAGAGGCATTGGGAGTTCAATCCAAAGACCAGATGATTCATGATATCCTCCACAAGTGGAAAAGGGTGAAGGAAGATCGAGGTTAAAATCTTGAAGAGTCCCTGTCTTCTGACCTTGACAGGCAAAAAAAAAAAGACCCATCTGTAAAATAAGCTATTGCCAATTTACAACAGAGATAAAAGAAAATAATTCTATTAATCATTGGAATGCAGGCACTAAAACGAGATGGATGGAAATCAAAAACGAAGATGAGTCCAATAGAGACATTGGAAGTATGGATGTTCTTACAATGTTAGCAGTTCTTCTTTCCACCTTCAGTCATACTTATCTCTGGTTTGCCAGTGACGCTGTGTAAGAGGAGGTATGACACACATGTCTGTCCTATGGAACATACATTGGGGGTTGGGCAAGTATTATTCCCCTATTACAGTGATGGGCAACCTTTTGAGCTCGGTGTGTCAAAATTCGCCAAAAAACCGAGCATAACTTGGGTGGTGTGTCACCTTGATAAAAAAACATAATTTTGCGACATGTATAGTTTAAATAACAAATATGTATAATTAGAATTAACTTACCTGCTTAGTGACTTCTTTGTTCATCTGTCAGTTGGTTTCTTTTGTTGGTCTTGCTATTATTTAACTTGTGTGGGGTGCCGTGAACTAAGATAAGTGAGGGGGAGGGGGAATTCTTCCAGTGATGGCGAACCTGTGGCACTCCAGCTGTTGCAAAACTACAATTCCCATCATGTCTTTACAGCCAAAGCCTTTGCTTTGAATGGCCAGCCATGATGGGAATTGTAGTTTTGCAACAGCTGGACTGCCACAGGTTCGCCATCACTGATGCCTCCCTCTCACTTATCTCAGTAATGGCCAATGACACCCCACAGTTCACTGGATGATGGTTGCTGTAGTAGTCACAGGGCCTGAGTCCAGACAGCAATCACAGGGCCTGAGTCCAGACAGCAATCACAGGGCCTGAGTCCAGACAGCTATCACAGGGCCTGAGTCCAGACAGCTATCACAGGGCCTGAGTCCAGACAGCAATCACAGGGCCTGAGTCCAGACAGCAATCACAGGGCCTGAGTCCAGACAGCAATCACAGGGCCTGAGTCCAGACAGCAATCACAGGGCCTGAGTCCAGACAGCAATCACAGGGCCTGAGTCCAGACAGCTATCACAGGGCCTGAGTCCAGACAGCAATCACAGGGCCTGAGTCCAGACAGAAATCACAGGGCCTGAGTCCAGACAGCAATCACAGGGCCTGAGTCCAGACAGCTATCACAGGGCCTGAGTCCAGACAGCAATCACAGGGCCTGAGTCCAGACAGCTATCACAGGGCCTGAGTCCAGACAGCAATCACAGGGCCTGAGTCCAGACAGCTATCACAGGGCCTGAGTCCAGACAGCTATCACAGGGCCTGAGTCCAGACAGCAATCACAGGGCCTGAGTCCAGACAGCAATCACACGGCCTGAGTCCAGACAGCTATCACAGGGCCTGAGTCCAGACAGCAATCACAGGGCCTGAGTCCAGACAGCAATCACAGGGCCTGAGTCCAGACAGCAATCACAGGGCCTGAGTCCAGACAGCAATCACAGGGCCTGAGTCCAGACAGCAATCACAGGGCCTGAGTCCAGACAGCAATCACAGGGCCTGAGTCCAGACAGCAATCACAGGGCCTGAGTCCAGACAGCAATCACAGGGCCTGAGTCCAGACAGCTATCACAGGGCCTGAGTCCAGACAGCTATCACAGGGCCTGAGTCCAGACAGCAATCACAGGGCCTGAGTCCAGACAGCTATCACAGGGCCTGAGTCCAGACAGCAATCACAGGGCCTGAGTCCAGACAGCTATCACAGGGCCTGAGTCCAGACAGCTATCACAGGGCCTGAGTCCAGACAGCAATCACAGGGCCTGAGTCCAGACAGCTATCACAGGGCCTGAGTCCAGACAGCTATCACAGGGCCTGAGTCCAGACAGCTATCACAGGGCCTGAGTCCAGACAGCAATCACAGGGCCTGAGTCCAGACAGCAATCACAGGGCCTGAGTCCAGACAGCAATCACAGGGCCTGAGTCCAGACAGCAATCACAGGGCCTGAGTCCAGACAGCTATCACAGGGCCTGAGTCCAGACAGCTATCACAGGGCCTGAGTCCAGACAGCTATCACAGGGCCTGAGTCCAGACAGCTATCACAGGGCCTGAGTCCAGACAGCTATCACAGGGCCTGAGTCCAGACAGCAATCACAGGGCCTGAGTCCAGACAGCTATCACAGGGCCTGAGTCCAGACAGCTATCACAGGGCCTGAGTCCAGACAGCTATCACAGGGCCTGAGTCCAGACAGCTATCACAGGGCCTGAGTCCAGACAGCTATCACAGGGCCTGAGTCCAGACAGCAATCACAGGGCCTGAGTCCAGACAGCTATCACAGGGCCTCCAGACAGCTATCACAGGGCCTGAGTCCAGACAGCTAACACAGGGCCTGAGTCCAGACAGCAATCACAGGGCCTGAGTCCAGACAGCAATCACAGGGCCTGAGTCCAGACAGCAATCACAGGGCCTGAGTCCAGACAGCAATCACAGGGCCTGAGTCCAGACAGCTATCACAGGGCCTGAGTCCAGACAGCAATCACAGGGCCTGAGTCCAGACAGCTATCACAGGGCCTGAGTCCAGACAGCTATCACAGGGCCTGAGTCCAGACAGCTATCACAGGGCCTGAGTCCAGACAGCAATCACAGGGCCTGAGTCCAGACAGCAATCACAGGGCCTGAGTCCAGACAGCAATCACAGGGCCTGAGTCCAGACAGCAATCACAGGGCCTGAGTCCAGACAGCTATCACAGGGCCTGAGTCCAGACAGCTATCACAGGGCCTGAGTCCAGACAGCAATCACAGGGCCTGAGTCCAGACAGCTATCACAGGGCCTCCAGACAGCTATCACAGGGCCTGAGTCCAGACAGCTATCACAGGGCCTGAGTCCAGACAGCTATCACAGGGCCTGAGTCCAGACAGCTATCACAGGGCCTGAGTCCAGACAGCAATCACAGGGCCTGAGTCCAGACAGCTATCACAGGGCCTGAGTCCAGACAGCAATCACAGGGCCTGAGTCCAGACAGCAATCACAGGGCCTGAGTCCAGACAGCTATCACAGGGCCTGAGTCCAGACAGCAATCACAGGGCCTGAGTCCAGACAGCAATCACAGGGCCTGAGTCCAGACAGCTATCACAGGGCCTCCAGACAGCTATCACAGGGCCTGAGTCCAGACAGCAATCACAGGGCCTGAGTCCAGACAGCTATCACAGGGCCTGAGTCCAGACAGCTATCACAGGGCCTCCAGACAGCAATCACAGGGCCTGAGTCCAGACAGCAATCACAGGGCCTGAGTCCAGACAGCTATCACAGGGCCTCCAGACAGCTATCACAGGGCCTGAGTCCAGACAGCTATCACAGGGCCTGAGTCCAGACAGCAATCACAGGGCCTGAGTCCAGACAGCTATCACAGGGCCTGAGTCCAGACAGCTATCACAGGGCCTCCAGACAGCTATCACAGGGCCTCCAGACAGCTATCTCCTCAGGCCTCAGAAGTGCAGCCTGGGACTTCTGGTCGGTGCAGCCTGGGACTTCTGGTCGGCGCAGCAGGGAGCAGCGCAATGTCGCCCAAACAACACAGATCCGACGCAGAGGCCTGGGACTTCCGGGAGCTGCGCCTGGCCTACCGGAAGTCCCAGGCCTAGACGCTCTGCACCGGAGCTCTGTTGTTTGGACCCACAGACCTCCTGCATGGCATCCGATCCGATAAAAAATCGGATCGGATGCCATTGTTTAGTATTCCGATACCGCAAGTATCGGGTATCGGCCGATATTTGCTGTATCGGAATTCCGATACCGAGATCCGATACTTTTGTGGTATCGGGTATCGGTATCGAAACAACATTAATGTGTGTAAAATAAAGAATTAAAATAAAAAATATTGCTATACTCACCTGTCCGACGCAGCCTGGACGTCCGCGAGGGAACCGGCAACGTTGTTTGCTTAAAAATCGCGGTTTTCCTTCCTTACTTGAAGTCCAGGCTTGTGATTGGTTGCGTGCCGCCCATGTGACCGAGACGCGACCAATCACAGCAAGCCGTGACGTAATTTTAGGTCCTTCAGGATTTTAAAATTACGTTCCGGCGTTGTGATTGGTTGCGTGCGGTCACATGGGCGACGCAACCAATCACAACGCCGGAACGTAATTTTAAAATCCTGAAGGACCTAAAATTACGTCACGGCTTGCTGTGATTGGTCGCGTCTCGGTCACATGGGCGGCACGCAACCAATCACAAGCCGGGACTTCAAGGAAGGAAGGAAAACCGCGATTTTTAAGCAAACAACGCTGCCGGTTCCCTCGCGGACGTCCAGGCTGCGTCGGACAGGTGAGTATAGCAATATTTTTTATTTTAATTCTTTATTTTACATATTAATATGGTTCCCAGGGCCTGAAGGAGAGTTTCCTCTCCTTCAGACCCTGGGAAAGAAGCAATTTCTATGGGGCCGCGGCCGGCGGCCGGCGTGTCACTGAAAATGACTACGCGTGTCAGCACTGACACGCGTGTCATAGGTTCGCCATCACTGCCCTATTATTTGGGTAAGGAGGAAATCGGTGTCAACGGTCATCTACAGGGATATCACTTCAAATAGGGCAAACAGTAGAAAATTTAAGTAAGGAAATTGCACTTTTTCAATTCTGTATTTGTAATTATTTAATTGAATTATAATTTATTTTGTTTTTGTAAATGATTAATCAATGTTGTACCTATTTACATTCCTACAATATCCTATAAATAGAAGACATCAGATTTACATAAAATAGTGACCAGCCTTTCTCCTAATAAACTATCTTTCAAGCTACCTTGTTCCCCTACGGCTGCTTTTCCGCTTGAGGCATGATATGACTGCTGCAGGCTGTCACTGGCTGCAGCGGTAACTTGCTACAACCAGTGATTGGCTGCTTTATGATATGACATTATTACTGCATGAGAAAGTAGAGACTGATGGAGGACAGGGCAGTGTTGGAACTGTAAAACCTGGGAATTGGGGAGGTGAGTGTTGCCTTCAATCCGAGCATGTTGAAACATTATTTTTTTTACTCTCCAGAAAACTCTATAATGCACTTTTATTTGTTATCAACTGATATCACTTAATATATCAATCAACATTTCTCATATCTTTTTGTCTACAGTATCAATCTATCTATAGAGAAAAAAACCTGTCCAGCACCTCCTAAGTGTGAACAGGTGCAAGCTGCGATATAGAAAAAGAAAACACAGCAGCACTCTGAACACTGAAAACATTGAATCTAAACTGTGTTATTGCCCAGTAAGATTCACTTACAAAAACGAAGGTTCTTAGAGCATAAAATGGCCGTTTCATGTATGCCCATCAACCACGGCAAGGTGACCTCCCTCTGATGGGTCCCTGTTCTACTGTATGTACATCTCTTGAGCTATTACTCTACAGTTAAATAGACAAACATGTCTCTCCTGGGCCATGAGCCTACAATTTAATGGGTAAGTAGAACTGATGAACATCACCTGCTGGTCAATGGCAGGAGTGCAGTGTCAGGCTGGAGGCAGTCACACCTCCAATAGTAAAGTAGAGACAAAACCTGACCTGCACCTACTAAGTGTGAACAGGTGCAAGCTGTGATAGTGTATTATATATAAAAAAAGAAAACACAGCTCACTCTATATAAGCCAAGATATATGCTTTTTTTCCCCCTATATTTTATATAGATCAAGAGATGTATGTACAGTAGAGCACGGACCCATCAGAGGGAGGTCACCTTGTCGTGGTTGATGGGCATATATGAACTGGCCAATATATGCGCTAAGAACCTTCATTTTTGTAAGTACCTCTTACTGCGCAATAACACGGTTTAGATTCAATGTTTGCATGTATCTCGGCTTATATAGAGTGCTGCTGTGTTTTCTTTTTCTATCTATTTATCTATCTATCTATCTATCTATCTATCTATCTGTATCAATTTATCTTTCTATCGACATTGTTGCAAAGCCCTATAAATAGAAGGATATAGAATTACATCAAATCCTGGCCAGCGTTCCTCCCAATAAACCAGTTTCCCGGCTGCAGGGCCGAGGTGAGACAGGGCCTTGTGTGATATATCAGTAAATCACTTTGCACGCCAGTCTAATCTATATAAATTTTTGGGGCTGAAAAGCTTGGGAAATATAGATGTAAAGACACTAGTATTTCTATTACAGGGATATTGATTTGAGCTCAAGACTTACAGCTTCAATCTTCAGCTCCAGAGGCTGCGGGAGCTTTATCAGATCTTTATTTTTGCATAGTTTTCTCAAAGAGTCTTTGATCTGAATTATTTTTACATCACAGGACTAGAAGTAGTAAAAGTGTCCTAAACCTTTAGTAGCTCCTAAAACATGATGATTATGTGTGATGAGTCCTAAAGATATATTTGAGCCGATGCATTGTGTGTCCTATCAATGAACATTTTGCAGCTATAGGTCCATATTCTTCGTAAGGAAAATGAGAAAATATTGTTTTGCTACTGGGAGCGCTAAAACTCTACAGGGGAGAAACAGTTTATGACATACTTACTAACTTTCCCTAACAGGGCCGGACTGGGACTAAAATTCAGCCCTGGCATTTGAAGGTATACAGGCCCACTTGTCGCATGGTGACTGTATAATATCTTTGTACACTTGTAGGCTACAAGAAGTGAGGGGAGTAGTGTTGAGCATTCCGATACCGCAAGTATCGGGTATCGGCCGATACTTGCGGGTATCGGAATTCCGATACCGAGATCCGATACTTTTGTGGTATCGGGTATCGGTATCGAAACAACATTAATGTAAAAATGTGTAAAAGAGAGAATTAAAATAAAAAATATTGCTATACTCACCTCTCCGACGCAGCCTGCACCTTACCGAGGGAAGCGGCAGCGTTCTTTGTTTAAAATTCGCGCTTTTCTTTCCTTTACGTGAAGTCCCGGCTTGTGATTGGTTGCGTCGCAGTCACATGGGCGACGCAACCAATCACAGCAAGCCGTGACGTAATTTCATGTCCTTAAGGATTTTAAAATTACGTCCCGGCTTTGTGATTGGTTGCGTCGCAGTCACATGGGCGACGCAACCAATCACAGCAAGCCGTGACGTAATTTCAGGCCCTAAAGGATTTTAAAATTACGTCCCGGCTTGTGATTGGTTGACCGCGACGCAACCAATCACAAGCCGGGACGTCACGGGAGGCTGGACAAGCGCACATTTTAAAATGCGCGCGTGTCCAGCCTCCCGGCTTGTGATTGGTTGACCGCGACGCAACCAATCACAAGCCGGGACGTCACGGGAGGCTGGACAAGCGCGCATTTTAAAATGCGCGCGTGTCCAGCCTCCCGGCTTGTGATTGGTTGACCGCGACGCAACCAATCACAAGCCGGGACGTCACGGGAGGCTGGACAAGCGCGCATTTTAAAATGCGCGCGTGTCCAGCCTCCCGTGACGTCACGGCTTGTGATTGGTTGCGTCGCCCATGTGACTGCGACGCAACCAATCACAAAGCCGGGACGTAATTTTAAAATCCTTAAGGGCCTGAAATTACGTCACGGCTTGCTGTGATTGGTTGCGTCGCCCATGTGACTGCGACGCAACCAATCACAAAGCCGGGACGTAATTTTAAAATCCTTAAGGACCTGAAATTACGTCACGGCTTGCTGTGATTGGTTGCGTCGCCCATGTGACTGCGACGCAACCAATCACAAAGCCGGGACTTCATGTAAGGAAAGAAAAGCGCGAATTTTAAGCAAACAACGCTGCCGGTTCCCTCGGAGAGGTGAGTATAGCAATATTTTTTATTTTAATTCTTTCTTTTACACATTAATATGGTTCCCAGGGCCTGAAGGAGAGTTTCCTCTCCTTCAGACCCTGAGAACCATCAGGAATACCGTCCGATACTTGAGTCCCATTGACTTGTATTGGTATCGGGTATCGGTATCGGATTGGATCCGATACTTTGCCGGTATCGGCCGATACTTTCCGATACCGATACTTTCAAGTATCGGACGGTATCGCTCAACACTAGAGGGGAGTGTAACACGACTATATAACATAATTACAGCTGTATCCAGCATTACAGCTCAGTCCCAATAGAATGTAATACAGCACAGCCCCCATAGACTATAATACAGCACAGCCCCATAGAATGTAATACAGCACAACCCCATAGAATGTAATGCTGCACAGCCCCCATAGACTATAATACAGCACAGCCCCCACAGAATGTAATACAGCACAGCCCCATAGAATGTAATACAGCACAGCCCCCATAGACTATAATACAGCACAGCCCCATAGAATGTAATGCTGCACAGCCCCCATAGAATGTAATACAGCACAGCCCCCACAGAATGTAATACAGCACAGCCCCCATAGAATGTAATACAGCACAGCCCCATAGAATATAATGCAGCACAGACCTCATAGAATGTAATACAGCACAGCCCCCATAGACTATAATACAGCACAGCCCCCATAGAATGTAATGCAGCACAGCCCCCATAGAATGTAATGCAGCACAGCCCCCATAGAATGTAATGCAGCACAGACCCCCATAGAATGTAATGCAGCCAGCCCCATAGAATGTAATACAGCACAGCCCCCATAGAATGTAATGCAGCACAGCCCCAATAGAATGTAATGCAGCCAGCCCCATAGAATTTAATGCAGCACAGCTCCCATAGAATGTAATGCAGCACAGCCCCATAGAATGCAATGCAGCACAGCCCCATATAATGTAATGCAGCACAGCCCCCATAGAATGTAATACAGCCAGCCCCCATAGAATGTAATACAGCACAGCCCCCATAGAATGTAATACAGCACAGCCCCCATAGAATGTAATACAGCACAGCCTCCATAGAATGTAATGCAGCACAGCCCCCATAGACTGTAATGCAGCCAGCCCCATAGAACATAATGCAGCACAGCTCCCATAGAATGGAATGCAGCCAGCCCCATAGAATATAATGCAGCACAGGCCCATGGAATGGAATGCAGCCAGCCCCATAGAATATAATGCAGCACAGGCCCATGGAATGGAATGCAGCCAGCCCCATAGAATATAATGCAGCACAGGCCCATGGAATGGAATGCAGCCAGCCCCATAGAATATAATGCAGCACAGGCCCATAGAATGGAATGCAGCCAAACCCATAGAATATAATGCAGCACAGGCCCATGGAATGGAATGCAGCCAGCCCCATAGAATATAATGCAGCACAGGCCCATGGAATGGAATGCAGCCAGCCCCATAGAATATAATGCAGCACAGGCCCATGGAATGGAATGGAATGCAGCCAGCCCCATAAAATATAATGCAGCACAGGCCCATAGAATGGAATGCAGCCAGCCCCATAGAATATAATGCAGCACAGGCCCATAGAATGGAATGCAGCCAGCCCCATAGAATATAATGCAGCACAGGCCCATGGAATGGAATGCAGCCAGCCCCATAGAATATAATGCAGCACAGGCCCATGGAATGGAATGCAGCCAGCCCCATAGAATATAATGCAGCACAGCTCCCATAGAATGGAATGCAGCCAGCCCCATAGAATATAATGCAGCACAGGCCCATGGAATGGAATGCAGCCAGCCCCATAGAATATAATGCAGCACAGCTCCCATAGAATGGAATGCAGCCAGCCCCATAGAATATAATGCAGCACAGGCCCATGGAATGGAATGCAGCCAGCCCCATAGAATATAATGCAGCACAGCTCCCATAGAATGGAATGCAGTCAGCCCCATAGAATATAATGCAGCACAGCTCCCATAGAATGGTGTTGTGAAATTGGATTCTGGGCTCCCCCGGTGGCCACTTGTGGAATTTAACTTGTGTGCATCATCCCCTCTGTTCACCTGCTCCTATCAGGATGTGGGAGTCGCTATATAACCTTGCTCCTCTGTCAGTTTCATGCCGGTCATCAATGTAATCAGTAGCCTTTCTGTGCATGTTCCTGCTACTAGACAACTCCCAGCTAAGTTGGACTTTTGTCCTTGTGTGTTTTTGCATTTTGTTCCTGTTCACAGCTGCTGTTTCGTTACTGTGCCTGGAAAGCTCTTGTGAGCGGAAATTGCCACTCTGGTGTTATGAGTTAATGCTAGAGTCTTAAAGTAATTTCTGGATGGTGTTTTGATAGGGTTTTCTGCTGACCATGAAAGTGCCCTTTCTGTCTTCATGCTATCTAGTAAGCGGACCTCGATTTTGCTAAACCTATTTTCATACTACGTTTGTCATTTCATCTAAAATCACCGCCAATATATGTGGGGGCCTCTGTCTGCCTTTTGGGAAAATTTCTCTAGAGGTGAGCCAGGACTGTCTTTTCCTCTGCTAGGATTAGGTAGTTCTCCGGCTGGCGCTGGGCATCTAGGGATAAAAAAACGTAGGCATGCTACCCGGCCACTTCTAGTTGTGCGGCAGGTTTAGTTCATGGTCAGTATAGTTTCCATCTTCCAAGAGCTAGTTCTCATATATGCTGGGCTATGTTCTCTCGCCATTGAGAATCATGACAGTTTGACCGGCCAAAAAAGGGTTAAATTACTGGCTGAGAAAGGAGAGAAAAAAGAAGTCTGCTACAATTTTTTATTTTTTTTTTTCCCTCTAGTTCTGAGTGTGCTCTTAATTGAATCACTTGCTAGTCTGCCTATACTGCAGCCTTCCTCTCTTCCTCTCCTTCTAATCCTTGAATGGCTCTGTGTTCACCTGTTTCAAATGGATCTTCAGAGTGTAGCTACAGGTTTGAATAATCTCGCCACAAAGGTACAAAATTTGCAAGATTTTGTTGTTCATGCACCTATGTCTGAGCCTAGAATTCCTTTGCCTGAATTCTTCTCGGGGAATAGATCTCACTTTCAAAATTTTAAAAATAATTGCAAATTGTTTTTGTCCCTGAAGTCTCGCTCTGCCGGAGACCCTGCACAGCAGGTCAGGATTGTAATTTCCTTGCTCCGGGGCGACCCTCAAGACTGGGCTTTTGCATTGGCACCAGGGGATCCTGCGTTGCTCAATGTGGATGCGTTTTTTCTGGCCTTGGGGTTGCTTTATGAGGAACCTCATTTAGAGCTTCAGGCGGAAAAGGCCTTGATGTCCTTGTCTCAGGGGCAAGATGAAGCTGAAATATACTGCCAAAAATTCCGCAAATGGTCTGTGCTTACTCAGTGGAATGAGTGCGCCCTGGCGGCGATTTTCAGAGAAGGTCTCTCTGATGCCATTAAGGATGTTATGGTGGGGTTCCCTGTGCCTGCGAGTCTGAATGAGTCCATGACGATGGCTATTCAGATCGATAGGCGTCTGCGGGAGCGCAAACCTGTGCACCATTTGGCGGTGTCTACTGAGAAAACGCCAGAAAATATGCAATGTGATAGAATTCTGTCCAGAAGCGAGCGGCAGAATTTTAGACGAAAAAATGGGTTGTGCTTCTATTGTGGTGATTCAACTCATGTTATATCAGCATGCTTTAAGCGTACTAAGAAGCCTGACAAGTCTGTTTCAATTAGCACTTTACAGTCTAAGTTTATTCTATCTGTGACCCTGATTTGTTCTTTGTCATCTATTACCGCGGACGCCTATGTCGACTCTGGCGCTGCTTTGAGTCTTATGGATTGGTCCTTTGCCAAACGCTGTGGGTATGATTTGGAGCCATTGGAGGCTCCGATACCTCTGAAAGGGATTGACTCCACCCCATTGGCTAGTAATAAACCACAATACTGGACACAAGTGACTATGCGTGTTAATCCGGATCACCAGGAGGTTATTCGCTTTCTGGTGCTGTATAATCTACATGATGTTTTGGTGCTGGGATTGCCATGGCTGCAATCTCATAACCCAGTCCTCGACTGGAGAGCTATGTCTGTGTTAAGCTGGGGATGTAAAGGAACTCATGGGGACGTACCTTTGGTTTCCATTTCATCATCTATTCCCTCTGAGATTCCTGAATTCTTGTCTGACTTTCGTGACGTTTTTGAAGAACCCAAGGTTGGTTCACTACCTCCGCACCGGGAGTGCGATTGTGCCATAGACTTGATCCCGGGTAGTAAATACCCTAAGGGTCGTTTATTTAATCTGTCTGTGCCTGAACACGCTGCTATGCGAGAATATATAAAGGATTCCTTGGAAAAGGGACATATTCGTCCTTCGTCATCTCCCTTAGGAGCCGGTTTTTTCTTTGTGTCTAAGAAAGACGGCTCTTTGAGGCCGTGTATTGATTATCGACTTTTGAATAAAATCACGGTTAAATATCAATATCCGTTACCACTGCTTACTGATTTGTTTGCTCGTATAAAGGGGGCCAAGTGGTTCTCTAAGATTGATCTCCGTGGGGCGTATAATTTGGTGCGAATCAAGCAGGGGGATGAGTGGAAAACCGCATTTAATACGCCCGAGGGCCATTTTGAGTATTTGGTGATGCCTTTTGGTCTTTCAAATGCCCCTTCAGTCTTCCAGTCCTTTATGCATGACATTTTCCGCGATTATTTGGATAAATTTATGATTGTGTATCTGGATGATATTCTGATTTTTTCGGATGACTGGGACTCTCATGTCCAGCAGGTCAGGAGGGTTTTTCAGGTTTTGCGGTCTAATTCCTTGTGTGTGAAGGGTTCTAAGTGTGTTTTTGGGGTTCAGAAGATTTCCTTCTTGGGATACATTTTTTCCCCCTCTTCCATCGAGATGGATCCTGTCAAGGTTCAGGCTATTGGTGATTGGACGCAACCCTCTTCTCTTAAGAGTCTTCAGAAATTTTTGGGCTTTGCTAACTTTTATCGTCGATTTATTGCTGGTTTTTCTGATGTTGTAAAACCATTGACTGATTTGACTAAGAAGGGTGCTGATGTTGCTGATTGGTCCCCTGATGCTGTGGAGGCCTTTCGGGAGCTCAAGCTCCGCTTTTCTTCCGCCCCAGTGTTGCGTCAGCCTGATGTTGCTCTTCCTTTTCAGGTTGAGGTCGACGCTTCTGAAATCGGAGCTGGGGCGGTGTTGTCGCAGAGAAGTTCCGACTGCTCCGTGATGAGACCTTGTGCTTTTTTTTCCCGTAAATTTTCGCCCGCCGAGCGGAATTATGATATTGGGAATCGGGAGCTTTTGGCCATGAAGTGGGCTTTTGAGGAGTGGCGTCACTGGCTTGAGGGGGCCAGACATCAGGTGGTGGTATTGACTGACCACAAAAATTTAATTTACCTTGAGTCTGCCAGGCGCCTGAATCCTAGACAAGCGCGCTGGTCGTTGTTTTTCTCTCGGTTTAATTTTGTGGTGTCTTACCTACCGGGTTCTAAGAATGTTAAGGCGGATGCCCTTTCTAGGAGTTTTGAGCCTGACTCCCCTGGTAATTCTGAGCCCACAGGTATCCTTAAAGATGGAGTGATATTGTCTGCCGTTTCTCCAGACCTGTGGCGGGCCTTGCAGGAGTTTCAGGCGGATAGACCTGATCGTTGCCCACCTGGTAGACTGTTTGTTCCTGATGATTGGACCAGTAGAGTCATCTCTGAGGTTCATTCTTCTGCGTTGGCAGGTCATCATGGAATCTTTGGTACCAGGGATTTGGTGGCAAGGTCCTTCTGGTGGCCTTCCCTGTCACGAGATGTGCGAGGCTTTGTGCAGTCTTGTGACGTTTGTGCTCGGGCCAAGCCTTGTTGTTCTCGGGCTAGTGGATTGTTGTTACCCTTGCCTATCCCGAAGAGGCCTTGGACGCACATCTCGATGGATTTTATTTCGGATCTGCCTGTTTCTCAGAAGATGTCTGTCATCTGGGTGGTGTGTGACCGTTTCTCTAAGATGGTCCATCTGGTTCCCTTGCCTAAGTTGCCTTCTTCTTCCGAGTTGGTTCCTCTGTTTTTTCAAAATGTTGTTCGTTTGCATGGTATTCCGGAGAATATCGTTTCTGACAGAGGGACCCAATTCGTGTCTAGATTTTGGCGGGCATTCTGTGCTAGGATGGGCATAGATTTGTCTTTTTCGTCTGCTTTCCATCCTCAGACTAATGGCCAGACCGAGCGGACTAATCAGACCTTGGAGACATATTTGAGGTGTTTTGTGTCTGCGGATCAGGATGATTGGGTTGCTTTTTTGCCTTTGGCGGAGTTCGCCCTCAATAATCGGGCCAGCTCTGCCACCTTGGTGTCCCCGTTTTTCTGTAATTCGGGGTTTCATCCTCGATTTTCCTCCGGTCAAGTGGAATCTTCGGATTGTCCTGGAGTGGATGCTGTGGTGGAGAGGTTGCATCAGATTTGGGGGCAGGTGGTGGACAATTTGAAGTTGTCCCAGGAGAAGACTCAGCTTTTTGCCAACCGCCGTCGTCGTGTTGGTCCTCGGCTTTGTGTTGGGGACTTGGTGTGGTTGTCTTCTCGTTTTGTCCCTATGAGGGTTTCTTCTCCTAAGTTTAAGCCTCGGTTCATCGGCCCGTACAAGATATTGGAGATTCTTAACCCTGTGTCCTTCCGTTTGGACCTCCCTGCATCCTTTTCGATTCATAATGTTTTTCATCGGTCATTGTTGCGCAGGTATGAGGTACCAGCTGACGAAGCCTGCTCGGCGAAACGTGCGTCGAGGCCCTCTCCTGTCCACACCACGCCGGAGCATGGTGCCAGCCATGTCCCAAGGTAATATACTGGTCACATGTCTAGTACATTCAATCTATGCCTAGGACTGGTGGATAGGCACCAAGTGTATTTGCATGCCCTATTCTGATTATGCACAGGTCTTTTTCATGGCACTTGATTACTAGAGTTGCTCCTTTGCTTTATTTGCTATTTTAGCATTTATTATATTCTTTTGAAGGTGCTCTCTAGTGTGTGCTGTCATTATTATCATCCCGCTCTCTTCTGAGCTTTTTCTTTTGCTCAGTGTGCATATCAGTGCTCATTTTCAATTGTAACTATTGTATTTTTGGGCGTGCTCCGGCGGTGGTGTTCAGGCTATCTGGATTTACTGTGTCCTTTTTCAGCCACCTATTTACATCTTGTTGGCTGCATATTTGTTGGCATGCTTTCCCCCTTCCACTGTTTTTGTCTATATGTTACTACTGTTCTTTTGTGTATTTGACACCCTAATAAAATTATTTCAGCTTTGGTACCTCTCTTGCTTGGTTGCTACTTTCTTATCTAATATTGTGTTTTTCACTCTGCAACCCAGCATATTGTTTATAGGTTTATATGAGGTACCAGCTGTGCCTTCCGTTGAGCCTCCTGCTCCGGTGTTGGTTGAGGGTGAGTTGGAGTACGTTGTGGAAAAGATCTTGGACTCTCGTGTTTCCAGACGGAAACTCCAGTATCTGGTCAAATGGAAGGGATACGGTCAGGAGGATAATTCTTGGGTCACTGCCTCTGATGTTCATGCCTCCGATCTTGTCCGTGCCTTTCATAGGGCTCATCCTGATCGCCCTGGTGGTTCTGGTGAGGGTTCGGTGCCCCCTCCTTGAGGGGGGGGTACTGTTGTGAAATTGGATTCTGGGCTCCCCCGGTGGCCACTTGTGGAATTTAACTTGTGTGCATCATCCCCTCTGTTCACCTGCTCCTATCAGGATGTGGGAGTCGCTATATAACCTTGCTCCTCTGTCAGTTTCATGCCGGTCATCAATGTAATCAGTAGCCTTTCTGTGCATGTTCCTGCTACTAGACAACTCCCAGCTAAGTTGGACTTTTGTCCTTGTGTGTTTTTGCATTTTGTTCCTGTTCACAGCTGCTGTTTCGTTACTGTGTCTGGAAAGCTCTTGTGAGCGGAAATTGCCACTCTGGTGTTATGAGTTAATGCTAGAGTCTTAAAGTAATTTCTGGATGGTGTTTTGATAGGGTTTTCTGCTGACCATGAAAGTGCCCTTTCTGTCTTCATGCTATCTAGTAAGCGGACCTCGATTTTGCTAAACCTATTTTCATACTACGTTTGTCATTTCATCTAAAATCACCGCCAATATATGTGGGGGCCTCTGTCTGCCTTTTGGGAAAATTTCTCTAGAGGTGAGCCAGGACTGTCTTTTCCTCTGCTAGGATTAGGTAGTTCTCCAGCTGGCGCTGGGCATCTAGGGATAAAAAAACGTAGGCATGCTACCCGGCCACTTCTAGTTGTGCGGCAGGTTTAGTTCATGGTCAGTATAGTTTCCATCTTCCAAGAGCTAGTTCTCATATATGCTGGGCTATGTTCTCTCGCCATTGAGAATCATGACAGAATGGAATGCAGTCAGCCCCATAGAATATAATGCAGCACAGGCCCATGGAATGGAATGCAGCCAGCCCCATAGAATATAATGCAGCACAGCCCCCATAGAATGGAATGCAGTCAGCCCCATAGAATATAATGCAGCACAGGCCCATGGAATGGAATGCAGCCAGCCCCATAGAATATAATGCAGCACAGCTCCCATAGAATGGAATGCAGCCAGCCCCATAGAATATAATGCAGCACAGGCCCATGGAATGGAATGCAGCCAGCCCCATAGAATATAATGCAGCACAGCTCCCATAGAATGGAATGCAGTCAGCCCCATAGAATATAATGTAGCACAGCTCCCATAGAATGGAATGCAGTCAGCCCCATAGAATATAATGCAGCACAGGCCCATGGAATGGAATGCAGTCAGCCCCATAGAATATAATGCAGCACAGCTCCCATAGAATGGAATGCAGCCAGCCCCATAGAATATAATGCAGCACAGGCCCATGGAATGGAATGCAGCCAGCCCCCCCCCCAATAGCTCCACAATCCAGTCATCACTTATTGACAAAAACAAAAAACACTCTACTCACCTCTCTCCTCGTGCCCCGCGCTGCTCCTGGCTCCGGTCTCAGCAGCTGCAGTCTGCCCGCCCGGTCACACACAGCAGGTGCGCGATGATATGACGTCATCGTGCACCCGCAGTGTCAGCGGCAGGCAGAGCGGGGAATGATGGGAGAGGGGGCGTCAGTGGACGCTCTCTCCTCCATCATTGCATTCAACTGTACCGGCGTCTATGACGCCGGTATAGTTGAATGCGGGGCCGGGAGTGCGCCGACAGCGGGGGGAGTGTGCCGACAGCGGCACACTCGAGCGGCCCACTACTGCCATCGGCCCTTCTGGCGTTTGCCAGAACTGCCCGATGGCCAGTCCGGCCCTGTTCCCTAAACACCACAAGCACGACTAGGTCTCCTCCTTTCCGAAACTCTGGAGGAGCTTCTTAACTCTCTGTAACCCCCTGGAAACCTGCAATAAAAGACATGGGGACATGGAACATAGCATGGAGGATGGGGGGTCTCTTAAAAAAAGAAGTTATGGACAATAGTGAAAATTTTTGTTGACACTCTCTTTCTCCACACTTGAGATTCTGTTGGATTACCAACCTGCAAAGCTGAAAAGTATGATTTATAGTCCCTTATCTAGAGCAGCATATTAAAGGGAATGTGATATCCGTAAATTACATAAATCAGGTTTTTATTTCAAATTTTTTCATTTTTAATAATCTGTATTTAAAGATGATTGAAATCTTACAATGTTCACACTAGCCACTGAGATTATTTCAGACTCATAGTTCCTGTTTTTTTTCTTTTTACAGAAGACTTTTCAGATGTCTCACTGTCATTACAGACAAGTTTACACCTTTAGGCCGGTTTCACACGTCAGTGGCTCCGGTACGTGAGGTGACAGTTTCCTCACGTACCGGAGACACTGACACACGTAGACCCATAAAAATCAATGCATCTGTTCAGATGTCATTGATTTTTTGCGGACCGTGTCTCCGTGTGCCAAACACGGAGACATGTCAGTGTTCGTGGGAGCGCACGTATTACACGGACCCAATAGAGTCAATGGGTCCGTGTAAAACACGGACCTCACACGGACATTCTCCGTCTGGGGTCCGTGTGCGTGCAGGAGACAGCGCTACAGTAAGCGCTGTCCCCCCCACATGGTGCTGAAGCCGCGATTCATATGTTCCCTGCAGCAGCGTTTGCTGCAGAGAAAATATGAATAATAGTGTTTAAAATAAAGATCTATGTGTCCGCCGCCCTCCCACTCCCTGTGCGCCCCCCCGCTGGTCAGAAAATACTTACCCGGGTCCCCCGTCGGCTGTCGCTCCTTCCTGGTCTGGCCGCGGCTTACTGTATGCGGTCACGTGGGGCCGATCATTTACAATCATGAATAGTCGGCTCCGCCCCTATGGGAGCTGGAGCCACATATTCATGACTGTAAATGATCGGGCCCACGTGACCGCATACACTAGAAGCCGCGGCCAGACCAGGAAGGAGCGACAGCCGACGGGGGACCCGGGTAAGTATTTTCTGACCAGCGGGGGGGCGCACAGGGGGTGGGAGGGCGGCGGACACATAGATCTTTATTTTAAACACTATTATTCATATTTTCTCTGCAGCAAACGCTGCTGCAGGGAACATATGAATCGCGGCTTCAGCATGATGCAGAGTGGGTACCACACGCTCCGTGTGGTACCCACTCACCATACGGGTGGCACACGTGTGCCGCATGTATGGCCTCCTTGAGTTCCCAGGCACACGGACACGGATAACTCCGGTACCGATTTATTCCGGTACCGGAATTATCTGGACGTGTGGGACAGCCCTTATGCACAGTTGATATCACAGGATTCCCTTCACAATGACCTTTGCACCCTCTCATTAGGTGCATCAATACAAAATAAAGGATTTGAGCCAGTCTGCTGCTAATGTACGTGTGCATTTCCATTTGCTAAATGTATTTATTTTATTTTAACACAGACCACCATGTTTGTTTGTTTTTTAATTGGCAAATTCTATAAAATCAAATTTAAGCAGTATGTTAATTTCTACTTTTTGAGAGTTTGTAACCCCTCATAAAGATAAACTTCCAGATCTAAAGTCTGATCAGTATTTGAGGGGGGTTGCACAGGATTAGGACATAATTGCTCTACTCTTGCACTAGGCCTTGAGTGCTCGTGTACCGTAGGTATCGGAGGAATTGCTGTTGACCGGCAACTATTGAAGATGCATGGGCAACTATACTGAATGGATATATCTCCATAGGATTGACATTATAACATTGTTCCTTGAGACGTCGACTTCTTCAGCAGTCTGTCAGTGATTGGTTTCTAACAAAATAAGAAAACTTCCCATCAAATGTCTGCACGTCTTGCCACTCTATTGTCTTCCGATGCAATTAGACCTCGTGCTAGAAGACGAGATGTGCAATCTTCATGACCACATTCCCGTGAATATAAGATGGTAACAATGCACCCAGGGCTCCTTTCTCGCAGGTTGCCATAATTATTTGTAAATGACTACTTTGTCTTTATTGGAAATGTGGAGAACTTTATTGCTTATCAGACTGAAATATCTCTGCAGAACTCCCGATCTCTTTTACAACTCTCTGTTTGATGTAATCCAAAATGTGACACCTGGGTCTTTAATAATTCACTGCTTGTTAACATTAAACAACTGTTAACATGCTCAAATAATTAGTTATGCTTGCTTGACATGTTTGCATGTTTAATAATTGATGCATTTATCTTAATTACTGATGGGGAAGCTGGTGTAATGTGCATATTTTTTGCATCTTAACATTCGAACAAAGCTGACTTTCTGCCAGTGATTGTTAGGCTCAGACTTTTCATTATTTATTATAATTAATTCACAAGAGGTAGTGTATGTTATTGACAAAAAAAAGACTTTTGCAAAACACATTTAGGGAGGTAGTTTACATTTTTAAGGAGTACGCTGTGTTTTAACATTCATAAGTCTGTGTTTTAGAGATTGTTGGGATTCATTTTCAAAGGTTTTCTATAGACTTACATAGTCTATATATATACAGTATGCGGGCAAAGATGTAATCACCCATATATTGGTATATACATAGCTTTTATTAAGTTGATCCAATCAGGTGGTTTGTGGCTCTACATGCTAGCATAGTACTTCATGTAAAGAAATGCAGGCTTAGAGAGCAACCCAAGGCAGAGATGAAAAAAAGTTGTATTGATTCACATTATTATTATTATTATTATTTATTATTATAGCGCCATTTATTCCATGGCGCTTTACATGTGAGGAGCGATATACATAATAAAAACAAGTACAATAATCTTGAACAATACAAGTCACAACTGGTAAAGGAGGAGAGAGGACCCTGCCCGCGAGGGCTCACAATCTACAAGGGATGGGTGAGGATACAGTAGGTGAGGATAGAGCTGATCGTGCAGCGGTTGGTTGATCGGTGGTTACTGCAGGTTGTAGGCTTGCCTGAAGAGGTGGGTATTCAGGTTCTTTTTGAAGGTTTCGATGGTAGGTGAGAGTCTGATATGTTGTGGTAGAGGGTTCCAGAGTAGGGGTGATGCGCGAGAGAAATCTTGTATGCGATTGTGGGAAGAGGAGATAAGAGGGGAGTAGAGAAGGAGATCTTGTGAGGATCGGAGGTTGCGTGTAGGTAAGTACCGGGAGACGAGGTCACAGATGTATGGAGGAGACAGGTTGTGGATGGCTTTGTACGTCATGGTTAGGGTTTTGTACTGGAGTCTCTGGGTAATGGGGAGCCAGTGAAGGGATTGACAGAGGGGAGAGGCTGGGGAATAGCGGGGGGACTGGTGGATTAGTCGGGCAGCAGAGTTTAGAATAGATTGGAGGGGTGCTAGAGTGTTAGAGGAAAGGCCACAGAGCACGAGGTTACAGTAGTTGAGGTGGGAGATGATGAGGGCATGGACTAGGGTTTTTGCAGATTCTTGGTTTAGGAATTTAGGATCCGTGAAATATTTTTGAGTTGAAGGCAGCAGGAAATGGAAAGGGCTTGGATATGCGGTTTGAAGGAGAGATCAGTGTCAAGGATTACCCCGAGGCAGCGAGCTTGTGGGACTGGGGAGAGTGGGCAGCCATTTACTGTAATGGACAGGTTCATTGGGGGGGTCGCATGAGATGGGGGAAAGACAATGAATTCTGTTTTGTCCATGTTAAGTTTTAGAAATCTAGCGGAGAAGGATGACATAGCGGATAGACATTGAGGGATTCTGGTTAGTAGGGTGGTGATATCTGGTACAGAGATGTAGATCTGTGTGTCATCAGCATAGAGATAATACTGAAAATTGTGAGATTCTATGAGCTGTCCCAGGCCAAAAGTGTAAATGGAGAAGAGCAGGGGCCCTAGAACTGAACCTTGCGGGACTCCGACAGATAAGGGGCGAGGTGAGGAGGTGGTGTGTGAGTGGGAGACGCTGAATGTTCGGTCAGTTAGGTATGACGAGATACAGGATAGGGCCAAGCCTGTGATGCCAAGGGATGAGAGGGTCTGTAGTAATAGGGAATGGTCCAATGCGTCAAAGGCAGAGGACAGGTCCAGGAGGAGGAGGATCGAGTAGTGGGATTTAGTTTCACATCCATATTCTTGTACATGTGGGCAGTATTATAGTAGTTATATTCTTGTACATAGGGACAGTATTATAGTAGCTATATTCTTGTACATAGAGGCAGTATTATAGTAGTTATATTCTTGTACACAGGGGCAGTATTATAGTAGTTATATTCCTGTACACAGGGGCAGTATTATAGTAGTTATATTCTTGTACATAGGGGGGCAGTATTATATTAGTTATATTCTTGTACATAGGAGCAGTATTATAGTAGTTATGTTCTTGTACATAAGGGTGTTGTGAATTCCGTTCTCGGACTCCCTCCTGTGGTCATGAATGGTACTTTGGTTGGTTCTGCTCTTGGACTCCCTCTGGTGGCTTCGAGTGGAACTGCTGGTCACTGAGGTTGGCTTTATCAGCTGCTCTCGTTTATTGCTATGCTGCTTCCCTATTTAACTCCACTCAGATCGTTACTTCATGCCAGCTGTCAATGTTTCAGTATTGGTTCAGATCTCTCTTGGACTTCTCTGAGGACCTGTCTACTCCAGCAGAAGCTAAGTCTTTGCTAGTTCATTTGTTGTTACTGCTTCCTGAATATATTTCTTAGTACTGCTAATTTTCTAGACCAGCTTGCTATCATGATATTCCCTTGCTAGTTGGAAGCTCTGGGGGTGCAGAGTGGCACCTCCACACCGTGAGTCGGTGTGGGGAGTCTTTTTGCTTACTCTGCGTGGTTTTTTGTAGTCTTTTTGTGCTGACCGCATAGTTCCCTTTTCTATCCTCTGACTATTTAGTGAAATCTGGCCTCCTTTGCTAAAACCTGTTTCATTCCTGTGTTTGTGACTTTCCTCTTAACTCACAGTCAATATATGTGGGGGTCTGCCTTTACCTTTGGGGAATTTCTCTGAGGCAAGGTAAGGCTTCTATTTCTATCTTTAGCTGTAGTTAGCTCTTAGGCTGTGAAGAGGCGTCTAGGGAGAGTTAGGTACGCTCCACGGCTATTTCTAGTGTGTGTGATAGGAGTAGGGTTTGCGGTCAGCAGAGTTCCCACTTACCCAGAGCTAGTCCCGATTTTGAGTTTACTCATCAGGTCATTCCGGGTGCTCCTAACCACCAGGTCCATAACATAAGGGGCAGTATTATAGTAGTTATATACTTGTACATAGGAGCAGTATTATAGTAGTTATATTCCTGTACACAGGGGCAGTATTATAGTAGTTATATTCTTGTACATAGGTGGGCAGTATTATATTAGTTATATTCTTGTACATAGGAGCAGTATTATAGTAGTTATGTTCTTGTACATAAGCAGCAGTATTATAGTAGTTATATACTTGTACATACGAGCAATATTATAGTAGTTATATTGTTGTACATAGGGTCAGCATTATCAGGGCTGCCACTAGGAATTTTGTGGTCCCATACTAGCAAAATTTTAGGGGCTCCCTTGAGACTCTGCCGAGGCTCCACCCCAGCCCTGCCTCCTCCCCTCGAACCTTCCACAGTCCTGCCGCTCACTCTTAGAAAAACTCCACATCTGCACCACGTCCTCACCAATCACATATTAACCACTCCCATCACCAGATCACATACATAGCGAGCAGCTTTTGCCAAAAGATTTTTAAGCCGCCACCACAACTAGGTAGACTTTTTTGGCCGGGCTCTACTCTACTCTATCCTATTAAACATTTGTTAAAATGTGCAATACAATTTAGGTATATTTTTATTTATTTTTAAAATGACCAATAATATCACATACAAGGGTCAAATACCATCGCACCATGACCAGATCAAATATTACCACCACAGTGACGGGATAATATCACATATAAGGGACAAATAACACCAGACCATGTCCAGACCACATATTACCACCACGTGGTGACCATAATACCACATACAAGGAACAAAAACCACCACACCATGACCAGACAACATATTACCACCACCTAGAGATTGAATACTACAATACTGATTATTAATAAAAGAAACACAATACTATCACCATATGTGCCATTATACACAGGAGATCTGTACTTAGCATGCAGTGTCCTGGTACAGGTAATACAGTGATTATCGGTGACATTATATACAGGAGCTCTGTATATAGTGTATCGTGTATAGGTTATACAGTGATCAATGACATTATACACAGGAGCTCTGTATATAGCGTCAGCGTAAAGGTAATACAGTGATCACCTGTGACATAGTCACAGTACCTCTGTATATAGTATACAGTGTATAGTGTCAGTGTATAGGTAACACACTGACTCACCAGTGACGTCTCTAGGTGAAGTCCTTCATCTTCACTTTTCATCTTCATCCAGCACAGACCACCATAACTTCTTCCAGACAGGGCTAGTTTCTGCAGGAAATAGCACAGTTATCTAGAGCACTGCTTGCAGAACACATTACTTATTTTTTTCCCAACTTCTACACTACACAAGATGAAGAAAAAAAGGTGACACAGTGTTGCTCTGCACAGTAACAGGACTGCCCCCCCATTTAAAACAGTATCCTAAAAAATAAAATTAATACATCACTGCAGTAATAATATCCCTTAATAGCCCCTATGATGATAATATCCCTCATCCTGGCCCCAGCCATATGTTCTCCCATCCTGCCCTCATGAGTATCTATTCTGCCCCATGTGATGTCCCATCCTGCCCCATGATCCTGCCCCATATGTCCCATGATTCTACCTCATCTGTCCCCTGATTCTACCCCATCTGTCCCATGATTCTACCCCATCTGTCCCATGATCCTGCCCCATCTGCCCCATGATCCTGCCCCACATCTGCCCCATGATCCCGCCCCATTTGTCTCCATCGTATCATCCTGCCCCATGATCCAGCACCATGTATCTCCATCCTGCCCCAGCTGTCTCCATCCTGCCCCATATTCCTGCCCCATCTGTCTCCATCCTGCCCCATATTCCTGCTCCATCTGTCTCCATCCTGCCCCCATGTCTCCATCCTGCCCCCTGTGTCTCCATCCTGCCCCTTGTGTCTCCATTCTTCCCCCTGTCTCCATTCTTCCCCCTGTCTCCATTCTTCCCTGTCTCCATTATTCCCCGTGTCTCCATTATTCCTCCTGTGTCTCCATTCTCCCCTGTATCTCCATTCTGCCCCCTGTGTCTCCATTCTGCTCTGTGTCTCCATTCTTCCCCCTGTGTCTCCATCCTGCCCCTTGTGTCTCCATTCTTCCCCCTGTATCTCCATTCTTCCCCCTGTGTCTCCATTCTCCCCCGTGTCTCCATTCTCCCCCGTGTCTCCATTCTTCCCCCTGTGTCTCCATCCTGCCCCTTGTGTCTCCATTCTTCCCCCTGTATCTCCATTCTTCCCCCTGTGTCTCCATTCTCCCCCGTGTCTCCATTCTCCCCCGTGTCTCCATTCTCCCCCGTGTCTCCATTCTTCCCCCTGTGTCTCCATTCTTCCTCCTGTGTCTCCATTCTTCCCCCCGTGTCTCCATTCTTCCCCGTCTCTCCATTCTCCCCCGTGTCTCCATTCTCCCCCCTGTGTCTCCATTCTTTCCCCTGTGTCTCCATTCTCCCCCCTGTGTCTCCATTCTCCCCCCTGTGTCTCCATTCTTCCCCATGTGTCTCAATTCTTCCCCCTGTGTCTCCATCCTGCCCCTTGTGTCTCCATTCTTCCCCCTGTGTCTCCATTCTGCCCCTTGTGTCTCCATTCTTCCTCCTGTATCTCCATTCTTCCTCTTGTGTCTCCATCCTGCCCCTTGTGTCTCCATTCTTCCTCCTGTATCTCCATTCTTCCCCCTGTGTCTCCATTCTTCCTCCTGTATCTCCATTCTTCCTCTTGTGTCTCCATCCTGCCCCTTGTGTCTCCATTCTTCCTCCTGTATCTCCATTCTTCCCCCTGTGTCTCCATTCTGCCCCTTGTGTCTCCATTCTTCCCCCTGTGTCTCCATCCTGCCCCTTGTGTCTCCATTCTTCCCCCTGTGTCTCCATCCTGCCCCTTGTGTCTCCATTCTTCCTCCTGTATCTCCATTCTTCCTCTTGTGTCTCCATCCTGCCCCTTGTGTCTCCATTCTTCCTCCTGTATCTCCATTCTTCCCCCTGTGTCTCCATTCTGCCCCTTGTGTCTCCATTCTTCCCCCTGTGTCTCCATTCTGCCCCTTGTGTCTCCATTCTTCCCCCTGTGTCTCCATCCTGCCCCTTGTGTCTCCATTCTTCCCCCTGTGTCTCCATCCTGCCCCTTGTGTCTCCATTCTTCCTCCTGTATCTCCATCCTGCCCCTTGTGTCTCCATTCTTCCTCCTGTATCTCCATTCTTCCTCTTGTGTCTCCATCCTGCCCCTTGTGTCTCCATTCTTCCTCCTGTATCTCCATTCTTCCCCCTGTGTCTCCATCCTGCCCCTTGTGTCTCCATTCTTCCCCCTGTGTCTCCATCCTGCCCCTTGTGTCTCCATTCTTCCCCCTGTGTCTCCATCCTGCCCCTTGTGTCTCCATTCTTCCTCCTGTATCTCCATTCTTCCTCTTGTGTCTCCATCCTGCCCCTTGTGTCTCCATTCTTCCTCCTGTATCTCCATTCTTCCCCCTGTGTCTCCATTCTGCCCCCTGTGTCTCCATTCTGCTCCGTGTCTCCATTCTGCCCCATGTCTCTATTCTGTCCCGAGCTTGCCACTTTCAATAAAAATAAAAAACTTTCTCCTTACCTGGCCGTGCTCCAGCACCAACGTTCCACCCCAGGTATTTCAAGCGCATGCTCACTGGTGAACAACAATGACATCATACGGCGACGACGTGCGCTGTGACGTCAGCTGCCAGCCTCCGATTGGCTGGCGGCTTTTAACTATTGCCGTGCGGGCCCTTATAGGGGCAGTATTATAGTGATTATATTTTTGTACACTTGGGACAATATTATAATATCAGAAAGGCAAAAAAGTCCGCTCTTCCATAGGAAGATCCCCTGCATGGAGACATTTAACGCGCCAAGAGTTTGGCAGAAGCAAAAATACGATAATAAATGATCAGAATCTTATATTAAAAGCCATAACTTTATTGTGCAAAAATACAAAAATAGAGAAAGGAACATTGCAACTTCATTTCTAAAAAAAACCTATCAAAATATTATGCAAATGGATTTAAGATGGCTATCTTTAATCATTGCATGGCGCAAAAATCTGCTTGTTCATGTGATATCAAACAGACTAAATGACATTGAGATCAGAGTTCTGTGGGGGCCGATCATCAATTCCAGGACTCCTTTTCTTATACTGAACACAGTTCTTAATAACATTGGTCAATCGCTGTTTTGCTGCAGAATATATTTGTAGCGCATCAGATGCCTCCCTGATGGTATTAAATGACGGATAGGAATCTGCCTTTATTTTTCAACATTGAAGACACTCCAATAATAGGAAACATTAGACATAGTAATTAGCCGGAGAAACTTAGTGCAGCTGATGATGAGACACATCATGATTATTTCCCATCTAAATTAGAAAATGTCCATCAGCGCCATCAGCTCACAACTGGCAGCAACCAGTGGGACCAGCTACACCCATCTGTTTTTTTTATTAAGTCTAGCAAAAGTTGTCTTCGTGAACGAATTGTAGCCAAAAAGCCACGCACTCAACATGGAAAGAAGACCAAGTAACTCAACCATGTGCAACCAAATGGGAACTGGGGAGGGCAGAAAAATGTCAGCGAATGCTCTGGACTGATGACTGAAAACATAAAAAATTGGCTGTAACAGAATCCGTTTGTTCACAGAAGGTCTGGAGAGTGGTACGATAATCAGGGTCTGCATGGAACAGTGAAGCTTAGTGGAGGGTCTTTGTAAGTTTGGGGCAGCATTTTGGCAAAAGGAGTTTGTGATTTGGTCAGGACTAATGATGTCATCATTTAAAATGCAGGTAAATACTTAACCATTGTGCAGTACCTATACAGTGGGGCAAAAAAGTATTTAGTCAGTCAGCAATAGTGCAAGTTCCACCACTTAAAAAGATGAGAGGCGTCTGTAACTTACATCATAGGTAGACCTCAACTATGGGAGACAAACTGAGAAAAAAAAATCCAGAAAATCACATTGTCTGTTTTTTTATCATTTTATTTGCATATTCTGGTGGAAAATAAGTATTTGGTCAGAAACAAAATTTCATCTCAATACAGTCATGAATAGGCAGCTCCACCCCTATGGGAGGTGGAGCCACATATTCATGACTCTAATCGTCGGCCCCACGTGACCGCATACAGTAGAAGGAGCGGCCAGCACAGGACACTGCGAGGGAGGCGGGTGAGTATTTTCAGAACAGCGGGGGGGCGCACAGGGGGTGGGAGGGCGGCGGACACATAGATCTTTCTTTTAAACACTATTATTCATATTTTCTCTGCAGCAAACATATGAATCGCGGATTCAGCACCAGTGGGGGGGACAGCGCTTACTGTAGCGCTGTCCCCTGCACGGCACACGGACTGCAAACGGAGACCGTCTGTGTGTGGTCCGTGTTTTACACGGACCCATTGACTTTAATGGGTCCGTGTAATACGTGCGCTCCCACGAACACTGACATGTCTCCGTGTTTGGCACACGGAGACACGGTCCGCAAAAAATCAATGACATCTGCACAGATGCATTGAAACTGTCACCTCACGTACCGGAGCCACTGACGTGTGAAACCGGCCTTAAACAGCTTCATTATTGGAAATATATATATAAAAAAAAGTTAGGGTTCTTCGAAAATGGCAATACCATTTTTCTTTTTTAAAGATCAGAATTTTTTAAGAACTAAAATAGTAAAAAGTTATCCATGTTTGGTATCACTGTAATCATACTGACCTGGAGAATCGTGTTGGGAGATCATTTTTACTGCCGAAATGATGCTATACAAATATGACCACACACAAAAAAATGCCGGAAATGAATTTCTTTTCACCATCTCATCGCACTTGGATTATTTTTGTCACTTTCTCATACTTGATATGGTAAAATGATTTGTGTCACTCATTCTGAAAAAAAACGAGCCTCATATGTCTAAGCTCACGGAAAACTAGAAAAGTTATGATACAAATAGAAAAGGGAGAAAGAGAAAAGTCTCACCGTGCGAGAAGTCGTATGGCTGCTCTAATTAGGTATGCATGGATCCAATAATCGTTGACCACCGGTGATAGATGCCTAAGGAAAAAAGAAAAGAAAATGAAATTCAAATCTTTATTCCATCCAGATTAAATATTGGGACATACACGGCATAGGATTAAAAACATGTTCATTTTGACGCGTTTCTGGCCGAAGCCCATAGTTGTAGAAAAGTTATGGATTTTTGAAACAATTAAAATGCAAAAACTAAAACTGAGTACTTTAGGGGATAAACAAATCCTTCTAAAGTTTTCCATTCCACCTTTTATTTTAGACAAAGGGTGTGTTTCCGCAGTACAGACATCAGAGAATGTAATGTTAACTTTCACAAATGTTTCATTTTGTATGATCATAACTATGATTCTTTGTGTTGCCAGAAGCCTATGATTCTCTGACTTTTGCTGTTGACAGAAAATGATATCTGAACCGTCTTCCTTGTCCTGAAAAAAATGTAATAAGAATTCAGTTCCTGTTCTCTAATGTGGTCACGGAAATTAAACAGATTTCAGCCAGGCCTGCAAAATAAATCACAACAATAAGTAATTGTCTCCATTACGCTGGAACACTAATACATAATTACATTGAAACATGATACATTCTTTATCCGGGATAGAATGGAAGCTGCCTGATGATCTAGCCTGTCAATAGGTAGAGGTCTCGGGATTGGGCAGGTGTAGGGAGGCCACGTCTATAATCCGCGGCTTACTGGAAGGCCTGCGGATCTGTGTTTATGGCCAGGTCAGACTTCAGAGTTGAGCAGATTAAAGCTACATCTTAAGCTATGTTTTGCGCAACAAAGTGACTGAACCCCTCAGGCGGGACAAGGATTAAACCAAAGTTGTAAATGTAACATAGTTACAAATGATTTTTCCAGTATTTAATTTCTGAGATTTAATCTAAAAGGAAACTTTTTTATATACAAGTATCAATCCCCAAAGAGCCAGCATCATGATAAGACCATTGACTTCTACTTGACCCGTGTCTCTCTCCTGCTTGGTCACTGCCTTGGGCGGACAGGAGGGTCATTTACCACATTATTCTCCCTGGGACCAACACATTGTTTCCTATTCATTTAGACCCAACAAACTGCATTATTGTATTAAAATGTACAGTAAATCGGTAAGTGCCATAAAGATTGTGACCTCAGCACGTAACATAATACAACGTCATTAAATGGCAAACTATAAAGTCAAATAATTACATGTACAACCGCTATTTACTTTTGTTTTCAAAGCAATCAGAAAATTGAATTAGAAGGTGTTTGCTTTTTGCTACTTGTCAAAATGGGAGAAAGTGGAAGATGTAGTTCAGAGCTCATTTAAGCTCCGACACACAGACACTAGTGATGATGAGCACCTTCGGTGCTGGGGTATGCATCAAGTATCGCCGGTGCTCGAGTCCCCGTGCCTGCATATTCTGTGGCTGTTACAGCCACAAAACATGCGGAGATTGCCCATGTATGTCTTATTCCCATGCATTCCTTCCTTGATTAGCATTTGCACAAACATTTTTCTTTGTTTTACTGCAGCAGAATAGTGAATGCAGCTCTGCAGTATAATAAAGGATGTAACTCAGGATCAGTAATGTAATGTATGTACACAGTGATTAAACCAGCAGAATAGTGAGTGCAGCTCTGGAGCATAATACAGGATGTAACTCAAGATCAGTAATGTAATGTGTGTACACAGTGACTGCACCAGCAGAATAGTGAGTGCAGCTCTGGAGTATAATACAGGATGTAACTCAGGATCAGTAATGTAATGTATGTACACAGTGACTGCACCAGCAGAATAGTGAGTGCAGCTCTGGGGTATAATACAGGATGTAACTCAGGATCAGTAATGTAATGCATATACACAGTGTCTGCACCAGCAGAACAGTGAGTGCAGCTCTGGGGTATAATACAGGATGTAACTCAGGATCAGTAATGTAATGTATGTACACAGTGACTGCACCAGCAGAATAGTGAGTGCAGCTCTGGGGTATAATACAGGATGTAACTCAGGATCAGTAATGTAATGCATATACACAGTGACTGCACCAGCAGAATAGTGAGTGCAGCTCTGGGGTATAATACAGGATGTAACTCAGGATCAGTAATGTAATGTATGTACACAGTGACTGCACCAGCAGAATAGTGAGTGCAGCTCTGGAGTATAATACAGGATGTAACTCAGGATCAGTAATGTAATGTATGTACACAGTGTCTGCACCAGCAGAATAGTGAGTGCAGCTCTGGGGTATAATACAGGATGTAACTCAGGATCAGTAATGTAATGTATGTACACAGTGACTGCACCAGCAGAATAGTGAGTGCAGCTCTGGGGTATAATACAGGATGTAACTCAGGATCAGTAATGTAATATATGTACACAGTGGCTGCACTAGCGGAATAGTGACTGCAGCTCTGCAGTATAATACAGGATGTAACACAGGATCAGTAATGTATGTACAGAGTGACTGCACCAGCAGAATAGTGAGTGCAGCTCTGGAGTATAATACAGGATGTAACACAGGATCAGTAATGTAATGTATGTACACAGTGACTGCACCAGCAGAATAGTGAGTGCAGCTCTGCAGTATAATACAGGAGGTAACACAGGATCAGTAATGTAATGTATGTACACAGTGACTGCACCAGCAGAATAGTGAGTGCAGCTCTGGAGTATAATACAGGATGTAACTCAGGATCAGTAATGTATGTACACAGTGACTGCACCAGCAGAATAGTGAGTGCAGCTCTGCAGTATAATACAGGAGGTAACACAGGATCAGTAAATCAGTAATGTAATGTATGTACACAGTGACTGCACCAGCAGAATAGTGAGTGCAGCTCTGGGGTATAATACAGGAGGTAACTCAGGATCAGTAATGTAATGTATGTACACAGTGACTGCACCAGCAGAATAGTGAGTGCAGCTCTGCTGTATAATACAGGATGTAACACAGGATCAGTAATGTAATGTATGTACACAGTGACTGCACCAGCAGAATAGTGAGTGCAGCTCTGGGGTATAATACAGGATGTAACTCAGGATCAGTAATGTAATATATGTACACAGTGGCTGCACTAGCGGAATAGTGACTGCAGCTCTGCAGTATAATACAGGATGTAACACAGGATCAGTAATGTATGTACAGAGTGACTGCACCAGCAGAATAGTGAGTGCAGCTCTGGAGTATAATACAGGATGTAACACAGGATCAGTAATGTAATGTATGTACACAGTGACTGCACCAGCAGAATAGTGAGTGCAGCTCTACAGTATAATACAGGAGGTAACACAGGATCAGTAATGTAATGTATGTACACAGTGACTGCACCAGCAGAATAGTGAGTGCAGCTCTGGAGTATAATACAGGATGTAACTCAGGATCAGTAATGTATGTACACAGTGACTGCACCAGCAGAATAGTGAGTGCAGCTCTGCAGTATAATACAGGAGGTAACACAGGATCAGTAATGTAATGTATGTACACAGTGACTGCACCAGCAGAATAGTGAGTGCAGCTCTGGGGTATAATACAGGAGGTAACTCAGGATCAGTAATGTAATGTATGTACACAGTGACTGCACCAGCAGAATAGTGAGTGCAGCTCTGCTGTATAATACAGGATGTAACACAGGATCAGTAATGTAATGTATGTACACAGTGACTGCAGCAGCAGAATAGTGAGTGCAGCTCTGGAGTATAATGCAGGATGTAACTCCGGATCAGTAATGTAATGTATGTACACAGTGACTGCACCAGCAGAATAGTGAGTGCAGCTCTGGAGTATAATACAGGATGTAACTCAGGATCAGTAATGTAATGTATGTACACAGTGACTGCACCAGCAGAATAGTGAGTGCAGCTCTGGAGTATAATACAGGATGTAACTCAGGATCAGTAATGTAATGTATGTACACAGTGACTGCACCAGCAGAATAGTGAGTGCAGCTCTGGAGTATAAGACAGGATGTAACTCAGGATCAGTAATGTATGTACACAGTGACGGCACCAGCAGAATAGTGAGTGCAGCTCTGGGATATAATACAGGATATAACTCAGGATCAGTAATGTAATATATGTACACAGTGACTGCACCAGCAGAATAGTGAGTGCAGCTCTGGGGTATAATACAGGATATAACTCCAGATCAGTACAGGATCAGTAATGTTAATTTGTATTTACAAGTTATTCTTAAGTTTTTTGTTGTTAATTACAAGCTGTACAATTATGTTCAAAATTGGCCTTGGGCTTTAAGTAAAATACAAGGCGTGACTTATAAGCACTATAGGGATTATGGAGTTTTATGACAATTGGTATGCAGCAGGAGTTGGGGATTATGGGTAAATGAGGCCATTTAAGTTTTCTTGCTGTTTTAAATATACAAAAATAGTATTTTTAATAAACCCTATGTGTTTCGTGTAAGCAAAAGTCACTGGCAGCCGCCATCATTGCTAAACCAACTGCTTAATAATATATAGTTTGTGTCTATTCTTTAATTTGCTAGAGAAGAAGGCAGTAGGGGGCACAAAGTTTTCTTTACATCTGTGGCGGTGCTCTATTGCACTACTTGATGATCAATGAATTTAATATCAAATTATGAGCCCATTGAGCGTGACACTGACTGGTCTGTTACGGCCAGACTCAAACAAAGGCTGTTTGTTATAGGGGTCATGTTGAAAGAAACTCAGATTTGTAAGAAGAAAATAATTGGAATGTGTTTGATGTACAATATTGTCACCGGTTTATATGAATTTTTTGGCAGAATACATGACCACAGGCGAGTATATTCTTGCTGAAAAATCTCATGCTATGTTATAGTGAAGCCTTTCACTGGGGAGAAAAGCTAGAATGTTAATATTTGCACAATGAGACATTTTCTCATTTGTATCAAAACCTGGAGGAAACTCAGAATGCTGGCGTTCCTGGAAGGCCCGGGGTCATGTACAACGTATGTGATAATGTCAATAGCTTGTTTGCCATAGGATTTTACAAGTATATATTTTACATGTAGCCTTACATAACTAACAATTCCCTAACAGAATGTTTTTATGGAATTCGAGAAACTGACCCAGTAGACAGCATGAAGCTTAGTTCTAAGGCTTCATAGAAACGTGGCGGATTCATTGGATTTTTTCAGGCATCTTCCACAAGTACAGAGCTATGCATGTGTTTGGCCGATTTTGCAGGTTTTCCCACCTACAAAGAATCAGGAGGTCTGTAATTTTTTATCGTAGGTACACTTCACTGGTGAGAGACAGAATCTAACAATAAAATCCAGACTATCACGTATTAACCCCTTCACCCCGAAGCCTGTTTTCAACTTCCTGACCAGGCCATTTTATTCAATTCTGACCACTGTCACTTTATGAGGTCATAACTCTGACGCTTCAATGGATCCCTGTGATTTTGAGAATGTTTTCTCGTGACATATTGTACTTTATGATAGTGGTAAAATTTCTTCGACATGACTTGTGTTTATTTGTGAAAAAAACCGGAAATTTGGCAAATATTTAGAAAATTTTGCAATTTTCAAATTTTTAGTTTTTATGCCCTTAAATTAGAGAGTCATATCACACAAAATAGTTAATAAATAACATTACCCACATGTCTGCTTTACATTAGCACAAATTTGGAAACATAATTTTTTTTTTGGTTAGGAAGTTATAAGAGTTAAAATTTGACCAGCGATTTCTCATTTTTACAACAACATTTGCAAAACCATTTTTTTAGGGACCACTTCACACTTGAAGTGACTAGGAGAGGCCCATATGACAGAAAATGCCCAAAAGTGACAACATTCTCAAAAATGCACCCCTCAAGGTACTCAAAACCACATTCAGGAAGTTTATTAACCCTTCAGGTGCTTCACAGGAACTTTTGGAATGTTTAAAAAAATTTGAACATTTAACTTTTTTTCACAAAAATTTTATTTCACATCCAATTTGTTTCATTTTACCAAGGGTAACAGGAGAAAATGGACCCCAAAAGTCATTGTACAATTTGTCCTGAGTACGTTGATACCCAATTTGTGGGGGTAAACCACTGTTTGGGTGCATGGCAGAGCTCGGAAGGGAAGGAGCGCCATTTGACTTTTCAATGCAAAATTGACTGGAATTGAGATCGGACACCATGTAGCGTTTGGAGAGCCTCTGATGTGCCTAAACAGTAGAAACCCCCCACAAGTGACACCATTTTGGAAAGTAGACCCCCTAAGGAACTAATCTAGATGTGTGGTGAGCACTTTTAACCCCCAAGTGCTTCACAGAAGATTATAATGTAGAGCCGTAAAAATTATCATATTTTTTTCACAAAAATGATCTTTTTGCCCCAAATTTTTTATTTTCCCAAGGGGAACAGAGAAATTGGACCCCAAAAGTTGTTGTGCAATTTGTCCTGAGTATGCTGATACCCCATATGTGGGGGTAAACCACTGTTTGGGTGCATGGCAATGCTCGGAAGGGAAGGAGCGCCGTTTGATTTTTCAATGAAAAATTGGCTGGAATTGAGATCGGACACCATGTTGCGTTTGGAGAGCCCCTGGTGTGCCTAAACAGTGGATCCCCCCACAAGTAGACCCACTAAGGAACTTATCTAGATGTGTGGTGAGCACTTTAAACCCCCAATTGTTTCACTAAAGTTTATAATGTAGAGACACGAAAATTAAAAAATCATTTTTTTTCCACAAAATTATCTTTTAGCTTGCAATTTTTTGTTTTCCCAAGGGTAACAAGAGAAATTGGACCCCAAAAGTTGTTTTACAATTTGTCCTGAGTGCGTTGATACCCCATAAGAGGGGGGAACCACCGTTTGGGCGCATGGCAGAGCTCGGAAGGGAAGGAGCGCTGTTTTGGAATGCAGACTTTGATGGAATGGTCTGCGGGCATCACGTTGCATTTGCAGAGCCCCTGATGTGCCTAAACAGTAGAAACCTCCCACAAGTGACCCCATATTGGAAACTAGACCCCCCAGGGAACTTATAAAGATATGTTTTGAGAGCTTTGAACCCCCAAGTGTTTCACTACAGTTTATAACACAGAGCCGTGAAAATAAAAAATGTTTTTTTTCCACTAAAATTATTTTTTAGCCCCAAAATTTTTATTTTCACAAGGGTAACAGGAAAAATTGGACTGCAACAGTTGGTGTCCAATTTGTCCTGAGTACGCTGATACCCGATATGTGGGGGGAACCATTGTTTGGGCACACGGCAGAGCTCGGAAGGGAAGGAGCACCATTTTAATTTTTCAGCGCAGAATTGGCTGGAATTGAGATCGGACACCATGTCGCATTTGGAGAGCCCCTGATGTGCCTAAACAGTAGAAACCCCCAATTCTAACTCCAAGCCTAATCCAACACACCCCTACCCTTATCCCAACCCTAACCCTACCTACACCCCTAACCCGAACACACCCCTAACCCTAATCCCAACCCTAACCATAACCCTGACTACACCCCTAACCCCAACACACCCCTAACCCTAATCCTGTCTCTCACAGGTGAAGTATACCTACGGTAAAAAGTTACAGATCTCTCCATTCTTTATAGGTGGGAAAACTTGCAATGTACCAAATACTTATTTTCCTGTTGTGAACTCTGTTTTCGGGCTCCCTCTTGTGGTCACTGGTGGTATGGTGTGACTTTTGCTTTGGGCTCCCCCTGGTGGCTTTGTTTGTTATCCTGCTGGTCTCTGGCTATCAGCTGGTTCGTTATCCTCTGGGAGGTTCCTATATAGCTCTGTTTTACTTCCTCTTGTTGCCGGCTGTCGATGTAATCGGTGCTACTCAGATTCCTTCTGACTACCTTGCTCCCAGTCCATCCAGGACAAAGCTAAGTTTTGTTTGCTTATTTTTTGATCAGCAGTGTTTATCATGTTTTCTTGTCCAGCTTGCTAAAATGTGATTTCCTCGCTTGCTGGATGCTCTAGTGGACTGAGTTTCTCCCCACACACCATTAGTTGGTGCGTGGGTTCTTGTAATCTCAGGATGGATATTTTGTAAGGGTTTTTTATTGATCGCATAGACCCCTGCTCTATTTTCTGCTTTCTAGTACTAGTGGGCCTCTTTTGCTGAATCTGATTTCATCCCTACGTATGTGCCTTCTTCTTACTTCACCGTTAATATTTGTTGGGGGCTTCTATATCTTTGGAGATTATTTCTCTGGAGGCAAGCGATGTCTTTCTTTCTCTTTAGGGGTAGCTAGTTCCTCAGGCTGGCTTGAGACGTCTAGGAATTTTTTAGGCACGTTCACCGGCTACCTCTAGTTGTTTTCGATAGGTTCAGATTTGCGATCAGTCCAGTTACCATCTCCCTAGAGCTTGTCCTTAGTTTATTCACTTGCTGGTCTATTCGTGATCCTCAGCCACTAAGGATCATAACAGTACAGCCGGCCAATAAAGTGTTAATTGCATGGCAGAAGCAGGAGAAAAGAAGCCTTGAGAATTTTTTTTTTTTTTTTTTGCTTTTGCCGTGTGTCTAGCTGCTGTGGCTAGCTTCTCTCCTCCTCTTAATCTTGGTGTGGCTCTGAGTTCAGCTGTTGACATGGATGTCCAGAGCTTGGCTTCCAGTCTGGATCATCTTGCTGCTAGGGTTCAAAGTATTCAGGATTTTGTTGTTCACAGTCCTATGTCAGAGCCTAGAATACCTATTCCGGAGTTGTTTTCTGGAGATAGATCTAGGTTCCTGAATTTTAGGAACAATTGTAAGTTGTTTCTTTCTTTGAAACCTCGTTCCTCTGGTGATGCCGTTCAGCAAGTTAAGATTATCATTTCCTTTTTGCGTGGTGACCCCCAAGATTGGGCCTTCGCATTGGCACCAGGGGATCCTGCATTGCTTAGTGTAGATGTGTTTTTTCTAGCCCTTGGATTGCTCTATGAGGAACCTAATCTTGAGAACCAGGCTGAAAAAACTTTATTGGCCCTCTCGCAGGGGCAAGATGAAGCAGAGGTGTACTGCCAGAAATTTCGGAAATGGTCGGTGCTTACTCAGTGGAATGAGTGTGCCCTGGCTGCAAATTTCAGAGAAGGTCTTTCTGAAGCCATTAAGAATGTCATGGTGGGGTTCCCTACGCCTGCAGGTCTGAATGAGTCAATGACTCTGGCCATTTAGATTGATCGGCGTTTGCGGGAGCGCAAACCTGTGCACCATTTGGCAGTGTCTTCTGAACAGACACCTGAATCTATGCAATGTGACAGAATTCTGACCAGAAGTGAACGGCAAAATTATAGACGGCAAAATGGGTTGTGCTTTTACTGTGGTGACTCAGCTCATGTTATCTCAGCATGCTCTAAGCGCAAAAAAAAGGTTGATAAATCTGTCACCATTGGTACTTTACAGCCTAAGTTCATTTTGTCTGTTACCCTGATTTGTTCCCTGTCATCTTACCCGGTTAATGCTTTTGTAGATTCAGGTGCCGCCCTGAGTCTGATGGATTGGTCATTTGCCAGGCGCTGTGGTTTTGATTTGGAGCCTTTAAAATTCCCTATTCCACTAAGGGGAATTGATTCTACACCATTGGCTACGAATAGACCTCAGTACTGGACACAAGTGACCATGTGCATGACTCCTGTTCATCAGGAGGTGATTCGCTTTCTTGTACTGCATAATTTGCATGATGTCGTCGTGTTGGGTCTACCATGGTTGCAGACTCATAATCCAGTCCTGGATTGGAAAGCTATGTCGGTGTCAAGTTGGGGTTGTCAGGGAATTCATGGTGACGCTCCTGTGGTGTCTATTGCTTCGTCCACTCCTTCTGAAGTCCCTACGTTTTTGTCAGACTACCAGGATGTATTTGAGGAGCCCAAACTCAATTCTCTACCTCCTCATAGGGATTGTGATTGTGCTATAAATTTGATTCCTGGTAGTAAGTTTCCTAAGGGACGACTTTTCAATGTATCTGTGCCGGAGCATGCTGCCATGCGGAGTTATATAAAGGAGTCTTTAGAGAAGGGACATATTCGCCCGTCCTCATCTCCTCTTGGTGCAGGATTCTTTTTTGTGGCTAAAAAGGATGGTTCCCTGAGACCCTGTATTGATTATCGCCTTTTGAATAAAATCACGGTCAAATTTCAGTATCCTTTGCCATTGTTAACTGATTTGTTTGCTCGCATTAGGGTGTCTAGTTGGTTCACCAAGATAGATCTTCGTGGTGCGTATAACCTTGTGCGTATAAAACAGGGTGATGAATGGAAAACTGCATTTAATACGCCTGAAGGCCATTTTGAGTACTTGGTGATGCCTTTTGGACTTTCTAATGCTCCTTCAGTCTTTCAGTCCTTTATGCATGACATCTTCCGTGAATATCTGGATAAGTTTATGATTGTGTATCTGGATGATATTCTGGTTTTTTCGGATGATTGGGAGTCTCATGTTAAGCAGGTCAGAATGGTCTTTCAGGTCCTACGTGACAATGCTTTATTTGTGAAGGGCTCAAAATGTCTTTTTGGAGTCCAGAAGATTTCTTTTTTGGGTTTCATTTTTTCTCCTTCTACTATTGAGATGGACCCAGTCAAGGTTCAGGCTATTCATGACTGGACGTAGCCTACATCTGTTAAGAGTCTTCAGAAGTTCTTGGGTTTTGCTAATTTTTACCGTCGCTTCATAGCTAATTTTTCTGGCGTTGTTAAGCCTTTGACGGATTTGACCAAGAAGGGTTCTGATGTGACTAATTGGTCTTCTGCGGCTGTGGAGGCCTTTCGGGAGCTGAAGCGTCGGTTTTCTTCGGCTCCGGTCTTATGTCAGCCAGATGTCTCACTTCCCTTCCAGGTGGAGGTTGATGCTTCCGAGATTGGAGCGGGGGCTGTTTTGTCGCAGAGAAGCTCTGATGGCTCTGTGATGAAGCCATGTGCTTTCTTTTCAAGAAAGTTTTCGCCTGCCGAGCGGAATTATGATGTCGGTAATCGGGAGCTGTTGGCTATGAAGTGGGCATTTGAGGAGTGGCGACATTGGCTCGAGGGAGCTAAACATCGTGTGGTGGTCTTGACTGACCACAAGAATTTGATTTATCTCGAGTCGGCCAAGCGGCTGAATCCCAGACAGGCTCGTTGGTCGTTGTTTTTCTCTCGTTTTGATTTCATGGTCTCGTACCTGCCGGGTTCGAAGAATGTGAAGGCTGATGCTCTTTCTAGGAGTTTTGTGCCTGACTCTCCTGGAGATTCAGAGCCGGCTGGTATCCTTAGAGAAGGGGTGATTTTGTCTGCCATCTCCCCAGATTTGCGACGTGTGCTGCAAGAGTTTCGGGCGGATAGACCTGACCGCTGTCCACCAGAGAGACTGTTTGTCCCGGATAGATGGACCAACAGAGTCATCTCCGAGGTTCATTCTTCAGTGTTGGCGGGCCATCCTGGAATATTTGGTACCAGAGACTTGGTGGCCAGGTCTTTCTGGTGGCCTTCCTTGTCGCGGGATGTGCGTTCCTTTGTGCAGTCTTGTGGAATTTGTGCTCGGGCGAAGCCTTGCTGTTCTCGTGCCAGTGGTTTGCTGTTACCTTTGCCTGTCCAGAAGAGGCCTTGGACGCACATTTCCATGGATTTTATTTCAGATCTCCCTGTCTCTCAGAGAATGTCTGTCATCTGGGTGGTGTGTGATCGTTTTTCTAAGATGGTCCATTTGGTGCCCTTGCCTAAGTTGCCTTCCTCCTCCGAGTTGGTTCCACTGTTTTTTCAAAATGTGGTTCGTTTGCACGGGATTCCTGAGAACATTGTTTCTGACAGAGGATCCCAGTTTGTGTCTAGATTTTGGCGGACCTTTTGTGCTAAGTTGGGCATTGAATTGTCTTTTTCGTCGGCCTTCCATCCTCAGACGAATGGCCAAACCGAGCGAACTAATCAGACCTTGGAGACTTATTTAAGATGTTTTGTTTCTGCTGACCAGGACGACTGGGTTACTTTTTTACCGTTGGCCGAGTTTGCCCTTAATAATCGGGCTAGTTCTGCTACTTTGGTTTCTCCTTTTTTTTGTAATTCGGGGTTTCATCCTCGTTTTTCCTCGGGTCAGGTGGAGCCTTCTGACTGTCCTGGAGTGGATGTTGTGGTGGATAGGTTGCATCAGATTTGGAATCATGTGGTGGACAATTTGAAGTTGTCACAAGAGAAGGCTCAGCTCTTTGCCAACCGCCGTCGCTGTGTGGGTCCCCGACTTCGCGTTGGGGACTTGGTGTGGTTGTCTTCTCGCTTCGTTCCTATGAAGGTCTCCTCTCCTAAGTTCAAGCCTCGGTTTATCGGTCCTTATAAGATTCTGGAAGTCCTTGGCCCTGTGTCATTCCGTCTGGACCTCCCGGCATCATTTGCTATTCATAATGTGTTCCATCGCTCGTTGTTGCGGAGGTATGTGGTACCTGTGGTTCCTCCGGTTGAGCCTCCAGCCTCCTGCCCCGGTGCTGGTTGAGGGAGAATTGGAATACGTGGTGGAGAAGATCTTGGATTCTCGTGTTTCTAGACGGAGGCTCCAGTATTTGGTCAAGTGGAAGGGCTATGGTCAGGAGGATAATTCTTGGGTTGTCGCCTCTGATGTTCATGCGGCCGATTTGGTTCGTGCCTTCCATGTGGCTCATCCTGATCACCCTGGGGGTTTTCATGAGGGTTCGGTGACGCCTCCTTAAGGGGGGGTACTGTTGTGAACTCTGTTTTCGGGCTCCCTCTTGTGGTCACTGGTGGTATGGTGTGACTTTTGCTTTGGGCTCCCCCTGGTGGCTTTGCTTGTTATCCTGCTGGTCTCTGGCTATCAGCTGGTTCGTTATCCTCTGGGAGGTTCCTATATAGCTCTGTTTTACTTCCTCTTGTTGCCGGCTGTCGATGTAATCGGTGCTACTCAGATTCCTTCTGACTATCTTGCTCCCAGTCCATCCAGGACAAAGCTAAGTTTTGTTTGCTCATTTTTTGATCAGCAGTGTTTATCATGTTTTCTTGTCCAGCTTGCTAAAATGTGATTTCCTCGCTTGCTGGATGCTCTAGTGGACTGAGTTTCTCCCCACACACTATTAGTTGGTGCGTGGGTTCTTGTAATCTCAGGATGGATATTTTGTAAGGGTTTTTTATTGATCGCATAGACCCCTGCTCTATTTTCTGCTTTCTAATACTAGTGGGCCTCTTTTGCTGAATCTGATTTCATCCCTACGTATGTGCCTTCTTCTTACTTCACCGTTAATATTTGTTGGGGGCTTCTATATCTTTGGGGATTATTTCTCTGGAGGCAAGCGAGGTCTTTCTTTCTCTTTAGGGGTAGCTAGTTCCTCAGGTTGGCTTGAGACGTCTAGAAATTTTTTAGGCACGTTCATCGGCTACCTCTAGTTGTTTTGGATAGGTTCAGATTTGCGATCAGTCCAGTTACCATCTCCCTAGAGCTTGTCCTTAGTTTATTCACTTGCTGGTCTATTCGTGATCCTCACCCACTAAGGATCATAACATTTTCCCCTCTGTGTTTCCCAAATGTTTGCTTTCCAAGAACCTTTTTGCGGAATCACAGTGGCACTTCTTTTATAGTAATGTAATATCGCATAACTGCTGTTGTGAATTAGACTTTTTTGGCTCCCTCTTGTGGTCACTAGTGATATGACTCTGGGATTGTCTTTCCTCAGTTTGGCACCCACCTGGGTCGTTAGTCCAGGGGTGTTGCTATATAAACTTCCTGGTTTCTCTGTCCAGTGCCTGGCATCGTTGTAATCAGTTCCTTTCTGTTTGCTCCTGTCTGCTGGTCTTGGATCTTGCAAAATTAAGCTAAGTCCTGCTTCCTTGTTTTTTGGTTATTTGCTTTGCTCTTATTTTTTGTCCAGCTTGTACTAAATGTGATTCCTGATTTTGCTGGATGCTCTAGGGGGCTGGTGTTCTCCCCCCGGGCCGTTAGACAGTTCGGGGGTTCTTGAATATCCAGTGTGGAAATTTTGATAGGGTTTTTGCTGACCATATAAGTCATCTTACTATATTCTGCTATTAGTCAGTGGGCCTCTCTTTGTTAAATATCTAGTTCATTCTTACGTTTGTCTTTTCTCCTTACCTCACCGTTATTATTTGTTGGGGGCTTGTATCCAACTTTTGGGGTCTTTTCTCTGGAGGCAAGAAAGGTCTATCTTTTCCCTTCTAGGGTTAGTTAGTTCTCCGGCTGGCGCGAGACGTCTAGAACCAACGTAGGCACGTTCCCCGGCTGCTGCTATTTGTGGTGCTAGGATTAGATATATGGTCAGCCCAGTTACCACTGCCCTATGTGTTGTGGATTCTGTTTGTGGGCTCCCTCTGGTGGTTACTGCTGGTACTGGGTGACTTTGGTGGGTTGCGGCCTTTGGTTTCCACCTGTCCATCAGAGGCTGGGTGTTTCCTATTTTACCTGGCCTTTCTGTCATTCCCTTGCCGGCTATCAATGTATTCAGATGTGCTCTGTTTGGTTCCTGCCTACCTGCTCCCAGATCTTTCAGGATAAGCTAAGTGCTGATTTTCAGTTGTTTGGTTTTTTGTCCAGCTTGCTTATTATGTCTCTATGCTAGCTGGTAGCTCTAGTGAACTGAGGTTCTCCCCATGTGCCATGAGTTGGCACATGGGTTCTTGTAATCTCAGGATGGTTTTTTGATTAGGGTTTTTTGCTGACCGCTCAGACCCCTTTTGTATCGTTCTGCTTTCTAGTTTACAGCGGGCCTCAATTTGCTGAACCTATATATATCATCTCTATGTGTGTGCCTTCCTCTCATTTCACCGTCAATACATGTGGGGGGCAACTATACCTTTTGGGGTTCATTCCTCTGGAGGCAAGTGAGGTCTTATTTTCTCTGCAGTACTAGTTAGCTCTTAGGCTGGTGCGTGGCGTCTAGAACCAACGTAGGCACGCTCCCTGGCTATCTCTAGTTGCGTTTGTCAGGCGTAGGGCAGCGGTCAGCCCAGGTTCCATCACCCCAGAGCTCGTCCGATATTTTGTATTACTTTGCTTGTCCCTTACTATCCCTAGCCATTGGGATTCATGACAGTATAGCCGGCCCACAAAGTGTTAATTGTTTGGGCTGAAGCAGGAGAAAAAGAAGTGTTTAAGGGAAATTTTTTTTTTTTTTTTTTTTCCTTCAGAGTTTTGCTGCCTAGCCCTTAATTGCTGTCTAGCTGCTTCTTACCTCCTCTTAACCCTTGAATGGCTCTGATATTAGCTGTTTAACATGGATGTCCAGAGTTTGGCTTCCAGCCTGAGTAATCTCGCGGCTAAAGTTCAAAACATACAGGATTTTGTTGTTCACACTCCCATGTCTGAACCTAGAATTCCTATTCCAGAGTTCTTTTCTGGAGATAGATCTACCTTCCTGAATTTCAGGAACAATTGTAAATTGTTTCTTTCTTTAAAATCTCGCTCCTCTGGAGACCCTGCTCAACAGGTCAAGATTGTAATATCTTTCCTGCGGGGCGACCCTCAGAATTGGGCATTTGCATTGGCACCAGGGGATCCTGCATTGCTCAATGTGGATGCGTTTTTTCTGGCATTGGGATTGCTCTATGAGGAACCCAACCTGGAGATTCAGGCTGAAAAGGCTTTATTAGCCCTCTCTCAGGGGCATGATGAAGCGGAAATATATTGTCAAAAATTTCGGAAATGGTCGGTGCTTACTCAGTGGAATGAGTGCGCCCTGGCTGCTAACTTCAGAAATGGTCTTTCCGAGGCCATTAAGGATATTATGGTGGGGTTCCCTACGCCTACAGGTCTGAATGAGTCGATGGCTATGGCCATTCAGATTGATCGGCGTTTACGGGAGCGCAAACCGGTGCACCAGTTGGCGGTGTCTTCTGAACAGGCACCTGAGACTATGCAATGTGATAGAATTCAGTCCAGAAGTGAACGGCAAAATTATAGGCGGAAAAATGGATTGTGTTTTTATTGTGGTGATTCAGCTCATGTTATATCAGCATGCTCTAAACGCACAAAAAGGGTTGATAAATCTTTTGCCATTGGTACTCTGCAGCCTAAGTTCATTTTGTCTGTGACTCTGATTTTTTCACTGTCTTCCATTTCCGTCGATGCCTATGTGGATTCAGGCGCTGCCCTGAGTCTTATGGATTGGTCATTTGCTAAACGCTGCGGTTTTAGTCTGGAGCCTCTGGAAGTTCCTATCCCTCTGAAGGGAATTGACTCTACACCATTGGCTATGAATAAGCCGCAGTATTGGACACAAGTGACCATGCGCATGACTCCCGTTCATCAGGAGGTGATTCGCTTACTTGTACTGTATAATTTACATGATGTACTAGTGCTTGGTCTGCCATGGTTACAAACTCATAATCCTGTCCTGGACTGGAAAACAATGTCTGTGTTAAGCTGGGGATGTCAGGGGGTTCATGATTATGCACCTCCGATTTCAATCGCTTCATCTACTCCTTCTGAGATCCCTGCGTTTTTGTCTGACTATAGGGATGTTTTTGAGGAGCCTAAGCTCAATTCGCTCCCTCCTCATAGAGATTGTGACTGTGCTATAGAATTGATTCCTGGCAGTAAGTTCCCTAAGGGTCGTTTATTTAATCTGTCACTGCCAGAGCATACTGCTATGCGGAATTATATTAAGGAGTCCTTGGAAAAGGGACATATTCGTCCATCTTCGTCCCCTCTGGGAGCAGGTTTTTTTTTCGTGGCAAAAAAAGATGGTTCCCTGAGGCCTTGTATAGATTATCGCCTTCTGAATAAGATTACAGTCAAATATCAGTATCCACTGCCATTATTGACTGATTTGTTTGCTCGCATTAAGGGGGCTAGGTGGTTCACTAAGATAGATCTTCGCGGTGCGTATAATCTGGTGCGGATAAAACAGGGTGACGAGTGGAAAACCGCATTTAATACGCCTGAGGGCCATTTTGAGTATTTGGTAATGCCTTTTGGACTCTCCAATGCTCCGTCAGTCTTTCAGTCCTTTATGCACAATATTTTCCGTGAATATCTGGATAAGTTTATGATTGTGTATTTGGATGATATTTTGGTGTTTTCTGATGACTGGGAGTCTCATGTTTTACAGGTCAGGAAGGTGTTTCAGGTTCTGCGGGCCAATTCTCTGTTTGTGAAGGGCTCAAAGTGTCTCTTCGGAGTCCAGAAGATTTCTTTTTTGGGGTACATTTTTTCTCCTTCTACTATTGAGATGGATCCCGTCAAGGTTCAGGCGATTTGTGACTGGACACAACCTACATCTGTTAAGAGCCTTCAGAAGTTCTTGGGGTTTGCTAATTTTTATCGTCGGTTCATTGCTAATTTTTCCAGTATTGTTAAACCTTTGACTGATTTGACTAAAAAGGGTGCTGATGTTGCTGATTGGTCTCCTGCGGCCGTGGAGGCCTTTCAGGAACTTAAGCGCCGGTTTTCTTCTGCTCCTGTGTTGTGTCAACCAGATGTTTCACTTCCTTTTCAGGTGGAGGTTGATGCTTCCGAGATTGGAGCGGGGGCGGTTTTGTCACAGAGAAGTTCTAATGGCTCGGTGATGAAGCCATGTGCATTCTTCTCTAGAAAATTCTCGCCCGCCGAGCGCAATTATGATGTGGGTAATCGGGAGCTTTTGGCCATGAAGTGGGCATTTGAGGAGTGGCGTCATTGGCTTGAGGGTGCTAAACATCGTGTGGTGGTCTTGACTGATCACAAGAATCTCATTTACCTTGAGTCTGCCAGGCGTTTGAATCCTAGACAGGCTCGTTGGTCGTTGTTTTTTTCTCGTTTCAATTTCGTGGTTTCATACCTGCCAGGTTCAAAGAATGTGAAGGCAGATGCTCTTTCCAGGAGTTTTGTGCCTGACTCTCCTGGAGACTCTGGGCCTACTGGTATCCTTAGGGATGGGGTAATATTGTCCACCGTATCCCCAGACTTGCGACGTGCATTGCAGGAGTTTCAGGTGGATAAACCGGATCGTTGTCCACCAGAAAGACTGTTTGTTCCAGATGATTGGACCAGTAGAGTCATCTCCGAGGTCCATTCTTCTGTGTTGGCTGGTCATCCTGGAATATTTGGTACTAGAGACTTGGTGGCCAGGTCTTTTTGGTGGCCTTCCTTGTCTAGGGATGTGCGTACCTTTGTGCAGTCTTGTGAAGTGTGTGCTCGAGCTAAGCCTTGCTGTTCTCGGGCCAGTGGGTTGTTGTTATCCTTGCCCATCCCGAAGAGGCCTTGGACGCACATTTCCATGGATTTTATTTCTGATCTCCCGGTTTCACAGAAAATGTCCGTTATCTGGGTGGTGTGTGACCGCTTTTCTAAGATGGTTCATTTGGTGCCCTTGCCTAAGTTGCCTTCCTCCTCTGAGTTGATCCCTTTATTTTTTCAGAACGTGGTTCGTTTGCATGGGATTCCGGAGAATATCGTTTCTGACAGGGGATCCCAGTTTGTGTCTAGATTTTGGCGGACGTTTTGTGCCAAGATGGGCATTGATTTGTCTTTCTCGTCTGCATTCCATCCTCAGACGAATGGCCAGACGGAGCGAACTAATCAGACCTTGGAAACTTATTTGAGGTGTTTTGTTTCTGCTGATCAAGATGACTGGGTTGTTTTTTTGCCGCGGCCGAATTTGCTCTTAATAATCGGGCTAGTTCTGCCACGTTGGTCTCTCCTTTTTTTTGTAATTCGGGGTTTCATCCTCGTTTTTCCTCTGGTCAGGTGGAGTCTTCGGATTGTCCTGGAGTGGACGTGGTGGTGGACAGGCTACATCAGATTTGGAATCAGGTGGTGGACAATTTGAAGTTATCTCAGGAGAAGACTCAGCAGTTTGCTAATCGCCGTCGCCGCGTGGGTCCCCGACTTCTTGTTGGGGATTTGGTGTGGTTGTCTTCTCGTTTTGTCCCTATGAAGGTCTCTTCTCCTAAGTTCAAGCCTCGGTTCATCGGTCCTTATAGGATCTCGGAGATTCTTAACCCTGTATCTTTTCGTTTGGATCTCCCAGCATCGTTTGCTATTCATAATGTGTTCCATCGGTCGTTGTTGCGGAGGTATGAGGTGCCCGTTGTTCCTTCGGTTGAGCCTCCTGCTCCGGTGCTGGTGGAGGGAGAATTGGAGTATGTTGTTGAGAAGATCTTGGATTCTCGTGTTTCCAGACGCAAACTCCAGTATTTGGTTAAGTGGAAGGGTTATGGTCAGGAGGATAATTCCTGGGTGGTCGCCTCCGATGTTCATGCGACTGATTTGGTCCGCGCCTTCCATAGAGCTCACCCTGATCGCCCTGGGGGTTCTCGTGAGGGTTCGGTGACCCCTCCTCAAGGGGGGGGTACTGTTGTGGATTCTGTTTGTGGGCTCCCTCTGGTGGTTACTGCTGGTACTGGGTGACTTTGGTGGGTTGCGGCCTTTGGTTTCCACCTGTCCATCAGAGGCTGGGTGTTTCCTATTTTACCTGGCCTTTCTGTCATTCCCTTGCCGGCTATCAATGTATTCAGATGTGCTCTGTTTGGTTCCTGCCTACCTGCTCCCAGATCTTTCAGGATAAGCTAAGTGCTGATTTTCAGTTGTTTGGTTTTTTGTCCAGCTTGCTTATTATGTCTCTATGCTAGCTGGTAGCTCTAGTGAACTGAGGTTATCCCCATGTGCCATGAGTTGGCACATGGGTTCTTGTAATCTCAGGATGGTTCTTTGATTAGGGTTTTTTGCTGACCGCTCAGACCCCTTTTGTATCGTTCTGCTTTCTAGTTTACAGCGGGCCTCAATTTGCTGAACCTATATATATCATCTCTATGTGTGTGCCTTCCTCTCATTTCACCGTCAATACATGTGGGGGGCAACTATACCTTTTGGGGTTCATTCCTCTGGAGGCAAGTGAGGTCTTATTTTCTCTGCAGTACTAGTTAGCTCTTAGGCTGGTGCGTTGCGTCTAGAACCAACGTAGGCACGCTCCCTGGCTATCTCTAGTTGCGTTTGTCAGGCGTAGGGCAGCGGTCAGCCCAGGTTCCATCACCCTAGAGCTCGTCCGATATTTTGTATTACTTTGCTTGTCCCTTGCTATCCCTAGCCATTGGGATTCATGACACCTATGAGCTGGTTTTTTGTGTTTGCAGACTTGGTATGTACTTTTGAGACCCTCTGCCATTGGGGTCATAACAAACTGCATTATCTCCCTATATACTTAGTGCAGTATTATGTAACAGGATCACATGCATTAGTATTAGTTATGTCCACTTAATGTTTTTGCTATGTAATCTGAGAACATTATCAGGTAAGGGCCGAGACACTGATTTCAGTGATTTGTTACATACTAGGCTATGTTATGTAGTTTCAATACTCTCAGCAGGACATTATTATTACTTCAGGCCTAGCTGCCCCACACCTCCTGGTCCTCCACACCCTGGCACCGATCAGCTTAGTGTCACTATACAATTATGTACATAGAAAGTTACTAATCAGTGGGATGGGCAGGACCAGCTTTCTGAGCACCTAGTAAAATTAGTGATACATTACTGGAGTCAGGGTTTCTTTCTCTACATTATGCTACTCTCGGATAAAGTAGCAAAAACCTGGTGAAAGATTCCATTTAAAGGGAACCTGACAGCTGATTCCTGCCCTATCCATGGGCAGCATGTATCAGACACTGGCTGCATTATTTCAGTCATGTATGTTTAACTCTGAAACACTGCGGCTTTTTGGAGAAAAACATAGTTTAATAGACTCATTCTGGGCCACACAGTAGACTAGTCGGACAGGTGGGTCCACGGCGGTCTCTCTTTGTTAGTTCCTCTGGACTGACCGGTATCTCCTCTGGAGAGACCTATCAATCACAGTAGAATAGTCGGACAGGTAACATAGTAACATAGTTACATATTTATTAAGGTTGAAGGAAGACTTTAAGTCCATATAGTTCAACCCATAGCCTAACATGCCCTAACATGTTGATCCAGAGGAAGGTCTCTCTTTGTTAGTTCCTCTGGACTGACCGGTATCTCCTCTGAAGAGACCTATCAATCACAGTAGACTAGTCGGACAGGTGGGTCCCTGGTGGTCACTCTTTATTAGTTCCTTTGGACTGACCGGTATCTCCTCTGGAGAGACTTATCAATCACAGTAGACTAGTCAGACAGGTGGGCCCCGGTGGTCGCTCCTTGTTAGTTCCTCTGGACTGACCAGTATCTCCTCTGGAGAGACGTATAAATGACTGTAGACTAGTCGGACAGGTGGGCCCCGGCGGTCGCTCCTTGTTAGTTCCTCTGGACTGACCGGTATCTCCTCTGGAGAGACTTATCAATCACAGTAGACTAGTCGGACAGGTGGGTCCCTGGCAGTTGCTCCTTGTTAGTTCCTCTGGACTGACCGGTATCTCCTTTGGAGAGACCTATCAATCACAGTAGACTAGTCGGACAGGTGGGCCCCGGCGGTCGCTCCTTGTTAGTTCCTCTGGACTGACCGGTATCTCCTCTGGAGAGACTTATCAATCACAGTAGACTAGTCGGACAGGTGGGTCCCCGGCGGTTGCTCCTTGTTAGTTCCTCTGGACTGACCGGTATCTCCTCTGGAGAGACCTATCAATCACAGTAGACTAGTCGGACAGGTGAGTCCCCGGCAGTTGCTCCTTGTTAGTTCCTCTGGACTGACCGGTATCTCCTCTTGAGAGACCTATAAATCACAGTAGACTAGTCGGACAGGTGGGCCCCGGCGGTCGCTCCTTGTTAGTTCCTCTGGACTGACCGGTATCTCCTCTGGAGAGACTTATCAATCACAGTAGACTAGTCGGACAGGTGGGTCCCCGGCGGTTGCTCCTTGTTAGTTCCTCTGGACTGACCGGTATCTCCTCTTGAGAGACCTATCAATCAAGGGGTGCATGCAGAAGGCGCCTGAACCCACCTGTCCGACTACACCTTTAAAGGGTCTTTGTCAGTGCAAAATTCAGACCAAGCAAGGTCAAATAGTTCAGTGTGCTTTAGGTAGGTGAAGGTCACAGATATCTTGGGAGTATGTCTTAAAAATGTACTTTCAAGTTTTTTCACGACTTTGACATCGATGATCTATCCTAACGATAGGTCGTCTTTGGCAGAGTTCAGAACAAAAGGATAAAGCTTGTAAAGCCATGTCCTTCCTTCCAGTGTAAAAATATATGATTAAAAATAAATATCTCCTTCATTTAGCGACATCGCCCAAGACTGCATATTGAGTGTGTAGCTCCTTACTGACTGTCTCCTTCATTCACAGCTCTCCATCCTGCCACAGGGAGACCTTCTATTAGCAGCATGTAACCCTGCAGCAGCCAGCGGGTTAATATGTAATAACCCATTTACATCATTTCTTTCCTGTAATATCGGCTGGCAGGGCCAATGGGCGTCCTGCTCTGCTTTAAAATGTCACAAATAGCAGATTTATGGATTTTTCTAAATACGTTATTTTAGTTTGACAGCATAAATCATTCATGCTCCTTTCCTGCGCTTACATTTTTTTTTTCGTTCCTTTTTTCTTACCTCTAACAGATTATTGAAACAGAAAATAAGCACAGGAAAGGCTACGAGGGGTATCGGGCTTTCAAATGTCAAGTTTGTACTTACAGTTGTATGTACGTCGACAGGGTCAAGAGCCCACATTATTTGTATATGTACACAGCGGGCCTACATAAAAGGTTATGTCACCTGCAGCTATTTTCTTACAGATTAACATAGGCCTGAAATCTACCTCTCAGCCTGGCTCCGACATGGAGCACGGCATTACAAGTTCTTATGTCAGGACCCACAATATCAACTGGGTGATTGGTAGGTGTTGCTCTGGGCAATGGCGTCTATTGCAGAGTAAGTCTTTTAAATTACATCATGCTGCTCCTGATCTGCTCGTTTTAATATAATCCAAGCCCAGGGTCGAGCACTTAGCTGAGAACAGACAGACGGGCAGTAGCTACATATTATTTATTTATTTCTACAAAGATACCATTTATTTTTTTTCAAGGTCTTTCATGGAGTCTGAATAACAGTTTGAGGGGTCTAAAACTTCCATATAAGAGGTCCTAAAATGCATTCACACTATTTTATTTATTATTTATTTTTAATGGTTGTTATTGTTATTATTTTTAGGTCATATTATTTTATAATAAATACCAATGATGATGATATTATTATTATTATTATTATTATTATTAGAATAATATCAACAATAAACAATAATATTATTTATTTTGTGTAGCGTCGATAGTATTTTTTTGCTCAGTGTTATTATATGTTATTATTTATTTATTTTGTTTAGCATCTTTAGTAGTTTTTGCTTAGTGTTATATGTTGTTATTTATTTATTTTAGCATCTTTATTTAGTATTTTTTTGCTTAGTTGTATATGTTGTTATTTATTTATTTTAGCATATTTATTTAGTATTTTTTTTTGCTTAGCGTTATATGTTGTTATTTATTTATTTTACTTAGCATCTTTATTTAGTATTTTTTGCTTAGTGATATATGTTGGTATTTATTTATTTTGTTTAGCATCTTTAGTAGTTTTTTGCTTAGTGTTATATGTTGTTACTTATTTATTTTATTTAGCATCTTTATTTAGTATTTTTTTGCATAGTGTTATATGTTGATATTTATTTTATATAGCATCTTTATTTACTATTTTTTTGCTTAGTGTTATATGTTATTTATTTATTTTATTTAGCATCTTTATTTAGTATTTTCTTGCTTAGTGATTTTTTTTAACTATTAATAATATTACTATGTTACTGTTTTAATTATTATAACTTACAGTAAGTATATCTTTGTTTTTCACATTACCTACTTTTGCCAGGAGGATAACCCAACTTCGCAGGGAAGCTATAACTGTGCATTAGCAGTATTGTTTTTAAGCTGCACAGTCCTTCGCTAACTAGAACTGGCACACACACTGTAGGTGGACGTAAAACATGAAGATATTTTAATATTTTTTGCAATGACAGCTGATCTGAGCTTTACCAGACCCATCTACTCTTCCCTCACTATTGCCCCTATCCCTCATTAATCACATGGGGAGAAGCATGATGTGGGTGCCCCTTGAGCTTGGGCTACTAGGAACTGACTGGTGACAGAGCTGGGAACGCTTTCATCGTTTTATTAATGGCCCTGCGTAACTGGGACCAGTTTATGTTTCTCTTGCTGGATTTGTAGTACTTCGCAGCTGCTACTAAGAGAAACTTTTCTTTAGAATTAACAATAGAGGTTGGAGAAGTTGCAGTTCCCATTTATGCCCATGCCTCACATCTCCAAAATCCATTTTCCAAAACAGTGTCCTTTTATTACTGTCCCCAATTCTATTAGATGTGAGCAATAAATGCTTCATGTGATAATGTGGAAAGGAGACTAAATAGCCTGTGTCACGGATCCCTACTCTGTGGTGTAACTAATTAGTCACGTGCCCGCTCTCAGCACGTGACTTGGGTTGTGCCTGCAAGGGTTAATCTATGTCCCCACTCTCAGTCCAGCATTCAACCTCTGTCCTATGCTGTAATGGGAGCATAAATCACACACCGACCCAGGCCACACACCCGCTCATACACGCTGCCACCACTCATCGAACACACGGGCGATGAGTCCTGGAAATATTAGTACTAATAATGTCTACCACTCATAAGGCTCACACACCTTAGGCTATGGATTCGTTAGAACATTCAAGGTTCAACTTGTTAAAGTTTTATACTTTAATACAAAAAGGTTCAGTGCTTACAGTAAGAAAACGATATAAAAATATGATAATAAAAAGACATAAAACTTATGCAAAAAAGTATAAAAATAAACAGGAGAAACTTACAGAAATCATCTAACTGGTAGTTTGCTTTCTAATCCCTGAGGGGGGTGAATGGAGTTGGTGGAACACATCAGCGTCTCAGGCTGCCCTCACATGTGAACATGTTTCTCTGTATACAGCCCTAATTTATAGCTTTGGTCTGGAGTAGGGTTGAGCGACTTTTATTTTTATAGGATCGGGTCGGGTTTCACGAAACCCGACTTTCTCAAAAGTCGGGTCGAGTGAAATCGTCCGATCCTATAAAAAAGTCGGGGTCGGCCGAAACGCGAAACCCAATGCAGTGCAATGGGATACAATGGTTCCCAGGGTCTGAAGGAGAGAAAACTCTCCTTCAGACCCTGGGATCCATATTTAAGTGTAAAATAAAGAATTAAAATAAAAAATATTGATATACTCACCCTCTGACGCGCCCTGGTACTAACCGGCATCTTCCGTTCCTAAGAATGGCGCTTGAAAGACCTTTCGAATGCTTCACGGCTTGTGATTGGTCGCGGCGGCCCACGTGACCACTCAGCGACCAATCACAACAAGCCGTGACGTAATTCTCAGGTCCTAAATTCCTCATTCTAGGAATTTAGGCCATGAGAATTACGTCACGGCTTGTGATTGGTCGCTGAGCGGTCACGTGGGCCGTCGCGACCAATCACAAAGCCGTGACATCATCTAAGGCCCTTCACGTGCTAATTCTTAAGAAGGAAGGCTGCCGGAAAGAAGCCGAGGGTGAGTATATTCCTATTAGGTATATACTCACCCTCGGACGTACCCTGCTTCTTTCCGGCAGCCTTTCTTCTTAAGAATTAGCGCGTGAAGGCCTTAGATGACGTCACGGCTTTGTGATTGGTCGCGGCGGCCCACGTGACCGCTCAGCGACCAATCACAAGCCGTGACGTAATTCTCATGGCCTAAATTCCTAGAATGAGGAATTTAGGACCTGAGAATTACGTCACGGCTTGTTGTGATTGGTTGCTCAGCGGTCACGTGGGCCGCCGCGACCAATCACAAGCCGTGAAGCATTCGAAAGGTCTTTCAAGCGCCATTCTTAGGAACGGAAGATGTTGGTTACCAGCGGTGATGTCCAGGCTGCGTCGGAGAGGTGAGTATATCAATATTTTTTATTTTAATTCTTTATTTTACACTTAAATGTGGATTCCGATACCGAGTTCCGATATCGCAAACATATCGGAACTCGGTATCGGAATTCCGATCCCAGATTCAGAAGATCGCCGACCTCATGGCCGACCCCACACAGGGGTCGGGTCGGGTTTCATGCGACTTCTGAAAATGGCCGACCCGTTTCGCTCAAGCCTAGTCTGGAGGTCAGGTCTCTAGACCGGCCCCTCAGGATAATATCATAATTGCTTGTTTTTTATTGGCCGCGCCCCTCAATGAATATATTATTTTATCTTGAGACCCTTTGTGTAAAAGTTCTCACAGAGATACTATCAGGCCGTAATTGACATCTCTCTTCCAAGAGCTAGGAGGTGTCAAATGTTACCTTTCTTCTTGGCTTCCAGCAGGAACCTCTGGTGAGATTGGAGACAGAAGTCTACTTGTCTCAGGAGAATACATATTAACTCCAAGCACATGTAGTGGTCCCATGTTATGGAAAGTTTTGCGTTGTAGCAAGGGACCATGGGGCCCTATAGCAAATTATTGAATGAAATAATTCCACAATAACTCCCATCAGCAGCTCAGAAAATAGAAACACTGTGATTGCTGATTACCGTATATTCTTTCTTCACTTCCATAGCCTTTCATTTTATTATCCACTACATATCCTCTTTATCCTACACATTGTATTCCTCTCCCCCTCATTTATCCATTGCCGATTCCTAGCTGTTTCAGGATTCCTTTACACACTTGCAAGAAATGTCATAATTTTAAGGATTTTTAGGGCATATTTTATTTTATAAAATTTCTTTATTGCATTTCAGTCCTATGTAATAGGCACAGGCAAAAAAAAAAAAAACGGAAAAAAGCCAAGAGTCTCAAAAATGGCACAAAAATGTCAAATGTTTATGTAGGATTTTCAATAACTTGCTATAAACTTTAAAGGGAAGGTGCCATCAAAAAAATTTTTTTTCCAGAGATTGAAAAAATGTAAAGAATTAATGTTTTAATTTTCATAAAAAATATTATCATTTGTTTATAATTTAGTAAAATATGGAAAATAATTTTAAAAGGTTTGGCATTTCCACTTTTAAACACTAGGGGGAGCAGCTAATGAAATTTGACAAAAACCTAGTGTACAACTAGCTCACATTACTGCACTGCAGTAATTATGGGTGGAGTCTGCTGACGTGTGTGATGTCACTCCTCTCCTCCCCTTCTGGGTGTTTGCTAAGGGATAAGAGAGGATGATATTCAGGAACCCAGGGAGCGGCCATTTTGTTGGTGACTGCAGAGTTATACTGGCAAGCAGACAGTCACCGAGGATGGCAGGCAGCAAGGATTCTGGGAGATATGTGGTGGAGGGAGCAGGGTGACAGCAGCACAGAGTATTTCAGGAGAGTAGTGTGCTGGTCTATGGGGGCGCACCATGTTCAGTACGCGGAGCAGCCAGGGATTGTACATAGAGCGCTGTCTTTTATACAAATGGATGGACCATCTGCTTGTCTGCTGCACAGAAATCCAGAAAACATTTCTGTGGATTGACGGCCTGTTCTGATCCAGACTTTGCATGCAAAGACCCCATTCCCCTCATCAGATCCTGTCTTCTCCATCCTGTCCTGGCGATGTGTGAAAGCGAGGCGACAGGCGAAGTACGGGGTGACGCTGGGAAGGAAATGTAGCCATATAGTAATGATAAACATGAGACCCCTCTCTTCAGCTGCCTCACCAGCCCTCCCCTGACTGCACCTAACTGGAGGTCATGCTGCCCCCTCTATTACCCCAGACCCGTGTACAGGTGCTCAGCCAGGACCACCATAGAATGGGTCCGCTTTCTGAAGATAATACTGCCATAGTGTTCTCACATAATACCGCCATGTAGATCACACATAATACTGTCCTATAGTTCTCACATAATACCATGATATAGATTGCAAATAACGACGCCATAGTGTTCTCACATAATACCAACATATAGATCTCACATAATACCGCCATATAGATCACACATAATATCGCCATATAGATCACTCATAATACCGCCATATAGAGCACACAATACCGCCATATAGAGCACACATAATACTGTCCTATATTTCTCACATAATACCATCATATAGATCGCAAATAACGACGCCATAGTGTTCTCACATAATACCGCCATATAGAGCACACATAATACCGCCATATAGATCTCACATAATACCGCCATATAGATCTCACATAATAAGGCCAGTGTTCTCACATAATACATATAGAGCACACATAATACCGCCATATACTTCTCACATAACGACGCCATATAGATCTCACATAATACCGCCATATAGATCACACATAACGGGGGAGAGGAGTGCATAGGAGAGGATTAGATACACAGTTCAGCAGTCAGTATCACACAGGACAGTATTAGATACACAGCTCAGTCAGTATCATACAGGATAGGATTAGATACATGGCTCAGCCATCAGTATGACACAGGGGAGGATTAGATACACATCTCAGCACAGTAACACATAGAATAGGATTAGATACATGGCTCAGCACACAGTATCCCACAGGAGAGGATTAGATACACATCTCAGCACAGTATCACACAGGGTAGCATTAGATACATGGCTCAGCAGACAGCATCACACAGGAGAGGATTAGATACACGTCTCAGCACAGTATCACACAGGAGAGGATTAGATACACAGCTCAGCAGTCAGTATCACACAGGACAGGATTAGATAAACATCTCAGCACAGTATCACACAGGAGAGGATTAGATACATGGCTCAGCAGACAGTATCACACAGGACAGAATTAGATACACATCTCAGCACAGTATCACACAGGGTAGGATTAGATACATGGCTCAGCAGACAGTATCACACAGGACAGGATTAGATACACATCTCAGCACAGTATCACACAGGATAGGATTAGATACATGGCTCAGCAGACAGTATCACACAGGAGAGGATTAGATACACAGCTCAGTCAGTATCACACAGGATAGGATTAGATACACGGCTCAGCAGACAGTATCACACAGGATAGGATTAGATACACGGCTCAGCAGACAGTATCACACAGGATTGGATTAGATACACAGCTCAGTCAGTATCACACAGGGTAGGATTAGATACACAGCTCAGTATCACACAGGATAGGATTAGATGCATGGCTCAGCAGACAGTATCACACAGGATAGGATTAGATACACAGCTCAGCAGTCAGTATCACACAGGATAGGATTAGATACACAGCTCAGTCAGTATCACACAGGATAGGATTAGATACACAGCTCAGTTAGTATCACACAGGATAGGATTAGATGCATGGCTCAGCAGACAGTATCACACAGGAGAGGATTAGATACATGTCTCAGCAAAGTATCACACAGGAGAGGATTAGATACACGACTCAGCAGACATTATCACACAGGATAGGATTAGATGCATGGCTCAGCAGACAGTATCACATAGGAGAGGATTAGATACACAGCTCAGCACAGTAACACACATGGGAGGAGATAACTGCTCAGAGTCAGCACCACAAAGGATAGGATTAGATTACCTCAGTGGGTACTGATACTTACTTCACGGCTCCCTGCTGAGTCCTTTCTCCCTCCCGTCCTTGGTCTCCTCCTCCTATAACTGCAGGGCTCCTGCAATTATCCTGGGAAGCTGGAGCTCACAGATGCACTGTGAGCTCCAGGAAGATGGCGCTGATCTCCTGCCTCTGCTGTGGTGTGGACGGCTCAGGGGGCGTGGCCAGATCACAGCAGGGAGCTGCTCAATGTAAACTATAGGGTCGGACGCCGACTGCAGATGTCTATGCCCAGGGCTGCCGTATTTGTAGAGTGTAAGTGTCGTGCAGCTACACTTACAGTCATGCAAAGCAAAATGGCGGCGCCCAGTGGCTGAAAAAAAAATTAATAATAAAAAAAATGTTAAAGTTAAAAAATGTAAATTTGTATTAAAAATAATTGTTTATATAAACAATCATTTTTAATACAAAAAATAAAATGCGGCACCTTCCCTTTAAAGTATCATTTGATTGTAGTATTTTTTTTCCTTTTTTAAACAGAAAAGTTATTAAAAACATCAGAGAAAATGCCATACACATGCTTTGTGTAAATCCAGTCTACTGCTAGCCATATCACAAACATTTATTTGAAGTCGGACAAATTCTCCAATTTCAGCAATTTTTGTAAGTCCAATGAAGGGAATCTTTTCTAGCCCTAACCCTAATGTGTAAACGGGACCTACTAGATTTGACATGACAGCATATGTTGAGAGCTGGGCTTCTGGGTGTTAGGTGTGGAGTTCTTGCCGCTGCACAGGGGGAATCTCAAGCCATGTCCTCTGCGGTCTCTCATTCTTCCTCAGTCGCAGAGGAGCCCGCTCAGCAGAGACGTTGGTCCCAGCATCTTGCTCAGGCTAATGCTGTGCGTTTGGTTGCTGCTGCCGATCTAGGTCCAGGTGTAGCAACCAGCATTAGTCAGCGGCGAGCAGACGCTCCTTGGACTAAGTCCTGCTTTTTGCCTTCTGAGCATGCCCGTGAGATGTCCACTCATTGGTGGTCGGAGGTCACTTGTTCAGGTCCTCAAGCAGCTCAGATTGGTCATGTGGCAAGGTCCCAGAAGGCTGCAGCTATAAAGGAATCACACGGCCGCACGGCCGTGCGCTAGTATATCCGAAATCGTGGTGTGTGTTGATGCACGTATGTTATTGGTGCTAGCTCCTAATTATCCCCTTCCCTCGTGTTGTGTCTGAGCCTAGGTGATTGGAGCTAATACATCGCCAAGTAGTGCATTGCCAGCGCTGAGCATGATAACCAGCATCTATTAGTGGTGTTTGCCAGTGCGACGCTGTGCGCAACCAGTGCGCTTAATTCCTTACTCCGGGTGGTTAGTGGCGTTCACCAGTGCGACGCTGCACGCACTCAGTGCAATAAATCATTTAGTCAGGTGTAGTCCAGGCATCGTGAGTCTTGTGACCGAACACTAGTGCTGATTCAGCTGTGCCCTGTGACAGTTAACAGGGTATGGTATCTGTGCTCTGTGGTACTGCGGCTCTGTGAATTAACAGAGCTCATCGCAAGTACACACCGGGTGACGGTTGACCCCCATGTGTCCAGTGCGAAGCCGCCATTTTGCGTCCGCCATTACTGAGCAGCAGTTAACATCTCTGCACAGTGGACCCCGGGCTGCGAATGCACCTTATTATTATCTTTGTATTTATTTGGTGCATTCCACCAGCCCTAACACTGGGTTTAAGCATGGCTGTCATAAAAAATATAAAAAAATCTCTAAGCCCTAATTAAGGGGGCACTCGCCCCCCTCCCTCCTTCCCTCTCATAGGGATTGCCATTGAAGAAGCAATTAGCTGACAGTCTGAGTCTCTTGAACGGACTGTACAATGGACATAATGAAGTAGCGAATTACGTATAGTTTGAAGTCAACCATCCTAATTAACATGCAGGCAGTCCCTTTTGGAAATAAAGGACCTCTGCAGTGTCAATGAGAATGTATTTTGTGCATGAAACAAAGGTATATAGATTGGACAAATAGTTAAGACAGGTAGAGGTCTTTTCAGAGAGTTGGAATAAAGGTACCTGTGTTTACACATAGATAGAGATGTGGAAGAACCTTTTTTTTAACATCCTGTCTTTAAATGACACCTCCGGGGAAAAGTTATACATTTACAACAGACAGCCGCCTCCAAAAGAAAATTATGAATATCGGAGTTCATTTAGATGCGATGGTGATGGGACATACATTTTTTTGGGGAAGAAGATGCATGTTTTTTCATAACCATAACACCTTCCTATAAGCCCCAAATCCATAGTAGCCATATAACTGACAACAGCAATGTCCTGTTTGTTCCCTGGGTAATGATAAAATCCTGATAATTGTATCCCTCTAATTGTTTAAGCCTTACTGTTTTTGTCCACTTTGTAAAATCTTTTGTACATTTTTTTTATATAAATACTGCCTATTGTTTGGATTAAATATAACATGTAATAGTTCTTTTCCTTTTTGCTTTGTAGCCCACATCCCTAAGCCTTACGCTACCGGAACCAGGCCTCCAGTCAGCCTGTATAAACGACTGGTGCTTTCAGCGAGTAGTCTGGGATTCTCGTGGAGTTTGCAGTGACTGTATCGAGGTATATACATATATTCCATGTGCTGGAATTGGAGGCGTATATACCATACGCTCACTGTTAGATTCCCGATAACCTGCCTATTACTGCAAACAGCCTGCTGCCTCCTCCATTGATCGTTGGTCAATTGCGTAATTGTCCGGATAATAGGGGGAAGCAGAGAGCTGTTTGCTCCAAAGGTACAGCGGGTGGATCTGAGATACAAAACCCCCGTGCAGCGTTCTTTGACAATGGCCAATTTTTTTTTGCAGATGGGGAATAAGCCATTATTGGTGTTTGGCACGATTCTTCCTATTTAGAACATATGCATCACTTTGCTGTTCATATGTTCAGTCTTTTGAGCATTTTTTCCCTCTTCGGTTTGTGAAAAATGCAGTTACTCTTGCTAGAATCTGCTCCAAACTGGGCACTGTTCATTCAAAAGGCTGCAGAAAAAACACTTCCAAAATGCTTCAAAACCACTACAGGAATAAAAAAGAAATTCCTCCAAAAATCCTTGAAATAAAGTGTTTCCTTAAGAGTTTTCCACTAGGAAACTCATCATTTTGGACCCCCGTTAATGACAATCAACTTTAAAGGGATTGTGCACTTTCACAAAAGTGGAACCCAAACTCAATAGGTACTCACGGGTCCAGTGTCGGCTCCTCATCGCTGCTCTGGTCTTGGTGTTTTGGCTGGATTGCGCCCATCGGAGTGCGTCAATGATTAGCTAGAGTTGTGACGCGCTGTTGACGCGATATCATCGTGGCAGTCAGAACACTGAGACCAGACCTGCAGTGCCGGTCCCCGGGAGGTGGAGGGGACCTGCTAAGTTTGTTATTTTACGTATTTTCACAGAGAATGAGGCCCACTTTTCTGAATATAGACAATCCTTTTAAGGTGAATCCCATTTAATATGCCATAGCTGCTATTTTGTTAACGGGAATCCATCAGCATGGTTTTTCTACATAATCCGAGAGCAGTATGGTACAAGGGCTGAGGGACTGGTGGTTCCAGTGATGTGTCACATGCTAGGCTGTGTGTTTCTGTTTCTGTAAAATCAGTTTTTTTTCTGCATGAGATTATGACTACTGGGATAGATGTCTTGTGCCTCCTAGTCACCCTCTTTCTGTAACCCCGCCTTCATCACTTTTAGACATCTTTCTGCCTATGCACAGTGTATACAGGAAGCTGCCAATCAATGGTATGAGCGGGGCTATACAGGCCTCAGCATGTGAGATCTACAGCAGAGAAAACAGTAACTGCATCAAAATTACAGCACGCAGACCAGCAAGTGACACATTGCTGGAATCAAGGTGTTAACCATTCATCAGGCTGCACTCGGATTACTGAGTAATTCCCTTTACTTGCACCCATTGTTTTCTGGTACCGTACATGTGAATGCTGCCTTATCAGGGAGAACAATGGCTGAACAATACAGGATGTGATGTGATCTGCTGCAATCTCCAACTGGCCCCAGACCAAGTTCATGTCATCTTCTAAATCCCATAGTCAATTCTTTAAAAAATAATATATAGTTTTTGTGTGCACATCAAGCGTTAATCTTCCAGGAAACATATGTTTTCTTGTGATTTACATAAATATTAAAATCCCCCAGTGCCATTATCTGCCATCTGATAGCCCTCAACGAACCATTTGACCGAGTTGTAACTTCATTGTGTATCAGTCGGACACAAGCCAGACTATTGAGTGGAGAAATGATATTCATGTAACCAAAGCCGGCTGGGTTTCCAATAGCATCATAAACAAGAGCCCCGCCATCAATACATTAATCATCTTTCTATAAAACATATTGAATGAAAAACAGCACCTGGAAAATAAAATCAATGTTTGCTGATGACTGATTTATCTCTCTTGATGTTTTGATCAAACGCTACATTGAAACATTTCAGCTTCTGCTAGAGAACGAGCCTGGCTCGCTTCTCTCTGATAAACATGATACATTCCCTTGTTTTATTGCTATACTTAAAGATAGCACAGACAGTATGGTGCAGGATATTACAATATATATTTCTGCTAAAAACAATCTCGTGAATCTGTCCCCAGAAGATCGCTTTACAAATGCGTTTTTAGGGATGTGGAGGCAGGACGGAAATGGGGATTTGTGACTTTGATCCGTGGATCTGGTGAACAGTTGTCAGGATAAGACTTATGGGTAAATGTGATGTAGTTTGGGGGGTATCTACCAATCGGCACACACATGGAGAGATTTAGAAAAACAATAGCATGGGAAAATTGGAGCTATATTGATCATGCCTCTGCTTTAATAATGAAAATATAGGAAGAGTTCCAATTGACAATTCTCCATTTTTCCTTTTCCTTTTTTCCTTGGCAAAGATACAATAAGAATCAACTTCATCTATGGAGCTGGAGATGCAAAATCTCTCTCCCCTTGGCTCCTAACCATCTTTTTTGCAAACCAAAGATCAACTTCTTATTTTATACCAAAACTTAAAAGAGGACATTTCCCCAAGACGGAGTCCCCTCCTGTCCTCCACCGTGGATGTTGATATGAAAGCTTTTCTTCCCGAGGTAAGTAGGTGTGGTGATATGTTTGTTGTGGGATCCATTTATGACCATATCCTACATCATTCTTATCCCATTTGGGGCCCAATGTAACGGCAGGACAAATGTTTAGTAAATTAACCATGTGTGACTTCCACAGTGGAAATTCTTGGTGTTTGTAGACATCACATCACTGCTCTTCCAATGAGTTGTACAAAGTGTTGGCGAAGTTGCATTATCCACTGAGAAGTCATGTTTATGCCATTTATAGTTTCCCAGAAGGCCTCATTATTGTATATGAAATACTTCCAATATGTTGGATTTGTTTTATCAACATGATCCTTCCCTTTTATTCAGAGATTGCAGTCTGTAAAGGATGTGCGCGGAGCGTGCCTTTGACACGAGGCATAGATTCTCATATTTTATTTCATTAGATACCACTTGGCAAAAAAACAAATTTGTCAAATCTGTTTATCAGTACAGAATTTTTATCCTCAATCGTGATTTTAAGAGGGAGCAGCAATGGTAGACATGATCATTGATGAGGCGTAAGTGAATGCTCACCATAAGCTGGTTGGGTATCCTTGCTAACCTCGTCCTACGCACGAACTCTCCCTTGATTACTTTAGTGTTTGCTAGCCTCTTTCTGCATTGAGTTCTGCTAGTAGGGAACACACAAAAGGTGTGTTCTCCTTCTCCATGGGGACTAAGGGATAAAGTTTTTCTCAAAACTGGGAGGTATGTCTAAGTCATGTGGCTAGGCCATTAAAAGAGTTGACATTGACTGTTAGGATTCCTACCTCTAATAGATGGCACTTGAGTTCCTATCCTCTTCCCCGTCCTCAGCCATTTAAATACTCCTTCTCAAATATATGCGGCAGTGGCCCTGGCTTCTTAAAAGGACTCTCCCTCATCATACATTCCTTGAGCAAATAATTTTCTATAGAGCCAGAACTTGCTGAGCTCTGAAAATATATTGCCGACCCAGTCTGTATTCCTGACCCTGATTAGTGTATTTGATGAACACTACCCGCCCCAAAAACTGGACTTTTTCTTTTTTTACTCTACCTTTTAGAGATCTTGACTGTGCTTCTCGCCTTAGGCTTCTCGCACAGTCAACTTTTGCCAATGGAGACTGCATCAAGGTCATCTCTCCACACGCTGACTCCGCTCCCCATTATAACACAGGGGTCCACGACTCACAGGTAGGCGTTGTGTCAATGCCTGGATTCTAGAAGGTATTTTTAAAGCCTTGGCTTTAGCCCCTGCCTGCCTATAACCCAACAGTCTTTCATCCATGATATATATATAATTTTTTCTAAATACTTTTTTCTTTTTCAACTTAATTTTTGGATATTTGATAATTTATGAGGAGCACATTGAAAATTATACATTTTTATAATGTCACTCTACATTGCACAAACCGAATACTGAGTCTACTAACAAAATATTATTTTTCATCTCTGGGAAAATTCTCACTGAAATCCGCATAACTGATTTTTATTTTATGAAATCATTTCATTAAACCCGCTATATGTCAGGGCAGTGTTGAGGTGGTTAACTTTGACTGAATATTTTGCTATATAACCACTTGGCATTTAACTTGAAAAATGACTTTCTGCTTCACCTGTCAGCGGCCCAACTCCCCTCAAATAAGAGAGCACAAGAAAATTTTAAATTTCAATTTCCTGATGCGTAGAGACGACTTAAACACCGTAAAAAGGCATGTACATGGTTTTGTATTCATACCATGAAACAAAGCTACATACTAGTACAGCTGTTCTCATGTGTAAAGGGTAAGAGATGCATCAGTCTCTATCTCGGGGTTACGGAAATGTGGTCTACAACAGGCTCCTCTGTAACCTTCACACAGAGGCGCTGGCATCACTGACCGTACAGGGGACGCAACTGATCAGGGGTTTTCTCAATAATTTTTATATATCAACCTTACATTTTTTACACTTTTATGTTTATACATATATTACCTGACAATCATCTATTAAAGAGAACCCATCCCTTCTCCTGACTTGTCTGTAATAGAAAGTAATTATATTCCTCAACTCTGCTATTCTTCCTAGAAATTTCTAAATACTCTGACAATTGTGTGCTCCTAGTTAGGGGTGTTTGCCCCATAGACTGACACCGTCCAGTCAGTTTTGCTAGGGCCAGAATGTGCTGGCAAATTCCTCCACGTGCCAATATGTTAGTAAATTGCTGAGAGTACTAACAGGAACTGCACAATGAAGAGTTACAACATAATTTGCTCTAGAATTGTTTTTTTTTTTTTTTATGGGGAATACAAGTATTTACCGAAACAGATATTTAGGAGAACTGATGGATCCAATTTAATATAAGATTAATCAAACCTTAACTTGAATGTTTTAGCAGAAAATAGCCTAATGTTTAGATCAAATGTTTGTGTCAGGACTCTGAACATTTTTTATTACCTTTTGTGCATTACTGCCCTTTTCCAAGATGGCGTCTTTGGTCTCATGTGCACTGTGTCTTCCTGCTATAAAACTCCACCCCAGCCTTCAGTCTGTGCTAGAGTATTCTGCCTTGCATCCAGCTCCTGACCTCTGGTGACTCCCTGGCTATATACCTGTTCCTGTGAACCTGTGTGGTGATCCTGCTACTCTGCTCTTAGTTCCTGCTGCATACACCAGTTCCAGTAATCCTCCTTCATCTGCTGCTCGTGTTTACTTCCATCTGCATTTGCTGGACATGTAAGCTGTTTCTGCTCTGCAAGAACCTGAGACTATTACCCAGACCTCCCTGGTTGAGCTAAGATATTATTTGAACTGCCTTATAAGTATATCTATCTGTGTTTTGGACTAAGCAAGGACTTATTTGTGTCAAGTATCCTCAAGAATAATTGTGCTTCATAGACTTTCTGTGTGATTGCATTTTCCTCTGAAGTTTCCTATAGACTGCTGAGCTGCATTTGATATTTGCACCAAGTGTTGTGGACTTGAGTTTCTCTCTGCACCTGTTTGAATCACCGTGTGATAATATAGACTTTACCACTTATAAAACTGTGTCCTGTAGTTGTCTTGTTCCACGCAAAAAGTCTCCTGAGTTATCCCCTATAATTATAACAGTTTATTAAATGTAATTTTTTTAATTAGATTTTTTTTTCAATTTTGACTTGAATTTTCTTTATTAAAGAAAATAAATAAATTAATATATATATATATATATATATATATATATATATATATATATATATATATATACAGTATATATATATCTCAAAAGAAAAAAGAGATTTATAAAACGGCACTAGTTTTGGGCTAGACCTCAATATGTGGATCGCCCCCGTAGGACAGTGGAGTACTTGGTACCGGGCCCTTCGGTTCTCAAGGGGGATGTCACAGTGGCTGACCCAGTCCGTGGCCCTTGGGAGGTCCGCTGTAAGTGGGGAAAGGTCTTTAAAGGAATAATGTTCGTGACACCACCTGTGGTATTCAGTCAGGGTGACCGACTCTGCTTTAAGGGGTCCGCTGGTGTGATGTTATGGCAGCTAGAAGGTATACCTTCCCACAGGTGAAGTGTATCCCCAGGGCTTCCCAGAGTGTAGATAGTGGATGGTGTGAGGCGCAGTGAAGAACGAGGACACAAGGTTGCAGTCTCTTTACCCTTACTGAAGGCTTCAGCGTCCACAGTCCAGAGCACCAGATCACAGGGCAGGCAGAGTCCGGCCATCTGAAGGCAAATCCAGAGTCCCCTTAACCAGGTGGAAATCAGTAGCCTTCCTCTATCGCCTGGATGTTGTAGTACCTTACTCCTGAGCCTCTCATAAGGTCCTCACAACTGTTGTAGATGTTCTAGATGTTATGTCTTTCTCTCTGTCCCCCAGATGGATAGGAACAACCCATATTACTGATGGCCTGAGGCTTTTTACAGGGACTCTAGCACGCCCCAGCCTCTTTGAGGTGCCACCGTGCCTCCTGGGTGTAAAGGTACCTTCACACTAAACGACTTTGCAATGATAACGATAGCGATCTGTGACGTTGCAGCGTCCTGGATAGCGATATCGTGTTTGACACGCAGCAGCGATCTGGATCCTGCTGTGATATCGCTGGTCGTTGCTGAAAGTCCAGAACTTTGTTTGGTCGTCAGATCGGCGTGTATCGTCGTGTTTGACAGCAAAAGCAACGATGCCAGCAATGTTTTACAATGGTAGCCAGGGTAAATATCGGGTTACTAAGCGCAGGGCCGCGCTTAGTAACCCGATATTTACCCTGATTACCATTGTAAATGTAAAAAAAAACCAGTACATACTCACCTTCTGATGTCTGTCAGGTCCCTGGCCGTCTGGTTCCCGCACTGACTGTGAGCGCCGGCAGGCCGTAAAGCACAGCACAGCGGTGACGTCACCGCTGTGCTCTGCTTTTACTTTACGGCCGGCCGGCGCTCACAGTCAGTGCGGGAAGCAGACGGCCAGGGACCTGACGGACATCAGAAGGTGAGTATGTACTGTTTTTTTTTTACATTTTCAATGGTAACCAGGGTAAACATCGGGTTACTAAGCACGGCCCTGCGCTTAGTAACCGGATGTTTACCCTGGTTACCCAGGGACCTCGGCATCGTTGGTCGCTGGAGAGCTGTCTGTGTGACAGCTCTCCAGCGACCACACAGCGACGCTGCAGCGATCGGCATAGTTGTCGATATCGCTGCAGTGTCGCTTAATGTGACGGTACCTTAAGTGCGGACAGGTAACTTGGAATTAGCTGTCCTGCCAGTCTCTGAAGTAAAGCGTAGAGATCCTTACTCCCTCAGTATTCTGGCTACCGGACTTCTGCACCTCAGAAGGAAGCAGCCTGCTCCTGGCTGGTCTCCCTCTGATATTCCTCTCCTGTGCTCTGCTTTCCTGCACACTCTCTGCCATATGTTCACTTTAGTGTCTTCTTCCAGGAGCTGCAGCACTTCAGGCTCCAGGACTCCACTCCTTCCTCTCCCTCTGTCTTCCTGACAGGAACTGAACTCTGAACTCCTTTTCCCTTCAGATCAGGATGTTTTATAGGGGAGTTCACCTTAAACAGGCTTAGAGCTCCCCCTTCTGGTCTGGAGTGTGATCATGTTGCATGCATTATGTTACCAGATAAAGAGATCTCCTTTATTGCCTTCAGACGTAACATCACTCCCCCCTAGAGTAGAATGGTATTACTGCAACGACCAGGACCCTGGGGCGCTGCACTTGCACGGTTGTTACCTTCTTCGTTGGATTTCTGTTATACCACACTTCTAAACTCCGGGTGCTCATCCAGAAAAGCAAGACATTCCATGTGCAAAAAAGAAAAGATTTAGATAGCACTCACCAGTCCTTAAAACTTCATGCTTTATTCCGATACTTAAAACATCATGGCTTGGAGAACGGGTTAACAGGGTGTGCGAGCCAGTGCTGACGACGGCTGTTTCATGCTGCACCAGTAGGTGCAGTGCGAAACGGCCATCATCAGCACTGGCTTGCACACCCTGTTAACCCGTTCTCCAAGCCATGATGTTTTAAGTATCTGAATAAAGCATGAAGTTTTAAGGACCGATGAGTGCTACCTAAATCTTTTCTTTTTTGCACATATAAATATGAGTCGCCCTGCCAGGGCCGTGGGGTACTCGGTACCGGGTTCTGTACTCACAGAGGGATGTCACGGTGGTGACCCGGTCTGTGGCCCTGGGCGCCCATGTTAAAGGGAAAGGTCTTTAAAGGGAATAAAGTTTATGTTCGTGACGCCACCTGTGGTATTTGGTCAGTGGGGACCGACGCTGCTTTAATGGGTCCTCTGGGGTGATGTTATGGCAGCTAGATAGCATAACTTCCCACAGGTGAAGTATATCTCCAGGGCTTCCGGTGTGTAGATGGAAGATGGTGAGAGGTGCAGTGAAGAACGAGGACACAAGTTTGCAGTCTCTTTACCTTATTTACTGAAGACTTCAGCAGCCACAGTCCAGAGCACCAGATAACAGGGCAGGTAGGGTCCGGCTGGCTTGGAGGCAAGTTAGGAGTCCCCTTACCCAGGTGGAAATCAAAGCCTTCCTCTAGCGCCGTGGTGTTGTAGTCCCTTACTGCCTATGGCTTCAAGTAAGGTCCACACAGGTGTTCTATTGTTCTCTCTGTCCCCCATATAGGATAGGACATGACCTGTATGACTGGTGACTTGAGGCAGTTTATTGGGACTCTAGCACACCCCAGCCTCTAAGGGTGTCACCGTGCCTCCTGAGTACTAAGGCGGACATGTAACGAGGAGTTCAGCTGTCCTGCCGGTCTCTGATGTAAGTTGTGGAGGGCCTTACGATCCTCAGTGTTCCAGCTACCGGTTTCTGTGCCTCAGAAGGAGGCAGCCTGCTCGGGACTGGTCTCCCCCTGGTATCCTCTCCTGTGCTTTGCTCTCCTGCACTTTCACTGCAATGTATTCGGCTTCTGAATGTCTCTTTCCGGGAACTGCTGCACTGCGGCTACACAGCTCCGAAAACCCTCTTCTACCTCAGACTGATACAGTCTGTTTCCTGGCACGAACTCACTACTTTCCCTACAGACTACCATATATATGGGAAGTCACCTAGTAAATATGATCAAAAGCTCCCCCTGGTGGCCTGGAGTGTGAATGTGTTGCATGCTTGAGGTTACCTGGTTACAGTTATCCCTTCTTGCCTTCAAGCGTAACATCACTCTCCCTGGGAGGAAAGCAATGCTACTATGACGACCAGGACCCTGGGGCGACACATATATATTCTTGTAATTTTCACACTGGGCTCTAAGCCTAACATTATACTCCTACATCCTGTTATTTCATGTGGTCGTTAGAAAATCCAAAAATAAATAATTCAATGAAAGAGTGGCTTTATTCAACACGTTTCGTAGCAACAAGGCTCCTTCATCAGGATCCCACACCGAATGTACAGGTACATTCCGTGTGGAATCCTGATGAAGGAGCCTTGTTGCTCCGAAACGTGGTGAATAAAGCCACTCTTTCATTGAATTACCTATTTTTAGATTTTCTATCTGTTAAGCAGCTCAGTGAAGAATCTACCCCTTCATCCCATTTTTTTTACATTGGTTGGTCACGAGGAGACTGGTGGATCTGTAGCGGCTTACATTGCTATGAGCCTGTGTAACGGCTCAATCTGGTGAGTAAATCTGAATAGAATTTATCTCCTTATACTCAGATAAGATCCTATTGCGCGTTTATTTTCTTCCAGTTTTTACTGATGTGGTCGTTAGCAGCAATAGCATAATTCTGACCCTATATGTTTGTATATATCTGTAAGCTAAGCATACTCTAATCTGGGCAAAGATTATTGTGAAGGCAAGGGGAGGAGGTGAGCTGTTTTTTCCTCACCTATTGTAAATGGTACTGTATATAGAGGTGTTATCAGTCATTGTACAGGAGGAGGAGGTGAGCTGTGACATCACCTAATCACCTATTGTGAATGGTGGATCCTGTGTTATTTACTGTATATAGAGGTGTTATCAGTCATTGTACAGGAGGAGGAGGTGAGCTGTGACATCACCTATTGTGAATGGTGGATCCTGTGTTATCTACTGTATATAGAGGTGTTATCAGTCATTATACAGGAGGAGGAGGTGAGCTGTGACATCCCCATGTGTCTGTAACAAGCTTTCCTACATCCATGATCTTTTTGTTACTACCAAACTTTCCTTCCTCGCCATCACCGAAACCTGGCTCACCCCTTCTGACACAGCCTCTCCTGCTGCACTCTCTTACGGTGGCTTCCACCTTTCTCACACACCCCGCCCCAGCAGCAAGCATGGTGGAGGAGTTGGTTTTCTCCTGTCAGATAACTGCTCCTTCACCCCAATCCCACTTCCACCCTCTGTTACCCTCCCTTCCTTTGAGGTGCACTCTGTTGGCATCTACTCCCTCTCCAACCTCCAACTGGCTGTCATTTACCGCCCCCCAGGGCCAGCCACCATCTTCTTTGACCACTTCACCACCTGGCTACTTCATTTCCTTTCTGCAGACATCCCCACTATCATCATGGGCGATTTCAACATCCCCATTGACACTTCCCTCTCAGCTGCCACTAAACTTCTATCTCTCTCTTCCTCCTTTGGCCTCACTCAATGGTCTTCTGCAGCCACTCACAAAGATGGTCACACACTGGACCTCATCTTCACCCGCCTCTGCTCCCTATCTAACCTCTCTAACTCACCTCTTCCTCTCTCTGACCACAACCTTCTTACATTCTCATCTCTCTCCACTCCATGTCTAGAGTCCCCACCCCACAAACTTTCACACCCTCGCAGAAATCTTAAACATCTTGACCTACATTCATTCTCTGAATCCCTCCTCCCTCTCACAGACATAAGTTCCATACACAATGCGGATGACGCTGCCGCTCTATATAACACCACAATAGCTGTAGCTTTGGAATCTGCTGCCCCACTTACACATAACAAAGCTCGCAAAATCAACAGACAGCCCTGGCACACCAGCCTGACCAAAGAACTGAGGCGAGCTTCCAGGGCTGCTGAGCGCAGATGGAAAAGATCCCACTCCAACGACCACTTAATCGCATTCAAACAGTCCCTCACTACTTTCAAGACCGCACTCGCCACAGCTAAACAAACCTACTTCTCATCTCTCATATCCTCCCTGTCTCACAACCCTAAACAGTTATTCAACACCTTCAATTCTCTCCTCCGTCCCCCAGCACCTCCTCCCTCCCCACTTATCTCTGCTGAAGACTTTGCCTCATTCTTCAAGCAGAAGATTGATAACATCAGAGACAGTTTTGGTCAACAAGCCCCAGAGCCCTTCCTCCCAACTTCCCTACCCTCCACCTCCAAAACCAACTACTCCACCATTACAGAAGATCAACTCGCCACTCTACTCTCAAGATCGCATCTCACCACCTGTGCACTTGACCCGCTCCCATCCCACCTCATCCCAAACCTCACCACAATCTTCATCCCAACATTAACCCATCTCTTCAACCGATCACTAACAACTGGTGTTTTCCCCTCAAGCTTTAAACATGCCTCTATCACACCTATCCTCAAAAAGCCCTCTCTTGACCCATCCTCTATATCTAGCTATCGCCCTATATCACTTCTCCCCTATGCCTCAAAACCACTGGAACAACACGTCTACCTTGAACTGTCCTCCCATCTCTCTTCTTGCTCCCTCTTTGACCGCTTACAATCTGGCTTCCGGTCACACCATTCCACTGAAACTGCCCTAACTAAGGTCACCAATGACCTCTTAACCACCAAGAGCAAGCGACACTACTCTGTTCTCCTCCTCCTCGACCTGTCGGCTGCCTTTGACACAGTGGACCATTCCCTATTATTACAGACCCTCCCATCCCTTGGCATCACAGACTTGGCCCTATCCTGGATCTCATCATACCTAACAGACCGGACATTCAGCGTCTCCCACTCACACACCACCTCCTCACCTCGCCCCCTATCTGTCGGAGTCCCACAAGGTTCAGTCCTTGGGCCCCTGCTCTTCTCCATTTACACCTTTGGCCTGGGACAGCTCATAGAATCTCATGGCTTTCAGTATCACCTCTATGCTGATGACACACAGATCTACATCTCTGGACCAGATATCACCTCCCTAC